>NC_089253.1:63859309-64489643 GCF_963930625.1 Muntiacus reevesi | reverse complement strand
GTGTACATGTTTATTGAGTACACATGTTTATACTATGCCTGTCCCACCAAGGTACTTTGAGAATAAATAAATTATTTTCTAGTTTTATAAGTAGATGGATGGATAGAGGGGACTACTACTTTTGGATGGATTACACTGTTAGTAATTAGATGTTAGTAATTAGATTAGGAATTTCTGATCTAGTGAAATTTAGTTGTATTTTCCATTTGTGTTGATAGTGGAATATGATGACATTTTTGTTGACTGTGATGGAGCAATCATATTTTCTGTGTCGGTTGAATGTGAATTTTCAAGGATAGCAGTGCAGACTGTAGTAGTTGAATAATGCCCCCTCCCTAAAAGTCATATGAAAATGCTGAGGATCCAGGATAACCTAACCAACCTGAAAAATAATAACAAAGTTGGAAGATTCACTATCAAAATTTCAAAAATAACTGTGCAGAATTTTGTACCTCATCATTTACAATCTCAACTAATTTATATTGTATTAAATTAGTTGCATTATAATTTTGAATGTAACCTCTCTTATTGTTCAGTTGCTACTTCATGTCCAATTCTTTGCAACCCCGTGGACTGCAGCACACTTGGCTCCCCTGTGCTTCATTAACTCTCGAAGTTTGCTCAAATTCCTGTCCACTGAGTCGGTGATTCTGCCTAACCATCTCATCCTCTGCTGCCACTTTTTCCTTTTGCCTTCAATTTCCTTTCATCAGGGTCTTTTTCAGTGAGTTGCTCTTCACATCAGGTGGCCACAGTGTAGGAGCTTCAGCTTCAGTCAGTCCTTCCAATGGATATTCAGGGTAGATTTCCTTTAGGATTGACTGGTTTGCTCTCCTTGCAATCCCAGGGACTCTCAGCAGTCTTCTCCAGCACCACAGTTTGAGCACATCAATTCTTTGGTGCTCAGCCTTCTTTATGGTTCCAACTCTCACACCCATGCATGACTACTGGAAAAACCATAGCTTTGACTATATGGTTGCTTGTTGGCAAAGTGATTATCTCTGCTTTTTTGTCAACAAAGTGATATTACTGTCTAGGTTTGTCATAAATTTCCTTCCAAAGAATAATTGCCTCTTAATTTCATGGCTTCAGTCACCATCCTTAATGATTTTTGGAGCCCAAGCAAGTAAAATTGGTCACTGCTTCCACTTTTTCCCCTTCTATTTGCCATGAAGTAATGGGACCATATGCTGTGATCTTAGTTTTGTGAATGTTGAATTTTAAGTCAGCTTTTTCACTCTCATCAAGAGGCTCTTTACTTCCTCTTCACTTTCTGTCATTAGAGTGGGTAAATTCTTAGAAGAAATGGGAATAGCAGACTATATTACCTGTCTCCTGAGAAACCTGTATGCAGGTCAAGAAGCAACAATTAGAACTGGACATGGAACAACTGGGTCAAAATCGGGAAAGGAGTATGACAAGGCTTTATACTGTCACCCTGCTTATTTAACTTCTGTGCACAATACATCATGTAAAATACTGGGCTGAATAAATCACAAGCTAAGATTGCTGGGAAAAATATCAGCAATCTCTCCAAACATATCTTAATGAAACCATTATGCCCTTAGGAATTTAACTAACTAAAGAAAATAAAGAATATAATGCTAAAATACGTGCATTCATAAGCAAATGAATAAAATGAGTACATTAGTAATATAAACAATACTAATACAACTATCACTTGTTACTGTTACTAGATGTTGAGATTTCAGTTGAATTTGAACTGCCTTGTACATTTATTATATCAGAAATCTATACTTCCTCCATGTCAGTGGTAAAAAACTATAGAGACTCAGATATCCATCCATCTGAAGAAGAGTTATGAGCAACCTAAATAGCATATTAAAAAGCAGAGACATCACTTTGCCAACAAAGGTCCATCTAGTCAAAATTTTGGTTTTTCCGGTAGTCATATATGGTTATGAGAGTTGGACTATAAAGAAAGTTGAGTGCTGAAGAATTGATGCTTTTGAACTGTGGTGTTGGAGAAGACTCTTGAGAGTCCCTTGGACAGCAAAAAGGTTCAACCAGTCCATCCTAAAGGAAATTAGTCCTGAATATTCATTGGAAGGACTGATGTTGAAGCTGAAACTTCAATACCTTGGCCACCTGATGCAAAGAACTGACTCATTTGAAAAGACCCTGATGCTGTGAAAGATTGAAGGCCGGAGGAGAAGGGGGCAACAGAGGATGAGATGATTGGATGACATCACCGACTCAATGGACATGAGTTTGAACAAGCTCCAGGAGTTGCTGATGGATACGGAAGCCTGGTGTGCTGCAGTCCATGGGGATGCAAAGAGTCAGACATGACTAAGTGACTGAACTGAACTGAAATGATCCTTCTTTTTAGTTAGACCATTTTCCCTAACTGCCATCTGAAAAGAAAATTGTTCTTATATTAAAGATAGTTGAATAAATCTAACGAACCAGAAGAACAAATACAGTATATCATGCCAGACTATTTTCCTAATTTACAAAGTGAAGTGTATTGGTTGGTTTAATCACTAAGTCATGTCTCCACTAAATATTGACTCTTGTGACCCCATGGACTGTAGCCCACCATGTTCCTCTGTCCATGGGATTTCTGAAACAATAATAAGGGAGCAGGTTGCCACATCTTTCTCCAGGGGATCTTCCCAACCCAGTGATCAAACCCGGGTCTCCTGCATTGGCAGGCAGATTCTTTACTACTGAGTCATCTGGGAAGACCCCTTACCCAAAGTACATTGCATATATTTTTATATGTTTTTATAACAGTATTTTTCTTCGATTGTTTGCCATGAGTTTCAACATGAATAAAGGAAATTCAGCTCTTTTATTTGTTTTTAAAGGTTTGTATGAAAGTGAAAGTGTTAGTCCCTCAGTCACATCCAACTATTTGTGACCCCATAGACTATAGCCCACCAGGCTCCTCTGTCCATGGTATTCTCCGGGCAAGAATACTGGACTGGGTTGCCATGCCTTGGGGAAAGGATTGTATAGGTAACCGAATTTATACAATTTAGGTATGTTAGCTGAAGGTTAGAAATCCTTTGATATGTTTTATGAGTCACCTTTCTATTGTTTATTTTCCAGTCAATTTTATTCTCTCTTATGTTTGACATGAGCTTTGAAATTTAAAAATTACTTTATTATACTAATTCTGTTTCTAAGCTCTGAGAATCAGTTTACAGAATATAAGTATGATTTATACTGTTGATTTAAAGGATGTTTAAATTAAATCAGATACACCTAAATATTTCTTATAAAAGTTTTCTAGAAATATTATATTTACAAATAATTCACAAAAGAAAGCATTTCTTTTGTATGCATGCGTGCTTAGTCACTTCAGTCATGTCCGGCTCTCTGCAACATTCATGGACTATGGCCTGCCAGGCTCCTCTATCCATGGGATTCTCCAGGCAAGAATACAGGAGTGGGTTGCCATTTTTTTTTTTTTTTTAATTTCTTCTAAACACAAATAAATTGTTCAATTTTTCCTAAATCAGTGTAAATATTTTAATACCTTACGGGGCAAGGTTACCTCACTTTTCTAATGTTTTTCTAAGATTTTTAATGTAGATATTTTATTGACTTTCTAGAAAATTGCAAATATCTTATTAAATTTTATGAAAAAGTCTGGAATTTTTGAGTATTTCAATGAATTTTATATTAATTTTGGAAACAAATGGGTGTATCCAATACCAATGTAGATGTAGATTTCTGTTTTGCAAAGTTTTATTTATGTTGTTTAGCTAAGTTTTATAATTTCTGCCATTTGTTATTAATTTTATTGCTATGCATTTGATAAAGTACCTTCCTATTGTGAATGGGACTTTTTTTCCTTTGCATTTTCAATTGTTTTACATTTTGGTTGTTTCAAGTGTCAGTTTGAAGGATGTGCATGTTATCTGCTCCTGGAAATCTTGGAATAAATTGCCTGAAACTGTTCCTGAAATACTCTAAAGGATCATTTTTTTCTGTCTCTCTGCTAGAGTGGTCTCCTTGGATTTTTGCATGCTTTTAATCAAGTTTGATATATTTAATTTTTCATTCTCTGGTTTTCTAGGAAATCATAGGGAGTCATCTATCTTTTGGTTAGAATTTATATATTTTATTTATAATATAATTTTCTCTTTTAAGAGAAATTTAGATAGTATAAATTTCTCTTTTTAGAATTGGTACACAGGAAAACAGACATTTTTCAAGTGAGAATTAGACTTCTTAAAATATATATATATTTTTCAGTTTAGAATCCCTTACTGGTCTTCACTGGAAATGACAGAATTCTTTTCGTGACCTGAGACTTCATCTTCTGGCACTCATGAAAGGTTGATCACTATGTTACCTGGCAGCATCTGGCTGCTAAACCAGCTGGCACCCTCTGGGACTTGACTAATGCCATATCCAGTGGCCTGGCAATCAGATTTTGCCTTTTCCTGCTGTCACTCTTGACAGTTAAATTCCTTGCTGAGTTTACCTAGTGAGGAAATGACACCTAATAATACGGTGAGAGTAATCTCAATGCATTATTACCTGTCAGTTGCCTTTGTTGCTAAACTGTAGATTGAGACTTTTTCTGACTGCAGGTTTCTGAGTTCTCTGACCTCAGCAAGAACAAAGTGCAGAAGTCCAGAACGTTGTAGACTGTGACTCAGAATGAGTATATAGCCCTCTTTCAGAGGGGACCAGCTGGGCTCCTAAATGGAAATGTTTTAGGGTTGTCTAGAGTCCCTTGGACTGCAAGGAGATCCAACTAGTCCATCCTAAAGGAGATCAGTCCTGGGTGTTCATTGGAAGGACTGATGCTGAGGCTGAAACTCCAATATTTTGGCCACCTCGTGCGAAGAGTTGATGAAAAGACCTTGATGCTGGGAGGGATTGGGGGTAGGAGAAGGGGATGACAGAAGATGAGATGGCTGGATGGCATCACCAAGTCGATGGACATGAGTGAGTAAATTCCAGGAGTTTGTGATGGACAGGGAGTCCTGGCGTGCTGCGATTCATGGGGTCGCAAAGAGTCAGACACGACTGAGTGATTGAAATGAACTGAACTGAACTGATACTTAGTATGCTCTGGTGGGGGGGGCTTGGCAACCCACTCCAGTATCCTCACCTGGAGAAACCCCATGGACACAGGAACCTGGCGGGCTACAGTCCATGGGATCGCGAAGAGTCAGACACGATTAAGCGACTAAGCACGTATTTAGTATGTGCTCTTATTTTTGGTCCAAGTACATACAGACACTTGGGTCACAAGTAACAATGAAATCCCTCTTGAACTCCACCGATTCCATAAAGTAGGAATAACCTGTAGAGAACTGTAAACAATTCTCTATTCTGGAAACTTGTCCTAAGCAAAGATCTGTTGATCTGGAATACGTCAAGAGAGACATCCTACAATCTGCTTTTTATTCTGTCTGAACACTATACTCCAATAAAAGTTAATTAAGAAAATTTAAAAATATATATATAATTTAAAATTAATAACACTGTCATTTAAATTAGGAGAATGATATAACAATTCTTGCAATATAGACCACTGTTTTCCCTGATTAGATAAAAGTGGGAAAATTTATCTTACTGATTGGTTCATTAACTAACCACACAATTGTTTTTTTCAAAGAACTTGGTTGTCCAAGATTTTTATAGATTCTTCTCAGGTTCTGATATACTACTATACGTCTCTATGCTTCTGTGCCTGTAGAGGCAGCCAAAGATATTTTTATTTTTGAGAGTGGAATTTCATCTAATCAAACTAGATAAAATTATAAAAAAATTCTCTAGGCTGGGTATAAAGGCATCTAGTTTGATATTTCTTTCTCCCTTTGTTTAGAAAATCAGTTTGTGACTACTCTGGTCCTATTTCAAAAGAGTAAGCAGAAATCTCAATTTATTGTTTTGATTTTTGGATCATAATTCCATTTCCTTTGCTTAGCATGTATTTACTCCTTTGTATACTGCCTGATGACTTTCAGTGTTATTAGTGTTGTAATCATTTCACTAATATTTTCTGCACTCAGTTTCATTCAGATTTCTCCATAAATTTTCTCTAATTTATTCATGTTTTATTGTATACTTTTTATTTCTCTACTTGTTTATCAATTTGTAATTGATTTAAAAGAACTACACATTATTTTTCTTTTTTGATAGCTTCATTTTTTTACCATTAATATCCACTTTCATCTATATCAGTTTCATATACTTTCTTTCATCTTGGTGTGTTCATCAACTTCTCTCTTATTAAATAAAATTAAATATTCAGATTATTTAATTTTAGGCTTTATTCATAAGTCCAAGAGTTTATCTGTAAACTTACTATTTGAAACTTCATGAAATTTAATTAAAAGTAAAAGTTAATACTTAAATAAATAAAAGTGAATATCATATTTTTTTGCTTAAATTATATTTCCAGAAGTTAAGAATCTATTTGTTGCTTACTTTCCATGCATATATATATTTGTATAAATACAATATATGTCTAACTTTGTGCAGTACAGTTCAGTCACTCATTAGTGTCCGACTCCTTTTGACCCCACGGACTGCAGCAGGGCAGGCCTCCCTGTCCATCAACAACTCCTATAGTTTACCCAAACTCATATCCATTGAGTCAGGGATGCCATCCAACCATCTCATCCTCTGTTGTCCCATTTTCCTCCTGTCTTCAATCTGTCCCAGCATCAGGGCCTTTTCCAAAGAATCAGTTCTTCATATGAAGTGGCCAAAGTATTGGAGTTTCAGCTTCAACATCAGTCCTACCAGTGAACACTCAGGACTGATCTTGTTTGGAATAGACTGGTTGGATCTTCTTGCAGTCCAAGGGACTCTCAAGAGTCTTCTCCAACACCACATTTCAAAAGCATCAATTCTTTGGTGCTCACCTTTCTTTATAGTCCAAATCTCACACTCATACATGGCTACTAGAAAAACCAAAGCCTTGACAAGATGGACCTTTGTTGGCAAAGTAATGTCTCTGCTTTTTAATATGCTATCTAGGTTGGTCATAACTTTCCTTCCAAGGAGTAAGTGTCTTTTAATTTCATGGCTGCAGTCACCATCTGCAGTGATTTTTGAGCCCAACAGAAAACATCTGCCTCTGTTTCCCGATCTACTTGCCATGAAGTGATGGGACCAGATGCCATGATCTTTGTTTTCTGATTGTTGAGCTTTGAGCCAACTTTTTCACTCTCCTCTTTCACTTTCACCAAGAGCCTCTTTAGTTCTTCACTTTCTGCCATAAGGGTGGTGTCATCTGCATATCTGTGGTTATTGATATTTCTCCTGGCAATATTGGTTCCAGCTTGTGCTTCATCCAGCCCAGCGTTTCTCATGATGTACTGGGCATATAAGTTAAATAAGCAGGGTGACAATATACAGCCTTGATGTACTCCTTTTCCTATTTGGAACCAGACTGTTGTTCCTTGTCCAGTTCTAACTGTTGCTTCCTGATCTGCATACAGATTTCTCAAGAGGCAGGTCAAGTGTTCTGGTATTCCCATCTCTATAAGAATTTTCCACAGTTTGTTGTGATCCACACAGTCAAAGGCTTTGGCATATTCAATAAAGCAAAAATAGATGTTTTTCTGGAACTCTCTTGTTTTTTCAATAATCCAGTGGATGTTGGCATTTTGATCTTCCTCTGCCTTTCTAGAACCAACTTTGAACATCTGGAAGTTCACAGTTCACCTATTGTTGAAGCCTGGCTTGGAGAATTTTGAGCATTACTTTACTAGCATGTGAGATAAGTGCAATCATGTGGTAGTTTGAGCATTCTTTGGCATTGCCTTTCCTTGGGATTGGAATGAAAACTGACCTTTTCCAGTCCTGTGGCCACTGCTGAGTTTTCCAAATTTGCTGGCATATTGAGCACAGCACTTCCACAGCATTGTCTTTTAAGATTTGAAATTGCTCAACTTGAATTCCATCACCTCCACTACCTTTGTTCATAGTGATGCTTCCTAAGGCCCACTAGACTTCACATTCCAGGATGTCTGGCTCTAGGTGAGTGATCACACCATCGTGATTATCTGGGTTGTGAAGATCTTTTTTATATAGTTCTTCTGTGTATTCTTGCCACCTCTTTTTAATATCTTCTGCTTCTGTTAGGTCCATACCATTTCTGTCCTTTGTTGAGCCTATCTTTGCATGAAATATTCCCTTGATATCTCTAATTTTCTTGAAGAGATCTCTAGTCTTTCCCATTCTATTGTTTTCCTCTATTTATTTGCACAGATCATTGAGGAAGCCTTTCTTATCTCTCCTTGCTATTCTTTGGAACTCTGCACTCAAATAGGTTTGCCTTTCCTTTGGTTTTCACTTCTCTTCTTTTCATAGTATTTGTAAGGCCTCCTCAGAGAGTATTTTGCTTTTTTTGCATTTTGATATAATAATAGCTATTTTATAATAATGGATGTTTTGCAGTACTAACTGTATTATTGTTATTTTTTTCAATTTTATTATATTGGGACTCTTATTTAATGTGAATCTATAAAGATCAGCCTCATTAATTTGCAGTATACATACTAATTTTTGTTATATTTGTATATGTTTAGGTTATTTCAATTACTTTCTCATTGTAAAAATGTTTCAATAATTATTGTCAAACTTAATATGTTATAACTTTCTTGTCAAATATGGTAGCAACTGGCACATGTAGCCTTTAAATTTAAATATGTTTTTTCTTTTAAAAACTGAGTCCAGATTGTCAGCATAGTAGCTATGTTTCAAGAGCTCAGTAATCAGGTCTTGCTTGAGGCCTTGATATTGGACAGAAAAGGCATACAACATTTCCACAAACTGAAGGTTCTTTTGGTCAGTTTTTATTGTACATTCTAGCAGGTATCATTATTGGAAAGGTTTCCGGTACTAAAGCTTCATGTTTAAGTGTTTGTACATTTTAAATTTGCATGCAACCAATAAGAATGATGGTAGAATTTAGCAGTCATACTAACAATGCTTGAAAGTGCCTCATTTTCCATATTTTAATCAACAGTACCTGTTACCTTTTATTTTTTTTTATTTTTTTATTATTTTTTAATTTTTTTCCATTTATTTTTATTAGTTGGAGGCTAATTACTTTACAGTATTGTAGTGGTTTTTGCCATACATTGACATGAATCAGCCATGGATTTACATGTATTCCCTATCCTGATCCCCCCTCCCACCTCCCTCTCCATCCGACCCCTCTGGGACTTCCTGGTGCACCAGCCCTGAGCACTTGTCTCATGCATCCAACCTGGCTGGTGATCTGTTTCACCTTTGATATTATACTTGTTTCAGTGCTGTTCTCTCTGAAAATCCCACCCTTGCCTTCTCCCACAGAGTCTAAGGGTCTCTTCTCTACATCTGTGTTTCTTTTTCTGTTTTGCATATAGGGTTATCATTACCATCTTTTTAAATTCCATATATATGCGTTAGTATACTAGTATACTGTATTGGTCTTTATCTTTCTGACTTACTTCACTCTGTATAATGGGCTCCAGTTTCATCCACCTCATTAGAACTGATTCAAATGTGCTCTTTTTAATGGCTGAGCAATATTCCATTGTGTATATGTACCACAGCTTCCTTACCCATTTTCTGCTGATGGGCATCTAGGTTGCTTCCATGTCCTGGCTATTATACACAGTGATGTAATGAACATTGGGGTGCACGTGTCTCTTTCAGATCTTGTTTCCTCAGTGTGTATGCCCAGGAGTGGGGATTGCGATGTCATATGGCTGTTCTGTTTCCAGTTTTTTAAGGAATCTCCACACTGCTCTCCATAATGGCTTTACTCGTTTGTATTCCCACCAACAGTGTAAGAGGGTTCCCTTTTCTCCACACCCTCTCCAGCATTTATGGCTTGTAGAATTTTGGATAGTAGCCATTCTAACTGGAGTGTAATGGTACCTCATTGAGGTTTTCTTTTGCATTTCTCTGATAATGAGTGATGTTGAGCATCTTTTCATGTGTTTGTTAGCCATCTGTATGTCTTCTTTGGAGAGATGTCTGTTTAGGTCTTTGGCTCATTTTTTGATTGGGTTATTTATTTTTCTGGAATTGAGCTGCAGGAGTTGCTTGTATAATTTTGAGATTAATCCTTTGTCTATTGTTTCATTTGCTATTATTTTCTCCCATTCTGAAGGCTGTCTTTTCACCTCACTTATAGTTTCCTTTGTTATGCAAAAGCTTCTAAATTTCATTAGTTCCCATTTGTTTATTTTTGCTTTTATTTCCAATATTCTGGGAGGTGGGTCATAGAGGATCTTGCTGTGATTTATGTTGGAGAGTGTTTTGCCTATGTTCTCCTATAGGAGTTTTATAGTTTCTGGTCTTAGGTTTAGATCTTTAATCGATTTTGAGTTTATTTTTGTGTATGGTGTTAGAAAGTGTTCTAGTTTCATTCTTTTACGAGTGGTTGACCAGTTTTCCCAGCACCACTTGTTAAAGAGGTTGTCTTTTTTCCATTGTATATCCTTGCCTCCTTTGTCAGAGATAAGGTGTCCGTAGGTACGTGAATTTATCTCTGGGCTTTCTATTCTGTTCAATTGATCTATATTTCTGTCTTTGTGCCAGTACCATACTCTCCTGATGACTGTGCCTTTGTAGTAGAGCCTGAAGTCAGGCAGGCTGATTCCTCCAGTTCCATTCTTCTTTCTCAAGATTGCTTTGGCTATTCGAGTTTTTTTGTATTTCCATACAAATTGTGAAATTATTTGTTCTAGTTCTGTGAAGAATACCGTTGGTGGCTTGATAGGGATTGCATTGAACCAATAGATTGCTTTGGGTAGTATACTCATTTTCACAATATTGATTCTTCCAATCCATGAACATGGTATATTTCTCCATCTATTTGTGTCCTCTTTGATTTCTTTCATCAGAGCTTTATAGTTTTCTATATATAGGTCTTTTCTTTCTTTAGGTAGATATACTCCTAAGTATTTTATTCTTTTTGTTGCAATGGTATTGGTATTGTTTCCTTAATTTCTCTTTCTATTTTCTCATTGTTAGTGTATAGGAATGCAAGGGATTTCTGTGTGTTAATTTTATATCCTACAACTTTACTTTATTCATTGATTAGCTCTAGTAATTTTCTGGTAGAGTCTTTAGGGTTTTCTATGTAGAGGATCATGTCATCTGCAAGCAATTAGTGTTTCACTTCTTCTTTCCTATCTGGATTACTTTTATTTCTTTTTCTGCTCTGATTGCTGTGTGTGGCCAAAACTTCCAAAACTATGTTGAATAGTAGTGGTGAGAGTGGACACCCTTGTCTTATTCCTGATTTTAGGGGAAATGCTTTCATTTTTTCACCATTGAGGATAATGTTTGATGTGCGTTTGTCATATATAGCTTTTATTATGTTGAGGTATGTTCCTTCTATTCCTGCTTTCTGGAGAGTTTTTATCAGAAATGGATGTTGAATATTTTCAAAGGCTTTTTTTGCATCTATTGTCATAATCATATGGTTTTTATCTTTCAATTTGTTAATGTGGTGTATTGCATTGATTGATTTGTGGATATTAAAGAATCCTTGCATTCCTGTGAAAAAGCCCACTTGGTCATGATGTATGATCTTTTTAACATGTTGTTGGATTCTGTTTGCTAGAATTTTGTTAAGGATTTTTGCATCTATGTTCATCAGTAATATTGGCCCGTAGTTTTGTTTGTTTGTTTGTGATGTTTTTGTCTGGTTTTGGAATTAGGGTGATGGTGGCTTCATAGAATGAGTTTGGAAGTTTACCTTCTGCAATTTTCTGTAAGAGTTTGAGTAAGATAGGTGTTAGCTCTTCTCTAAATTTTTGGTAGAATTCAGCTATTAAGCCTGTGGTCCTGGGCATTTGTTTGCTGGAAGATTTCTGATTACAGTTTCGATTTCCATGCTTTTGATGGGTCTGTTAAGATCTTCTATTTCTTGCTGGCTCAGTTTTGGAAAGTTATATTTTTCTAGGAATTTGTCCATTTTTTCCAAGTTGTCCATCTTTTTGGCATACAGCTGCTGGTAATAATCTGTTATGATCCTTTGTATTTCAGTGTTGTCTATTGTGATCTCTCTTTTCATTTCTAAATTTTTTGATTTGTTTCTTCTCCTTTTCTTTCTTAATGAGTCTTGCTAATGGCTTGTCAATTTTATTTATCTTTTAAAAAAACCAGCTTTTAGCTTTGTTGATTTTTGCTATGGTCTCTTTTGTTTCTTTTGCATTTATTTCTGCCCTAATTTTTAAGATTTCTTCCCTTCTACTAACCCTGGGGTTCTTCATTTCTTCGTTCTCTAATTGCTTTAGGTGTAGAGTTAGGTTATTTATTTGACTTTTTTCTTTTTTCTTGAGGTAAGCCTGTATTGCTATGAACCTTCCCCTTAGCACTGCTTTCACAGTGTCCCATAGGTTTTGGGTTGTTGTGTTTTCATTTTCATTCATTTCTATGCATATTTTGATTTCTTTTTTGACTTCTTCTATGATTTGTTGGTTAATCAGAAGCATGTTATTTAGCCTCCATATATTTGAATTTTTAATAGATTTTTTTCCCCTGCAATTAACATCTAATCTTACTGCATTGTGGTCAGAAAAGATGACTGGAATCATTTCAATTTTTTTGAATTTACCAAGGCTAGATTTATGGCCCAGGATGTGATCTATTCTGGAGAAGGTACTGTGTGCACTTGAGAAAAAGGTGAAATTGGTTGTTTTGGGATGAAATATCCTATAGACATCAATTAAGTCTAGCTGGTCCATTGTGTCATTTAAAGTTTGCGTTTCCTTGTTAATTTTCTGTTTAGTTGATCTATCCATAGGTGTGAGTGGGGTACTATAGTCTCCCACTATTATTGTGTTATTGTTAATTTCCCCTTTCATACTGGTTAGCATTTGACTTACATATCGTGGTGCTCCTATGTTGGGTGCATATACATTTATAATTGTTGTGTCTTCTTGGATTGATTGTTTGATCATTATGTAGTGTCCTTCTTTGTCTCTTATCACAGCCTTTATTTTAAAGTCTATTTTATCTGAGTATTGTGACTCCTGCTTTCTTTTGGTCTCCATTTGCCTGAAATATTTTTTTTTCCAGCCCTTCACTTTCAGTCTGTATGTGTCCTTTGTTTTGAGGTGGGTCTTTTGTAGACAGCATATATAGGGGTCTTGTTTTTGTATCCATTCAGCCAGTCTTTGTCTTTTGGTTGGGGCATTCAACCCATTTACATTTAAGGTAATTATTGATAGGTATGGTCCCATTGCTCTTTACTTTGTTGTTTTGGGTTTGGGTTTATACAACCTTTCTGTGTTTCCTGTCTAGAGAATATCCTTTAGCATTTGTTGAAGAGTTGGTTTGGTGGTGCTGAATTCTCTGAGATTTTGCTTGTTTGTAAAGCTTTTGAATTCTCCTTCATATCTGAATGAGATCCTTGCTGAGTACAGTAATCTGGGTTGTAGGTTCTTCTCTCTCATTACTCTAGGTATGTCCTGCCATTCCCATCTGGCCTGAAGGGTTTCTATTGATAGATCAGCTGTTATCCTTATGGGACTCCCTTTGTGTGTTATTTGTTGTTTCTCCCTTGCATTTTTAATATTTGTTCTTTGTGTTTGATCTTTGTTAATTTGATTAATATGTGTCTTGGGGTGTTTTGTCTTGGGTTTATCCTGTTTGGGACTCTCTGGGTTTCTTGGACCTGTGTAACTATTTCCTTCCCCATTTTAGGGAAGTTTTCAACTATTATCTCCTCGAGTATTTTCTCATGGCCTTTTTTTTTTTTGTCTTCTTCTTCTGGGACTCCTATGATTCAAATGTTGGGGTGTTTCACATTGTCCCAGAAATCCGTGAGATTGTCCTCATTTCTTTTGATTCTTTTTTCTTTTTTCCTCTCTACTTCATTTCTTTCCACCATTTTATCTTCTGCCTCACTTATCCTATCTTCTGTCTCTGCTATTCTGCTGTTGGTTCCCTCCAGAATGTTTTTAATCTCATTTATTGCATCATTCATTTTTAATTGACTCTTTTATTTCTTCTAGGTCCTTGTTAAACATTTCTTGCATCTTCTCAATCTTTGTCTGCAGGCTATTTATCTGTGACTCTATTTTGTTTTCCAGATTTTGAATCATTTTTATTCTCATTATTCTAAATTCTTTTTCAGGTAGTTTCCCTATCTCCTCCTCTTTTGTTTGGCTTGGTGGGCATTTTTCATGTTCCTTTACCTGTTGGGTATTTCTCTGCCTTTTCATCTTGTTTAGATTGCTGTGTTTGGGTGTGGCCTTTCTGTATTCTGGTGGTCTGTGGTTCCTTTTTATTGTGGAGGTTTCTCCCAGTGGGTGAGGTTGGACGATTGGCTTGTCAAGTTTTCTTGGTTAGGGAAGCTTGCGTTGGTGTTCTGGTGCGTGGAACTGGATTTCTTCTCTCCGGAGTGCAATGGATTGTGCAGTAGTGAGTTTTGAGATGGGTCTATGTCTTTGGTGTGACTTTGGGCATCCTGTATGTTGACGCTCAGGTCTATGTTCCTGTATTGCTGGAGAATTTGTGTGATATGTCTTGCTCTGGAACTTATCGGCTCTTGGGTGGTGGTTGGTTTCAGTATAGGTATGGAGGCTTTTGGATGATCTCTTTTTACTTAATCCTCCCTGTAGTCAGGAGTTCTCTGGTGTTCTCAGGTTTTGGTCTTAAGTCTCCTGCCTCTGGCTTTCGATCTTATTCTTCCAGTAGCCTCAAGGCTTCTCCAACTATACAGCACTGATAATAAAACTTCTAGGTTAGTGGTGAAAAGATTCTCCACAGTGAGGGACACCCAGAGAGGTTCACAGAGTTACATGAAGAAGAGAAGAGGGAGGAAGGAGATAGAGATGAGCAGGAGGAGAAAAAGGGGGACTCAAGAGGAGAGAGACAAATTTACACAGTACTCTGTTCCCTAAGTGTTCTCCACAGCCCAGAACACCCACAGAGATTCACAGAACTGGATTGAGAAGGGACAATGGAGGGAGGAAATAGAGGTGATCTGGGGGAGAAAAAGTTGAGTCAACAGGGGGAAAGAGTAATCATCACACTCCTGAATAAAAATGGGTACTGAATATTGGATTCTTAAATGTCCAAAATTGATATCAAATACTGAAAAACAAAGATTAAAATCTACAGTAGAGGTTAGACTCTTAAAAATACAATATTAAAAACAAGAACACAAAAAATTTAAGAAATATATATGAAGTTCGCTTTAAAAATAGGGTCTTTTTTTTTTTTTTTTGCCAGGTTATAGTGAAATGAAAATGAAAATTAAGGAGTAATAGAGGACTTTAAAAGAAAAATAAATTTAAAAAAAGAAAAAAATAGTAAAAATATATGAAAATGAAAATTAAGGAGTAATAGAGGAGAAAAAAAGAGGACATTAAAAGAATATAAAAGAAAAAAACAAAAAGGAAAAAATTAATTAAAAAATAGTATAAATATATGAAAATTAAGGAGTAATAGGGAATTTTAAAAAGAAAAAAAATTTTTAAAGAAAAAAATTTTTTTTAATTAAAAAAAATAGTAAAAATATATCTAGGAATTTCTCTGGAGCTGTTAAAGGCCCCTTGTGTGGGTTTGGTTCAGTTTCAGATAGCTCCTTGTTCCAGCTTACACTTCTCGATATCTATAGGCCCCTTCCGGTGTAGTCAGTGTTACATACAGGGATTTTAATCTGTTGCACCAGTCACTTCTGAAGCGGTTCCCTTTGTTTATTTGGCTTGTTTGCCAGTCTCTTCAGTGTCTAATTTCCACCCTGACACAAGTGGGCGGAGGTGGTCTCTTGTTTAGGTTTGCTTGTTCAGTCCTGCTGCGGGGAAGGAGGGGCGCTGCAGACAAATGTCACCGGTGCGTGTTCCGGCCACACTGGGTTTACCTCGCTCACAGCGCGTGTGCTCTCCTTGTCTACACGGCTTAGCCTCCAGGCTGCTCTATATGGAGCGGGCCCTGAGTTGCGTGCGGTTCCAGTTTTCGGGTTCTCCACAAGAGCGCAGACTCGGTTGGGCCTGCGTTTTCTGCTTTCCCCGGCTTGAGCAGCTCAGGCCGCCAGGAGCTTGATGGGTGCACTCTCCCCGGGTGCGGTGTGCCTTCTCCCCTCCGCGGTCCCAGCCGCAGTTTCCCCGTGTGCCGGTCCGGTGCGCCTTGTGTCTGTTCTCAGGAGCTGGTCTCCAGCCGCAACCCTCCCAGCGGATGTCAACCATCCAGAATCTCAGGAAGTCTTTGGTTAGAAACTGGGAGCCTGTTTGCAGTTTGGTAGGGGTTCCGTCTCTGGGACCGAGTTTGCCCCTTTCCCCTCCCCCCTGCCTCCTGCCTCTGGTGGGGGATGGGCCAGTCCACTGCCAGCTAGCTCATCTCTGGAATTGCTCAGTCTTTCTTTTATTCCTGAGCAATGCCACCCGCTCCTCTCCATTCAGCCCCACTTGCTGGTGGCGGATGCAAGAGTCTGGGGTACTTTTCTGCTGGGAGTTGCTTTTAGGCATGTAATCTGTGGGTTTTATTTATTTTTCCTCCCAGTTAGGTTACCCTCCGAGATTCAAAAACTTCCCCCATGGCCGCCAGTAAGAGGGTTTCCTGGTGTTTGGAAACTTCCTCTATTACGACTCCCTCCCCAGGATGGGTCTCCATCCCTAGCTCTTTTGTTTCTCTTTTTATCTTTTATATTTTGTCCTACCTCCTTCTGAAGACAATGGGCTGCTTTTCTGGATGCCTGATGTCCTCTGCTAGCGGTCAGAAGTTGTTTTGTGCAGTTTGCTCAGCATTCAAATGTTCCTTCGATCAATTTGTAGGGGAGAAAGTGGTCTCCCCGTCCTATTTCTCTGCCATCTTAGCTCTGAGTGACATATGTTACCTTTTAAGAATATTTTTTTTTCTTAAAATAGAAAAAGTAGTTTCTTGTTACTGTAGTTTTTATTCATGTAATTACCAGTGAGTTCATGGCTCATATTTGTTAATATTTACATTTCTGATTCTTTAAATTGCTTTGTCTTTATACTGAGTATTCTATTGTATATCTTTTTTTACACAAAGATTACCAGGCATGCTTTGACCTTCTCAATTCTAATCACATCTGTGTACATATTTCAGTATTTTTATCTAGGACCGGCATTAAATTAGTTATGCCATCCCTCAGTTTCCCTGGCTTTATAGTTTTTTTTTTTGTAGTACCCATGTTTTTGCTTTTCTTCACATTCTTCCCTAATTTGGGAAGAATTTGGGGAAGATCTGTGTAACTGTTTTCTTAATAGGGAAGGTGAGGGATATGACCTTGAATTCCACTTCCTGCTAATTGGCACCACTTTGGGATTCTATTTTCAAATCTGTGAAAGAAGGGAAGGTTGATGTGCACAGTTCCCAGTCCATTTCCCCATTTCTGGCAGTTCCTCATCTTCTGGCCCTGCTCTGCTTTGATTAAGTGTTTGTTTCCAAACATTGTTTGCAGATTTTCTGGTGTCACACTGATCAGCAGAGGCAGTGTCGTACACTGAGGAGTGCACCCATCGGCCAGCTCTGTGGCCAGGTTCTGTTGGCTCTGCCCTTACTTCTGGCATTTACCCACGGGATACGCACTCTCTTGCTAGTGCACTCCACCATCTCCTGGTTTTTCTTGTGCTCTTCATGTTATTAGCAGTGATTTGAAATATGTGTCTTGGGGAACAACTCCAAACCAGTGTTTCAGAGGAGGGCTCCTTGTCACAGAGTCTGTGGCTCAGTTAGTTGATAAGTGGCGGTAGAATATAAAACATCTTCTCACTTCTAAAATAAGCTTTTAGAAGATTAGGGACTCAGTCTAAGAGTTGAAACCTGGCTCTATATCTTTCCACTTTTCCTTCATCTAACTCTTAAGTGTCTCATATTAGTGTCAATTCATACAAGATTCCAATGTTAGGTTATCTGTCAGAATTACTATAGGAGGCTGCTAAGGGTTTTAAAAACATATCACTGTATCTCCATCAGTATTTAATGAATAGTTGTGGAAGGCTCCCTTGGGGCCTGCAAACCAGCTGTCATTTTGAACCAGAAATCTCTGATCATAAAATTTCAAAAATAGTATCTTTTGCTCTAGCTGACAGTAAATACTGATAAAGCACTGAAGCTGTTCTGTGAGGCAGAGATTCATTTTAAATTGAATTTGATATGTCAGAATTCCCCTTCAGTTCCATAAGTCAAAGGATTGAAGTATGTTAATTTCAAGGATTCCTGTTTAAAAAAAAAAAAGCAATATGAGAGAATTCCTTAGTGACAACAGCAAGTATCTAAGAAAATCTGTTTTAAAAAATAAGTGAATGTAGTGGGATGTACATATATTCTATATATACTCCTTACATTCATGCTCAGTTGCTTCAGTTGTGTCTGACTCTTTGGGACCCTGTGGACAGTACCTGCCAGGCTTCTCTGTCCATAGGATTATCCTAGCAAGAATACTGGAGTGGGTTGCCACTTCCTCCTCCAGGGATCTTCCCAACCCAGGGATCGAACTGGAGTCTCCTGCAGCTCCTGCAACAGCAGGTGGATTCTTTACCACTGAGCCACCTCGGAAACCACTGATACTCCTTATATCTGTTAAATAAGATATTTTAAATAGAATGTCTCACATGATTATCCACAGATAACCTTTTATGGGATCAAAATTGTTTATCAGTTGATGACTCAGTTTCACACTTCAGTTCTCTGCTTGTCAATGATATGTCTGTGTTGAAGGAAATCAGTGATAAGTAGAAGTCATGTATTTTATTGCCCTGTAGAATATGGTTTAAAAATTCCCAGATGTGTTGTGCAGATCTACTTTTCAAAAATAATTTTAACAGTAAGCAAAATGCATTGTTTTGAGGAGAAAAACAACAAAGCTTTCTGCTGCAGAACATGGTTTATGAAGCATTAAGAGTTTTTCCCCCATAAAAATAGTATCAGTCTTTCTCTGTTGTGCAAAATGTCTAGATGTTGCAACAGTAAAAAAAACGAAAACAAAAACATATAGTTCTTCTAATAGAAAATATTCATTCTGTTTGTCACTGCAGTGGCATTGGCAAGTGACAAGGAAACTGCCACCTGTTATAGTCAAACTGTTCTTCCATATTTTTGTACTTAGAATATGATATGTGTTTAATTCATCCTTAATTGTATGTTAAAAAAGCCCTGATAGTATATAAAATTAACATATGGTAGAAAATAATAATAGCTCTAAAATTTTTATCATGCAGTCTGTGCCAGAAACTATAAGAGGAAATCTTAATAAATTGTCTCATGTATTTTTCTCAAACATTCTGCAGAGAAAAAGATTTATACACCTGTTTTTTGTTTTGTTTGTTTGTTTGTTTAATGTGGTAGCTTTGTGTCAAGTAACTGTTGGGTGAAGTGCCAGGACCACAGAATAAATGGACTATATTCCATAAGCTTAGTTCTCAAAAGTCATTGGCTGTTTGAATCCCTACAGTTTAGTGCCTTAAAAACTAATAGAAAAACTATGAAACATACGAAATACGGTTAAAAATATAAGTCTAGTTTACAGTGCTGCTGCCGCTGCTAAGTCACTTCAGTCGTGTCCGACCCTGTGCGACCCCATAGACGGCAGCCCACCAGACTCCCCCTTCCCTGGGAATCTCCAGGCAAGAACACTGGAGTGGGTTGCCATTTCCTTATCCAATGCATGAGAGTGAAAAGTGAAAGTGAAGTCGCTCAGTCGTGTCTGACTCTTCACGACCTAGGGGACTGTAGCCTACCAGGCTCCTCTGTCCTTGGAATTTTCCAGGCTCTTAAGAGTACTGGAGTGGGTTGCCTTTGTCTTCTCCAGTTCACAGTGATTTACCCTATATCAAACATTTCTCACAGAAAATTTTATAGTTTTGCTCTTCAATGTTATGCATATTTTCCAAGTTCCCTTTTCTTTGTACTTATTAAAAATGCATATGTATGTAATTTGATCATTTGTTTTCTAGAATAAGTAAAATTTTGGAAAATTTCTGGAATCACTTGAAATTATGACATTAGTCTATATAACTAATAATTTCTAATTTGGGTTTATTACATGGGTCAACTCGAGTGATAGGTAAATCTATAATTTTATATCTAAAAATTAGTTATGATATCATTAGAATTTACAGCTGAGCAAGGGACATTTAGAGTTGTGACTCCTAATCAGACTATCAAAAGTAGATATCTTTAAATGCATTTATAATTCAATTCAATTTCTTGTTATGTGGTCTAGAGTGATACAGATTTTTTAAAGAGAATTTTACTCAAAATAGTATGCTTCATTTATTTTTTGTTCTAGATCCTGATCAAGTTTTTATAGTTTAACAACTATATGTATATAATTTTATTCAAATGAAGAATATTACAAATTTCTTTTTGATTTATTTTTAATTGACAGATAATTGTTTTACAATATTGAATTGGTTTCTGCCATACCTCAACATGAATTAGCCATAGGTACACATATATCCCCTCCATCTTGAACTTCCCTCCCATCTTCCACCCCTTCCTACCCCTGTAGGTTGTTAACAGAGCCTCTGTTTGAGTTCCCTGTCCAGTTCAGTCGCTCAGTCGTGTCTGACTGTTTGTGACCCCATGGACTGCAGCACACCCGGCTTCCCTGTCCATCACCAACTCCCGGAGCCTGGTCAAACTCATGTTCATGGAGAGTTGGTGATGCCATCCAACCATCTCATCCTCTGTCGTCCCCTTCTCTGCCTGTCTTCAATCTTGCCCAGCATCAGGGTCTTTTCCAGTGACTCAGTTCTTGTATCAGATGACCAAAGTATTGAAACTTCAGCTTCAGCAGTCCTTCCAATGAATATTCAGGACTGATTTCCTTTGGGATTAACTGGTTTGATCTCCTTGCAGTCCAAGGGACTGTCCAAAGGTCTTTTCCAACACCACAGTTCAAAAGCATCAGTTCTGCAGCACTCAGCTTTCTTTAGAGTCCAACTCTCATATCCATACATGACCACTGGAAAAACCATAGCTTTGACTAGACAGACCTTTGAATTCCCTGAGTCATACACCAAATTCCTTTTGGTTATCTGTTTAATATATGGTAGTGTATATGCTTTCATGCTACTCTCTCCATTCTGTGAACCTATTTGCAGGGCAGCTAAAGATACAGAGATAAAGACTTATGGACACGGGATGGGGGAGAAAGTAGAGGGTAGTACAAATTACCTTTTATAATGATAGCTCCCATAGGTTGTTAACCTGGAGATTTCAGTGTGTTAACATAAGAAATATTTACTCCTAGCATATGTGGTGGAATAATTTCTGTTTCTTTGTTTAATTAAATCCACGATTGTTTCTTTTCCTTTTTTTTAAAATTTTTTAGCCTATAAGGAATTCTGTGGCTCTCTGCTGACTCCTTTTACAAGATCTTCACCATCTCAATTCACTTTCAATGTGCACTTCCACATTTTCTTCTAGCCCAACAGCAGGTAGTGTCTCAAACATCTGAATCAGTGCAGTTTTCTTCCCTTAGAAATAGATACAGACACTCGTGTACACACACACACACACACACACACACACACACACACAGGCTAAGGAATGCTGAATAACAAAGTAATGCACCAGCTCAGGTTGGATAGGCATTGTACATTCCTAGTACAACATCAAAAGGGTCATTAATGCTTTCTGACATTGCTGTTGTTCCCTAATTATTAGGCCTTGACTGAATTCTCCATAGTAGCTATTTCAGATTCCTCAATCCCCTCAAATTTTCTATCTGCTTACCCACTCCCTCAGTTTGAAAACTGACATTGACTTAAAAAAAAATTAAATCTCTTGACATAGATGCATGTTAGATCTCACCTATAAAAAAATGTTTAAGAAAACTGATCCTTTTTTTTCCAATTGCTGGTCTCAGTGTAAAGGGCGTTTCTATTTTCTGTAAAACTGTAGTCTGGGTTCTGTTTGCCCCTTTCTTTTCAGAGACCTCATTTGATTGATCCCAAATAATTTTCTCTCTGCTTTATCAATCTCTACTATCTGTACATAAACATCCTTAAATTTCACTGTAAATGAACAAAAAGAAATAACAACAGAACCAGTGGCCTTTAACACTTACTCTGGCTGTATCTATTAGAGATACACTCTGACGTTAAGAAAATGAATATGAAAAGGTATACCCACATAAACTTTCTCCCCTGCAATTCCAAGTTTTGTTTTCATCTGTCATAAAAAACTAATATTGTAACATCATCCAGAGACTTTAGGTAAAGCATCCATTCCTTTTGTTTCTCAGGTTATCAGTCTAATGAATTTACTCTCTCTGGTTATACAATTTCCTCTGTCTTTTGCTATCAGGGGTAGAGGAGTAAAACTGCATAACGTGCACTAAATAGCCGTTGCTTTCAATTAGTATATAAATAAGTGAAAATGTGAATGGAGGTGAGAGGGTTGGATACAGATATTGATATAGGCATTTTAATTTTCCATTTAAAATTTTAAAAACCTACTGCTTGAAAACTCTTCGTAATTTCAAAAGATAATGGCAGCTAATGTGTGGTAAAGCCTTCTGTTAATCAACTGTATAGAATTATAATGTTGAATACATCATGTTTTGTTGCTTGGATTAGCCAAACCTAATGAAAATGAAGAACATGAAGCAGTATGTTAGTATTTATTGAGAATTTATTCTTTAATAGGTATTGTAATACTGGAGTGGGTAGCCATTCCTTTCTCCAGGGGATCTTCCTGACCAAAGGATCAAACCCAGGTGTCCTTGCATTGCAAGCAGATTATTTACCACCTGAGCCAGCAGGGAAGCCCAGCACTACTCTCTAACAGGTATTGTTATAGATACAAAAGTATAGTAATGAATACAAAACACACTCACAAAAACATTTTGAAATAAATGCAGTTATTCAATGCATTTGATAAATTTGGGAACATATGAGAATTGCTAAATTAATCAAGCTCACACAAACAGGAGGTGATGACACAGATTCAAATCTGGCCCCAGAGATCACACTGTTGACTCCTATACAAATTTATTTTTCTAATCTTTTGGCTCTTCTGTCCTTTTTCTTGACTCTGTGGACTTTGATGCTCTTTCCTTAAACTAAGCAATGCTTATGAAAGTATTCATTTAAAGTAGTTTTAAGTGTGTTGTGTACTGCAAGGCTGCATTAATTTTGAAGTGAGAAAAATAAGCATAGTCTTACCATAGCTAGTATGAGACTTATTTTTAATTTTTAACAACACCTTTAGAGACTATACTGGTTTGAGCTTTTCTGATAAAAATATTTATTTCTCTCCTATTTGATTTTCTCTTTCTACAAAACCAAGTTTTCTGTTTCCATTATTTTATTATTTTTTGTGTTTTAATTTTGGCATGTCCTACAGTTAACATTCCCCAAACTCATAATCACATCTCACACTAAGCATCATAATTTGTATTCTCTCGTATCACAGAATGCCCTTCACATATCTAAATCCAAATTTTTTTTTTACTGCTAGATTGCATAGGACCTCCTTTATGAAATATTACAAATGTATTCCTCTTTGTGAAGATTTGACTCATTGGAAAAGACTCTGATGCTGGGAGGGATTGGAGGCAGGAGGAGAAGGGGACGACAGAGGATGAGATGGCTGGATGGCATCACCGACTCGATGGACATGAGTTTGAGTAAACTCAGGGAGTCTGTGATGGACAGGGAGGCCTGGCGTGCTGCGATTCATGGGGTCGCAAAGAGTCAGACACGAATGAGCAACTGAACTGAACTGAATTGATTCTTCTTATTTGGATCTAGGTTCTCAAATATTAAGACACTTTAAGCCATCTCATTTAGATTAATATCTGTACTATCTGTTACTTTGATACTTTTATATTTCAGATGAAAAATACTTAGCCCAAATTTTTATATCTCAATTACATACCTCAACATTTTATTCCTGTTTAGTGAATATTTGCTATTTTAAAAATGAACTTCTGTACAGCATTCTGTCATATTTGCATCATAAGTTAGAGAATATTTCATAAGAAATTCAATGTCTCGTGTATAAATCAGCATGTAATAATAAATATATTTGTTGATTATTATATATATATATATATTCACATTTTGGATGCACCTGTTTTCTAAAGAAGTGTGTTCCATATGTGAGACCCTCAGAGTATTGATTAGTCAGTATTCCTTCTGTGCTGTTCACAAATTAGGAATATTTCTCTATTTTCCTTTTCTTTTTATTCTTTAGTTTTTACAACTACCTTCCACCATGCTGGGAAAATCACTTGACATTAGTGTTGATTTGTTTTACAAGGGTAAGAGAAATAATAGTTTTCATTATCTGTAGTAATCATACAGATGCATTAAAGCACATAAAGAACACAAAAATTTTCTTATGAATGTCTATTTTTATTAAAAGTTTAGGCTATTAAAAAATAAATGCCTGAATTAACTCCCAAGTCAGGGAAACTCAGCTCTGTGATTTTAGCACTGTTAATTAAGCTCCTTGCAGTCACATACACAAGCCAGCTATAAAAATGACAAAAGATGAAGTGCTTTGTTTAGAAATCTGATGACACGTTTCCACTATTGAGGTCACACAGAAGAGGGGTTTTGGCTGTCTGCCACTGCTGTGTGGGTACTTAATTCCATTTTTATTTGGATATCTGTGACCTAGTCTTCACAGCTCCATCAATGATAAACGAACATCTCATCTTAGTAACATATACCATAGTAACTGGTATCTGCAGTTTGGCACATGGCTAATTAAATATTGATTTGTTGAATGAACTCTAAGCCTTCAGTATTTTTCTAATTAGAATAATGACTTTTCCATATGCCATCAGTTAAGTTTCTCTTTAAAAAGTTAAAGACACATAGAATTAGTTCAAAAGTATAAATTGTTAAGCATATTATACTTGAAAGTATGGTTAATAAATTAGACATATTGTAATAGGTTCAGGCAAATTGCTTTTATTGCTTATAAAAAAGAGAGATTTTGTGCTTATAATCCAGTTTGGTGATAACAAAATGCAGCATATAATAGTGGTGGTATGGCCTTATGAACATACATTTACTCAGGAGATTTTACCCCGTTCTGAATGAGAAGCTATCCAGTTGGATTATTGTTAGGCCATATTAAAATTTAAGAGCCTTAAATGTCTAAAAACAAAATTATGTTTCATTTTAAATTGTTATAAATAAATCTTTCAATTGAATTATCCCTAATAAAAACAATATTGCATATAAACTTAATTCTTTATATAATGGGATCTCTCAACAGTCTGGAAACTAGTTAAATGTGAAGTCCATCATATATTGGAAAACCTTAAAAATGAGAGCTTTGTAAGCCTTTTTTTTTTTTAACAGTAAAGGCATTCCAGGACATAGAGTTCCATGGACAATGTTTTAAGAGGTCTTGATCATGAATTGCCCTTTGAAGACTAAGATGAAGCTTAAGAAGTAATTGCTAATTCAAACTTCCATGAGAGTGCGATTCAGCGACTCTCTCTCTCCCTGAGTCTGCCTGTGTGTCCAGTCACATGTACTGTACATTTTCCCTCTGAATAAATACTCTGCTTGTTTCGTTAAAAAAAAAAAAAAAAAAAAAAGAAGTAATTGCTAATGTTGGAAGAAGACGTAGAGTGATGACTGTGCTTTAAAAGGTTTTCTGAGAGTTTGTCACTTTTAATCCACAAAACTATTTGAAATAATCTATATTTCTTTCTGTTTTGCCTTCTTTAAAAACTCTCTCTATGTAAATTTTTCTTGTAAATTTGTTAGTTTGATTGCAGATATTTACTAAATATAGAGTAGATTTACCAGTACATATGAGTAATAATGGAATGTAGAGGATAAAAATGCAAAGACACCATCTTAAGAAATAGAATGTAATTGTTATATTTGAAATCTCACCTATATCTTCCTTCCTGACTCCTTTCTTTCCCAACCCCACAGGGGAAAATATTATTCAAATTTTGTATTTATAATCACATTACTTTTCTTTGTTTTCCCCCATGTATGTTGGTTTCCATTGCCACATATAGCTTGGTGGTGGTTTAGTCACTAAGTCATGTCTGACTCTTGTGACCCTGTGGACTATAGCCCACCAAGCTCCTCTGTCCATGGGATTCTCCAGCCTAGAACACTGGAGTGGGTTGCCACTTCCCTCTTCCAACATATAGGTTAGTTTGATATTTTTCAGCCTATTTATAGCATAAGTATTTTTCTGTGATTAGTTTTTCACTCAGTGTTTTTTAATCCAGATTTAGCATAGCTAAATAGTACTATTCATGTTTGCTTTTTTTTTTTTGTTTTTACTTCTGGATATTATTCTATTTTATGAACATAACACAGTTTATCTATTTTTTTTCTTGAATAACACTGATAGTTCATCAGTTGGGGATGCAAGAAACAAAATCACAGTATTATTTCACAGTGATTTTTTTTTTTTTAGCACCCTACAGAGTTTTTTGAGTCCATAAAAAAGTAATATTTCTGGATCATGAATATTAAAGAAGAACATCTAAGCAAAACTGGCTAGCTTACCCCTTTGTTAAGGAAACCACAAGGTGGGGCTTCCCAGATGGCGCGGTGGTAAAGAATCTTCCTGCCAATGTAGGAAACACAGGAGACACGAGTTCAATCCCTGGGTTTGATCCCTGGTCGAGAAGATCCCCTAGAGGAGAAATGGCGATCCAGTGCAGTATTCTTGCCTGGAAAATCCCATGGATGAGGATCCTGGCAGGTTACAGTTCGTGGGGTCAAAAAAAGTCACATAAGATTGAGCCACCTCCATCACCACTACAAGGGAAGAGCAACTTTAGGATGCTGTTGTATGACAAGGTGAGTGTCCTGAAGAATTTATAGGTTGGACAAAATGAGGTCAAAATCAGGTTGATTCTTTGGCTTGCTTACTTTTCAAAATCTCAGGAATTTTGGGTAATTTAGGTTGCATTTGTCATGTGATAGGATGATGGACTTTCAAGACAGGAATTAAGGTTTTACCAGGTATTCGTTTCTAGGATTAGCAAGAGAGGTTAGGAACAGTACTGTGACACAATGTTTAAGTGAGATTGATTTAAAAAAAAAAAAAAAAAAAAGTCCTTCAGTATTCCTCGAGTAGCTTTATCTCAGCATTTCTGAAACATTCCAAATTGATTTCCCGAAGTGATTATTTCAACTAAATGTCAATAAAAAATACATGTTCTCAAAAAAAAAAAAAAAAAAAAATACATGTTCTCCTTTTTCTGCACCCTACCAGTACTTAATATTTTCTAGTTTTCTTTGCATTTTCCTGACTATTGATGAGATTGTTCATCTCCTCAAATATTTATCAGTCTTTTTTTTGTTGTTGTTGTTCTGTTTTGCTATTTTGGTGATTATTTTTTATTTTGCTTTTGTATAGTCAGCATTTTTTATTGCTCTAAAGAAGGACTTTCTCTATTCTGATTTGTTCTTTTTATCATCTGTCAGGATATCTATGTCTTTATTTATATCTGTTGTCTATCAATCAATCATCTGTTTAATCTGTCTATATATGTATATGTGTGTGTATGTATGTATGTGTGTGTATATATATATGGATAATGTTAGTTCACATTTTATTGAGGTTGTTAAGTGACTAAGTAAGACTTAGTCCTACTTTTTGAGACCCCTTGGACTGCAGCATACCAGGTGTTGGTCCTTTATAGTACCGGAACTTGGTGGTCCAGAGTCGACGATGAGAGAGTAAAAGAAGGAAAGAGGCTAATATTCCCTGGGTTACACAGCCGGCTTTTGCATTCCAGGGAATCAGCCATAAATAGATAGATAGATAGATAGAGAATGAGAGAGAGAGAAAGAAAGACACTGATGGAGCAAAGGTGTTTTAATCAACATGGTGTGGACATATATACTGTCTTACAAGGTAGTTATTCTCAGCAAAGATAAAGATTAAAATTCCAGACTTTCAAAACATAAGGCAATTCATATTAAAGAGAGAGTTGTAAACAATCACTTTTTACCATATGGTTCATAAGAAAGAAGAAGGTACTTATCACTGTACTGAAAAACTAACGAAGGGGATGCCTGGATTTCCCAGTCCCAGGAAAGACTTGCCCCTCCTCCTAATTCCTGAATATTCAGGAATTAATAAGTAACAGAGGATTCCTGACAGATCCAAAACAGCACACAGGAAGCCTCCTGTTAAATGCTTCCCGACAACCAGGCTCCCCTGTCCTCCACTATCTCCCAGAGTTTTCTCAAATTTATGTCCATTGAGTCAATGATATATCTAACAAACTCATCCTTTGTCTCCCCCTTCTCTTTTTACCTTCAGTGTTTCCCAGCATCAGAGTCTTTTCCATTGAGTCAGTTCTTTGGATCATGTGGCAAAGTATTGGAGCTTCAATTCAGCTTTAGCATCAGTGCTTCCAATAAATATTCAGGGTTGATTTCCTTTAAGATTGACTGGTTTGATCTCCTTGGTGTCCAAAGGACTCTCAAGACTCTTCTGCAATACAAGAGTTCGAAAGCATCAATTCTTTGGTGCTCAGCTTACTTTATGGTCCAGCTCTCACGTCTGAATGTGACTACTGGAAAGCCCATAGCTTTGACTATATGGACCTTTGTTAGAAAAGTGATGTCTCTGCTTTTTAATACGCCGTCTAGGTTTATCATAGATTTTGTTTCAAGGAGCAAGAAGCATCTTTTAATTTCATGGCTGCAGTCACCATCCACAGCGATTTTGGATCCTAAGGAAATAAAATCTGTCACTGCTTCCACTTGCCATGAAGTGATGGGACTGGATGCCATGATCATCGTTTTTTGAATGCTAAGTTTCAAGTCAGCTTTAACTTTCTCCTCCTCCACCCTCATCAAGAGGCTCATTTCCTCTTCACTTTCTGCCATTAGAGTGATATCATCTGCGTATCTCACATTTTAGTGACCTGATCCTTAATTTCCTTTTGTTGTATATTTATATGAACATGTATGGACAGGGTTAATTATTTAGCTATGATCATATTTATCAGTCAGCATTTATAGTAGACATTTTTATATCTTATGTAAGAAATATTTTCCTATTTTTGATTCATAATGGTTTTATTCTGTTTTCCATTTTGCAATTTTATTGTGATTTTATTCTGTCATATTGATTTATTTATTTGGGATAAAATTTTATGCATAGGGAAAAGATGGGGTACAAGTCTCTGTTTTTTCAAATAGGTTTAAGCAGTTGACATCAAACCGTTGGTTAGGAAACATTTCCCCCATTCTTCAGTGCCAATTTGTCATAAAATAATGTTCCATCTGTTTTTAGTTCTGTTTCTATTCAGATATCATTCATTGTTCTGTGAACTATATAGCATTATTTAACTTCTAATTTTTGACATCTAGTAAGGCATGTTATCTCATCCTGCATGTGCTAAATCCATAATTACCAGCTAAGAATGATCACCCCTCCCCCCAGCCTCAGGACATTTAGCAAAATCTAGAGATATTTTGGTTGTCAACACCTGGAAAAGGTGTGCTATGGCATCTAATGGTTAGAAGCCAGGAGTGCTGCTAAACACCATGCATTGCACAAGATAATCACACTTCCCCCGACAAAGAATTATCTGGTCTAAAATGTTAGTATTGCCAAGGTTGTAAAACCTTGTATTAAATGGATAACACATTGGGATGTCTGTGAAAAGGGAGTTGTATGTTTCATGAGTTCAGTAGGATTCAAAATAGACATGCTCACTTCCTTCTGTATCTCATTTTTATTCTGTTAGTTGTCTTCTTGCTTTTCTTCAATGCCTTCTATTAAATTTTAATTAGTGTATTCTGTCTTCCATTAGTGAGGGTTTTGTATTGTTTCCTGAGTGCTTGAGAGGTAATATAGAGTCTGGATTCTGAAAAATTAAGATCGCTGTATGTTTTTCTTTTCCTTATTTCTTGAGTTGAATCAACTTTCTTTTCATTACTTTTTGATTTTTTCACTTTCTTTTTCTGACTGAAGGTGATTTTCCCTATATCATGAGTATATATTTCTATGTGAGTTACACTGTTTCCTATGAAGATACTAAATAAGGTTAATTCCGTTTGAGTGTTGTCTTTTGTTTTATGGTGATTTTATTCAGGGAGAAAGTTTCATTCCTTCAGGTATACTACATTTCATTTTCCAATATGTAAAAATGATTGTTCATGGATGTGTTTCTTTTCCTGTCCATTTTGGCCAATTTTGGGTAGTGTGCAAGTGTACAAAATTTAATAGAAATGCTAGTTTCTTCCACAAAGGCAAAAGTCTCATTATGCAAAAATCATTCTCCTTTCAGGTTTGAGACAATGTTTCCATCACAGTGCAGTATTTCCTGTCACGCTGTGTTGCATACTCTCTTTTTTTCTCAGGTGGTGCAGATATAGAGGTTGCACTCAATCTAAGGCAAGAAATGGGTGGGATAGTGTCATAGTTACTACTTAGGAAAACACCCTGATAGAATCTTTGAACAGCAAAGAAAGAAAAAGTTGTTCATAGGACATAAGCAGAATATCAGGGCAAGGTGAATTGTTCTTCACAGTGAAAATTTAGGAAAAGGAGGAGTGTAAAACATTTGGGAAAATTTAATTGGGGAATATTTTAGAATGAATGGTAATTAGTTGTGGATGGGTCTGGTGATAGAAGCAAGGTCTGATGCTGTAAAGAGCAATATTGCATAGGAACATGGAATGTTAGGTCCATGAATCAAGGCAAATTGGAAGTGGTCAAACAGGAGATGGTGAGAGTGAATGTCGACATTCTAGGAATCAGTGAACTACAATGGACTGGGATGGGTGAATTTAACTCAGATGACCATTATATCTACTACTGGGCAGGAATCTCTTAGAAGAAATGGAGTAGCCATCATAGTCAACAAAAGAGTCCAAAATGCAGTACTTGGATGGAATCTCAAAAACGAAAGAATGATCTCTGTTCGTTTCCAAGGCAAACCATTCAATATCATGGTAATCAAAGCCTATGCCCCAACCAGTAATGCTGGAGAAGTCGAAGTTGAATGGTTCTATGAAGACCTACAAGACCTTTTAGAACTAACACCCAAAAAAGATGTTCTTTTCATTATAGGGGACTGGAATGCAAAAGTAGGAAGTCAAGAAACACGTGGAGTAACAGGCAAATTTAGCCTTGGAGTACAGAATGAAGCAGGGCAAAGGCTTATAGAGTTTTGTCAAGAGAATGCACTGGTCATAGCAAACACCCTCTTCCAACAACACAAGAGAAGACTCTACACATGGACATCACCAGATGGTCAACACCAAAATCAGATTGATTATATTCTTTGCAGCCAAAGATGGAGAAGCTCTATGCAGTCAGCAAAAACAAGACTGTGGCTCAAATCATGAACTCCTTATTGCCAAATTTAGACTTAAACTGAAGAAAGTAGGGAAAACCACTAGACCATTCAGGTATGACCTAAATCAAATCCCTTATGAATATACAGTGGAAGTGAGAAATAGATTTAAGGTACTAGATGTGATAGACAGAGACCCTGATGAACAATGGACGGAGGTTCGTGACATTGTACAGGAGACAGGGATCAAGACCATCCCCATGGAAAAGAAATGCAAAAAGGCAAAATGGCTGTCTGAGGAGGCCTTACAAATAGCTGTGAAAAGAAGAGAAGCAAAAAGCAAAGGAGAAAAGGAAAGATATTCCCGTTTGAATGCAGTGTTCCAAAGAATAGCCAGGAGAGAGAAGAAAGCCTTCCTCAGGGATCAATGCAAAGAAATAGAGGAAAACAACAGAATGGGAAAGACTAGAGATCTCTTCAAGAAAATTAGAGATACCAAGGGAACATTTCATGCAAAAATGGGTTCAATAAAGGACATAAATGGTATGGACCTAACAGAAGCAAAAGATATTAAGAAGAGTGGGCGAGAATACACAGAAGAATTGTACAAAAAAGATTTTCACGACCCAGATAATCACAACGGTGTGGTCACTCACCTAGAGCCAGACATCCTGGAATGTGAAGGCAAGTGGACATTAGAAAGCATCACTACGAACAAAGCTAGTGGATGTGGTGGAATTCTAGTTGAGCTATTTCAGATCCTAAAAGATGATGCTGTGAAAGTGCTGCACTCAATATGCCAGCAAATTTGGAAAACTCAGCAGTGGCCACAGGACTGGAAAAGGTCCGTTTTCATTCCAATCCTTAAGAAAGGCAATCCCAAAGAATGCTCAAACTACTGCACAATTGCACTCATCTCACATGCTAGTAAAGTAATGCTCAAAATTCCCCAAGCGAGGCTTCAGCAATACGTGAACCATGAACTTCAGATGTTCAAACTGGTTTTAGAAACGGCAGAGGAACCAGAGGTCAATTTGCCAATATCCACTGGGCCATCAAAAAAGCAAAAGAGTTCCAGAAAAACATCTATTTCTGCTTTATTGACTACGCCAAAGCCTTCGACTGTGTGGATCACAATAAACTGTGGAAAATTCTGAAAGAAATGGGAATACCAGACCACTTGACCTGCCTCTTGAGAAACTTGTATGCAGGTCAGGAAGCAACAGTTAGAACTGGACATGGGACAACAGACTGGTTCCAAATAGGAAAAGGAATACGTCGGGTTGTGTATTGTCGCCCTGCTTATTTAACTTATATCCAGAGTATATCATGAGAAACGCTGGGCTGGAAGAAGCACAAGCTGGAATCAAAATTGCCGGGAGAAATATCAATAACCTCAGATATGCAGATGACACCACCTTTATGGCAGAAAGTGAAGAGACACTAAAAAGACTTTTTATGAAAGCGAAAGAAGAGAGTGAAAAAGTTGGTTTAAAGCTTAACATTCAGAAAACTAAGATCATGACATCTGGTCCCATCACCTCATGGGAAATAGATGGGGAGACAGTGGAAACAGTGTCAGAATTTATTTTTTGGGGCTCCAAAATCACTGCGGATGGTGACTGCAGCCATGAACTTAAAAGACCCTTACTCCTTGGAAGGAAAGTCATGACCAACCTAGATAGCATATTAAAAAGAAGAGACATTACTTTGCCAACAAACGTCCATCTGGTCAGGGCTATGGTTTTTCCAGTGGTTCAGTATGGATATGAGAGTTGGACTGTGAAGAAAGCTGAGTGCCAAAGAATTTATTCTTTTGAACTGGTGTTGGAGAATGCTCTTGAGAGTCCCTTGGACTGCAAGGAGATCCAACCAGTCCATCCTGAAGGAGATAAGTCCTGGGTGTTCATAAGTCCTGGAAGGACTGATGCTGAAGCTGAAACTTCAATACTTTGGCCACCTCATGTGAAGAGTTGACTCATTGGAAAAGACCCTGATGCTTGGAGGGATCGAGTGCAGGAGGAGAAGGGGATAAGAAAGGATGAGGTGGCTGGATGGCATCACCGACTCGATGGACATGAGTTTGAGTAAACTCCTGGAGTTTGTAATGGACAGGGAGGCCTGGCTTGCTGCGATTCATGGGGTTGGAAAGAGTCGGACATGCCTGAGCAACTGAACTGAAGTGAGGAACCAAGAGGAAGATTCAAAAGGGAAAATTATAAAAAGTTACTTATCAAGTCTATTTGGCTTCCTGTTGCTCTGCCTTCTTTATTTTTACCAGAACCAACTGACAATCTGTTGTGATCTGGGAAATTTGAACCCTTTATCAACTGGTACACTCCAGGCCTCAGCTTTACTGTTCACTTCCCTTAGAGTTAAATCAGTTGCTCAACGCAAAAAGCTGGTGGTTTTATCCTGGTAACCGTTGAGATTGTTAGCTCAATTAAATTATGCCAGTTTGTAGCTGAAGTCTGTAGTTTTATGTATTTTATTATTAGTTTTTTAGCATATACATGCCTAGTGCTGATATTATAGCATTGGAAGGACTGATGCTGGAGCTGAAACTCCAATACTTTGGCCATCTCATGCAAAGAGTTGACTCATTGGAAAAGACTCTGATGCTGGGAGGGCTTGGGGGCAGGAGGAGAAGGGGATGGCAGAGGAGGAGATGGCTGGATGGCATCACCGACTCAATGGACATGAGTTTGGGTCAACTCTGGGAGTTGGTGATGGACAGGGAGGCCTAGTGTGCTGTGATTCACGGGGTCGCAAAGAGTCAGACACGACTAAGCAAGTGAACTGAACAGAACTGAACTGAGTATGTATATAACTGGACTTGTTTTTCCCCATTATGCAACACGTCTCTATCCCAAATTCATATTTGCTTATTAGCCACAGCTTATTAAAATAGTTTAAATTGGCTATGGCATTCTTTCACTATAGTGACTGCCAGCCAGCTTATCTTCACAGACCCAAGCTCTGCTAGCATTCCCTGCTGAGAAATCTTGCTCCTCTGGTTTATTTTTATCATTAATTCACCTTACTAATTTTTTTTTCCTTTTTGGACAGCTGGTAATTTTAACAGTTCCTATATCTTTTTTTCTGACTTTAAATTGGAATTGTGGATAAGCCATGTACTACTACTTTATGATTATCATCACAAAATTCTCAGGTTTTCTCAAGAACACGTGACATATAATGTATTATTTATCAAGTGAGTTCACTATTTTAATTAATGCATTGTCCATCAAAGACCAAATTTGGCAGAAAATTTGGCAGAAAATGGTAAAGCCTGAACCTACTTTACAAATTCTAAATACAGTGTTCAGAATGGATGCCTCATTAAAGAACTATAATTATTTAATTATTTAAGTGGAATTTTTTACTTGGCTTTGAATTTCAGGAGAATCTGACTGATTAAATCTGGGAAGTTAAAATTAGTATTATAAAAGTTGAAGGCCCTGTTGTGATGAGAGGGCCAACATCCTGCCATAAGGGCGGTTCAGATACAACTATTCTAGCTTTTTAGGAAAAATACAACTCTGAGTCTATATATAGACGTCTGAGACACATGGCCGGTGGTCCGTTCACCAGGTCTTTCCAGTGTCATCCAGTCTTATTCGAGACACACAAGAGAATCAATTTATAGCAGTGGGGAAAGTCATGGACTGTATAGGAAAGGCACGAGAATGGGGGTAAGATTAAAGCTAGTAAGCTGAAATCCAAGCAGACATCCTGAAAAATATATAGTATTTCCTGTATTCAAATGAGATACAGACTAGAATAAATTTCCTACACCCTGCCATGGAAAGAAGTTAAAAATGTATTATCTTCCTCACTAACACATCATTGATACCAAGACTGTATTAGTTCTACTTTCTTCACTTTCTCTCTTTTTGTTCTTGCTTAATTGTAACAGCCAGATATTTTTCTTGTTTTTGAACCAAGCAAAGAAAAACTGCAATGTTTCATTAATTCACAGTTTTCAGATAAGTTACCGAGGTGTACTCAAGCCTCAAATCTTAGAAACTATCACTAATATTTTCATCATCAGAGTAATGATATTATGGGTCTTTAATAATTTTGAGTAATAGGAATCTATTAAAATGACTACAGCTTTAACAATAATGGAAAATGATTTATTGAATATTGAAAAAGTGAGCCATGTGTAAATGGTAAAATAATAATTGAAATATTATACTTCTCATATTTTTTTATTTTAATTTATTGTTAAATATTATCTGGTACAGAAGAGAAACATCCAATTCACACTTCCTTATCTATAAATGCACACACACTATATCTTCTAGTAGATTTGTGGCATTATTTTCATTAATTACATATTAGTATTTACATTATTATGGTTATAGTATTTTCCTTACAACTTGAACCTGTATTACATATGACTGCATTTTTTGTTTTTACAATAGTTATTGACACTTGCTACATTTTTGCTGTTTTGTTCTCTATGTATCCTGTGTTGCCTTTCTTTGGGATTGAAATGAAAACTAACGTTTTCCAGTCCTTTGGCCAATGATGAGTCTTCCAAATTTGCTGGCATATTGAGTGCAGCACTTTAACACCCTCATCTTTTAGGATTTGAAATAGCTTAACTGAAATTCCATCACCTCCACTAGCTTTGTTGCTGTAATGTTTCCTAAGGCCCACTTGACTGCATTCTAGCATGTCTGGCTCTAGGTGAGTGATCACACCATCATGATGATCTGGGTCATGAAGATTTTTTGTATAGTTCTTCTGTGTATTCTTGCAACCTCTTCTTAATATCTTCTGTTTCTGTTAGATCCATAACATTTCTGTACTTTATTGAGCCCATCTTTGCATGAAATGTTCCCTTGGTTTCTAATTTTCTGGAAGAGATCTCTAGTCTTTCCTATTCTATTGTTTCCTCTATTTCTTTGCATCGATTACTGAGGGAGGCTTTCTTATCTCTCCTTGCTATTCTTTGGAACCCTGCATTCAGATGGGTATATCTTTCCTTTTCTCCTTTGCTTTTAGCTTCTCGTCTTTTCACAGCTATTTGTAAGGCCTCCTCAGACAACCATTTTGCTTTCTACATTTCTTTTTCTTGGGGATAGTCTTGATCCCTGTCTCCTGTAGAATATCACAAACCTCCATCCATAGTTCATTCCAATCCCAAAGAAAGGCGATACCAAAGAATGCTGAAACTACCACACAATTGCACTCATCTCACATGCTAGTAACGTAATGCTCAAAGTTCTCCAAGCCAGGCTTCAACAGTACATGAATCGTGAACTTCCAGGTGTTCAAGCTGGTTTTAGAAAAGGCAAAGGAACCAGAGATCAAATTGCCAACATCCGCTGGATCATCGAAAAAGCAAGAGAGTTCCAGAAAAACATCTATTTCTGATTTATTGACTATGCCAAAGCCGTTGACTGTGTGGATCACCACAAACTATGGAAAATTCTTAGAGATGGAAATACCAGACCACCTGACCTGCCTCCTGAGAAATCTGTATGCAGGTCAGGAAAGAACAGTTAGAACTGGACAGGGAACAGCAGACTGGTTCCAAATAGGGGAAGGAGTATAAAAAGGTATATTGTCACCCTGCTTACTTAACTTATATGCAGAGTACATCATGAGAAATACTGGGCTGGGTGAAGCACAGGCTGGAATCAAAATTTCAGGAGAAATATCAATAACCTCATACATGCAGATGACTCCACTCTTATGGAAGAAAGAGAAGAAGAACTGAAGAGTCTCTTGATGAAACTGAAAGAGGAGAGTGAGAAAGTTGGCTTAAAGCTCAACATTCAGTAAACTAAGTTCATGGCATCTGGTCCCATCAATTCATGGCAAATAGATGGGGAAGCAATGGAAACAGTGAGAGACTTTATTTTGGGGAGCTCCAAAATCACTGCAGATGATGACTGCAGCCATGAAATTAAAAGACACTTACTCCTTGGAAGAAAAGTTATGACCAACCTAGACAATGTATTGAAAAGCAGAGACATTACTTTGCCAGCAAAGGTCTGTCTAGTCAAAGCTATTGGTTTTTCAGTAGTCTTGTATGGATGTGAGTTGGGCTATAAAGAAAACTGAGTGCCGAAGAATTGATGCTTTTGAACTGTGGTGTTGGAGAAGACACTTGAGAGTCCCTTGGACTGCAAGGAGGTCCAACCAGTCCATCCTAAAGGAAATCAGCCCTGAATATTCATTTGAAGGACTGATGTTGAAGCTGAAATGCCATAATTTTGGCCATCTAATGCAAAGAATTGACTCACTTGAAAATACCCTGATGCTGGGAAAGTTTGAAGTTGACGACAGAGGATGGACAACGGAGGATGAGATGATTGGATGGCATCACTGACTCAATGCACATGAGTTTGAGTAAACTCAGGGAGTTGGTGATGAACAGGGAGGCCTGGCCTGCTGCAGCCCATGTGGTTGCAAAAAGTCAGACTCAACTGAGCAACTGATCTGAACTGATGTATCATATGAATTGAATCCTAAGTTACCATCTATAGGATACATGTTCCCAATTTGTGAAAATATGAATGTCCTAATTGCCTTCACATTGCTGGGCAGTAGGACAGGACATGCTCTAGGCCTATTGCACACCTCTCATTTGGAACATCTCATCATTTCCCTGGCATTTCTTCCTCTGTACTGAATTCCATTATAGAAAATTTACATTTTCTTTTTTTTTTATTTGGTCCCACATTTTGTGAAATGGTTTTTCTTCACTGGATTCTTCCTTGGAGGAAATTTGTTTTTGGCTGTGTTCATTGTTTTAATGTATAGTTCATAGGGAGGCTTCCCAGGTGGCGCAGAGATAAAGAATTTGCCTGCCAATGCAGGAGATACAAGAGACACAGGTCCAGTCCCTGAGTCAGGAAGATCCCCTGGCAACCCCCTCCAGTATTCTTGCCTGGAAAATCCCATGGACAGAGGAGGCTGGTGGGCTGCAGTGCATGGGGTCTCAAACAGTTGGACACAACTGAGTAACTGAGCATGCACGCACACACATAGTTCGTAGGTGATACTTTTGCATGCCAAATTTAGGAGGAAAACTATTTCCTGCTCAGAATTTTGAAACGATTTGTACTGACGACTGGATTGTAGTGATATTGACAGGAAGTTGGGTGTTGTTCTAATTTCCGATCTTTTTAAAAATATTTACTTATTTTTAATTGACTAATGATTGGTTTACAATATTGGTTTGATTTCTGTCATACATCAGTGTGAGTTAACCATAGGTGTACATAGGTCCCCTTCCTCCTGAATCTCCCTCCCACCTCCTGCCCATCCCCACCCATCTAGGTTATTATAGAGCCCCGTTTGAGTTCCCCAAGTCATACAGAAAATTCCCATTGGCTATCTATTTACATATGTCAGTGTATATGCATCCCTGCTACTCTCTCCATTTGTCTCACCCTCTCCCTCTTTCCTCTAACGTTGTCCATAAGTCTCTTCTTTATGTCTGCATCTCTGTTGCTGCTCTGCTACAGATTCATCAGTACCATCCTTCTAGATTCCATATGTATGTATATATTAACCTATATACGCTTTATGTGAACTTTTCCCTCCTTTTGGAAAGCTCTTAGTATCTTGTCTTTGCTTCTAGTACTCTTCAGTTTCACAGTGGTGTACCTCGATGTACATATTTTTAATGAAATATTTGAAATAGTAGTGTTTTCCTTCTGGAAACACTTACCTTTTGTTTCTAATAAATATTTATCATAAACTTATCTTTCTTCTGTTTTTATTATTCTTCCTTTCTGAAACTGTTGTTATGATGGACTTCATGAAACTGATTAAAAATCTTATTTATCCTATTTCATGTATGTGTGTGTTTTACTTTCTAATCTTCATAATTTGAGTTTGTTTCATTTTATGTGTCACTCATTTCTTCTTTCATGGATGTAACACATTTTCTCTCTAAGAATAATTGTCCTTCCTCTCTTAAGGATATTGCCTAAGTTTGCACCTGATTCTGTTAACTTGGCTCAGTCTTTCCTGTCCTGTGTTCCTCAAATGCTTGGGGGTCCGCTGATCATGGTACCTACAAAATGATTCAGGATTTCCTTGTATCTGTTGATTTGTCTTGGTGGCTAATGGGCTTTACCTCTTTACCACAGTAGAAGTGAATAGATTTCTTTGGTTAACTTTAAAGCATTAAGTGTTTTTTGTCTTTGTGCTCAGGCTGCTCAGATTGACCAGAGAAATACATTCCCTTTTCCTGTGTCTAGAATAACACTGGCTTTCACTGTCTTGGCATCCCTTGAGGGAAAGGGCCATACACCTCAGTCTTATATAGAGAAACTTATAGTTGCTTTTTTGTTTTTGTTTTTTTTGTAAGACAGTACACTGTCAGGGGCCGTTCAACTTTAAGGGATCCAATGTGTTGTTTTCTTATGTTGTGTGCCGTTTCCCAAGGAGTTTCTGTTCCTTATCAGTTCCTGGAAACAGGAACGAGCAGAGCTGCACGCAATTCTCAGAACTGAGATCATGGGAAAGAGCACCTGCTTGGATTCCCTTCAGTGACTCCCTTCAGTGACCTTTTACTTAAAGGACTATCTATTTTGTTGCAACTGTGGAATTTCATTCTGTTTAATGGCTGAGTAATCATTTTATTGAAGACATATAAGCATGCATTTCTGCAAATAAAGGACCCTTGTTTCACTCGAGACTTTGGTCCCCTGCATCCTTTTCGTTGACTGCAGTCCCCAGGTCCCGGTCTATGAAGACTGTGACAGTACACCAAGTTTCCATCACGGTGAAGGAGGGACTATGAAGCCTTGGGATCTAAATATTATTTCATAAGGCCACACTATTTGTGTTTTAGCACCACATTGACATTACTTTTTAAAATGTCTGATACTGTCTGTTCTTCAGCCTTGTTTATTTTCAGTTCTTCCAAAAACAGTTTTGTTTTCTATATTTTGAGTTTGCTAATTGCAGTTAGCATGCATTCTGCCGTTCAGCTTTGAAAATTGTATTTCTGTCATATTTTCTTCCTTTTTCTTGGACCCTGTGAGATTTCACCTAAAAAAGAAGTCTATTCATGTTTATTTACCAGTGTTTGAGGAAAGAACAGGGCAAATGCTCAGTCTTAAATGTTAGTGAGAAGTTTTGTGTTATTTTTTAAAAAAATGTGTGTGGATTAACAGGATAGAAACAACCTTCTTACATATTTATTATTTCTTCTTTGGGGCATTTTTTTCTTATTTACCTCTTATTCCTTTTTCATATATTTTTGCAGTAAAGTTTGTACATATCTGTATGATCTACATGTATTATTTTTAATATCTGAAAGTTTTACACATGTTTTTCCTACCTTAAAAATAAGTCTCTTGAATGCTATTCATAAATTACATGTATAAGATTTTAGTATTTTTATTGAACTCACCATGTATCAGTACTTTAGAATTTTCCATATTTCTGCTAATTTTTATTATATTCTTAAGGGAAAATATGTGCAAGATTTTCAAATAGCCTGGCCATTTGAGAAGCATTTATCACAAAAATTGTTTTGTCACTGTATCATTTGTTTCCTAAACAGTCACAGTATAGCATATGTAACTATACCATTGAATTTTAAAGTGTTCACAAACATCGCCCCAAAGTATTACTAATTAAAGCTTACTTGACATAATTCAGTGAGATTTGTGGATATGGCTTATTTCCACATGGCACATTTTATAGGAAAATTGCAACTATACAGCCCTTTGTGCTGTTGCCTACTCACACAGAACTTCTTGTACAAGGTGTCTTTACTCAGATACAAATTCAGTGCCTTCACAAATACAACAGTTCATTCTTGATTGAAATGGTCTTTAAAAAAATTGTATTGTGTCCCTGCTTATTAACTCAGATCCTTGAAATAAAGGAGGAAAACAAACTAGTTCTACCTGTATGTGGATACATTTGTTATATAATAATCTAGATTTGAGAATTATTTTTTCTTGCTTTTTTTTCTCTCTACAGTCTCAGATAGTCTCTCTGAATTTCATATGCCAGAACACCACTTGAGCTCTGTCTTCCAGTTCAAAAGCTACCGCTTACAGCTAGTCTTTCCTGAATCACTCAGTCAAAAGTCCTCTCTTTCTTTTTTGATTACTGTTTTCATTTCATAGCATTCATTACAGCAGTATGTCCTTTAAAAACCCAGAATAGTACCCACATTGTAGGGTATTTTATAAAGAGGAGTAAGAAAGAGCAAAGAAAACTTGGGATGGGATTTTCCAGGTAAGAATACTAGAGTGAGTTGTCATGCCCTCCTCCAAGGGATTTTCCCAACCTAGGAATCGAACCTACAACTCATCTGTCTCCTCCTGCATTGGCAGGTGGGTTCTTTACAACGAGCACCACCTGAAAAGACTAAAGAAACATAATAATCTAAATTTGAAATTGTAGTTTATGCCTTAAATCAGTGTTTTGAAATAGATATTTTTTGGATGATTGTAATGGTCACATCCTCAGTTGTCCTGGGCTACAGTCCATAGGGTCACAAAGAGCTGGACACAACTGCAGCAAATTAGCATGCATATATTATTTTTGTTCTACCCAAATATTGTGATAATGACAAATTATTACATTATTAATAATTAAAATTTTAAATTCTTACTGTGTGAAAGGTACTACAAGACGGCTTTTATGTGTCAGTTTATAAAATCCTAGTAACACAATGAAGTGGGTATTGATACACAGAGGATGAACAGACTTATGCTCACTTAATTACTGTTAAAAAGATTGATGTACAGTGAAATTGAGTTAATTTCCCAAAATAAAACAGTTACAAACTTGAAATTTGAACTCAGATTTTCTAGCTTCTAAGTTTTTCAATTTGGTAATTGTTACATTGCCTCTTTAGCTTAAAATATCAAACTATATTTGCTGAGTTGAGAGAGAACAAAAGTTCATGTGATTTTTAAAAATTTCTCCTCTAAGTTACAGGAATTTAAAGTCCATGAGATAATAAGCTATGGGATTCAGATAAACTCTGAGAAGCCTTTTTGGATATGATACCAGAGTTGGCACTGAAATTACATTTATTTATAAGTGACCTACTTCCAAAAGAGACTTCGGAGGATGTAAAAAAAATAAAGCTTTTTTTTTTTTAAAGTAGCATTTTCAAGACCAAGAAGAGGTTTGAAGAAAGACGTTTGTCAAAAATGGAGTACTGAGATTCCTTCTCTTGCTATGGTTTCATAAATGCTGGTAGAATACGAGAGACTTCTGAGTGAGAGACAGAGGACGTTATTGCTCCAGACAAATTGAACTGCATGTTCACACCAGTTTCCCTTGTCTCCAAGGACCCATGGGCATGACTAGTGGCAGGAGAGAGAATGCTTTCCTGAGTGACTCTTGTCTTAGGACAGGAATTCCGAACTTGGGAAAACCTCATCTCACACAGAGGCTGCTGGAAAATGTGCACAGCCTTTCCTGGAGAAAGATGTTATTTTTATTATCCTGGTCAAGAAAAAAAAAAAAAAAAAAAAATCTCCCCTTTGCTCAAGAAGGAGATATACTATCTCTTTTGTGCTTTACAGACATTTTTGAAAAGCTAGTCCAAGTGGAAAAAAAAAAAGCTGTCATACAACATATAGTGACACCATACCATGAAGAACTGTCCCCTGACAAAATCAACATAGGAGAGAATGGACTTTCCTCTGAATTCCCCGTATTTATAAATCAAATTCTCTAGCTCTCTATACAGCAAATGACAAGAAGTCCAACTATTTGTAAAAAGAAATTTTTTTCCTGACCTTAAGCTATGAAAGTATTGTATTATGAGGAGCATTATGTAATGGAAAATTAGGCAAAGGATTTAATGAAATATTTAATTTACATTAATAAAATGAAACACATGTGGATGTTTTCTGTGTTTATCCTCCATAAGCCAAAAGGCATCATAGCAAAGAACATGTTTATAAAACCAGTTTTTCATGAATGCAGAAAAACTGCAGCAAGCTTTGTTGTTGACGAGTGTTTTGACTGACCCTTATAATTTTTTACATCTTTAAACAAATGTATTTCTCTGTAATATATTTGTAGCAGCATATTTCTACAACTGATAATATTCTCCCAAAATAATTAAAATCAACCATTTCTTCATGTTACACCGTAAGATTGAATCCTGATTTATAATCTTTATTGCCTTATTTTTATTATTTTTTTTTTAATTTGCATTGTTTTAAAGGGTTTAGTGTACTACTCTTAATTAGTTCATCTTTTAAATCATAGATATAATGATTTGGATTGCATTCAAATCTTCTCTTGACAGGATAATATCTTTATTATCATTTTGAGACCTTTCATAGTTTTAGTAGAAAAGAAACATTTTAGGGAGAAAAAATCATAACAGTGAGAAAAATAAAATTGAGAAAAGAATTCTCTAAGATAGTTTGTTTTGCAAGTTAGACTTAATTATTGTTATACATAAAGAATCTGGTTTCACTAATGAATGAAATATTGTGAGAAAGTACACCAGCAAGTGCTACATCACATGGAAACTTTAAATTTCCATGTAATGTGTTAAAGTGCTTGAAATTAGAATTTTGGAGTTCTCACATGCTACTATAATATCTACTTTTCTTTTAGTATATGTAAACCATCTCAACATGATAAGAATTTGGGATTAATTCAACTGAGTAACAAGAGGAAATTCATATTCAAGAGCTATTTTAGTTACTATCCATCATTGTCTAACTGCACACTTAACTTGATTTTACTCCTTTCTAATTCCATTTCATTAAACATGTTTACAAGTACAAAATTTTAAGATCTAGGAATACAGGAAAAAGCAACTCTGTAGTCAAAGTAGACTTATTAAAATTTTCATTCTGAAATTCCTCTAGTTGACTTATATAGCAGACTCTATTAGGTTATAGCCTTTTTAAGCAAAATCACAGTTAATTTATATTTGAGTAGCCAGCAGAGATTTTGTGAAATAAGCGTATTAACTACACAAAGAAGCCTCAATTGAGCAGCTTGGTGCATCATAAAAAATAATTGTGTATGCATTGTATCGAATAATATACATGAAACTAGAAACATCATGTTTTACTACCCCTAAAATAATTTTTAATAAACAAACAGTGTTCTGGTAAATAGTTTAGCTATTTACCCTTAGTTTAGCTAAACCCTCAGAACATCTACTCCAAGGGAAGCCATACACACATGCAGGTCACTAGGGTCTGATGATTAAACTACAAGAAAGTTCAGTGACCCAAGTTTGTGATGATGTTTGTGAATATTTAATGTTAAAGGAAATAGGGAAAATATTAGAAACTAGCTCTAAAGCACAATGTATTTGATAAATGTTTTTGTGTATATCACCTTAAACAATCCTTGCAATCATCCTTTTATGTACATATTGTAATACCTCCATTTTGTGTAAGAGGAAATGGAAACATTGTAGCACATGAGTGGTGAGGCTGGAATATCTGTTCAAGATCAACCTTCACCACGTTAGCTGTCACAACTTGGTAAGAGTAAAATCTGTAGTTTCTGTTTTCTCATCTATAGCTGGAGATGATCATATAATTAGCTTGGGGAATTTGGGGATGGAGGTTTCAATTTTCTTAAAAAAAAATTGTATATGGTGCTTAAGAGATGGCCTTTTATACAAAAAAGTCTTCACTGATTGTTACTAATTGTTTCTGTTATGCTGCTATTGTTGTTGTTTTTTCCTTCACTGTTTTTATTCAGTGAAAGATTAAGCAAATTAAAGGTGACCAATCTACTGTTTTGGAAAGCAGGATATAAACTAAAGTTTATATTTTTGAGGTTAATTTTTTTTATTGCAAATTTTGATACAACATCAGTTCAGTTCAGTCACTCAGTCGTGTCCGACTCTTTGCAACCCCATGAATCGCAGCACGCCAGGCCTCCTTGTCCATCACAAACTCCAGGAGTTTACTCAAACTCATGCTCATCGAGTCAGTGAAGCCATCCAGCCATCTCATCCTCTGTTGTCCTCTTCTCCTCCTGTCCCCAATCCCTCCCAGCATCAGGGTCTTTTCCAATGAGTCAACTCTTCACATGACGTGGCCAAAGTACTGGAGTTTCAGCTTCAGCATCAGTCCTTCCAATGAACACCTAGGACTGATCTTTAGGATGAACTGGTTGGATCTCCTTGCAGTCCAAGGGACTCTCAAGAGTCTTCTCCAACACCACAGTTCAAAATCATCAATTTTTCGGCACTCAGCTTTCTTCACAGTCCAACTCTCACATCCATACATGACCACTGGAAAAACCATAGCCTTGACTAGACAGACCTTTGTTGGCAAAGTAATGTCTCTGCTTTTTAATATGCTATCTAGTTTGGTCATGACTTTCCTTCCAAGGAGTAAGTGTCTTTTGATTTCATGGCTGCAATCACCATCTACAGTGATTTTGGAGCCCCCAAAAATAAAGTCTGACACTGTTTCTACTGTTTCCCCGTTATTTCCCATGAAGTGATGGGACCAAATGCCATGGTCTTATTTTTCTGAATGTTGAGCTTTAAGCCAACTTTTTCACTCTCCTCTTTCACTTTCATCAAGAGGCTTTTTAGTTCCTCTTCACTCTCTGCCATAAGGGTGGTGTCATCTGCATATCTGAGATTATTGATATTTCTCCCGGCAATCTTGATTCCAGCTTGTGCTTCATCAGGCCCAGCGTTTCTCCTGATGTACTCTGCTTATAAGTTAAATAAGCAGGGTGACAATATACAGCCTTGACGTACTCTTTTTCCATATTTCACCTTTTCCCCTCCTGATGTCAGTCTGTCTCTCTTTCTCTCTCTCTTCCCTTCCCTCCCCTTGTTTCTTACTTCAGAGCAGGGTAAGTTCAGCAGAATTAGGAGGAACTGTGGTAGAGATCTTCCATTTATCCCCTGCCACCACATGTGCATTGCCTCCTTCTTTATCAGCTTTTATTACCAGAGTGGTACACTTGTTCCCATTGGTGAACATACACTGTTCACATTATTGTCATCCAGAGTTCATAATTTACTTTAGAGATCACTCTTGGTATTGTACATTCTGTGAATTTGGACAAATTTATAGACATAAATCCATTGCAATAGTATGATACACATTAGTTTCTCTGCCCTGTGTTCTGCATATTTATCTCATATTTCTGTCCTCTCCCTCCCAATCTCTGGTAGCCACTAATCTTTTTACTGTATCATAATTGTCCCTTTTCTGTCAATAGAATGTCATATAGTTGGAGTCATACCATAAGTAGTCTTTGTGAATGGACTTCTTTTAGTTAGGAATATAAATTTCAGTTTCTTCCATGTTTATTTCATGGTACTTCCTGAGGAAATCTTGGTTGCTTTTATATCTCGACAATTATAAATAAAGCTATGAATCTTTGTTCAGATATGTCTTTTGCAAATATTTTCTCCCTCTCTATGGCTTGTTTTTTTATTCCCTTGACAGTGATTTTTGTGGAGCAAAAATAATTAATTTTATTGAAGTTTAGTTCGTCAGTTCATTCATGGTTTGTGCCTTTAGTGTTGTTCCTAAAAAGCCACTTCTTAAACAATGACCAGGTTCACCTAGATTGTTTTCTAAGATATCACCGAGATTTATTTTGTACTTTACATTTGGTCTTGTTTTGTACTTCGCATTTAACTCTATAATCTGTTTTGAGTTGGCTTTTGTAAATGGTGTAAGATATGTATCTAGATTATTTTGTTATTGTTGTTGTTATAGATGTCCAGCTGTTCCATGACCATTTGTGAAAGTCTACTTTTACTCCATTGTGTTGCCTTTTCTCATTTGTCAAAAATCATTGAATTATATTTAATGTGGGTCCATATCTGGGCTCTCTGTTCTGTTCATCTGTTTTCTGTTCATTTTGTCAGTACTACACTGTTCTGATTATGGTAGCTTTATAGTAAGTCTTGACGTCACATAGACTTACAGTAATTGTTGAAGTCAGTGCTGTTACAGTAGTGTCTGTCCTCCAACTTAGTTATTTTCCTTCAGTGTTATGTTGCCTATTCTGGTTCTTCTGCCTCTATATGATCCACCAAATAACTTGCTAGAATTTTGATTAGGATTACATGGAATCTGTAGATCAAGCTGAGAATAACTGACATCTGGACAATATTGTGTCTTCCTACCCATAAACATGGAATACCTCTCTATTTATTTAGTAATTTTTTAAATTTCATCCATGTTTTCTTCTCAGTAGATATTTTGTCAGATATATATTTGAGTATTTCATTTTTGTTGATACTAATGTAAATGTTATTATGCTTTTAATTTCATATTCTGTTTATAGGGAAATAAACTCAGCTTTTGTATGTTAACCTCTTATCTTACAGCCTTACTATAATTTTGTTAGTTCCAAGGATTTTTGTGTTTATTATTGTGGATTTTTTACATAGACAGTTATACTTTCTGCAAATGCAGGTAATTTTATGTCTTCCTTTTCAATTTGTATACCTTTTTAACTTTTTGTTACCACTTAGCTGGAATTTCAGTATGATGCTGGAAAGAGTGGTGAGAGAGGAAGACTTGATCTTGGTAAGGAAGCTTTCAGTTTCTCACCGTTAAGTATAATGTCAGTTGTAGGTTTTTTGTAGATATTCTTTATTAAGTTGGGGAAGTTCTTGTCCATTCCTTGTTTACTGAGAGTTTTATCATTAATAAAGTGTTGAATTTTTTTCATATTTTTTCTGCATTTATTGAAATAATCATGCAGATTTTTTTTTCTGTTTTAGCCTGTTAATGTGATGGATTGCATTAATTGACATTTTAAAGGATAATTTTACTTATTTACTTATGTTTGGCTGTGCTGGGTCTTTGTTGCAGCACATGGGCCATCTCTAGTTGCAGCGAGCAGGGTCTACTCTTCGTTGTGGAGCATGGGCTTCTTATTGTGGTAGCTTCTCTTGTGTGGAGAACGGGCTTCTCACTGCAGTAGCTTCTCTTGTTGTGGAGCACGGACTTCTCACTGCAGGAGTTTCTATTGTTGTGAAACATGGGCTTCTCACTGCGGTAGCTTCTCTTGTGTGGAGCACGTGCACTAGGTGCGCAGTTCCCAGTAACTGCAGCACTTGGGCTTGGTAACTGCGTCTCCTGGTCTCTAGATGGGCTCCGTAGTTGTGGTGCACCGGCTTAGTTGCTTTGCAGAATGCAGAATCTTCCCCTTGCATTGGCAGATGGATTGCCATCACTAGGCCACCAAGAAAGTGCTCCGTTAACTGACTTTTGAATGTTAACCCAGACTTGCATACTTGATAAATCCCACAAAGTGCTGGGATATAGTTCTTCCTATATAATGCACAGCATGCTTGTTAAGATGTCAGAAAATTATTTCATAAAGTTAAGCATTATGCCATGAATCATGTAACTGAAAATGGCTTAGTTAGTAGTTTTGCTCAAGTAAAAATGAACTGTTTTCTCCACAACTTTTTTTTTTCCGCTCCCATTTTCGGGTAACAACCACTTTGGAGAAAAAAAAAAAAATGAAACTGGTGCAGAAACTGCACTAGAATGAGGAATGAAAAGTGCTCTTTTCAATGAAAAAATGTATTAAACTATATAAACTCTCTCACTGTTAACATTATATGATCATGTGCTATTGCTTTTAGGAAAAAAATCCAACAGAAAGTATCCATGAAGTGAAAAAATGTAAAAAGTTATATAAATGTGATATAATAAATTCAATACCAAATATAAATATAAAAATTTCAATTAATTAACTGCCCCTAAATGAAGCCGAAACCAGAGAAAACTGGCAGCACAACTCTCTAGCATTAATTATTCTTTTAATGTATTTTAGGTATGCAAAAACTACAAATAAGGTATTGAAAAGCCCAATAAAAAACAATATCGACAATGGGAATGTGTAAAACAGACTCAGATTTAAGAAACACTTTGAAGGAAAATAAAATATCACCTTAGCAATGCAGACAAATTAGCAAAAATCTCCAAAGAATAGTGAATATAACCACATGCTTACTAAGAGGATAAATAAAGTGAAATAACCAAACAATGCAAAACCTTAAAGATACAAAGTGAAATAGACTGTATAAAAACCCACCAATATTATAACTTTTTAAGCCATTGTTCTCAGCTGAAGTCAGATCTAATGGATAAAAATATGTTAAGTTATATAAAAATCAAACCATGTAATCTAAAATTATTCTTATGCATCTAAAGATGTCTGTAGATCAACACCAATAATCTGTTCTTAAAAGTAGCAGTATTTTTATAAAATGCCAAAAAAATCTTCTCTTTACAAAAGGGAAAACATAGAAAACACAGAATATCTAACTAAATTCCCCTAGTAATTTTCAAAAAATATTACTAAAATACAATAAAACTCTTGCAAGAAAAAGACTATACCATTAAAATGTAAAAAAAAAAAGAAAAGAAAAAAATTACTCTGATACCAAACAACTAATACCTTCTTAAAAAATAATTGCTTTCAGCATAGAGGTCATGTACAATCTTTGTGGCTATATTTGTTTTTGTATTTGCTCTATGTCTGGCAAATAACCCACATCAGTAAGTAAATGCTAGCAATTATCATTTAAAATTATAATTCAAATTGAGATTATTTCCTGATGCCTTATTCAGATTATTTTAAATGACAACTAAAAATAAGGTATATTTCTGAAAAGGACTGTGTCTTCTTCAGATTGTGTTCCCCAAGAAACAGACTGAAATAAAAATTTTCCCTCAAGAAATTAATTAGTAAGGTTTGTCACAATTAAAACTTATGGGAAACTTAAGGAAAAATTTTGTGTGGAAGAAGAAATCGAATTGTGATGCAGTCCACAAGTCTTCAGCCCATCCCATGGAGCTCTGGGGGCCGGGATGGCATAGCCTCCACTGACAGCCTCCAGTCACTTGTTGAGTCATTTCACTTGTTTTAGAGGATTTACTCATTGGTGGAGAATCCGCCTGCCAATGCAGGAGATGCAGGTTTGATCCCTGTCGCAGGGTTGGGGAGATATCCTGGAGAAAGAAATGGCAACCCACTCCAGTATACTTGAATGGGAAATGCCATGGACAGAGGATCCTGGCACATTGCAGTCCATGGAGTTGCAAAGAAAGTTAGCAACTAAACGACTTAGTGACTAAACAGCAACAACAATCATTTAAGTTTATCAGCAAACATTTTATTTTTGACCTACAAAAGTATGTTAATACTAGGAGTGGAAGAGGGTGGAAGGTGGGAGGAAGGTTCAAAAAGGAGGGGACATGTATGTACCTACAGCTAATTCATGTTGATGTATGGCAGAAATGAAATCAATATTTTAAAGCAATTATCCTTCAATTAAAAATAAATTTTAAAAGGATCCTTCCCAGATTTGCAAAAACTAATAATGATGAGATCTTGTAATAATAAAAGAAAAAACATATTAATACTACTGTTATAAATATTTATTGTGCAGTAAATAACAAGCTCTATCTTAAACACAGCAGAACCACTAAAGAAATTTAATACGATTCCACTGCTATCCAGTAGTGTGAACACTTAATGATTAGAAATCTCCGGTGGCTACCTATTTTAAATAAATATTTTTTAAATGATGTTTCTAAAAAAATTATAGCTTGCCCTGTTGGGATTTGTTTTCTTTACAATGATCATTTTTTTCTTAAATGAGGTTTTGAATATGTTTTCCATGTAGTAGAGAACATTATTCCAAAAATGTTAGGTTTTAGACTACTGCATGCTATATATGCTAATGAGGCAGCTCTTCAAATGTATTAAATGACTGAAGTGGATACAGCACTGTTTTTGTTAAACAGTGGAAAAACACTATTAGCAGCACAATGGATGCCCTGTATAGTAGTGGTGGCAGAAATACCATAATGAGCCCAATGATAATTAAACATTTATCATAATTGTTCAGTAATATTTTACTTATGTGAAACTATGTTAGGAATAATGTAAATTCCTTAGATATATTTTCTGTTTGATACAAAATCTTCATTTTCCATCCTCCAATGTTTCATTTCTGTGTTGAACAGATTTAAATCTGAGTGGCAGAATATGAATAGCTATGCCCTGTGCATAGTCTTTCTTTTAATTGTGTATGGAGATTAATTTAGGTGTTTGAATGTGACTGTTAAACCACCTTGAGAAGTGCCATTTTAATAAAAGCTCTGAAAAATACCCACAGGAAGATTCAAAAATAGAATTATAATTCTTATACATTCTCTCTTGAGAACTTCTCGTTATTACTATAAATTCCATCATAAAAATAATTATGTATCTCACTATGGTATTAAGGCTAAACCTTGTAATGAGTATGGGATAACCAAGTCATATAATTATCTTTTCAAAGGTATAATTAAAGTAGATTAAATTTTTCCTTTTCTTCTTTTACAAATCAGTATTCAGTTTGACAGTACTTTTCATTGTCACTGGAAAACAAATACAATTTTAAAAATAAAGTTTTACCACATGAGAAACTGCTGAATATTAAAGTTATGAAATCAGCATTTCTATTAAAAATGAAAAATACTCTATGTTTTTCATTTTAACCTAAACATAAATAAAAAATTCTATTTCAGATAGTATGAAAGACTGATGCTATACATATATATGTTTCTACAGAACTAATGCTAAAACAACTTGCCAGTTGGAACACTATAAGACATCCTAATAGTGATATCTTTAAATGATCATGTGCAGTGTATTTAAATGAGCTGTCTTTTTTGAGAAAACAAATTACTGCTAAGAGTAGACCTAGCATTTTTTTCCTTAATTAGTAGAAAAATATTGTAGTTTTTAGCACACAAGAAATCTTCCTTATGGATTATTCTGTATGGCATAGAAAAAGCAAGAGAATTCCAGAAAAACATCTACTTCTGCTTCATTGACTACGGTAAAGCCTTTAACTGTGTGGATCACAACAAACTATGGAAAATTCTTCAAGAGATGGGAATACCAGACCACCTTACCTGTGTCCTGTGAAACCTTTATGCAGGTCAAGAAGCAACAGAACTGGACATGGAACAATGGACTGGTTCAAAATTAGGAAAGGATTATGTCAAATTTGTGTCTTGTCACCCTGCTTGTTTAACTTACATGCAGAGTACATCATGTGAGATGCTGGGCTGGATAAAGCACTAAATCAGGATTTCCGGGAGAAATATCAATAGCCTCAGATATGCAGATGACACCACCCTTCTGGCAGAAAGCAAAGAAGAATTAAACAGCCTCTTGATGAAAGTAAAAGAGGAAGAGTGAAATCACTGGCTTGAAACTCAAAATTCAGAAAACTAAGATCATGGCACCTGATTCCATCACTTCATGGCAAATAGAGGGGGAAACAATGGAAACAGTGAAAGACTTTATTTTCTTGGGCTCCAAGATCACTGCAGATGGTGACTGCAGCCATGAAAGTAAAAGACACTTGCTCCTTGGAAGAAAAGCTATGACCAACCTAGACAGTGTATTAAAAAGCAGAGACATTACTTTGCCAACAAAGGTCCTTCTATTCAAAGCTATGGTTTTTCCAGTAATCATGTGTGGATGTGAGAGTTGGACTGTAAAGGAGACTGAGAGCCAAAGAATTGATGCTTTTGAATTGTAGTATTGGAGAAGACTCTTGAGAGTCCATTGGACAGCAAGGAGATCAAGACAGTCAATCCTAAAGGAAATCAGTCCCTAATATTCATTGGAAGGACTGATGTTGAAGTGGAAGCTCCAATACTTTGACCACCTGATGCAAAGAGCCGACTCATTAGAAAAGACACTGATGTTGGGAAAAGATTGAAGGCAGGGAGGGGACGACAAAGAACAAGATGGTTGGATGGCATCATTGACTCAATGGACGTGAGTTTGAGCGAGTTCCAGGAGATGGTGAATGACAGAGAAGCCTGCTTGTTGCAGTCCACGGGATCACAAAGTGTCAGACATGAGTGAGTGACTGAAAAACAACAAATGGTATTGGTATCAAAAATAATTTCTTTTATTTTCCCATTAAGTCCTCCAGGCCTCCAAGTTCATTTTTAGACAGAATTCCTGGTCAGCAGTTCATAAAGGAATGTAAGTTTGCTCCAGAAAAGAAATACTGTTAAGATTTTATAGAAACAGGGAATCCTTATGGAGTATCTTCTGTATAGGCTGGGATAATGTTAGGTTTTACTGAAGCTAAGTGTTATTTAACCAATAAGCAAACTGAAACTTGGAGATTTGTATATAATATGCCTTATAAATAGCATATTTGGCATTCAAAGTCTGGTTTGTTGGACTTCATAGATGATTCCTAATCACTTTAGTAAACTGATTCCTCAAAGGTGACAACCACTTTGGTGTAAGCTTTTTTTTAATTTTAAAACTATTTTTTGTTTATCGGGGTATAGTTGCTTTACAATTTTGTGTTAGTTTCTGCTGCACAATGAAGTGAGTCAACCATATGGATATTTATAACCCCTTCTTGGACCTCCTTCCTAGCCCTCTCTCCAAATCCCACCCATCTCAGTCATCACAGAACCCTGAGCTGTGTTCCCTGCACTAAACAGTAGGAAGCTGACCATTTGATATTAACAATTTTGTTCCCTGTAATTCTATCTTGAAAGCTTTTGATGTGTCTTCTAGCTTTAAGGTTAGTGGTGGTCTCTTAGGTGAACTCTTGTTTGTGATCTTCTGACATCTTTTACTGCCTTCATTTATCTAGCAGTGAGAAATTTAATAAACATACAAGGTTACTTGCTTACCACTAGGCATGCATTAAAATTGCAGCTTTACAGAAAGATTCACTGTCTGAACAAAAGCTGCTTACCTTGCAGAACTGTCTTTGACCACAAATGTTGGAATTTAAAATTATCAGTGATTGTTTTGCACAGGATGGTCATTTTTAAGACTCCCAATTCGGTTGTGTAAATCAATATTCTTGGAGGTCTTTTCATTTGAGATGTATCATTACATGTTCCTGATATGACCAGCTTCAAATCAGGGCAGACACTGGAGATCAGTTTTTCTCTAGACAAGGAAAACAGGAATTACACACTCCAGAGCATTCATCTATCAGTTTGGATATGCCCCTCATTGATGAAACGATGGAAACTCACACCAAGGGCCACAATAAAGTAGCATTTAATCACTGGCTGCCTGCTGTGGATCAGGCAGCATGCCAGGTGCCCTTTATGTACATCGTCTTTAATCTGTGTAATAATCCTTTACTGCAGAGATTATTATCCCTAGTTACAGAAGAATAACAGAGGCTTAGAAAGATTAAGTGACTTTTCTCAAGGACTACCGAGCTAGTTAATTCTATATTTGGAATCAGAGCCCCAGGACATTTGTCTCTAATGTCCACAAGGGAATGGTATTATGAAGTGTGACAGTAACAGGTATCAGGCAGAGAGTTTTAATCATAATCATCACATGGCATAGAATTTTTTAAATATTCACATACTAGTGAGAAACAATGTTGAATTAGGTCAGGGTACCTCAGGCTACTGAATTTCTTACACAAAGAGTGAATGAATGTCCAGATCCATCTTTTATACTTTTACTCAGTATGTGCACTCCATTTACCTATTCAGCTAACCTGTCTCTTGGTGCTGGCTCTTTTCTTATTCATGACCACCTACCACCTTCAGTGGTCCTATCTGGGCCAATGCACTATCTTGCACATTTGAATTCCTAGCTCAAATTTAGTTTCTAAGGCCTCATTCATGGATCAAATTTCAAAACACGGGTATTCACCTATGGAAGTATTCTAGTGCTTATCACCTGACCTTAATCTGGATTTATCATTGGTCACCACCAGGGGTTCCCTTGTGGCTCATATAGTAAAGCATCTGCCTGGCGATGCAGGAGACCCAGATAGATTCACTCCTGGGTGGGGAAGGCCCCTAAAGAGAAGGATGTGGCAACCCACTCCTGTTTTCTTGCTTGGAAGATTCCTGGTGGGCTACAGTCCATGGGGTCGCAAAGAGCCAGATGTGACTGAGCATGCACAGATAATGATGATGATCTTCCAAACCAAATATCTTATACACATTGGTGATTTAGTTGCTAAATGGTATCTGACTCTTTGCAGCTCCATGGACTATAGCCCACCAGGCTCCCCCATCTATGAGATTTCCAGTCAAGAATATTGGAGTGAGTACCCATTTCCTCCTTCAAGGGATCTTCTAGACCTAGGGATCAAATCTGGGTCTCCTGCATTTCAGGCAAATTCTTTACCAACTGAGACACCAGCAAAGCCCTCTTATACACATTATCAGCTCATAATTTTACCATCGAACATTTCTAACCAGAGACCAAGCTTTGTCGATTTTATGTTCCTAATATTTATTGAATCCATTACCTTCTCTCCTCCACCATCCGTTGCTCCTGCTTTTCCTTCTTTATTTATTTTTTAATGCAGTTTGATTTTATATTTTGGCTGAGCAGCATGTAAAATCTTAGTTATCCAACCAAGGATTGAACGTGCCCTGCACCCCCTGCTTCGGAAGCTCTCAGTCTTCACCACTGGACTACCAGGAAAGTCCCCACTCCTGCTTAAATTGAAATATTTACATTTCTCAGTTGGTTTGTCTAAATCCATTTTGTTGTTGCCTTCCTTCTCTACTCTTGTTCTCTCATTTCTCTACCATATAACTCCCAGATTAAACTTTTTCAGTACTAAGTGATCATGTCAGTATCACGTCAGTGGTTTCTCAGTGAAATAGTATTAGTACATTTAAATCTGTTGGACTATTTCTAATGGATGCATCACCTGGTCAGATTCTAGTCACCAGTTTCATCTCTCCATGTGGTTCCCCTCATAACCTTTGTAACATACTCTGGTGGCAGGATAATGTCCCTCCAAGAATATCCATGTCTTAATTCTTGAAATCTGAATACGTTACTTAAGATGGTAGAAGGGATTTTGCCAATGTGGTTTGGAGATATGACTATGAGATAGGGAGATTATATGGGATTATCCTATGGGCCCAGTATAATCACACAGGTCCTTAGACTTGGAAGAGAGAGCCAGAAGAGTAAGAGGAAAGTTGCCTACGGTTGAATAGTTAGAGATACTAGGCATTGTTGGCTGAGAGCCATGAGACATAGGGGTGATTGGAAACGGGAAGGACAAAGAAGTGGATTATGTTGGAGAGCCTTTAAAAAAGTGATATAGCCCTGCAGACACCTTAATTTTAGTTCGTTGAAACCCATGTTGGATTTCTCACCGACAGAACTGTAAGATTAGGAATCTGCTTTAAGTCACTGCATTTGTGATGATTTGTTACAGAAGCCTTAGAAAACTAGTAAACATATCATCCAGAATATTGAACTACTTGCATTTTCACAAGCAGACTAGGGTGTTTCACATCTTCATATTTTGTTCACTTTTTCTCAGTTTTCTTTTATTTGAAATGATTTCCTGAAATTTAGGTTTCTCCCATCCAAGTACTAACCAGGCCCGACCCTGATTAGCTTCCGAGATCAGACGAGATCGGGCGCGTTCAGGGTGGTATGGCCGTAGACGAAATTTAGGTTTCTATTAAGCATGAAAGCAGATTTACTTCACTCATTACATCTTCTATGTGTTTTTCTTTTCTCTACGTTAGACTTGAGTCCTGTTGGGTTTTTTTTTTTTCTCACTTTCTACCATACTCAAGCATGTCTTGGCACTTATCAAACCTGTTTTTACACTTGCTTGCTAACCATTTTTATGGTACCAGTCACTTAATTCCTTGAAGAAAGATATTTCTCTCTGCTCATTGCCTTTTATATAGCCTGGCACAGTGAGTGAACAATACAAGCTTGTGATGACAAAAGAAAGAAGTATAGAATTACGGTTGACACTTAAGGGGTTAACCAGCATGTGATTTGTAGTTACCCACCACATCCAACCACAGATTGTAGAATTTACATTTGAAAAATATCTGTGTATAAGTGGACAGTTCAAACTTGCTTTTTGTTCAAGGGTCAGCTGTAACTCAAGGATTCCACATAATATTAATGACATATTTTCACAGTGAATTCTACTGGTGTTACTGAGAGAACTGTGCACTTAAATACTGTGATGTTGCCAAGTTATTATTCTCCAGGATTTATTCTGCAACTGTAGTATGTTGGCGGGGGAGGGGAGTGAATGGAGGTGTGAGGGAGATGTCGTAAAAAATTTAGAAATCTTCTCTGGAAACTACTAGTTTATATCAATAAAATGAAGATATGCAAGTCACCAACATCATTAAAGTTGCCTAATTTTAGGAAGAAGTCAAATACTTTCCGTAGATATTTTGTGAAAAACAGGTACAGTACAAATGGAGCTAGATGTGTTCTTTCTTGATTCAGGAATTTCTGCAACTTACATTAAAAACAGAGCCATTCCTTTTAATGTTAAGATATGAAACTGTAAGGTGTGAATGACTATATCGCATTTGTTAAATTAGCAGTACTTTAAAATGTGAGTGACTATTTAGTTTGCATTTGTGGAATTACTTTACCAATAATTCTGGTTCCAAATCTTAAGGTAGATGAGACTTGATTAGGCTAAAAGAATCCTACTTGATGTCCTAATTGACATGTCCAAATTTTCAGCATCTAACAAATCAGGCAGAAGAAAGTGTTAACAACAGATCCACTTTTTGTACTGGAGAATTTCCCCATCATTCTTCAAGTTTTATGCTGAGTTTAGAATCTTTAATCAAAAATTATTGCTTCTCCTGAAATTTTCTAGTATTTCCTTAGAACACTGCTTTATGTATTTTGGGGAGTTAAAGTATTTTTATAGTAGTATATGGTCAATAAAATAACCTTGACAAAAATGACTGAAATTATACCATTTTCACATTTCACAATATAAATACTAGAAAATCTGTTTCTTTTAAGCCAGTAAATCATGTTGCTTTATAAATATAGGTGTTTTCAATTATGCAAGTAACAAATCAAAATCCTCATTCACATTTTTTCTGAAAATATCTAGATTCAATAGTTTTCAGTTATTAATTCAATTCACTCCATTATTCATCCTTTAACAAATATTTTTTGAGCTTCATTTGTGGGCTAGATGTTATTCTAAGACTCGGTATAATAATAAAATAGACAAAACACACTTCTCTAGTGGAAACTGTTATTTTGTGTTAAAATATGCAAAATGTACAGTTTTTATGTAATGTTTAGTGCTATGGTGAAAAAGAGTGTGGAGAAAACTAGGAAATGTAACAGACGTTACGACTGACATTTTTAAAACTATGGCAAGAACAGCTCATATGAAACTTATAAACTGATGGAAGATCTTATAGAAATGCTGCTGTGATCAAAATAAAGATACTATATAGTCATTTACTTATACAGCACTATAGTAGTCAGTAATAAAAAGTAATATAAAAGTAACACATTTATATAAAAAGCAATTTATGACTAGCAAAATATTTGGGTGTCCACTGGAATAATTTAGGGGACTTTTTGAAGACCATAAAAAAAATACAAAATAGATAGCAATAAATGTATGTTAGATTTTGAAGACTCAGAATCATAAAAATGTAATTATTTGTAGTCCTCATATCTAAAAGTCAATGCATTTTAAAACCAAGTGCTAATTGTATTTCATAGAATTAAAATATTATCAATATATAAATGTAGAGAGTCATGAAGTGCTGAATTTATTTTGAACATAAGAAGGAGTAGTTTTCCTGCCAGATATTAAGTCGTCATGTCTATGGGCACATACAACAAACGGGTATGGGAAACTGGTAAGTGACTGAGAGGACACTGCCTATCAATGCATAAAGCACAGGCTCTCATAAAATAATATTCAAATGATTCCTCATATGGCAAAAGCAAATAGATCATTACTTATGCTACATATTGGGAGGCTTCCCCCATGGCTCAGCAGGTAAAGAATTTGCCTACAATGCAGGAGACACAAGAGATGCAGATTCCATCCCTGGGGCGGAAGATCCCCTGGAGGAGAACATGGCAACCCACTCCAGTACTCTTGCCAGAAAAACCCCGTGGGCAGAGGTGTCTGCCAGGCTATAGTCCAAAGGGGTGCCAAGAGTTGGACATGGCTGAGCAAACGCACACACGTGCTATACAATAAGAAAACGGAACTCTAAATGGACTAAAGATCTTTCTGTGGGAAGCAAATCTTTAAAGTATTTTTGACAATTTTGGACAATACTTGTATGTTAATGAGATTAAGGAAGATAAGAGAAGAAAACCATGAAAACACAAACCAGAAAAAGATCCTTAAATTTGACTTGTAGCTCTTCTAGGGCAAAGGGCTAGGAAACAGAGATAAAAAGGGAAGCTCTAGACTGGGACAGGATTTTTCTTAGAGCATTTAGCAAACATTTAGCAGTTTTCCAGAATGTATTAGGACTTCCTGCAGAACCATAAGTTAAAAAAAAATGGTACAAATTGGGCAGAGGATATGAACAGCTAATCATAGAAGAGAACATTAGAACAGTCAGTAAACCTAAGAAAAAAATGTAAAATGAGAAAATGTCAGTGAAAGAAAAGTTGGAACAAAGATTTGAAGTTTTTGCAGCAATGATACACACTGTTTATGAAAGCATATGTGGATGCTGGCAGTGTAGAAAGGTGGACACAAAGGGTACGCACCTACTGCACAATTACGGGTTTCTTCAGGGAAGGAGAGTCAGGATGGCATGTGGTGGTCAGATCGTCTGTGATATTAATCCAGCAAGTATATTTAAAGGATTGGACGCACAACTGATAATTGTATTCTGGTAGGTACAGGGTTTTATTTTATACTTTAATAACTTTCTGTTCTCTCAAAAAATATGACTTAAAAGGCAGATATTAGATATATATATATATATATATATATATATGTGTGTGTATATATATATATATTCTAAGTTTATGTATGTACATATTTAGGACTGAATTTTTAATAGAATAAAAGGATAAAATTTGAAAATATTCCCTACTTTGTTCCACCTATGAACCAGAGTCATGTCCAATTTCTCAATTTATCAACTTTTGAACATTTGTGCATTAGTTTCAAAACTATAAATAATCAATAATAAAGACGTTCAGTTTTTTATCCCTAAACTGACTTCAGTCTTTCAAATAAGCTACTAATTTATCTGTATTCATTTATATACATATTCCAATTATCAGCTTCTTGAAGGATTTATTCTTCTCAGGAAATCTTTAACATTTCCTACATTTTTTAATGGATTTGGGGGGAAACGAGTTACAAACTCTAATGCTCTGTTATATCCAATGATTATAATAGTTTGCAAACTTCTTACAGCCTTTATCCAAGACCAAAATTTCAGACTGACTTTGAAGTAGCCACTGGAAAATCCTATGAAGCCTCTATCTTTGGCATTATTATTTTTGTTTTTTTTTTCCTGAGTAAGAGTTTACCAAAAAGTGCATAATGAAATGCTGCATTTTGAATTACACTTTGGAAACAACCACCTTCCTAATCACTGCAATTTCTGGTTCAGAGACTTATCAGACAGCTCCAGAATTTGTCACTTGAGCGTCTTGCCATCTCTGGTACATAGTGAGGATGAAAGGATGCTATAGTTAGATATGGTCCCCCTCAAGTGAGGTGTTCAAGGAACCCAGCCAGGACATTTTTCCAGACTGTGCACATCTTTAGTGGACCTATGGTTATAGTCTGAAAGAATTGGAATGAAAAAATGGATGACACAGTTATGAGGCTCCAAATCTTAGCAAATTATTCACTTCCAAAAAAAGCACAGCTTTGAGAAGATTGTATTTTTAGGTTTATGTGATAGAGTGAAATGCCACCAAAGAGAAAGATTTCTGTCCAAAGTAAAGAAATTAGAGGGGAAAGTTTTGGTAAGCCCTGCTGTGAGCAATAAATGCAAAAAGTAGAAGGATCATAAGACTTCCCAACTCAGACCTAAAAGAAAATTAGAAATTATAGTCTAGGGATAAAAGCTCTGAGAACTTTGCAACTACTGTAACCTTTGCATCTTTCCCATGTGCGTTGTTTTTTCTATTCCTTGTCTTTATCTTCGTACTGATTTATAGAAAACCGTTTTTTTAAAGGGTTATGTTAGCTAAGGGAGTTAGCTATGGATCAGAAGTTAGTGTTTGGGGCTCTTTTTATTTCTGTTTACATTCTTTAGTTAAAATATTTTACAGTAAAGCTGTATTTTTAAAGTTCTTCCCTTTTAGGGTGAAAAAATACTGTATATTGTCCATCTAGAAAAATGGTATAAATGACCTTATTTTGCAAAGCAGAGAGACACAGATCTAGAGAACAAACATATGGATTCCAAGGCGGGGAAGAGGTGTGGGATCAATTGGGAGATTGGGATTGGCATATATACACTACTATGTGTAAAACAGATGACTAATGAGAACCAACTGTATAGCGCAGGTAATTCTACTCAGCAATCTGCGGGGACCTAAATGGGAAGGAAACCCAAGAACGAGGGGATAAATGTATACGGGTGGCTGACTCACTTTGCCCTACAGCAGAAGCTAACACAACATTGTGAAGCAACTATACTTGAATTAAAAAAAGTTCTTCTCTTTTATGTGCTCAATATGATGTTTTACAAAAGGACGTCCGAAGGCTCTAACACCAGTGGTGTGAAATCTATGTGAGTTACATTTCATGCAAATTGGAATTATGTGACATTTAATCACTTAATGGCAAATGCTAATACACTCTTTGTGAATTTAAAAATAATATAAGCATATTGAAAACTATAAATTAGTGCATGTTTTCAAAGATAGGAAGCCAAATAAAATGTAAATTATGTTTACACAACTGTCTTGTGGTGGCAAAAGTAAAACTAGTAAAGAGAAATAGCTGCCGTTATTTTTCATGGTATTTTTACACCTCACTGTGCATTTGTATATCAGAACTTCTCTTGAGAAATATTGGTGACAAGTGTACTTGAATTTGAATATTCACTGTTAACTATAATCACTTATTCTGATTATTATTATTATCACTTACTGTCACTTATTATACAGAAAGAGGTATTGGTTTTCATGCTGAAAATGTGCTAAAACTGAATACTTTTCTTACAGAATTTAGAAGTGAAAATGCTCTGAAAAGGATCAAATGGCTGAAATCCTGCACTATTTGATTAATTTAGGAATAAAGTCAGAAAAGTATTGCAGATACATCTGAAAAGAAGAACCATACTAAATTGGTATAATGTTAGATAAAACATGTATTTTTAAATTTCTTAAATTGTTTTGACGAGAAAGAGAATATATGTTAGTCTTGAATACTTAGGAATATGATTGAGTTACACACACACACACACACACCCCTCACTTATATTGATGGAAATATCTTGTGCAGAGTAATTATTTTTATGTATTTAAAATAACTTGGTTTTATAAAAATATATTATTTGACACATATTCCAGAGTGAAAGTGATATTCAGTTTTTCAAAAGTCTGAAATTAAATCATATTTAAATTGTTGTTACATATATATGCCAAAAAAAAAAAAAAAGAGCTCTATGCTGAAATAGAGGTATTTCTATGAGAAACTAGATAGCTTTGAGTGTGCTAGGGTTATATCCCAGGTAACTGATTTCCAAAATATAGTTTACCTGTTAACTTTCATATTTCTGAAATTATAAAAAGGACTATTGGTCTTGTCTTTGTTGTTCAACATCACATATTCTAAATACTATCTACTTTTCATGCTTTTAAATCCTCAATTTCGGTCTAGTTTTGTATGCATAAAAACCTCATGATTCATAGGTGACTAGTTAAAATTATATGACATTATATCTCACAGTACATGGTTTAACTCCTAGATAAACATCTAAGCATTTACTGCTCATTTTTGTTGCCTCAGGCTTCTCTGGTAGCTCAGACTAAAGAACCTGCCTGCAATGCAGAAGACCCAGGTTTGCTAACAGTCCACGGGGCTGCAGAGGGTCAGACCCGACTGAGCAACTAAATTATTATTATTATTATTTCTTGCCTGTGTTCATTCTCAAAATAATGGTTTTACATAGACTACAGTATGAAATACAATATATTACAGGATTTTTTCCTGTATTACAATATACCTAAATAAGAGAAATGTCACTCTTCCTGAAAATAGTCTTTAGATTAGTCCCAGTCTGTAGTTTTCATTAACACTCCTTATTTATGCTTCATGTTTTATTTATGTTTCTAATTAGAAACTCAGTCAGATTCAAATGCTGAAAGCAGCAAGCAGGCTGAAGGGACCCACATTTTGTCTTCTGGAGTCTCAGGTGTGCATAATCAGTGCCCCTTGTAGAAATGTACAACGTGAGCTAATTTTTATAAAACTGGAACAAGCCTCTCGTATAATTTTTATAATACCATAAAACCCAATGTTATGTTAAATTATTTTTTTTACATTCAACAAGGACATTAGGAGGAGACACAGCAGTGAAAGTTACAATCTTTTCAGCATTCTTTGCATTTCATCCTACAGTGGCTACCCTTTCATTTTCTAGGTTTATTACCAGCTACAAGGATTCAAATTATTTCAACAAATGACATCTTAAACTGTTTAACAAATATGGCTTACAACTTTTAGCTTATTTCAGCCAAGTATATTTTAGAGTTGATGGATTTCCTATGTGAGAGATAGGCACTGACAACCCAAAATGCCTGATTCCTTTACAAATAAGAGTTCTTTTGTTAATTCTACTTTTCCAGCCCCTTAAACATTAATCAGTTCTCTATAGCTTTGTATGGAGATCATAAATAAATGATAGTTTTATCCTCTCTGTGTATTTTACTGTGTTTCAAGCTAAATTTTTTAAAGGAATATCAAAGCATAGAAATCTTAATAAGAGCAACTTAAAACTGAACATGAAAAAATTTAAAATGGATTTCTTAAGATTTTAAATTATTTGTGCTGCATAATAGAAGACAAAATAAGACCAGTAACGAAAATAATAACTTATAGAAGCTGTTGTTTTAGGTTGACATTTTGAGGAATTATGTGGTTTATTCAAGGTCATAGAGACAATGAAGTAGCAAAGTTTTAAAGCTAAATTTTATTTCTGGAACCATCTTGTATTTTTTTCTTCTATTAAAACATTCTATAGAATACCTAAGATGATTCTCACTCTTGTCACAGTTTGATTTAACTGGTATTCTGGAAAACTGTTACTATAATTATTATCATATACTCCTTTATCTCTTTTAGCTATTATTCTCAATCCTTATATAGAAATACAGCAGTCATTGTCTCCATCACATATATATCTTCCCCATCTAAATAGTATAAATTTTATTGCAAATTGCTTTATAGATCTTGCACTGTGTCCCATTCTCACTGTCACAGTCCTGGTCTCAGCAGTCCATCTAGTTACTGCGTTACTGGACTTTCAGATCTACCACGTTTTCTGTGGTCTGCTTCAAGTCCTCTGGTATTAGTGGACAGATGTTGGAAGACTGTTGTCACCCTGTCAGTACATTGACCAGGACCTATAAAATTGTTTGTTGTTGTTGCCTAATAAATCACAGTAGGAGCCCTTATCACTTGTTCAACTGTCTATCTAAACTTTATATTAAACAGTAAATTGAATCAAGTCAAGGATTTCCTCAAAGCCCCCTAAAGCCCCCACTTTTCATGAGTTCTTCTGTGTCTTTATTATTGTCTTTCAACCTAGCAAAGCCCTTCCTATTCCTAGCTTCTCTTATTTTCAAACACTAAGTGACAAAAAAGCGAAGAAAAGAAAGTACCACCTTCCTAAAGAAGCTTCTTCTACCCATGGCTTTCTACATTCCTGGAAAATTGCTCCCATACTTTGATAGTAATAATTCTTATTCCAAGGACTTCTGTCTTTATCCAGTAAGAAAATAATTAGTATTCCACTCTCAGAAGATGTTACAGAGCCTCTTTTTCAACTAACTGAAACACCTCTTTAAAAAATTTGTTTTTCTAAAAGTAAAATTATATTCACTAGGAAAAATCCATTTCAAGGAAACTTTGAATCTTCCCGTGAAAACCAATTTGGTAGAGTAGCAGGAAACACAGAGGTGTCAGGATTGCTCACCCTGTTCCTCTCATACATAATATCGATACAAGCAGACGAGGGTGTATATGGCAGAGAAAGATTTAGGAGTGTTAGGATAACCTTTGTCTAGAAAGTGACATTTAAGCACACAACTGAAGTTTGTTAAAGAGTTAAATAGAGAAAACATTTAGAAAGAATAGGAATACAAAGGGAATTCAAGGAAGTTGAGGTGAGAAGGAAAAGATACTGATACAGAACTGGAGCCCAGAGAAGAAGCATGGAAGAGGAATGAGAAAAGTAAGATTCCAAATACTGTAGGACCTTGTAAAACATATTAAGGACTCTCAAAATGTATATTAAAGAGCAGTGGGAAATCATGGAAAGATTTTAAGCTAAACATGATGGTAATTGAGTTATTTAAGCTGCTATAGTACATGAACTAAAGTGACTTAGCACAAAGTGCATGAGAAGTATATCGTTGTCTAGTTTTTAAATCATTCAAGGGGATAAACATTGTTATAGGCAAGATAGGTTCTTGAACTGGATACCAGGCAGGTACGGTTGACTACAGAAATCTCACATAAGAGGCTACCCCCACAGCTCAGGAGAGAAAGGTAGAGTTTAGGCTAGAACTGGTGTACACATGGTGAAATGTGGAGTAACGACATTTGTATTAACTGAGGACCTATTCTGTACCAATGTTGGGGAATACAAAAGTTAACAGAAGACAGATAAACTTCATCTGTTAATGAAACCTAAGTTTTTCTGAGATAAAGGAGGAAATAACCATATACTAGGTTATTTTGTTTTTGTTATTCAGTCGCTAAGTCATGTCTGACTCTGCGACCCCATGAACAACAGCATACCAGGATTCCCTGTTCTTCACTGTCTCTTGGAGTTTGCGCAAACTCATGTCCATTGAGTCAATGATGTCATCCAACCATCTCATCCTTTGTTGTCCCCCTTCTTGTCCTGCCTTCAATCTTTCCCAGCATCAGGGTCTTTTCCAATGAGTCATCTCTTTACATCAGTTGGCCAAAATATTGGAGCTTGAGCGACAGCAACAATCTTCCCAGTGAATGTTCAGGGTTGATTTCCTTTAAGATTGACTTGACTCCCTTGTAGTCCAAAGGATTCTGACGAGCCTTCTCCAGCACCACCATTGGAAAGTATCAGTTCTTTGGCACTCAGCCTTCTTTATGGTCCAACTCTCAATCTGCACATGACTACTGGAAAAACCATAGCTTTTATTATACAGACATTTTTCAGCAAAGTGATGTCTCGACTTTTTAATATGCTGTCTATAGTTTGTCATACCTTTTCTTCCAAGAAGCAAGCATCTTTTAATTTCATTATTGCTGTCACTGTCCACAGTGATTTTGGATTCCAAGAAAATAAAATCTGTCATTGTTTCCATGTTTTTCCCATCTATTTGTCATGAAGTGACTGAATCAGATGCCATGATCTTAATTTTTTGAATGTTGAGTTTTAAGACAGCATTTTCACACTCTTCTTTCATTTTCATCAAGAGGCTCTTTAGTTCCTTTTTGCTTTCTGCCATCTGAGGTTGTTTATATTTCTCCTAGCAATCTTGATTCCAGCTTGTGATTCATCCAGCCTGGCATTTTGCATGATGTACTCTACATATAATTTAAATAAGCCAGGTGAAAATATACAGCCTTGACAAACTTCTTTTCCAATTTTGAATCAGTCCATTGTTCTACATCTAGTTCTAACTGTTGCTTCTTGACAAGGATACAGGTTTCTCATGATACAGGTAAGAAGCTCTGGTATTCCCATCTCTTTAAGAATTTTCCACAGATTGGTTTTAATTCCCTTCCTTTTTCTATAATCCAGTGGACGTTGGCAATTTGGTCTCTGGTTCCTCTGCCTTTTCTAAATCCAGCTTGTACACCTGGAAGTTTTTGGTTCATGTACTGTTGAGGCCTGCCTTGAAGGATTTTGATCATTGCCTTGCTAGCATATGAAGTGAACTCAATTGTACAGTAGTTTGAGCATTCTTTGGCATTGTCCTTCTTTGGAATTGGAGTGAAACCTGACTTTTTCCAGTCCTGTGACCACTGCTGAGTTTTTCAAATTTGCTGGCATATCGAATGCAGCCCTTTAACAACGTCATCTTTTATTATTTGAAATAGCTCAGCTGGAATTACATCATCTCCAGTAGCTTTGTCCATAGTAATTCTTTTTAAACCCCACCTGACTTTCATACTCCAGGATGTTTGGAAATGGGAAAAAAAAAATGCAACAGAGGCTTGAAATAGGGGCTGCTGAAGAAGTAGGTAAGTCTTCACTTTGAAGTAAAACTTCCGTGAGTCAGTTCAGTCACTCCGTCATGTCCGACTCTTTGCAACCCCATGGACTGCAGCACACCAGGCTTGCCTATCCAACACCAACTTCTGGAGCTTGCTCAAACTGATGTCCATCGAGTCGGTGATGCCATCCAACTACCTCATCCTCTGTTGTCCCTTTTTCCTCTTGCCTTCAGTCTTTCCCAGAATCAGTGAAATACAGCTTATACAACGGTAAATTAAAGTTTCCAACAGTAATATGAAGGAATACTTTAAAAAATTGTCTTTCTGCATTAAAAACAATTTGACAACACTATAAAAACGAAGCGTATGTATATATTCATGTTTTAAGGATTGTTTTAGTTTCTGAATATATTATACAAGATTAAAGATGACAAAATTTAGTGTGATTTAGGATCTTTTTGAAGGAGTTTGAATTTAGTAGCACAGACATTGTTTACAGTTCTTTTTTCCTCTCCTGGGTTATCAAAGAAATGAATTTAACTTATTTATTACAGTAGCAACAAGTTTTCATTCCTGCTTAGAGGAAAGAAAATCTATATTTACATACAGATTTGTCATGAATAATTCTTTCTTTTGGTGTGTTGTATGTTAAGTCTGTTTGGTCAGACATAATATTTGAAATATTAAGTTAGTAAGTCAACCCTGGGACTCACAGAATTCATTTTACCATTATTTTTTCTAAAAAAGTCAGACACACTCCTATTACTTCCAATATTAGGCCATTTGAAACCATGAAATTGATTAATATTTGGGAATTTTAAAGGTACACAAAATTATTTAAATAACTGTGCCTTTTGATAATATATTTTCAATGTATTAATAAATTTGTTTTATTTAAGGCAGATCCCGTTATATGTTATTTTAGTCTCTGAATTGAATTCTTCCAATTTTGAGATTGGTTTAGCTTTAATATATTTGTAAGATGGCTTTTTATGTGATTAGTTTGAGTAGTCTTTTCATTAACCTTCTTGAGCTGATTTTTTGTTGTTGTTCTCATACAGGAATGTAGTGTCTTGGATTTGAAGTGTTAAATAAGAGACATCTTATCTCTGACTTTTAGCTTTATCTCTCATTTTACTCAAATTGATTTGAAGTGTAATGTCATAAGCAGAAGCCAAAATTAGGAAAAAAGAGTGGAAGGGACAAAGAAGAAGTCATCAACTTTTCCTGATAGTTCATGTGAGCTAAATGATATGTAAATCATGAAGAAAGGAGTAAATGATAGGTGTTGTGATATCTTATAACCATTAATGGGAAAAAATTAACTTCTGAAAAGTTAGTTAACCTATCTATTAGATAAAGATATTTATCAGAATACCTTAAGAAATAAATACTTTCACATGCACATGTAATTTTGTGTCTGTCTACTCCTCACATGCATTGGACTTTAATAGATTTAAACACTATATTTAAAAAATATTAACTCAGCTGATCCAGTATGAGAAACTATGTATAAATTAAGAACAAGTTGGAATTCAGAAATCTGTGACTGAGGCAGTTAGATACAGCTGCAGTCTTTACCAGGCCATGAGATCTGTAAATAATAACCTAGTGAATTTCTCAGAACTATTTAAAAAACTTTTCAGGATATAACTAATTGATTTTAGATGGAAACGCAAAGCTTTAATAATGAAGAGGCAGATATATGATAAATATGTGATTAGGTATAAAACTATATTTCATTTTCATTTTCTTGATATACATATGAATGTTTAAAGGAAAATTTATGACATTGTACTGTGGGGTTTATAATGTATGTGGATATAATGCATACAGCCTCTAGTGTAAGGGAAGGGGAGAAGCTTAATAAAATTTTAAAGTTACAAAACTCTTATTTTATTTGCATTTTACTTACCCAAAGTGAAATATAGGGTTTTACATGTAATTCATAAAATAAATAGAAAAATATAAAAGACCATTAGACTAAGATGAGTTCAGTTCAGCCACTCAGTTGTGTCCGACCCTGCAGTCCCATGGACTTCAGTTCGCCAGGATTCCCTGTCCATCACCAACTCGGGGAACTTACTCACACTCATGTCCATTGAGTCGATGATGCCACCCAACGATCTTTTTATCCTCTGTCATCGCCTTTTCCTTCCACATTCAACCTTTTCCAACACCAGGGTCTTCTCCAATGAGTCTGTTCCTTGCATCAAGTGTTCAGAATATTGGAGTTTCAGCTTCAGCATCATTCCTTCACAATGAATACTCAGTCAGGATGGATTTGCTTTAGGATTAACTGGTTTGATCTCCTTGCAGTCCAAGGGACTCTCAAGAGATTTCTTCAACACCATAGTTCAAAAACATCAGTTCTTTGGCAGTCAGCTATTTGAAGTCTAAATCTCATGTCCATACATGACTACTGGAAAAACCATAGCTTTGAGTAGAAGGATCTTTGTTGGCAAAGTGATGTCTCTATACTTTTTAATATCTGTCTAGGTTGGTCATAGCTTTTCTTCCAAGGAGCAAGTGTCTTTTAATTTCATGGCTCCAGTCACCATCTGTAGTGATTTTGGAGCCCAAGAAAATAAAGTGTTTCACTGTTTCCATTGTTTCCCCATCTATTTGTCATGAAGTGATGGAACCAGATGCCATGACCTTAGTTTTTTGAATGTTTAGTTTCAAGCTTTTTCACTTTCCTCTTTCAACTTCATCAAGAGCTTCTATAGTTCCTCTTAGCTTTCTGATAAGTGTGGTGTCATCTGCATATCTGAGGTTATTGATATGTCTCCCGGCAATCTTAAATCCAGTTTGTGCTTCATCCAGCCTGGCATTTTACATGATGTACTCTGAATAGAAGTTAAATAAGCTGATTGACAATATACAGCCTTGATGTATTCTTTTGCCTATTTGGAACCAGTCTGTTGTTCCATATCCAGTACTAACTGTTGCTTCCTGATCTGCATACAGATTTCTCAGGAAACAGGTAAGGTGGTCTGGTATTCCAATCTCTTGAAAAATATTCCACAGTTAGTTGTGATCTACACAGTCAAAGCTTTGGTGTAGTCAATAAAGTAGAATTAGATGTTTTTCTAGAACTCTCTTGCCTTTTCAATGATCCAGCAGATGTTGGCAATTTGATCTCTGGTTCCTCTACCTTGTCTAAATCCCCCTTGAACATCTGGAAGTTCATGGTTCATGTACTGTTGAAGCCTGGCTGGAGGATTTTGAGCATTACTTTGTTAGCACGTGAGATGAGTGCAATTGCTCATTAGTTTGACCATTCTTTGCCATTGCCCTTGTTTGGGCCTGGAATGAAAACTGACCTCTTCTAGTCCTGTGGCCACTGCTGAGTTTTCCAAATTTGCTGGCATACTGAGTACAGTACTTTCACAGCATCATCTTTTAGGATTTGAAATAGCTCAACTGAAATTGTATCACCTCCACTAGCTTTGTTGGTAGTGATGCTTCCTAAGGCCGACTTGACTTCTCATTCCAGGATATCTGGCTCGAGGTGAGTGATCACACCATCGTGGTTATCTGTATCATGAAGATCTTTTTTGTATAGTTACTCTGTGTATCTTTGCCACCTCTTCTTAATGTCTTCTGCTTATGTTAGGCCCATACCATTTCTGTCCTATATTGTGCCCATCTTTGCATGAAACTTTCCCTTGGTGTCTCTGATTTTCTTGAAGAGATCTCTAGTCTTTCCCAGACTATTGTTTTTCTCTATTTCTCTGCATTTATCTTTGAGGAAGGCTTTGTTATCTCTCCTTGCTATTCTTTGGAACTCTGCATTCAAATAGGTATGAGACCCAGGTTTGATCTGTGAGTCAGGAAGATCCCCTGGTGAAGGAAATGGCAACCCACTCCAGTATTCTTGCCTGGAAAATCCCATGGACAGAGGAGTCTGATAGGCTACAGTTCACAGGGTCACAAAGAGTCAGACTTCGCTTTCACTTTTCACTTTCACTTTCCTTTTCTCCTTTGCCTTTAGCTTCTCTTCTTTACTCAGCTCTTTTTAAGACCTCCTCAGACAACAGTTTTTGCCTTTTTGTATTTTTTTCCCTTGGGAGTGGTCTTGATCACTGCCTCCTATAGTGTCACGAAACTCCATCCATAGTTCTTCAGGCACTCTACCATATCTTATTCTTTGACTCTATTTGTCACTTCTACTGTATAATCATAAGGGATTTGATTTCGGTCATACCTGGATGGGCTAGTGTTTTTCCCTATTTTCTTCAATTTAAGTCTGAATTTGGCAATAAGGAGTTCATTATATGAGCCACAGTCAGCTCCAGGTCTTGTTTTTGCTGACTGTATAGAGCTTCTCCATCTTTGGCTGCAAAGAATATAATCAATCTGACTTTGGTATTGACCATCTGGTGATGAACGGTATCCCTTGAAAACCCCATGAACAGTATTCAAAGATTAAGGTGAATTCCTAAATAAAATTTCATACATTTATGTGTATGTTTGTGTGTGCATGTTGTATATTCTTTAAAAAAGGCAGTGAGAATAAAAGCAGTGGGGGTGGAACAAAGGAGAAAAAACTGTAGACAAAAATTTTTTTTAAAGTTAACATTTTAGACTTAACTAGAGCTGTACAATACTTACTTAACTGTCAATGATCTTAAACTCCAACTAAAAAGCAGAGATTATCAGAGTAGATGTAAATGAGGAGCACAACTATTTGAAAAGATCTGAAATAGATATGCATTAAATGTTAATTTATTTGAATGTAATTGAGTGAAAAAGGTAAACTATGCAAAAATAAAGAATAAGGTTAGAGGAGAATATTAATATTTGCTATATTAGACTTATGAACAAAAGTAGAGAATTTCATAAAGATATAAATATGAAATACAAACTGTACAACTCCTTGAAGATAGCATAGACAATCTGGATAACCTTGAGTTTGTTAATGACTTTCTAGTTATAACACCAAAGGCACCAATCCATGAAAGAAAGAATTGATAAGCTGAATTTCATTAAAATTAAAAAAACCTCTGCTCTAAGTCAGTATTAAGAGAATGAAAAGCCACAGCTTAGGACTAATTATTTGCAAAAAACATATAAAGGACTGTTATGCAAAATACACAAAGAAATACTGACCCATCTATAAAAATCAAACAACCTGATTAAAAAAAATAGGTCAAAATCCTTAACAGAAAGCTCACTATAAAAGATATACAGATGGCAAGTATTATATGCAAAGATGTTCTCCATCATATATCAACATGGAAATGCAAATTAAAACAGTACCTCTATACATACATTTGAATAGCCAAAAGTCATAGCATTGACATTATTTAATGCTAGGAAGAATGTATAATAACATAATGATGGATATGTGGCATTATACATTATACAATGGAATGCTATTCATTAATAAAGATAAACTTAACACCTGATATATGAAACAACATGGAAAAATATGTCTGATTTGAGTTATATGACCTTTTGACAGAGGTACTTATAAACACAAATCTGTTGCAAAGGACTGGGCTGACCAGATGTCTTGACTCTAAAGGGAAATCAATGATTTTGGGGAGATGATAGAACCTCTCTTTATTTTTATAGTAGTGTGTATATGACTGTATGTTGTCAGACATCCTAGAATTTATTCTTTAAGGGTGACTTTTTGTGTATGCATACTGACCTCAATAAAACCAAAAGGGAACCAGGTCTGCATGGTTCTCTCTGTATGGTTTTACTCAGTGTATTTTTATCTAACTTCCTGTGTCAATGTCTGCCATTGTATCTCTCTTTTATGGGAATGTGATTGAGTCACCAATTAAATTTGTGGATTTCATGAACTGTTCAATATTATCATTGTGGTGGTACTACAGAATAGATTTTGCTCAAAACTGAAAAATCTTATAGTAAAAGTGGTAGCGTTTACTGTACGATACCTCAACTGTACATAATATTGCATATAATATACCTCAGTGACCCTGATTTAGGTATTTTAGTGGGTTAGTTTTGAGGAAAATAATATATGTGTTTGTAGCTATATGGATGTTTGTAGATATATATGTATATACACATACATATATGTATCTTTTTATATGATTTCCTCCTAAAGAAGGAAATTTCAATTTGCATGTAGTATATATATTCAAATATAAGAATTAGCAAATAATCTGTACTAACAAAGCACATTTATATCATTTGAAATTATTCAAAAATATTGTTGATTCCATTTGATAACAACTGACATTATTATATTGATTATTATAATCTAAAACATTGTTTTATGTGAGTACAGATGTGATCATTAATGACTAGCACAAATTTTCTTGAAAGTTCTAAAATTAAGTGGTAGTTACATTGCTGAAATGATGTTTTTGAGAATTATAATTAGATAATTGTTCTTGAAGTTTGGATTTAATGTCAATATTAATGTCAATGATTAACATAATCAATGAAAATTCAACTCCTGTTATAGCATATAATAACTATTATTGTAAAAAAATGATCTCTTACCCATTGACTCATTTTTGTTCGATACATTGATCTCATGCATTCAATTTGAGCAGCAGTTAGTGGAAACACCCTCATTATCGTAGTTTGAGTAAGTATGAATAAGGTAACTTATTTATTTTTTATTGAAGAATAATTGTTTTACAGAATTTTGCTGTTTTCTGTCAAACCTCAACATGAATCAGCCATAGGTATACATGTATCTCCTCCCTTTTGAAACTCCCTCCCGTCTGTCTCCCCGTCCCACTTCTGTAGATTGATACAGTACCCTGTGTGAGTTCCCTGAACTGTACAGCAAATTTCTGTTGACTATCTGTTTTACTTATGGTAAAGTAAATTTCCATGTTATTCTTTCCATACATCTCACCCTCTCCTCCCCTTGCCAGTTCTTATATGATGTGAATTTGATACTGGCTGAAGGAGAGTTCCATGGACAGACGAGCCTGGCAGGTTATAGGCCATGGGGTCCTAAAGAGCCGGACATGACTGAGTGACTAATACTAACTAACTGATGCAAAATTATGTAATTTTCAACGTGTATTTATATATTTTAATTTAGTATAGATTCTTAAAAGAAAATGAAATGATCAGTTCAGTTCAGTTCAGTCGCTCAGTCATGTCTGACTCTTTGCGACCCCATGGACAGGAGCACACCAGGCCTCCCTGTCTATCACCAACTCCCAGAGCTTACTCAAACTCTTGTCCATTGAGTCAGTGATGCCATCCAACCATCTCATCCTCTGTCGTCCCCTTCTTCCCTTGCCTTCACTCTTTCCCAGCCCCAGGATCTGTTCCAGTGAGTCAGTTCTTCCCATCAGGTGGCCAAAGTATTGTAGTTTCAACTTCAGCATCAATCCTTCCAATGAATATTCCAGATTGATTTCCTTTAGGATTGAATGGTTGGATCTCCTTGCAGTCCAAGGGACTCTCAAGAGTCATCTCCAACACCACTGTTCAAAAGCATTAATTCTTCAGTTTTCAGCTTTGTTTATAGTCCAACTCTCACATCCATATGTGACTACTGGAAAAACCATAGCTTTGAGTAGAAGGATGTTTGTCAGCAAAGTAATGTCTTTGCTTTTTAATATGCTGTCTAGCTTGGTCATAGCTTTTCTTCTAAGGAGCAACCGTCTTAATTTCATGGCTTCAGTCATCATCTGTAGTGATTTTGGAGCCCAAGAAAATAAAGTCTCTCACTGTTTCCCTTATTTCTCCATCTATTTGCCATGAAGTGATGGGACTGGATGCCATGATCTTAGTTTTTTGAATGTTGAGTTTCAGGCCAGCTTTTTCAGTCTTCCTCTTTCTCTTTCATCAAAAGCCTCTCTTTTCCTCTTCACTTTCATAAAGGTAGTGTCATCTGCATATCTGAGGTTATTGATATGTCTCCCGGCAATCTTGATACCAGCTTGTGCTTCATCCAGCAGCACATTTTGCCTGATGTACTCTGCATAGAAGTTAAATAAGCAGGGTGACAATATACAGCTTTGAGGTTTTCCTTTCCCGATTTGGAACCAGTCTGTTGTTCCATGTCCAGTTCTAACTGTTGCTTCTTGACCTGAATACAGGTATCTCAGGAGGCAGGTAAGGTGGTCTGATATCCTCATCTCTTGAAGAATGTTCCGCAGTTTGTTGTGATCCACAGAGTCAAAGGCTTTTGCTTAGTCAGTAAAGCAGAAGTAGATGTTTTTCTAGAACTGTCTTGCTTTTTTGATGATCCAAGATGTTGGCAATTTGATCTCAATTCACTACGCCAAAGCCTTAGTGTAGATTCTTAAAAGAAAATGAAATGATACAGAAAACATAACAGTAAAACATACAGAGTTTCTAAAGTAAAAACTGAATATATGTATATATATAATGCTTCTCTGGTGTCTCATTTGGTAAGAATTTGTCTGCAATGCAGAAGACTTGAATTGATCACTGCGTTGGGAAGATACTCTGGAGAAGGGAATGGCTACCCATGCTAGTATTCTTGCCTAGAGAATTCCAAGAACAGAAGAGCCTGATGGACTATAGTCCATGGGGTAGCAAAGGGTTGGACACAACTAAGCAACTTTCTTTTTCATATGTGTATACATGCTATTTACATATATATTTGGTTTAAATATGTGTGTTAGTGGCTCAGCTGAGCCAACAGGGAAGCCTCCTTGAATACATGTACATACATATTTAATCTAGCATATTTAGTGAGCCTCTACTATATTTCTGTATACATAGTGTCCCATTTATTCTTAGAACTGTGCTGTTAGAACAGTATCCGCACTGTACTGAGGACAGTTCCTTCCTCTGTTCAAACACTTTTAGTTGTTATTAACATAACACTGGCTTGTTTTATCTAGAAATAACTACCAAAGCAAAGGCAAATTCTTATTTTTTCAAAGGAGCAGGGAAAAAGAGATATTTTTACTAATTAGAGAAATTATCAGACAAGGGTTTTGAAGGATATTGACAGCTGTTCTCCCATCTTCTGAAATGCAAAGAAGTGACTAACAATCAGAAAGCAGCAGAAAGATAAGTAGATACAAGTTATATCAGATTTGAGTTTTCCATAAAACTCACTTAAAAAATCAAATCTTTTCCATAGTTATGCGGGGTCACTTTTTCTGAATTAAGTCATTATTACTGATAGCCATTAACAATATTTTTTATAAATCAATACAAGTTATACACTATCAACACCTCAATGCTGGAGATGCAGGTTGTATCCCTGAGTGAATAAAATCCACTGGAGAAGGAAATGGCAACCCACTTCAGTATTCTTGCCTGGAGAATGCTATGGACAGAGGAGCCTGGTGGGCTACAGTCCATCAGCTCACAAAGAGTTGGACACTACTGAGTGACTACTCACACTACTACTACTATGACTGACATGTCAATTAGTGTAGTTTTATAAGTAGCTTCTAAGCTATTAGTTGTCCTAAAACTAAACATCGACTTACGTTAAAACAATTCCAAAGCTATCAATTAACATGTCACATAATTGGGGCATATTCTGAAAGTGAATTGAGCTCAGCTGTCTACATTTTAATATAAATATTGGCTTACTTTTTTGTGAACATATCTTTAATTTTAATATAACACACCTACACAACAGTTTAAAATGTTAGGATATATTTCAAATTGTCTCCGTGTGCATGCTAAGTTGCTCAGTCATATCTGACTCTTGGCAACCCTATGGACTGTAGCCCACTAGGCTCCTCTCTCCATGGGATTCTCCAGGCAAGAATGCTGTAGTGGGTTCCTATGCCCTCTTCCAGGGGATTTTCCCACCCCATTGATCAAACCCACGTGTCTTTCATCTCCTGAATTGGCAGAGAGTTTTTTTTACCACTAGCACCATCAAGGAAGCCCCAAACTATCTCTCAGTTTTTGTTTTTTTTTTTATGAAAATGCATACAAAAATTCTAAGTTCCAGATTTAAAAGCTGCATTAAGGATATGGAAAACTAAGCAACAAATTGAGAAAACTATTCATTACTTTAATATATTTTACCTATATATTTTTGTTGTTATTGTTCAGTCATTCAGTCAGGTCTGATTCTTTGCAACCCAATGGACTGCAGCACGCCAGGCTTCCCTGTCCTTAAGCGTGTCCCAGAGCTTACTCAAACTCACATCCATTGAGCCGGTGATGCCATCCAACCATCTCATCCTTTGTTGTGGTTATCTGGGTCATTAAGACCATTTAAAATAGTCCTTCTGTGTATTCTTGCTACCACTTCCTACTATCTTCTGCTTCTGTTAGGTCCATACCGTTTCTGTCCTTTATTGTGCCCTTCTTTCATGACATGTTCCCTTGGTATCTAATTTTCTTGAAGAGATCTCTAGTCCTTCCCATTCTATTGTTTTCCTCTATTTCTTTGCATTGTTCACTTAAGAAGGCTTTCCTATCTTCCCTTGCTATTCTCTGGAACTCTGCATTCAGCTGGGTATATCTTTCTGTTTCTCCTGTGCCTGTCACTTCTTTTCTCAGCTATTTATAAGGCCTCTTCAGACAACCATTTTGCCTTTTTTCATTTCTTTTTCTTGAGGATGGTTTTGGTCACTGCCTCCTGTACAGTGTTAAAACCTCTGTCCATAGTTCTTCACTCTATCAGATCTGATCCCTTGAATCTATTTGTCACTTCTACCGTATAATCATAAGGGATTTGATTTAGGTCATACCTGAATGGCCTGGTGGTTTTCCCTACTTTCTTCAGTTTAAGTCTGAATACGGCAATAATGAGTTCATCATCTGAGCCACAGTCAACTCCTGGTCTTGTTTTTGCTAACTGTGTAGAGCCTCTCCATTTTTGGCTGCAAAGAATATAATCCATCTGATTTTGGTATTGACCATCTGGTGATGTCCACGTGTAGGGTCATCTCTTGTGTTGTTGGAAGAAGGTATTTGCTATGATCAGCATGTTCTTTTTGCAAATCTCTGTTAGCTCTGTCCTGCTTTGTTTTGTAGCCAAAGGCCAAATTTGCCTGTTATTCCAGGTATCTCTTGACTTCCTGCTTTTGTATTGCAGCCCACTATGATGAAAAGGACATTTTTTTTTTTTTTTTTTTTTTGGTGTTAGTTTCAGAAGATCTTGTAGGTCTTCATAGAACCATTCAACTTCAACTTCTTCAGTATTAGTGGTTGGGACATAGACTTGGATTACTGTAATATTGAATGGCTTGCCTTGGAAACGAACTGAGATCATTCTGTTGTTTTTGAGATTGCACCCAAAGTACTGCGTTTTGGACTCTTTTTTTGACTATGAGGGCTACTCCATTTCTTCTAAAGGATTCTTGCCCACAGTCATAGATGCCATGGTCATGTGAATTCAATTTGCGCATTCCTCTCCATTTTAGTTCACTGATTCCTAAAACGTTGATGTAAAATGTCGATGTTCAGTGTTTTTAATGTTGAATTTTAAGCCAGCTTTTCACTCTCCTCTTTCACCCTCATCAAGAGGCTCTTTAATTCCACTTTGTTATCTGCCATTAAAGTGGTTTAATCTGCATATGTGAAGTTGTTGATATTTCTCCTGGCAATCTTAATTTCAACTTGTAACTCATCCAGCCTAACATTTTGTATGATGTGCTCTGCATATAAGTTAAATAAACAGGGTGATAATATACTGACTTGTTATACTCCTTTCTCAATTTTGAACCAGTGTGTTGTTCCATGTAGTGTTTTAACTATTTCTTCTTGACCTGCATACAGGTTTCTCAGGAGACAGTTAAGATGGCCTGGTATTGCCATCACTCTAAGTGTGTTCCACATATGTTATGATCCCTAGGCTTCCCTGATAACTCAGTTGGTAAAGAATCTGCCTACAATGCAGGAGGCCCCTGTTTAATTCCCGGGTTGAGAAGATCCCCTGGAGAAGAGATAGGCTACCCACTCCAGTATTCTTGGGCTTCCCTTGTGGCTCAGCTGGTAAAGAATCCGCCTGCAATGTGAGAGATCTGAGTTCGATCCCTGGGTTGGGAAGATCCCCTGGAGAAGGAAAAGGCTATCCACTCTAGTATTCTGGCCTGGAGAATTCCATGAACTGTATAGTCCAGGGGGTCTCAAAGAGTCAGACACAACTGAGCGACTTTCACACTTTTCACATAGTCAAGGACTTTAGTGTAGTCAGTGATACAGAGATAGATGCTTTTTGAAATTCCCTTGCTTTCACTATGATCCAGCAAATGTTGGCAATTTGATCTGTTTCCTTTGCCTTTTCTATACCCAGCTTGAACATCTGGAAGTTCTCAGTTCATGTACTGTTGAAACCTAACTTGAAGGATTTTGAGCATAACCTTACAAGCATGGGCAATAAAGGCAATTGTCTGATAATGAGAGGGTAACAGGTAGGAAGGCCAGAGGTAGCCAGGTGGCAGGAGGAAATAAAATGCAAGTAGCAGATGTTTTTTTCTTTGTTTGTTTGTTACTTTTTTTCCTTCTCTACACACAATTAAAGAGGCTTCTTTTAGTTATGTGTTGAGGACACCTGGTTCTGCCTTCAGCTGACCAATGCGTTTTTCTTGTGAAAATGTTTTTCTTAAGTTGTTTTAATGAAGCTATGTATTTGCTTTGGAATTTGTCTTTCTTCAAAATGATTCCACCTAAGACTAACTTTTTTCTTTTCTCAAATCTTGGGCTGATAAAGGTTCAACAAACTAGTATTCCTGTCAATTGTTTTATGGCCAGAGGATGGCACACCTCGTGCCATTTTATCTCGAAAATGCATATTGTGGGAGAGGGGCCTGGTGAAACCCCTCAGCCTTGAGGTATTTTTCTTATATGATTGATAGCTTTCTAACAGACATAAAGCACCTTGCTAAAAACTAGCAAGTAGCAAGAGGGCCCTCCTTCCTGTCCCCTTCTGATGTCTATGTCAGAAAGTTTCCCTATCAATGTTATACTAATAAAGATTTGCTACACAAAAAGCTCCAAGTAGTCAAGCCTCATCTCTAACGTTGGATCAAAATCCTCTCCTCTGGAGTTCACAGTCCTGGCATAACATGCGACTCACAGCAGCAACTGCTTAGTATTTTGAACATTTTTTAGTACCACAGTTCTTGGGAATTGGGATGAAGATTGAACTTTTTCAGTCCTTTGGCCACTGCTGGGTTTTCCAAATTTGCTGACATATTAAATACAGCACTTTAAAAGCATCATTTCTTAGGATCTTAAATAGGTTTGTTGGAATTCGATCACCTCTATTAGGTTTCTTGGCAGCAATGCTTCCTAAGGTCCACTTGACTTCACCATTGTGATTACCCAGGTCTTTAAGATATTTTTTTGTACAGTTATTTCATGTATTTTTGCCATCTCTTCTTGATCTCTTTTGCCTCTATTAAGTCTTTACCATTTCTGTCCTTTATTTTGCCCATCTTTGGATGAAATGTTCCTTTGATATTTCCAGTTTTCTTGAGGTGGACTCTAGTCTTTCCTCTTCTGTTGTTTTCCTGTTTCTTTGCATTGTTCATTGAAGAAGGCCTCAGATGAACATTATATCTACTCTTGTGGGCAAGAATCCCTTAGAAGAAATAGAGTAGCCCTCATAGTCAACAACAGAGTAGGAAATGCAGTGGTTGGGTGCAGTCTCAAAAGCGACAGAATGATTTCTGTTCATTTCCAAGGCAAGCCATTCAATATCATAGTAGTCCAAGTCTATGCCCCAACCAATAATGCTGAAGAAGATGAAGTTGAATGGTTCAATGAAGATCTACAAGACCTTCTAGAACTAACACCCAAAAAACGTGTCCTTTTCATTATAGCAGACTGGAATTCAAAAGAAGGAGGTTAAAAGATACCTGGAATAACAGGCAAATTTGGTCTTGGAGTGCAGAATGAAGCAGGGCAAAGGCTAACAGAGTTTTGTGAAGATAACACACTGGTCATAGCAAATACCCTTTTCCAACAACACAAGAAAAGACTCTACACATGGACATCACCAGATGGCCAACACCGAAATCAGACTGATTATATTCTTTGCAGCCAAAGATGGAGAAGCTCTATATAGTCAGCCAAATTAAGACCAGGAACTCACTATGGCTCAGATCCTGAACACCTTATTGCCAAATTCAGACTTAAATTGAAGAAAGTAGGGAAAGCCACTAGACCATTCAGGTCTGACCTAAATCAAATCCCTTACAATAACACAGTGGAAGTGACAAATAGATTCAAAGGATTAGATCTGATAGACAGAGTACCTGAAGAATGATGGATGGAGATTAGTGACATTGTACAGGAGACAGTGATCAAGACCATTCCCAAGAAAAGAAATGCAAAAAGGCAAAATGATTGTCTGAGGAGACATTAAAAAGTTGAGAAAGAAGAAAAGTGAAAGGCAAAGGAGAAAAGGAAAGATATTCCCATTTGAATGTAGAGTTCCAAAGAATAGCAAGGAGAGATAAGCCTTCCTCAGTGATTAATGCAAAGAAATAGAGGAAAACAATTGAATGGGAAAGACTAGAGATCTCTTTAAGAAAGTTAGAGATACAAAGGGAACATTTCATGCAAAAATGGGCACAATAAAGGACAGAAATGGCATGGACCTAACAGAAGCAGAAGATATTAAGAAGAGGTGGCAAGAATACACAGAAGGACTAGACAAAAAAGATCTTCATGACCCAGATAACCAGGATGGTCTGATCACTAGCCTAGAGTCAGACATCCTGGAATGTGAAGTCAAGTGGGCCTTAGGAACCATAAGTACAAGCAAAGTTAGTGGAGGTGATGGTATTCCAGTTGAGCTATTTCAAATCCTAAAAGATGATGCAGTGAAAGTGCTTCACTCAATATGCCAGCAAATTTGGAAAACTCAGCAGTGGCCACAGGACTAGAAAAGGTCAGTTTTCATTCCAGGCCCAAAGAAAGGCAATGCCAAAGAATGCTCAAACTACTGCACAATTGCACTCATCTCACATGCTAGCAAACTAATGCTCAAAATCCTCCAAACCAGGCTTCAACAGTTCGTGAACTGTCAACTTCCAGATGCTCAAGCTGGATTTAGAAAAGACAGAGGAACCAGAGATCAAATTGCCAACATCCATTGGATCACAGAAAAAGCAAGAGAGTTCTAGAAAAACATGTACTTCTTCTTTATTGACTATGCAAATGCCTTTGTCTGTGTGGATCACAACAAACTGTGGAACATTCAAGAGATGGGAATACCAGACCATCTTACCTTTCTCCTGAGAAATCTGTAGGCAGGTCAAGAAACAGCAGTTAGAACTGGACATGGAACAACAGATTGGTTCCAAATTAGGAAAGGAGTATGTTAAGACTGTATACTGTTCCCTGCTTATTTAAGTTCAATGCAGAGTGCATCATGCAAAATGCCAGGCTGAAGGAAGCATAAGCTGGAATCAAGGTTGCCGGGAGAAATATCAATAACCTCAGATATGCAGATGATACATCCTTTTGGCAGAAAATGAAGAAGAACTAAAGAGTCTCTTAATGAAACTGAAAGAGGAGAGTGAAAAAGTTGACCTAAAGCTCAACATTTGAAAAACTGAGATCATGCCATGTGGTCCCATTACTTCATGGCAAATAGATGGGGAAACAATGGAAACAGTGAGAGACTTTATTTTGGGGGGCTCCAAAATCACTGCAGATGGTGACTGCAGTCATAAAATCAGAAGGTGCTTGCTCCTTGGAAGAAAAGCTAAGAGAAACCTTGACCACATATTAAAAAGCAGAGACATTACTTTACCAACAAATGTCCATCTAGTCAAAGCTATGGTTTTTCCAGTTGTCATGTATGAATGTAACAGTTGGACTATAAAGAAAGCTGAGCATCAAAGAATTGATGCTTTTGAACTGTGGTATAAGAGAAGACTCTTGAGAGTTCCTTGGACTGCAAGAAGATCCAGCCAGTCTATCCTGAAGGAAATCAATCCTGAATATTTGTTGGAAGGACTGATGCTAAAGCTGACACTCAATACTTTGGCCACCTAATGTGAAGAACTGCCTCACTGGCAAAGACCCTGATGCTGTGTAAGATTGAAGGTGGGCGGAGAAGGGGATGACAGAGGATGAGATAATTGGATAGCATCACTGACTCGATGGATATGAATTTGAGTAGGCTCCAGGAGTTGGTGATGGACAGGGAAGCCTGGTGTGCTACAGTCCATGGGGTCACAAAGTGTCAGACATGACTGAGTGACTGAACTGAACTGATTTTATATATAATATCTTTTGCTCACATAGATTTTCATTTGCTTAATATGTTTGATGAAGTACTTATGCATAGTATTTGTAATATACTTCTTCAAATCTGTAAGAAAATGACATTTTAGCAGAAAAATATGTGGTATCTTTAAATGGGGACTTACGAAAAGGAGATATACAAATGGGTATATCAATCAAGTTTTGTAAACTTAAACATGACACAGATCAGTAAGAAAAACATTAACAATGTTTTGCAAATCCCCTTCATATTCCCTTGTAATTACCACCTGTGGGAACCACCATAGTTTCAATTATCACCATGATGGAGATTATTCCTTTTATCTAAATATTATAGACAACATGTAGTCTTCAGCATCTTCTTCCTTGCATCTAGCATCATGTTTGTGAGATTCATTCATGTTGTTACTTATATCACATGTGTGTGCTTTTCCTTTGCTATATTGAATTTCATTGTTTGACTATCTTCTAATGTATTCATCCCATTTAATAGTTGCTGGCATTTGAGCTGCTATCACATATAACTCTTGAGAGTAGCATTGCCATGACCATACTTGTGTATCTTTTTTGGTACAGGGATATATGTGTGGCTCTAAGGGCCTCTCCAAGGAGGGAGATTTCCTGCATCACAGCATATACAGCCAGTATAAAGAGGTTTAATAGATGTTGCCAAAAGTTTCCCAACAAGGGTTGTACCAATTTAATTTCTCACCAGAAATATGTGAATGATTCAGTTGTTCCATCGTTACTAATATTTAGTATTGTTCAGCTGTTCTCTCCCCATATTCTGGTGGGTGCTTACAGTAATCCCATTATGGTTTCATTTTGCATGTTCTTGATAACTGATGACATTGAACACTTTCCCTACATTTATGCCCAGTAGAATATCTTCTTTTGTTTAGTGGCTATTCAAGTCTTTTGTTCATTTTTTCATTGATTGTCTTTTTCTTATAGAGTTGAAAATGCTTTTTCATGTATGAATGCTTGTCAGATATGTATTTCCAAGCATCTTCTCTCAATATATTGCTTGCCTTTCCATCCTCTTGATATTCTTATTTTTTTTCTCTTTTTTTTTTCATTTATTTTTATTAGTTGGAGGCTAATTACTTTACAATATTGTAGTGGATTTTGTCATACATTGACATGAATCAGCCATGGAGTTACACGTATTCCCCATCCCGATCCCCCCTCCCCCCTCCCCCCTCCCTCTCCACCAGATTCCTCTGGGTCTTCCCAGCGCACCAGGCCCGAGCACTTGTTTCATGCATCCAGCCTGGGCTGGTGATCTGTTTCACTATAGATAATATACATGTTTCGATGCTGTTCTCTTGAAACATCCCACCCTCGCCTTCTCTCACAGAGTCCAAAAGTCTGTTCTGTACATCTGTGTCTCTTTCTTTTAAATCTACCTGTAAATGTGTACATTTAAAATTTACTAAAACAAGATTCACATGTGTCATAGCACTTAGACTAACTTCAAAATAACCATTTTAATTAATTGTATTTAAAAATTAAAACCAATTATAAGGCAAATAAATTAGTCTAAAATTATTTGAAAAATAGTGATTGAAAATTTCACTAATCTACTATGCTACAAATTTCTTCCTCAATTTTGTGACATTTATAACTTCTTAAGCATTATTTTCTTGATTAGAGAAAAAGCGTTTCTTATAATAGTCTTACCCATTTTCCCCAGGGTGGTTTTTTTTTGTTGTTGTTGTTTTTCTTTTTACTTGGGCACATTAAGAAGGGTTACATGTGTTAAGAAGTTCATTTTATATGACACACATGAGGAAAGAAAAGAGTCTGTGGGCAAAGGCAGGATATTATTGCATAAGCATTCTAACCCTGGGGGAGCCATTAAGTATAGTTTAAGATAAACTTTTTTTTTGTTGCTTTCCTTTTTTCTAGTAAACACCCTAGTACATATGGGGACATAGATTCAACCTTGAATTTAATTTTCTATATGAAAATCTTGAGCATTTTACCTGTCCCCATATAATAAGGTAACAAATCATATTTATGAAGTATTCTTATTGTAAACTCTTCAGAACATATGTGAACTAGTCATAGTTTACTAGTTATAGTTATAAGTAGTCATAAGTTACTGATTTGGTTTTATTATTTAAATTAATCCCCAGGTATGACTGCTGGAAGTACATCATTTTACCCACCCTAATTAGTCCCACTACAGAGTTGTAGATTTTTGATACCCTTGCCAGTTGTCTGACTCAGTGGTATATTACCCAGCAATAAGAAATAGTAATCTATGACTTAAAAATAAAAATAATCATAATCTTATAAACAGAAAATTGAGGATACATTTTAATTTCACCATTTAAATTTTATATTATTTTGAAAAAATTCCACTTTGCTTTTTATTATATATTGTTTATTTCTACCATTTAATCCTACATTGGTAAGCCAATTAACAGACTGAACTGGTTCTCATTTCATTATTCTCACTGCAACTCTGGGAAAAAAGTTTGTCTTATTAAACTATTTTATTAAATCAGATGTACGTTTGACTGTTGTTCAAATACCTTTGACTCTTTCCTAAATATCAGACATCTACTAGTGACATCTTTAAACAGTCTAAACTCAGGGTTAGAAACTTCATAATACTGTTTCCAGAAGATAAAATTAATTATAAAAGGTTTATTAAGGGGATAATAAAAAACAATATATTAAAAAATTCCTTGATTCTCATAGTTCTTCAGTACCATAACTGTTATTTTTAGTGCTATTTTTATATTTTTATGGCTAACAAATGGACCCTTACACAATTAAAGTATTAAAAGGTAACTATATTGTGATATTTTTCATTTGTCTACTTAGTGATATTCTAATTTACAAAATGATACACATTATTTTAGCATCTTTAAGACTACTCATGTTTTCCTGGTTTTGTTTTGTTTTTTTAACCCTTTGTTTTTTTAAAGATTTCCTCTAACTTTATTGGAGCTTAATAAGGATATAATGTATTCACATATTTAAAGTATAAAATTTGATCAATCTAAATACACACACACACACACACACACACCCCTATGAAAACATTACCAGGTGTATGCATGTATAGGATTGTTATGTTGTTGTGAATTGAAGCCTTATTACTATGAAACTACCTTCATTATCCCTGCTGACATTCTTTTTTCTGATAATCACTTTATCTTTTATCAATATGGCAACTACAACATATTTTTGATTAGCATTAACTTGATATATATTTATCCACAAGTTTTCTTTAATCTACTTAACATGTGTTTATATTTAATTTGGTTACTGTTTATGTTCATTTGTTTTTGTTTTGTTTTGTGCAAACTGTCCATTGTATGTTGCTGTTTCATCAATCCACATTGGGAGTCTTTATTGTGTTTCTCTTTTCCTCTTCGCCTGCCTTCTCTGGAATTGAGTATTTTTATGATTTCATTTAGTATTCTTACTCTTGAGGCAGTCCGAGCACAGGTTGGAAAAGAATATCCAGATATAGAGCATTTCAGAAGGGAGTGAGTTTATTAAGAAAAAAGAGCAGAGATAAAGTGGGCACTGTGAGCTCTGTGAACCGACCTCCTCACAGACTAGGGAAAGACTTCAGTTTTCGTGAGTTAATAGCCAATTTTGATAGCCTCAAGAAACAAAGAAAATTCCTATTGGACGGCTGGCATTAGGTGATTGGTTGGGGTGCTGTCGGGTGCTTACTGGAGTGGGCATCTTTGCCTAACTGGGCGTCAGGAAGCTTGTTACTGATGTAGTAAGGGGCTTTTGGCAAGGTTACCAAAGGGCTCAGTCAGCTTCACAGGTGACCTTGGTCCAAGGCCTCGCACCTGTGGCCTTGGGGCCGGGCTCAACACTTACGACTTCGTCAGATGCTGCTCTCTGTTTGGGCTTTGGTATCACTTTGCAGGTCATAGTGTACAACTTATTGTTAACTTACTGTACCATTTCACACATATGCTGCTGTAGTTATTCATTCAGTCGTATCCAACTCTGTGACCCCACGGACTGTAGCCTGCCAGGTTCCTCTGTTCATGGAGTTCTCCAGGCAAGAACACTGGAGTGGTTGCCAGGCTCTTTTCTAGGAACCTTAAATAGTGTCCGCTACTTTCCCTTCTCTTGGGGTTTAGGTGTTACTCTTTTACTCTTCATGTGTTCGAGCAGTCCATAAAGCATACTGATTAGTCTATATACATACATGTTAATGAAAAATTTTAAAAGTAGAGCAATATTGTATATTTGCTTGTGCATTTAATTTATGGTGCTGTTTGATTTGATTAGATCTAATTTACATTTGGTATCATCATTCTTCTTCTTGAAGGACTTTCTAGATTTCTTGCAATACAGTTCCACTGATAATGACTTTTTCAGCTTCCATCTGTCTGTAAAAGTCTTCATTTTGCCTTCGTTAAAATTTTTTTTCTATAATAACTTTTGTCATAATTTTCCATTAATGTCTAGTCTTTCATTCAGTGTCATTTTAATACTTTAGGATCCAGCTCATCTTCCCACATTTCATATATATTTTTTTGTCTCCTGGTCTTTTCCAATCTCCGACAGCCTTTCCTGGTTTCTATTTGCTTTGACATTTTAAAGAGTATCCATCCGTAATTTCGTAGAGTATCCCTCAGTTTGGGTTTATCTGGTATTTTCTCATGACTAGGTAGAAACTCTATATTTGGGAGAAGAGCCCCGTAAAGCAGAGTCCTCTTCTCAGGACCTCTTCTCACTTGTGTTATTTCAAGTGACGCTTCATAGGAATATGACATTTACTGAATATATTAAAATAGATAGACCAATTGTTTAGAAAGCATCTGTTGGTTTTTTCTTCTACAAATTTACTGCTTTCTTTTTGTATTTAATAAATATCTTGGAGGTATACTTTAAGTTTTTGCAAACATTCTATTTCCTTCTAACTTTTGCCTGCTAGTTTTAGTATCTACTATTAGGTCTTACCTGCAAAGATTATCGCTGTGATGTTCTAATTGTGACTTTCTGTTTTCCTCATCCCATCTACGTTTACTCAAGGTAAACTGGACAATTCTCAAGGTAAAATTATCCTTTCTCATCTTTCATTTATTCAGTTATTTATTTATATCAGTGCGGACTCATATATTTTGTTCTTTGAGTTATAATCAAATTCCTTTTTTTTTTTTTTTTGATCCTGTTATTCCACTTTTGACCTTTGAGAGTTTACCAAGTTAACTCATTGTTCCTTCTGATATGCTGCCAAATTTTTTATTTAAATTCTTATAATTGAATAGTTTTTATTAATACCTATTCAAACTTGCTATTTATATTCTCTAAAATAGCTAATCTACCTTAATTGTATTCAGTGAATTTTCATTTCAGAGATTATCATTTTCACCTCTTGAAATTTGATTTGAATCTTTATTGTATTTTCAGTGTCTCTACTTCTTGGGTTTAATCTCTCCTCTATCTTCTTGAATATGTGGAATACAGACTTACAACTATGTTTATGTTCCTGTCTACCAACTTTTTTTTTTTTTTTTCCATTTTAGATCTGTTTCAATTTACTGATTTCTTATTCATTGTTTCCTGCTTCTTTCAATGTCTGGTAATCTTATTGGATGCCAGAGCTTGTGAAAATTACCTAAACAGTGCTGGGTGTCTTTCCAACCCTATGAATATTCTTAAGCTTTTTTGTGTTGCAGTTAAGGTAATCTGAAACAGACTGATCCTTTTAAGACTTCCTTTAAGCTTTGTCTGTGGCACTGTAGCAGCCTTTAGTTTAGTGCCAACTTGACCATACTTCTGAGCTAATAACCTTATGTTTACTCTACTGGATATCTGGCAAATCATGCGGTTTTCTACTCTGGGTCATGGGACTATGATCAGCTTCTTTCTCTAAGTGTGCCCTTTTGTGTGGTACTTTCCCTGGCTTCAGGTAATTCCCTGCTAACCTGCAGACCTGCGGGGCGGAGCACCGTCTCTTTCTCTCTACCTCTCTTGTCTCCAGCTCACTTGAGAAGTCCGGCTTCCTTTGCTTTCTTGGATGCCCAGCTCCATCTTCTTAACTCAGGAAGATCCCAGGGCTCCATCTGGGTTTCTTTCCTTGCGTTGCAGCCTGGTAACCCAAGTTGGTAAACTGTGATAATTAAGGATTCACTTCATAAAGGCCTTTCACTGAAGGATCTCTATCCTGTGCTCCTTGAGGTTCAAAGCTAAAAACTGTTCTTTCATATATTCCTTATAACATATCCGTTGCTTCAAGTGGAACAGTAAATGCAGTCCCTGAATTTCAACTTAGCTCATTCTTAAATTATATTTTTTAAATTTTGCACTTACTCATATAAAAGCATGTCTTTTAGAAAATATATACTAGTTATGTTTTATATATCATGTATCTTCTAAAGTACTTTTGAATTGTAAAAACATGTTCTGTTTTCAATATGATTTTCAGAGATTCATGTATATTTATGAGGAAAATTTGGAAATATTTTTAAAATGGAAAGCTATATTTTGGAAAAAAGACTAACACATGATGTTTCCTACTTTGGGAGGAGAGGCTTGATTATTGAGTTTCGTAAACAAAAGTGAATGGAAACTATTGCACTACTCTCTTTGAGTTTCTTTTTTAAAAATTTTAGTCTCATACCACATTAGAATAACAAAGAACCAATTAACTGTTCTTTATTTCTTTTTCCTTACAGGCTTCATTTATCAACTGCCAACATTTTTATAATGCAAAAAATCTATATAGATAGTGGCACAAGTATTAGGAAGCAAGATTATTTGACACTGCAAATATTGAAATCACACTGTAGGAGATTTTCTTGTGTATATTCTAGGTTTGGGACTTGCAATAAGATGTATAAGCCTATCCAAAACAACAGTACAGTGATAAGCCATCAGAACATATAGAGCTGTACATTTTCTCTGCACAGCAAACACACAACATGATATTTAAATCCAGACACTGTGACCTTCTGTTATGTTCATATTACTACAAAAAAAGAGAAGGGCACAGTCTTCCTTCATTGTACAGATCATCTCTGTTTATCAACTTTGATTCATATGTGACTTAATTCAAACCCACTGTAAAATTGGAATAATTTAAAATATCTGAAATGAAAACAAATATTCTAAGATATTGTTAAATACTATGTTAAACTTTGTTGTTGTTGTTGTTGACTGTGTGTCTGACCCTTTGTGACCCCCATGGACTGTAGCCCTTCAGGCTTCTCTGTTCATGGAATTTTCCAGGCAAGAATACTGGAGTGGATTGCCATTTCCTTCTGCAGGGAATCTCCCCAACCCAGTGTTCAAACCCCTGTCTCCTGCATTGGCAGACAGATTCTTTACTACAGAGCCACCTGGAAATCCCTAATGTTAGACTACCAAAAATACTCCTTAGTGTACATTTGCAGAAAGCTACATAGAAATGCAAATATCTATTGTATTTTATAATCCTCTAACCAAGTATATTTTGGCCACCTGATGCAAAGAGTTGACTCATTGGAAAAGACCCTGATGCTGGGAGTGATTGAAGGTAGGAGGAGAAGGGGACAACAGAGGATGAGATGGCTGGGTGGCATCACCAACTCGATGGACATGAGTTTGAGTAAACTCCGGGAGTTGTTGATGGACAGGGAGGCCTGGCGTGCTGTGATTCACGGGGTCGCAAAGAGTCAGACACGACTGAGCGACTGAACTGAACTGAACTGAAGCAAGTATATATGTATATCCATAGGAGCCAACACACTGATTAAAATTATTGTATGGAAATATTACTTATATTGATTTGTAGAATCAGTCAGTAATAATGTATTATTACATTTATGACTCTTGTTGGAATCTGTATGGAATACTGAATTTTAACACTTGAAATGAAACATGTATAACTGCTATTTAATAGCTATGTTTCTATTCCTTCTAATAGAATAATAAAAATAATCAGAGATTCATCTTTTTCTTAGTCTGCATGATCATTTAAATGCCATTTGCCATATATTCCATTTTGAAGAGCTTAGAAATATTGTATGATTTAATAGAAAACTAATGAACTCTAAAAATTAGTGTTAATTTTACTTGCAGTGTTTCCAATTAGGTTTACAGGAATCTTTCATTAGCTGTTCTGAATCTCTATGACCAAGCATATGTAATGGTTGGTAAATTTACTGAGTTAGAGTTCTAATCTAAACAGTGTATTTGATAGTATCATCATATTATCTTACAACTCTACAAAACCCTTTTTCAGAAGCCCAGAATGAAGTGATATGGCAAGCATTTTCAAGAAGACAGTTCATGCACAGAGTCAGCTCTAAGGAAAATTATATAGCATTCTTAGTTTTGTTTCAGCATATTCAGTCTTTTGTTTTTATGACCTTCTCTCCTTCTATGGTACACTCTTGCTTTTTCCGCCTGTTTTTTTTTTTTTTTAATCCCTCCCATTTCCTCTCTGTCAGAAATGGATATCACAAACTCCCAGAAAATAGCATTAGCCCTGAATACATCTTTTGGCAAAAAAATAAGATATAGATAAAAGAAAGAAATACAGAGGTGAGGAAAAAACAGATGAAAAATTTTCATAATTTAGAATCATTTCAGTTCTTAAGCCAAATGAAATGGCACTTTTATTAAAACATCTTAAAATATTAGAACATCAGCAAAGGAGTATGTGTTCATAGCATTATGTAAGTTTCAATTTAATTGATTTATCTACGAATTCCTTTTATTTAATCTTGTATTTTTTTTTAATAATCCAGTAAATGTTTTTGAGTATGGCCATGTGTAACACCAGTAGAAGACAAAAAGTAGGTGGCAAATATATTTTTTAAAAAGACTTTAATTATAAATTTCAAAGTTTGATAGTTGCTTTCATGATCTCCTTGGATAGATAACTACTTCTGGGTCTTATTTTCAGCCATCTTATTAAAGCAGATTACCAAAAATTTTGTTATTGCTGTACTACCGCTTAAGTTGTTTAAAAGAGTTTACTTTTAAAAAATAATGATGTACTTACCGAAATGATGAATGATGTCACTTCTAAGGCTTTTTTGGAATGCCTTACAAAGTTAACCAACAGTCCTACTAAGTCACATGATGCAAAACAGTAATTTATATAGTACCATATTTTATTTGGGGTCTCCCAAGTGGCTCAGTGGTAAAGAATCCACCTGCCAATTCAGGAGACACAGAGGATGCGGGTTCAATCCCTGGGTCAGAAAGATCCCCTGGAGGAGGGCATGGCCACTCACTCCAGTATTCTTGCCTGGAGAATTCCATGAAAAGAAGAGCTTGGAAATCTACAGTCAATGGCGTTGCCAAGAGTTGGACACCACTGAGCAACTAACACTTTGACTTTTCACTTGCCTCCTTGCATAAACTTTAGAATCAGTTTCTTGATATCTACAAGATAACTTGCTAGGATTTTGATGGGGGGGGCACTGACTGTATAGATCAAGTTGGATAGAACTGACATCTTGACAATTTTGATTATTTCTGTTATGAACATGGAATTCTTTCCACTGATCTATTATTTGATTTTATTTTTCAGAGTTTTGTAGTTTTCCTTGTATAGATCTTGTTCATACTTTATTAGATTTATACATCAGTATTTCACTTTTTGGAGTATTATTGAAAATGATACTATATTTCTTATTAAATTTCACTTGTTCATTGTTGCTATATGGAAAAGCAGTTGACTTTTTATCTCACAGTCTTCTGATAATTGTTAATGCCAGAGGTTTTTGTCCATTCTTTGGGATTTTCTACATGAATGATCATGTTATTTGTAAACAAAAACAATTTTATGGCCTCCATCCCAATTGGTATGCCTATTATTTCCTTTTCTTGACTTACTGAATGACAATTACTTGCAGTAGGATGTTGAAAAGGAGTGATAAGAGGGGGACATCTTTGCCTTGTACCTGATCTTATAGGGGAGATTCGAGTTTTTTAACTGTTGAGTGTGAAGTTGGATAATTTTTTTTAGATAATCTTTATACTATTGGGAAGCTTTCTCTCTGTTCTTGGTATACTGAGAATTTTAAATCATGAATGTATGTTGATATCTGTCAAATATTTTTTTTTCATCTATTGATATGACCATGTCTGTTTATGTGATGGATTATATTAGTTGATTTTTGAATGTTTAACCAGCCTTGATTACCTGGATAAATTCTGCTTTGTCATGGTTTATAATTATTTTTACGGTTTTTGAACAGTTAGATTTTAATTCCAAATATTATAGGCATCAGTTATGATGTGAGCCATAATTAATTTCCATTCTCATCTCTTTTTTTTTAATCAAGTTTCAAAGTAGTCTAGTTTTCAAAAACTTTTTCTTTTTACCTGAGAAGATGTACCTAAATCTCAGAATTTCCACTATGTTATGCCTTTTTATGAGTCCTCCTTTTTCTCCCTTACCTCTTCCATCTGGGTCTGTCTTCCTTTGTTTTCCCCCTCAAACCACTCTGATATGTTGCTAAACCTATAGAACAGCTGCTCTCCTGAAGCATTTTGTTCATTGTACATGGATTCAATATGCTTTTCAATATTCATTGACTTTGCATGGTTGCTCCCTACTTTTGTTTGTAGATAAATTTTCTGAATAATTGCCTCTTTTCATTCTAACTTTAAAATACATTGGCTGCTAATCCCCTTGTTGTTTTCTCTTTGTTGTTGTAAGATTTCGCTTCTTTTATTACCTTGCTAATAATTCTGTCTTCATAGAGAAGAAAGATAAATGTTTACACACAATCTGCAATATTAAACTTCAAGTTCTATGTGGTTTTTAAAATACACATGCATTTTGGCAAAGCAAATGCATTTTTTAGGAATTTGTACAAACATGTTTAAAGTGTGGTAGTATATGTTCAATGATTTTATTCCAGTAAATTTAAAAGATCACAACCATCAAAGCAGATGTGTATCTATAAAGGAATTTATTCAGATTAATACTAAGAAGTGATTACAAATGAGTATATCAATGAATGTTTACTAAAATATATGTTATATATATACATACATTTAGCCTGTGAATCTCTGAATTCACCTGTCTTTCAAGATTTGGGTGTGACTGTTTGCCATACAAGCTCCACTCTTTGAAGGATCCAACTAAGTCTTTGATTTTCAGCTTTTTCATGATTTTCTTGTTGTAGAATGGGAATGGTTACTGCCAAGATTTTGATATGTTGGAACTGAAATCAGGAGTTCCTTTCATGTTTTAATGTTAGGCAGATATTAATGTGCCAGATACTATGATGATTAATATTATCTCTGAAAACATTCTTTAACTCTCATAATTTATAAAGAAGTATTTACAATTTCAACTGTGTTTAGTAAATAAAATATTTTTTCAGATATTATTTTTACCATCTAGGAATAATATGATATATACATAGATATATAGATAGATATAAAATAATGCACTACTTTTTCTTAAGCTAATGATAAAATAATTTTTAACAAGAAAAAATAAAAGCATATCATGGTTTCCCATGTAATATTCTATATTGGTTCAAACTTAGAAGTACTGAAAATATAGAATTGTAAGAGAACATGTAGGGTAATAATAATTAACCCAGAAGAAAAATGCTATCACCCATCCTACATATGGATTGTGAGCAGTGATTCAATTTCTGCATGCACAATAATCTGTAATGATAAATTATGTTGTAAATATTAATTTAATGCCTTTACATTCTTTTTTAAGTTAGAAATATTTTTGGGTCATAAAGTTATATTTGGTCATAAAGAGTGAATGCCTGTTAATGATAAACAATAAAAACAATTTATATCAAAATTAGTGCTCCACAACATTTTATGTACCTTTTGAAGGGTATCACACATAACTTAATTTTCAAGACATGATAATTTAAATGATGTAAAATTTCAGTAGACAACCATTACTATTCTTGACAGTGGATAGAAGCGTGCTTCAGTGCTTGATTGATATAATTATGTAACTTTTCATCCTTAGCTGTTTAATATAGTAAGTTATATTAATTGATTTGCTACCATTTAACCCCTGTTTCATCTTCAAGTAAAGTCCATATATGCAATTCTTTTTCATACAGTGTTATACTCAATTTGTTAATATTACATTGAAGATTTTGCAAATCTTCATATGAGAGATATAGTTGTGTAGTTTCCTTTTTATATATACCTTTCTTTTCATTTCAGCTCTTGTCTTTTTTTTTTAATGAGTAATACAAGGCCTCAGAAAATGAATTCAGTTCAATTCAGTTCAGTTGCTCAGTTGTGTCCGACTCTTTGTGACCCCATGAATCGCAGCATGCCAGGCCTCCCTGTCCATCACAAACTCCCGGAGTTTACTCAAACTCATGTCCAGCGAGTCGGTGATGCCATCCAGCCATCTCATCCTCTGTCATCCCCTTCTCCTCCTGCCCCCAAGCCCTCCCAGCATCAGGGTCTTTTCCAATGAGTCAGTTCTTCTCATGAGGTGGCCAAAGTATTGGAGTTTCAGCTTCAGCATCAGTCCTTCCAATGAACACCCAGGACTTATCTCCTTTAGGTAGGACTGGTTGAATCTCCTTGCAGTCCAAGGGATTCTCAAGTGTCTACTCCAACACCACAGTTCAAAAGCATCAATTAGGGGTTGTTAGTTTCTTCTATTTCTGGAAGAATTTTGTAAAACTGATGTTAAACTATCTTAAATATTTATCAGAATTCTCAGGTAATGTCACTTGTGTCTGGGGATATATTTTGGGGGGAGCAAAATTTTTAACTTGAATTCAATTTTTTAATGGCTCTAGGAATAATAAAGATAGCTTTTTTATATATTATTTCCAAAAATAATGAGAAGAAAGGTTGTATTATTTTATGTATCCATGTTTTGGCTCTTTTTGTTGTTTGCTCTTACAAAATTATTACTTTTATGTATGATATTACACTTGATACTTAAAGTAATTGCCTAGAATAACAGATTAACAATATGTTTTCACAAGGACATAGTTGTTTAAATTCTAAATTCTATTGGATACATAAGGCATTCCACAATGAACTTCTTATGAACAGAAAGGTTTTACTTTCTCAGTTTCACCAATAACCAAAATTGACAGTGAATTTTAGACAGGTTTGTTTGTTTCTGCAGTTGTTTGAAAATACTGGTGATACAACTTTTTTTTTTCCTTTGGCTCATTTTAACTGTCAGCTTTGGTATAGATGTAGAAATACTTTTTTAATTAAAAAAAGAAATTTTTCCATTTTTGGGTATACAGCTAGTTCAACCTGTACTTACTCTTCTGGGTTATCTGTAATTTGACTACTTTCTGATATCAAACTTTGAGCATGCTATTTCCATGCTCTTTCTCTTACCCAAAAAGCTCTATCTCTGACTCCAACAATTTTCATTTGAAACATCCCTCTTCATTAAGTTCCTAGGTGAGCTGTCATCATCACAGAAAACTCTTTCCTAACAGCCTATTCTAAAGTACCTTCCTCCAGCAGTCTCGGTCACATTACATATTTAGGTTGCTAATCTAAAATCATCATATGCCTGCCTGTATGTCACTCTTTTTTCCTAATAGCATTTAAGTGACATGAGGATACAGAATTTGTCTTCTTTACCTATATATCCATACCCGCTTGAATAGAACTCAGCATGAACACTTAGTAAGTGTTTTTAATTGAATAAATGAATAAAGAGTCAATTACATTTTTAATAGATTTTTGCTAGTGGCAATTTAGTTCCTCTAAGCTTTTGTCACAATCTCTGGCACAAAATAAGAGTATAATATATAATGCATGAAGATCTCCTAGTCCTAGTTATAGGACAAGGATATAAAATAATTTGATGAATATTGCATCTTTCTTCTGGGCATCTTCTTTAGACACATGTATACATAATTGGGTCTATATTAAAATGCCTGGTTAACAACTTTTGCAAATTTCATTATAGTCAGTCATTCATAAAACAGTTGTTCATATGCTTGGTCCACCTAATGACAATGACTTAACAATGCATGCTAAGTTGCTTCAGTCATGTCCAACTCTTTGAGACTCTGTAGACTGTAGCTTGTCAGGCTCCTCTGTCCCTGGGATTCTCCAGACAAGAATACTGAAGTGGGCTGCCCTCCAGGGGATCTTCTTGACCCAGGGATCGAATCCACATCTCTGGTGTCTCCTGCATTGACAGGTGGGTTCTTTATCACTAGTACCACCTGGGGAGGGGAGCCTGACTTAACAGTAAGAAACGTTTTTTTCTATTTTAAAAATGTCTGCATAGGCAAACTAAACTAGGTCTGACAGCTTTCCATCATCAGGGAATAGAATTATTTCTGCTGCTTCTCTGTAGTCTTTCTTTTTTATTTTATTTTTTAATAAATATACTACTATGATGCTGTTTCTTCATTTTATTTATTTATGTTTGACTACACTGTGCAGGCATGTGGGGTCTTAGTTCCCTGACAAGGGATCAAACCCAGGTCCCCTGCAGTGGAAGTGCAGATTCTTAACCAGTGGACCACCAGGGAAGTCCCTTCTCTGCCATCTTTAACATGTGCTTCATATTTCACTTCAAAATGGCTACCCAAACTTTCCATCATATTTTCTTTATTTTATACTTTGTTACATGTTTATATAATAATTTGGACTTGCCATAACACAGCTATTTCAAATTTTAAAATGTCCTGTGAATCTGATATCTTACCTCTAAAGAAGACAGATGAGAAAATAAAGTCCAGAGAGTTTAAAGGACTGTGTCTACACCATGCAGGGTATAGGACATTTAGATTCTCGAGGTGATTTAGTCTGTTAATATTTATTCTTTGTATACAATATGATAATGGTTTGATAGCTTTGCCTTTTTAAAAACTATTTGAACTGGAGAGTTCTTATAAAACACCTAAATTTGCATTCAGGGAAAAATTAACTCAGCTCATTAGCTGTCCATGCATTTTTCCCCAGAATACTGAGTAAGGAGATCAGAAAAATAATGAATCTTTCTCTAGCTTGAAATGAGAGGTATTATCATTCACAGAATATCTTACATTCACACAATAAATACTTTACATATTAAAAGCCTGATTGACCTATAAACCTTTGAATACCTAAGAAAAACTGCTTCTAATATTTAGCAGAGCATGCTATAATGAATTAACTAGGGCACATATTTATAAATTAGGATGTCTTAGTGTTCTAAATAATATTAAAGTTTTGAATTTCACAGTGCACTTTTACGTATATTTGTAATGTTCCTTTGAAGCTGGTGAAAATACAGTGACTTAAATAGGGCAAGCACAGTTTTGTAGTCATATCCCTTCAACAGGTAAACTCCTAGAGTTGACATTTAATCCCACATTTTCTTATTAGAATTGGTAATATATTTTCTGTAGGTTGCCTCTGTCAAGGAGTGTTGAAGTAGTTCGAAAAAGGATATCAACATGATGATCTCATAGGGAGACAAACACAGGACTACAATAATAAGAAAAATGAAGCAATGAAAGCAAAGAAATGATTGCTTTGTCAGCAAAGCACGGAGCCTCAATCATCGGACCAGTCTTTGGTGTAGGAGCAAATTTTCCAGATATAAGTGTCCGTAGTCTCCATATCAGTTGTATGTATGTATGTATATTGTATGTATCAGTGGCAGAAAAGAGGTGAGTAGCCAAATAAAACCATGCATTAGAACTTTAGAATTAAAAGAAAAAGTAATTATTAAATGTGAACTTTACCGTTGGAACATTTATTTGCACAGAGAAATACCAGCCCTTAGCCCTTGGATCTGACCCATTCCAAGTACAGAGACTTGGCAACATCACATCTGTGTGGCAGGAAGATGATAAAGTCAAACACTGGTATTGCAGTGATTTCTCACAAAACTGCTGAGAGAACAGATTAAAGCCAGAAATACAAAATCTCTTTTCTAACTTTAGTTTCCATTGCATGTTCAATAGCTTAGTTCTACTCTTTGTGACCCCATAGACTGTAGTCTGCCAGTCTTCTCTGTCCATGGGATTTCCCAGGCAAGAATATTGAAGTAGGTTGCTATTTCCTTCTCCAGGCTATCTTCCTGACCCAGGGATCAAACCCATGTCTCTTGCATCTCCTGCATTGGCAGGTGGATTTTTTTTTACCACTGGTGCAACCTGGGAAGCCCATTAGTCACATATTAACTTATTTTATTAATCTGCTTGTATGTAGCTTATTCTCAACTCTACACCTCTTCCCTCTAACTCACTGACTAGTTGGATCAGTCATCTTGGGGACAAAGGTTAGGAACATATCTAGATTTATATGTTTTATGTCTATGTAGATCTATGGATACACACACAACTTACAAACGCGCTTATAAGCATAAATGCATCATTATACCCAATATCAATCCAATACCAAAATGTTCACTGTAGTAAGTTTATCTGTCCATATTTAAGATTTTATTCTTTAATTATGAAAACCGGTCTCTTACCATTAATATCAGTTCAGTTCAGTTCAATCACTCAGTCGTGTCTGACTTTTTGCAACCCCATGGATGACAGCACTCCAGGGTTCGCTGTCCATCACCAACTCTCAGAGCTTGCTCAAACTCATGTCCATTGAGTCAGAAAAAAAGCAGGTGAATATCTACTCCCTCATTTATATTAAAAATTACATGTATCAGTTAATAAAACTTAAATTCTGTTATGTTCTTACAAAATTTTACATCTATGAGATATCACAATCAATGACGTTTTCTGAAGTACGATTTCTGATTCATAAACTATAATTAATTGTTCAATTTTTCCACAATGTTTTTTAAAGATCTACAAAAAGTAAATAACTAATGCAAAAATATACCAGTATTTATGGAGGGAATCCCAATATTGTCCAAGGGACTGTCTACTATGTATACAAATAATACAATCTTAATTCTACTAAGGTTTTACTGATTTTTCATTTTCTTTCCAACAAGAATAATAGGCACTAGAGCAAAATGCATGAATGCAAACCAGTTGAAAATGTTAGTATTTAAACATGGTATTGGGATAACAGGATGGACAGTAAATAAAATTATTTGGATCCATGCCTCTTATCATAATAAAAAAATCAGTTGATCAAAACAAAACAAAAAACCATTAAAAAACTTCATAAGAATGAAGTTTTCTGTTAACTTGAATTGGGAAAGACATTTCTAACTATCAGTCAAAATTCAGGAGACATGAAGGGGAAAAAACAGATTCAGCACAGAAAAAAAGCACTTCCAATATTTTTGCACAGGGGTGTCACACAGAGGAAGAAAAAAGTGCATCTTAAGACAAAATGATAAATGAAAAAAATGAGCAAAAGCAGAGAAAATTGCAGTTCATGTTTCAGAAAAAAGCCTTGATTTCTCAATACATAAAGTTTCAGAAAGTCAATAAAGAAAAAATAAACAACCAAGCAGAAAAGAGTCAATAGATATGAACACACATTTGGAAAAAAAAAAGTAATTGTAAAGGCTACATAAATATATGAAACGATAGTCAGTTTTACTTAAAGAATTTCAAGTGAGATTGCACTCAGTTCAGTTTAGTCTCTCAGTGGTGTCTGACTCTTTGCGACCTCATGGACTGCAGCATGCCAGGCTTCCCAGTACATCACCACCTCCTGGAGCAGTAATTATTCAAATTCATCTCCATCGCGTCGGTGATGCCATCCAACCACCTCATCCCTCTATCGTCCCCTCTTCTCCCGCCTTCAATCTTTCCCAGCCCCAGGGTCTTTTCCAATGAGTCAGTTCTTCTCATCAGGTGGCCAAAGTATTGGAGTTTCTGCTTCAGCATCAGTCTTTCCAATGAATATTCAGGACTGATTTCTTTTAGGATTGACAGGTTGGATCTCCTTGCAGTCCAAGGGACTCTCAAGAGTCTTCTCCAACACCACAGTTCAAAAGCATCAATTCCTCAGTGCTCAGCTTTCTTTGTGTCCAACTGTCCATACATGACTACTGGAAAAACCATAGCTTTGACCACACGGACCTTTGTTGGTAAAGTAATGTCTCTGCTTTTTAATATGCTGTTTAGGTTATTTACAATTCTGTATTGTTTCCATAATGGAGTAGTTCATGTTGGATTAATTCTCCCACAGAGAAAATCGTTAAAGTCTAATTTAAATTAAGACAAACAAGCAAACAAAGTCACCTACTGGCAGGTAGAGAGAAGTAGTCAAGGCATCATGGATTCAAGGGCACATGATCCTGGGAAGAGGAAAGCCTTTTGGGAGGAGGTAGTCCTTCCCAGCTGGATTCTCCTCTCTGAAAGTGAAAGTGTTAATCTCTCAGTCATGTCTGATTCTTTGTGACATCATAGACTGTAGCCTGCCAGGCTCCTCTGTCCCTGGGGATTCTCCTGGCAAGGATACTGCAGTGTGTGGACATTACCTTCTCCAGGGGATTTTCCCCTCCCAGGAACTGAACCCGGGTCTCCTGCATTGCAGCCAGATGCTTTACCGTCTGAGCCACCAGAGAAACCCTCTCTAAGGTATTTGTAAATTGGCAGCTCTGGGTTGCAAGAGGAAAGCAGCAGCCTAGAGTTTCCTGCAGTGACATAAATCTGAATTGACAAAAATTGGACATTTTTTTTCTTTTCTTTGAATACATAGGTTAAACTGGATTTTGGAAAATCCTACATTTCTATTTAATAGGTACTCTCAGCCTACCATATGACATCGGCTTCTGAAACCAGTTTGGCTTTTCTACTTGATACAGGAATGAGATGTCCTTGCTGGGAGGAGAACTTGTTCATGCAGCATGCCTTGAGTAATTAGCCTTCGGGTTTCCAACTCGCAAATAGTCTTGGAGAAGCCTGAGAAGTGCCAAATATAGAATCATGAGCAATACCATTGAAAATGATCAGTGCTTATGATATCCACTCTTCCAAAGATAATCAGAGCTTTTTAGGGCATTACTCCAGTAATGAGGAGCTTACAGTTGTCCACACTACCCACCCTTCATGTCTACATTGCTGATATCTTGCAAGGCATGTGCCTCAGGCCAGCTGTGAGTTATTATGCTTAGTGAAATAAGTCAGAAAAAGACAAATACTGTATGACATCACCTATATGAGAATTCTAAAAAACAAGCAAATGTATATAACAAAACAAAAACTGGCTCACAGATACAGAGGCCAAATTAGTGATGAGAGGGACAAGATAGGGGTATGGGATTAAGAGATACAAGCTACTATATATAAAACAGATAGGATTCAAGGATTATTATATAGCACAGGGAATGTAGTACATATTTTATAATTATTTTAAAATTATTTATGGAGGATAATACATAAAATACCAAATCTTTATGTTGTACACCCGATTAACATGCAATACTGTAAATCAATTATACTTTAAGTTAAAAAATGTTTTAATTAAATAGAGATCAAAAGGTTTTCCTTCATTATGAAAAACCGAAACTTTGTTTGGATTATATAATATTTTCCCTCTCAAACTAGCCTTAGTAACTGCTGTGAACAAGTGTGTGTGTGTGTGTTCACTAAGTCATTTCAATTGTATCTGACTCTTTTTGACCCTATGGACTGTACCCTGCCAGGCTCTTCTATCCATGGCATTCTTCAGGCAAGAATAATGGAGTGGATTGCCATGCCTTCCTCCAAGGGATCTTCTGACCCAGGGATAAAACCCACATCACTTCTGTCTCTTGCAGGCATGTTCTTTGCCACTAGCGCCACCTGGGAAGCTGTAAACAAGAGATAAATACTGAGTTGGTTTAAACTTCAAGAGTGATAGCTTAAGTGATAGATTAAGACACCAGAAATACTATTAGGACCTTGAAGTTTCCTGGTCTAAGCTATCAGCAACACTGATGTGATCTGCTGGAGAAAGTAAAAACTTTCAGTATGGTGTTATAAATTGAATATGTCAAGCTCTCTTCCTCTTGTTTAATGTCCTGAAAAAATATCTCGTTAATTTCTGATTTTTAAATCACAGGGTGATATTCTGTTTAATAGTCCTATCTGACCTCACTCAGCCACACTATACTGGCTTCAGTTAAGCCAAAATAAGGGCTTCTTTATTTTACCAGCTCAGCTGGTAAATAATCCACCTGCAATGCAGGAGACCACAGTTTGATTCCTGGGTCCAGAAGGTCCCCTGGAGAAGGGATAGGCTACCCATTCCAGTATTCTGGGGCTTCCCTAGTGGCTCAGCTGGTAAAGAATCCACCTGCAATGTAGGAGACCTGGGTTGGGAAGATCCCCTGGAGGAGGGCATGACAACCCACTCCAGTATTCTTGCCTGGAGAATCCCCATGAACGAGGAGCCTGTCAGGCTGAAGTCCATGAGGTAGCAAAGAGTTGGACACGACTGAGAAATTAAGCGCAGAACAGCCCAGGCCAAAATAAACACCTGTTTATTTTCCAGATGTTAGAGCATCTGTTTTACTTATTTTCTCTACATTTTCAGACATATACCTTCTTCTTTATAATGAACTCTTCCAGATTTACTTCAGATGTGAAGTGTTAATGAGAGATTTCACAGAACATCTAAGTTGCTTCTCTTATGTCAATGAAATATCTTAATATTGTCATCTAATTTAACAGAAACATATGAGCTATAGTGAACAGCATCACTGGTGGTAATCTGTAAAGACAAAAACTGGGTACAATTTCAGACTCAGGCATTGTGTAGCTTTAAAATTATCTTTACTATTATACCGATTGGGCCCTTTCTGAAGCCTTTTTGTGTCAAATAATATTCTCCTAGCCAGTGCTAACAGAAAACAGATAAAGAAGTGGATGGTTTTAGGTGTGTGGATTTAAGAATTTAAACAGCATTAGCTACACAATCCTGATGACAGTTTGGCTTAATAGTCCTCATGGCAACAGAGAAGAAAACAAAGGAGAATATAAGAAGTAATGTTTTCCCTACTTTTCCTTTTTGATATGAAGGGATCTTGACTGAAGACAAATCTCTGGTTCCATATTTTTTTTTTCCATCTTCTGCAAAAAAGAGGAATGGATATGACTCAACTGGATAGACCTAATATATTAGCAGTTGATAAACACATGCTGGGTGGCAAATGATCAATACATTCCTATCTCTTCATCTTGCACTGTTTCAAAATAGTCACATGGGACGGAAAGACTTCCAGTTTATTGAACAGAATGAAATTAATTTCAATATCAGTTATTCCTGTGGTCTCATGCTTGGAGATAGCAGTCAAAAGTGAAAACTTGAGCCATTATGTTTCTTCTCTCTTTGACTTGTTCAAGGGTGAAATAATTTTCCTGAAGAGGTGTTTCTCTCTCCTGGCACAAATTCCCACGTAGGACAGGTGAACCAAGATCTGCAGTGCTCGTGGAAATGAGGTGAGCAGGAAGAGAGGACAAAATATTACCATGCCAATGTGGCCCTCTTGTTGAACCACATTTTTAGTAGCATTGTCAGCAGTTATCAGCTTTCATTCAAATGATAGTGATCTAATAATTAAGTTAGCAAAGGATTCCTTCAACGTTATATTCATGCACAGAGTGTAGTAGCACATTTCCAAGTTACTTTTGATGAGTCTACTAGAGTTCTTAATTTAGATTCCACCAAAGAAGACGTTGCCATGTACTGCTTGACCTATTGCACTTCTAAGCCAGGTGAAATCTCTAAAATTTTCAGAAATGACATTTTGGTTTAGTGCATAGCCAGTGCTACTGCCTTGAGTTGATTATGTGAATATAATTCGTTCTCACTCTCACTTGTTTTATATTGTCTGAGTGTGTAATACTGACTGTTTTCATGAACAGTAATTTGTCCTATAAACTTTAGAATAGTGGGATACTAAATCATGTGTGGCAGGTCAAATATGACTTATAACTATTATAAAGTGGATTTATTTATGTACAGTACATGTACATTGTGTGTGTGTGCTGAAAAGTGAAGTGATGATGGAATGGTTGTAGCAACTAAATGGATGATGATCAAGTCACCTTGAAGAATACAGACCTCAGTCAAATATTCAGACAAAAAAACTCACTCAACTTTCTTTTCTTCTCTGGAAATTATAAACTGTATTATCCTTTACAGTGGGGTGAGTTTCAGCCTATAATGTAAAATATGTGGGTGAACTATGTGTGAATATGTGAGCCTGTGTGTGTATTTGTCCCTATATGTATTGTTATTCATATGCAGAATATATGAAGGCAAATATAGGGAATGTGCAGTAAAATTTCACCTTGAAAATTTCATTCAGTACTTAAATTTTTGGACAGGTAAAAAATGTGTTACCATTTCAATGCCCATTCTTCTATAGACTTACTTAACTTTCAGGTCTAACTTTATTCTATTATTTCTATGATCCAGGCATACATTGCTATTCTCTTTATTGAATTTTTCCTAGCAGCAACATTGATTTGCATTCAGTGAGTTCATGCTGAAAACGGCATAATTTTATATGCTTAATGCAAAGGATGCAAAAACTCAACAGTGTATTTTTGCCTCATCCTAACACTAATATTGCATGATATTAGAGGATTATTACCATGAAGATTGCATGGCGGGGAGGGCATTGTAATTTTTCCTTTCCTTGTCTATATAAAGGAATAAACAAAATGTGCATGTTAATAAAGAATGAAATATATTAGGTATACAAACATGCCATCAAAACAATGTCTCCATATTTATTAAAGATATATATTTATGCAATTTCTGAATCTTATTTTGTCAAAAGAATTCATGAAAAAAATGATGTTCAGCATTCAAGGGCTATTTTAATGAAGAAGAACCTCCTAAGGTTGGCATAATGCATCATTTCTGTTGGCGAGTTTCAGTCCTAACCAGGCTTTATGAAATGAGCAATGTTTGAAGGAATCCTTGATAACATCACAGGACTCTACCTGTAGCAATACTTTCCCCAACCTGCAGAGCCTTGCCATGGTGTTATGGTTAGGTTCTAATTTGGATAATTAAATTCTCTCTGCCTATCTGGCTTTTTACAGTCTTCAGCCCTTTTTGCAATCTTCTGTTATTTCCTGTTTTGAGTTGATGACTGCTGTGCCCTGTGGAACCAAGACTGAATAATGCCCAGGAAATTATTCACTTTCTGTTACAGTCGTGGTAGCATCACAGTTTCTAGGTCCATTTTTCATTTCATTGAAACATTTTTTTTAAATAAAATCACTTTTTCTTGTTTCTGGTCTGCTTTTGGAAAAATAAATGCCATGGAAATCTGTACCCATTCAATTTCTATTAAAATATATATTTATCTAACCAAAAGAATAACTTGTCTTTAAAAATATGTACGTAAAATATATAGTGTGACTTTAAAGATTTTAAGCAAACTTAATTAAAATAAATTTTGATTCATTAACCTCACATAGCAGTATATATATATTTTTTATAATTGGGAAGCCCACCATTAAGCTTCCCAGTACAAATTATACTTATAATATATATACCTAATGAATAATGTATACTATGGGTCTAGATGCAAACTCAGGAAGGTCATACAGTTCATCTTTGGGGCAGGTACCCATATTTGTCCTTGATACATTTTAGTGGTTCTGGTACCATTTCATTTCCTCCGGATCATTCTGAAGAGAAAGCAATATTTCATTCACATTCTTCGCAGTGCACTCTGACCCCACCTTGGATCTCATTTTCTGGCCCCAGAAGCACTAATTCCCACTCCACCAAGGTCTAAAGTAACATGGAAAGCATAGTAATAAAAGGTAATAATACAAGCTCTGCCTGTCTTTTCCACACAAGTAAACATAGTTTACACCCTGTTCTAAAAGGAAAAGTATATTATTTACTTTTAGGTTTATGACTCAATATCAGCCATATAAATAACTGTGATGTTTCAGTGGGTTTAGAGAAAAGGTAACATTATCAAAGAAAAATATGAACTCCAGCGGTGGTTAATATTTCACTATAAAGCCACAGAATATGATATTAAAAATGAGTACTTTGAAGTAAATATTAATACATATATATTTTTTAAAATACAAGGATACAATTTACATAGTCTTAAATTTATTTTCTAGCTAGACTTTTTTCAGTGTGTATATATATTTATATGTGTACATATACATATTATACTGGGTGGCTCAGACAGAAAAGAATCTACCTGCAATGCAGGAAACCCAGATTGATTTGATCCCTAGGTTAGAAAGATCCCCTGGAGGAGGAAATGGGAGCCCACTCCATTCTTGCCTGGAGAATCCCATGAACAAAGGAGCCTGGCAAGCTACAGTCTATAGAGTCGCAAAGAGTTGGACATGACTGAGTGACTAAGTGTGTGTATACACATTATATTAAATCAATAAGTATTATTCTTAGTGTTAAGAACAGTAAAATAATAAATATTTTAAATACATTTATTATCAGGATAAGTATGCTTATGAGAGCATTTGAAAAACATATTCTCATAATTCATCTCATATTAGTCAATCTAAGTTAGAAATAAGAATCATAGTTTTCCATATCTTGAAATTTAAAAATGCCCTGCAAATACAATTTTCTTCCAAATGAAGACAGATCTGCGCTATCCTGCAGAAAACTCCCATGTGTGTGTGCTTCCTCTCTGCACTCTATTTGAGGGGAGGAGGCATGTACCCAAACTTGGGCCTCTTTGGAAACCTTAAAACTCTTCTGCCTCACTGAGGGGAAAACATAATGTAGGTAAAGGGAAAATGGTGCCATTAATGAGAGTTGAGGAATCATATTAATAAAAGAAAAAAAAGCAGTAACCGGATGACTGTGTAACAATATTTTTTCTTCTTTTTTTCTTACATGTCAAATTAAGCTGAGTCTGTAGGCATAACCCACAAGTGTCTGTAGGTGTCTCTGCCATAGAAGAACCAAGTGAAGGCCATAGTATGATCCAAAGGAGAAGATATGTTACAGGCTTTTGCTTACACCTATGTCTGAGGATATTAGGATACCACAAAGATTCACAGCCAACTCCGTACAGCTGACCAGAATAAAATAGTATTTGGTGTTTCTGAAACACCTGGACTGCATATCTTTTAAAAATAAACCACCAGTGATAGTGACCATGATGGATGCCTTGTAAAGAACTCAGTAATCTTACCATATTACTGAGTAATCAAGTAACTTAACTAATTAATGTAACATATTGGTTATTCTCTCTCACACATGTAACAGTAGCTTTTATGCCATTATGTTGTGATACTTTAACCTTAATTCTCATTATTTGAAAAGGCCATCAAATTCTCTATTTTGAACTAATTACTTAAAAATTGCAGTAGATCCGTTAGCATATATAACGGTGCATGTCTAGCAGGCCTGTGTAGCAGGTATAAGACAAAGGTCATTTAATCAGACAGAACTCACATCTAAAGCCCAGCTCCACTACATACTTTGTAGAGACTCGATTTTCTTACACATAATATTCTGATGAGCATCTAACTCACAATATTATTGCAAAATAATATATCTAAGTCATTTGATACAGTACATGGTCATACAAAACCAGAGGTCATATGTGTGATGTAATGAGAAATCTTTAAGTATATAGAATTGAAACCAAAGGGGAAAAAGTTTATTTCTTTTTTTCTTTTTTTAATATTTTGTCTAAATTTTCTAAGTCCTTTCAGATCAAATATTGAAAATTAGCTACAGAAGTGGAACATCACTATTTTCCCCTGAGATTTTACTGCACATACTAGATGATTAAATGAGATAGCTTATGTAAAGCACTAAAACATTTATTTGGCATATAGTAAATATTTAAAATAAATTTATTATCAGGATATGCACGTTTAAGAGACCTTCATGGTAAAATGAGGAGAAGGCACTGGCACCCCACTCCAGTACTCTTGCCGGGAAAATCCCATGGATGGAGGAGCCTGGTGGGCTGCAGTCCATGGGGCCACTGAGAGTCAGACATGACTGAGCGACTTCACTTTCACTTTTCAGTTTCATGCATTGGAGAAGGAAATGGCAACCCACTCCAGTGTTCTTGCCTGGAGAATCCCAGGGACGGGGGAGCCTGGTGGGCTGCCATCTATGGAGTCGCACAGAGCCGGACACGACTGAAGTGACTTAGCAGCAGCAGCAGCATAGTAGTAAAGTGTATTTCATTCTTATCTTGTAACATGGTTTAACTGGTTATTAATACACAGTTCATCATGGCAACATGGGCAGTTTTAAGAACCATTCTAGTTATAATTATGAAGGCACCCACATTGGCTGAATTGTACCTGATGAGGTGTATTAAGACAGCTATTTTCAGAGAAGGCAAAAACAAGTAAGAAGTCCATTTGCCTGAATACTATTTTCAAAAGATTTAAGTCCATCTGAAAATAGAATATAGTGATTGACCAATGTGGAAATGACAGCTTGTGACTATGACAGAAAACTTGTAATGTTCATATAAATGAGTAAATGAGAAATCTTTAAAAAGTAATTACTATAATTTAGAAATATGCACATGTAGATTTATCAATTTGCTTGCTCTAACACTTTTCCCTTTTTACATGCCCTCTGATATCTTATGACTTCTGTGCCTATGTCATTATATCTCTAAAATAATCATCAATATCACTCTTTCCAAAACATGTATAAACAATAAGACCTATTTTTTTAACTAAGAAAAATGTATTTGCATATTCTGCTTCTCATGAGGATCAACTTAGCATCATAAATAAGTAATTATTTCTTAGTCTTAAATATCAATAGCTAATTTTTACTGCAACACACATGTTCCCTAAGGTCACTAAAGCACTTATGCTTTTCCTTCTAAGCAGGCACAAATCAGATACATATTTTGATGTTAGAATACTATAAAAATCTCTTCTATAAATTTTATAATCATATGGTTTGGGGCAGTGTTCAGATTAAAGTATATGAATACATAATTTTACCAATGGCTGTTTTCCAAAGAATATAATTTAATAATTTGCTCTGTTTTAAAATTGATTTTTTCTGCTTTTTCTGCATTTCAAATTTGAAATGATAAATGTCATTTGAATTTTAAAGTACATCTACATATAGCACACCCAATAATATCAGTCAGGACCAGATATATAAATTGTGGGGACATTTGTTCAAATATTATATTTTCAATTGAAAAAGTAGCACTGTAACATATACATTACCATATTTAACTTTTATAGCCAGACACAAGGAGTTCAGATTAGGTACTCTGTGACAACCTAGAGGGGCTGGATGAGTGTGAGGTGGGAAGGAAGCTCAAGAGGAGGGAACTTATGGATACTTATGGCTGATTCATGTTGATATATGGCAGAAACCAACACAATAGTGTAAAGCAATCACTCTCCAATTAAAAATAAATTTAAATTAAAAAATTATAATCTCAAGACTGTGACAACCAAGCTTTAAACCAAGCATGGGGCCTTTCTGACAATAGAGTCCCATGCAACTGCCCAGGTGCAGTGAAGTGGGCTTTGCTGTCAAAGCAACAAAAACTTTGGAAAATAATTTTCTTCTCTTTAATGGTGAGGTCAGCAGTCTCCATCTTGTGATGGTCTGCTATAGGATGCATGTTTCACACAGATAGCTCGTTACAAATCCAACCAATATAAATATGGTGCCAAGACAATTCATTTTTCTTCAAAAGCCAGAGAATATACTGAAAACAAAAAATCTGTCTTAAATTTTCTAAAGTGAATTCAATAACTGAACAAATGCTTTCTTGTATGCTTAACTCTTGCTAATTTATTTTATTTAGAATATGAAAAGTAATTATCCAGTGTTCTTTGTGTCTAGCAAGTCTTAATCCTTAGCTGAAATATTTTTATGATGTATTAACATATTTAATGTACAGATACTCTTGAAAATCTCATTTTTTTGTAAGCAGGTATGTACTTTTACATTAAATATGACTGAGTTTTAGATTTGATATATATATTATAAATTTTAAAAAGTTCTTAAAATATTTGACGAACTTTGAAAAATATTTTCAGAGGCTTTGAGAATTTAAATACATAGTCCAAGCCTGATATAGAACTATATATGTGTATACATATGATATGTAAAACATAAAATTTTTTTAAAGTTGTCTTTAAAGTTGTTCTTATCTTTGATACAAAAGAACCTAAGGAAAGCCCTCAAACTTTTAAATCCATAATTTATTTGTTTTTTTAACATTATTTAAAAATAAAATTGATTCATTAAGAAGAATAAAAGTAACTGTAATATTTGAGATCATCTCAGATTAATGTATATAACTATACTGTAATAGATACTAAATCAACTAAATGATAAATTATAAAAAATATAAGAGAATACAACTTCCTTAAGACAATCAGGTAGGCCTCACATTTTGTAAAATATCTGATATGTCAAATTGTGAGAGAAAAACCCAGAGTTTATTCTAACGATTTTAATCTACCTTGTTTTTATGATAATAATGACAACAATAATGACTAATGATATCAGATATCTTTATGTGCTGTTTACTATGCTTTATAAGGAAATGGCAACCCACTCCAGTGTTCTTGCCTGGAGAATTCCATGGACAGAGGAGCCTGGAGGGCTACAGTCAATGGAGTTGCAAAGAGCTGGACACGACTGAGCAACTTTCACTTTCGAAATTGTTACACCTTTCGGTTTTCACTAACATACTGAGATGTTCATTTCAGTATTAGAGATAAGGACATACAGCTGAGAAAGTCAGATTAAATTCCCCACATTTATAAGAGTTCCTGTCAGGGCACAACCTGTGTTTGTCCAGTGTCAAAGCCCTGCAACGTAGCATGAACAATGATCTCTTTCACTGACACATGATCTATTTCAGCTCTCTTTATCAATGTCATATGTATAAGAAAGCTTTTTTCTTAAAACCTTAACCATTTCACAAGGTGTCATAGGGTATAATAATACTGGAACTGGAAAAATCATTTGCTACTTGCCGTAAAAGAACAACATTAGCATTAATTTCAAAATAAAGCATTAATTTGAATCCAATTTGTCTTCTGCTTTAAGCAAGTACATTTTGTTCTCTAAGTAAAGTTCAAATAAGGTTTAATAAGTTCACGATCCTGGCTACAGGAGTTCATGTTCTGTGACTGTGTGCTAGTTCTTAAGATTACTGACCCAGTGTCATAAAAATATCAAGTTGCCTGACCATGATTCTCTTTGTATATACTATTAATATTTTTAATTGAAGCTAAGGAGAATATTTACCTTTAGAAGCTATATTTGTATTTTTTTTTAATACACGAATGTTTTCTTTTAAGGAACACTGGAGGTCATTGTGGCTTATTACCATGATAGTAATAATGAAGTTATTAGTGATATTGTGACATTGCATCTCTGGATAGAGAATCAGAGAACTGCATTTTTATGTTGAATTTTGTGGAAAGATCTTGAAGAAAAGACTTTCTTTACTCATTCGTTTAAAATAGGAGTTAGCTCAAGTCAATTAATTCAGATTGAACAGGATTCAAAGTGAATCTCATTACTTCCTAGCTGAGTAATCAAAAGAAAATTCACTGCTTTGAATTTAAGATCATCGTTTGAAAATGGGCAGAGAAATAAACCTGTCTCATAGGATTTTTGTGGAAACTACATGAGAAAAATGCATATAAAAAGATTTGCATTATGCTTAGTATTTATTTAGAATTTATAAAATATTAGCTATTATAAACAGTTCTGTATTGTCATCCACCTGTTTGAACTTTCCTAGTTATGAGAGATTTCACTAAATTGTGAAAAATGATACTGTACCATCTGATATTTAAAGTTAAAAATAAAAATTCTTAGAAAACAACTTAATATTCTGTGTAGAAGTTTGTGTAACTCCAGTAGTTTACCAAAAATCTTAATTTTATCAACTTGTAGCTTTAGCTCATTGTGCATACTGTGATACTAAATTACTAGAGTAAGTTCTCTGCATACTAATGAGTTTCATTCCAAGAGCTGATTCATAAATATAATTTTTGTAAGTTCAATAAAGTTATCCTAGGTACCCAACTAATGCAGTTGCATTTAGCTATGTAGTATTGTAGTAGGTTTATAACACTTTTCACAGAAATAAGACATAAAAAATAAAAAATGAAACATTTTAAGTATTACAGTACAGTACCTTGAAAAGCACAGTAGTATAGTGCAGCAGCTAATATAAAAGAGTGTGTTTGCATCTTTGAAAGTTCTCAACTTGCAGATACATATTAGGGGACTTACCCCCATGGACTGTAGCCTACCAGGCTCCTCCATTCATGGGATTTTCCAGGCAAGAATAATGGAGTGGGTTGCCATTTCCTTCTCCAGGAGATTTTCCCAACCCAGAGATTGAACCCAGGTCTCCCGCATTGTAGGTAGACGCTTTACTGTCTGAGTCACCAGAAAAATCCTATAATTTGCTACTGTAATTTTTAAATATTTTTAATTATTTAAAAATTTTTTCCTTTATTTTTATTATTTGGAGGCTAATTACTTTACAATATTCTAGTGGCTTTTGCCATACATTGACATGAATCACCTATGGATTTACATGTGTTCTCTATCCTGAACCCCCTCCCACCTCCCTCTCCATCCCATCCCTCTGGGTCATCCCAGTGCACCAGCCCTGAGCACTTGTCTCATGCATCCAACCTGGACTGGCGATCTGTTTCACACTTGATGATATACATGTTTCAATGCTATTATCTCAGATCATCCCACCCTCGCCTTCTCCCACAGAGTCCCAAAGTCTGTTCTATACATCTGTGTCTCTTTCTGTCTTACATATAGGGTTATTGTTACCATCTTTCTAAATTCCATATATATGCGTTAGTATACTGTATTGGAGTTTATCTTTCTTGCTTACTTCACTCTGTATAATGGGCTCCAGTTTCATTCATCTCATTAGAACTGATTCAAATGTATTTTTTTAATGGTTGAGTAATATTCCATTGTGTATATGTACCACAGCTTCCTTATCCATTCATCTGCTGATGGGCATCTAGGTTGCTTCTATGTCCTGGCTATTATAAACAGTGCTGTGATGAACATTGGGGTACACGTGTCTCTTTCAGATCTGGTTTCCTCAGTGTGTATGCTCAGAAGTGGGATTGCTAGGTCATATGGCAGTTCTATTTCCAGATTTTTAAGGAATATCCCACACTGTTCTCCATAGTGGCTGTACTAGTTTGCATTCTCACCAAGAGTGTAAGAGGGTTCTCTTTTCTCCACACCCTCTCCAGCATTTATTGCTTGTAGACTTGGATAGCAGCCATCCTGACTGGCGTGTAATTGTACCTCATTGTGGTGTTGATTTGAATTTCTCTGATAATGAGTGATGTTGAGCACCTTTTCATGTGTTTGTTAGCCATCTGTATGTCTACTTTAGATAAATGCCTGTTTAGTTCTTTGGCCCATGTTTTGACTGGGTCATTTATTTTTCTGGAATTGAGCTTCAGGACTTGCTTGTATATTTTTGAGATTAATCCTTTCTGTTCCTTCGTTTGCTATTATTTTCCCCCATTCTGAAGGCTGTCTTTTCACCTTACTTATAATTTCCTTTGTTGTGCAAAAGCTTTTAAGTTTCATTAGGTCCCATTTGTTTATTTTTGCTTTTATTTCCAATATTCTGGGAGGTGGGTCATGGAGGATCTTGCTGTGATTTATGTTGGAGAGTGTTTTGCCTATATTCTCCTCTAGGAGTTTTATAGTTTCTGGTCTTGCATTTAGATCTTTAATCCATTTTGAGTTTATTTTTGTGTATGGTGTTAGAAAGTGTTCTAGTTTCATTCTTTTACAAGTGGTTGACCAGTTTTCCCAGCACCACTTGTTAAAGAGGTTGTCCTTTTTCCATTGTATATTCTTGCCTCCTTTGTTGAAGATTAGGTGTCTATAGGTTCATGGATTTATCTCTGGGATTTCTATTCTGTTCCATTGGTCTATATTTCTGTCTTTGTGCCAATACCATACTGTCTTGATGACTGTGGCTTTGTAGTAGAGTCTGAAGTCAGGCAGGATGATTCCTCCAGTTCCATTCTTCTTTTTCAAATTGCTTTGGCTATTTGAGGTTTTTTGTATTTCCATACAAATTGTGAAATTATTTGTTCTAGTTCTGTGAAAAATACCATTGGTAGCCTGATAGGGATTGCATTGAACCTATAGACTGCTTTGGATAGTATAGCCATTTTGACAATATTGATTCTTCCAATCCATGAACATGGTATATTTCTCCATCTGTTTGTGTCCTCTTTGATTTCTTTCATCAGTGTTTTATAGTTTTCTATGTATAGGTCTTTTGTTTCTTTAGGTAGATATATTCCTAAGTATTTTATCTTTTTGTTGCAATGGTGAATGGTATTGTTTCTTTAATTTCACTTTCTCTTTTCTCATTGTTAGTGTATAGGAATGCAAGGGATTTCTGTGTGTTAATTTTATATCCTGCAACTTTACTTTATTCATTGATTAGCTCTAGTAATTTTCTGGAAGAGTCTTTAGGGTTTTCTATGTAGAAGATCATATCAACTGCAAATAAGTTAAAATTTTACTTCTTCTTTTCCTATCTGGATTCCTTTTATTTCTTTTTCTGCTCTGATCACTGTGACCAACACTTCAAAAACTATGTTGAATGGTAGTGGTGAGAGTGGGCACCCTTGTCTTATTCCTGATTTTAGGGGAAATGCTTTCAATTTTTCACCATTGAGGATAATGTTTGCTGTGGGTTTGTCATATATAGCTTTTATTATGTTGAGGTATGTTCCTTCTATTCCTGCTTTCTGGAGAGCTTTTATCATAAGTGGATATTGAATTTTGTCAAAGGCTTTCCAGCATCTATTGAGATCATCATATGGTTTTTATCTTTCAATTTATTAATGTGATGTATTACATTGATTGATTTGTGGATATTAAAGAATCCTTGCATTCCTGGGATAAAGCCCACTTGCTCACGATGTAAGATCTTTTTAATATTTTGTTGGATTCTGTTTGCTAGAATTTTGTTAAGGATTTTTACATCTATGTTCATCAGTGATATTGGCCTGTAGTTTTCATTTTTTGTGGCATCTTTGGCTGGTTTTGGTATTAGGGTGATCATGGCCTCATAGAATGAGTTTGGAAGTTTGCCTTCTGCAATTTCCTGGAAGAGTTTGAGTAAGATAGGTGTTAGCTCTTCTCTAAATTTTTGGTAGAATCCAGCTGTGAAGCCATCTGGTCCTGGGCTTTTGTTTGCTGGAAGATTTCTGATTGCAGTTTCAATTTCCGAGCTTGTGATGTGTCTGTTAAGATCTTCTATTTCTTTCTGGTTCAGTTTTGGAAAGTTATGCTTTTCTAAGAATTTGTCCATTTCTTCCAAGTTGTCCATTTTATTGGCATAGAACTGCTGGTAGTAGTCTCTTATAATTCGTTGATTTTCAGTGTTGTCTGTTGTGATCTCTCCATTTTCATTTCTAATTTTGTTGATTTGGTTCTTCTCCCTTTGTTTCTTGATGATTCTTGCTAACGGTTTGTCAATTTTATTTATCTTTTCAATAAACTATCTTTTAGCTTTGTTAATTTTTGCTATGGTCTCTTTTGATCCTTTTGCACTTATTTCTGCCCTAATTTTTAAGATTTCTTTCCTTCTACTAACCCTGGGGTTCTTCATTTCTTCCTTCTCTAGTTACTTTAGGTGTAGAGTTAGGTTATTTATTTTACTTTTTTCTTGTTTTTTGAGGTAAGCCCTTAATGCTATGAACCTTCCCTTTAGCACTGATTTTACAGTGTTCCATAGGTTTTGGGTTGTTGTGTTTTCATTTTCATTCATTTCTATGCAAATTTTGATTTCTTTTTTTCATTTCCTCTATGATTTGTTGGTTATTAAGAAGTGTGTTATTTAGCCTCCATATGTTGGAATTTTAAATAGTTTTTTTTTTCCTGTATATGAGATATAATCTTACTGCATTGTGGTCAGAAAAGATGACAGGAATGATTTCAATTTTTTTGAATTCACCAAGGCTAGATTTATGGCCCAGGATGTGATCTACTCTGGAGAAGGTTCCATGTGCACTTGAGAAAAAGGTGAAATTGATTGTTTTGGGGTGAAATATCCTACAGACATCAATTAGGTCTAGCTGGTCCATTGTGTCATTTAAAGTTTGTGTTTCCTTGTTAATTTTCTGTTTAGTTGATCTATCCATAGTTGTGAGTGGGGTATTAAAGTCTCCCACTATTATTGTGTTATTGTTAATTTCCCCTTTATACTCGTTAACATTTGCCTTACATATTGCAGTGCTCCTATGATGGGTGCATATATATTTATAATTGTTACATCCTCTTCTTGGATTGACCCTTTGGTCATTGTGTAGTGTCCTTCTTTGTTTCTTTTCACAGCCTTTATTTTAAAGTCTATTTTATCTGATATAAGTATTGTGATGCCTGCTTTCTCTTGGTCTCCTTTTGCATGAAGTATTTTTTCTAGCCCTTCACTTTCAGTATGTATGTGTCCCTGTTTTGAGGCGGGTCTCTTGTGGACAGCATATATAGGGGTCTTGCTTTTGTATCCATTCATCCAGTCTTTGTCTTTTGGTTGGGGCATTCACCCGATTTACATTTAAGGTAATTATTGATAGGTATGGTCCCATTGCCATTTACTTTGTTGTTTTGGGTTTGCATTTATACCACCTTTCTGTGTTTCCTGTCTAGAGAAGATCCTTTAGCATTTGTTGAAGAGCTGGTTTGGTGGTGCTGAATTCGCTGAGCTTTTGCTTGTTTGTAAAGCTTTTGAATTCTCCTTCATATCTGAATGAGATCCTTGCTGAGTACAGTAATCTGGGTTGTAGGTTATTCTCTTTCATTACTTTAAGTATGTCCTGCTATTCCCTTCTGGCCTGAAGGGTTTCTATTGATAGGTCAGCTGTTGTTCTTATGGGAATCCCTTTGTGTGTTATTTGTTGTTTCTCCCTTGCTGCTTTTAATATTTGTTCTTTGTGTTTGATCTTTGTTAATTTGATTAATATGTGTCTTGGGCTGTTTCACCTTGGGTTCATCCTGTTTGGGACTCTTTGGGTTTCTTGGACTTGTGTGACTATTTCTTTCCCCATTTTAGGGAAGTTTTCAGCTATTGTCTCGAGTATTTTCTCATGGCCTTTCTTTTTGTCTTCTTCTTCTGGGACTCCTATGATTCAAATGTTGGGGTGTTTCCCATTGTCCCAGAGGTCCCTGAGGTTGTCCTCATTTCTTTTGATTCTTTTTTCTTTTTTCCTCTCTGCTTCATTTCTTTCCACCATTTTATCTTCTGCCTCACTTATCCTATCTTCTGCCTCTGTTATTCTACTGTTGATTCCCTCCAGAGTGTTTTTGATCTCATTTATTGCATTATTCATTTTTAATTGACTTTTAAAATTTCTTCTAGATCCTTGTTAAACATTTCTTGCATCTTCTCAATCCTTGTCTCCAGGCTATTTATCTGTAGCTCCATTTTGTTTTCAAGATTTTGGATCATTTTATTATCATTATTCTAAATTCTTTTTCAGGTAGATTCCCTATGGCCTCCTCTTTTGTTTGACTTGGTGGGCATTTTTCATGTTCCTTTCCCTGTTGGGTATTTCTCTGCCTTTTCATATTATTTAGATTGCTGTGTTTGGGGTGGCATTTTTATATTCCAGTAGTCTGTGGTTCCTTTTTATTGTGGAGGTTTCTCCCAGTGAGTGGAGTTGGACGATTGTCTTATCAAGGTTTCCTGGTTAGAGAAGCTTATGTCAGTGTTCTGGTGCGTGGAGCTGGGTTTCTTCTCTCTGGAGTGCAATGGAATGTCCAGTAGTGAGTTTTGAGATGGGTCTATGGGTTTGGTGTGGCTTTGTAGGTATGGAGGCTTTTGGATGATTTATTAATTAATGTTCCCTGTAGTTAGGAGTTCTCTGGTGTTCTTAGGTTTTGGGCTTAAGCCTCTTGCCTCTGGGTTTCAGTCTTATTCTTTCAGTAGCCTCAAGACTTCTCCCTCCATACAGCACTGATAATAAAACTTCTAGATTAGTGGTGAAAAGATTCTCCACAATGAGGGACACCCAGAGAGGTTCACAGAGTTACATGAAGAAGAGGGAAGGGAGGAAGGAGATAGAGGTGAGCAGGAGGGAAAAAAGGGGACTCAAGAGGAGAGAGACACATCTAAGTGATACTCTGTTCCCTAAGTGTTCTCTGCAGCCCAGAACACCCACAGAGATTCACAGAATTGGATTGAGAAGAGAAGGGGGAGGGGGGAAATAGAGGTGATCTGGGAGAGAAAAGGGAGAGTTGAAATGGGGAGAGAGTAATCAAATCAGTAATCACACTCCTGAGTAAAAATGGGTACTGAAGTTGGATTCTTAAATGTCCAAAATTGATATCAAATACTGAAAAACAAAGATTAAAAATCTACAATAGAGGTTAGATTCTTAAAAATACAATATTAAAAAAAAATTTTAAGAAATATATATGAAGTTCACTTTAAAAATAGGGTCTTTTTTTTTTTTTTTTTTTGCAAGGTTATAGTGGCTTATAAAAATGAAAATTAAGGAGTATCAGAGGGTAATCAGTTCAGTTCAGTCACTCAGTCATGTCTGACTCTTTGCGACCCCATGAATCACAGCACGCCAGGCCTCCCTGTCCATCACCAGCTCCCAGAGTCTACTCAAACTCATGCCCATCGAGTCGGTGATGCCATCCAGCCATCTCATCCTCTGTCGTTCCCTTCTCCTCCTGCCCCCAATCCCTCTCAGCATCAGGGTCTTTTCCAATAAGTCAACTCTTCGCATGAGGTGGCCAAAGTATTGGAGTTTCATCTTCAGCATCAGTCTTTCCAATGAACACCCAGGACTGATCTCCTTTAGGATGGACTGGTTCGATCTCCTTGCAGTCCAAGGGACTCTCAAGAGTCTTCTCCAACACCACAGTTCAAAAGCATCAATTTTTCGGTGCTCAGCTTTCTTCACAGTCCAACTCTCACATCCATACATGACCACTGGAAAAACCATAGCCTTGACCAGACTGACCTTTAAAAAAAAAAGAAAAAACATTTTTAATTAAAAAAATTATAATAATAGTAAAAATATATCTAGAAATTTCTCTGGAACTGTTGCAGACAGTGTGGGTTTGCTTCAGTTTCAGATAGTTCCTTTTTCCAGTTTACACTTCTCAATATCTATAGGCCCCTTCCAGTGTAGTCGGTATTAACTGCAGGTATTTTAATCTGTTGCACCTGTCACTTCTAAAGCAGTTCCCTTTGTTTATTTGGCTTCTGTTTGCAGGTCTCTTCAGTGTCTAATTTCCTCCCTGACACAGGCGGGCGGAGGTTGTCTCTTGTTTAGGTTCGCTTGTTCAGTCGTGCTGTGGGGAGGGAGGGCCGCTTCATCAAATGTCACTGGCCTGTGTGGGGAGCACTCAGTTTTCCGGTCACACTGGGTTTGCCCCCGCTCACAGCGTGTATGCTTTCCCCATCTACACTGCTCAGGCTCCAAGCTGCTCTCTGGGGAGCGGGCCCTGAGTTTCGTGCACTTCCCAGGCCTAAGCTGCTGAGGTTTAGGATTTTGGGTACTCCACAAAGGCACAGACTCGGTTGGGCCTGCGTTTTGTTCCTTCCCCAGTTGGAGCAGCTCAGGCAGCCAGGAGCTTGTCCAGCGCACTCTCCCTGGGTGCAGCGCGCCTTATCCCCTCCATGGTCCCAGCCTCGGTTTCTGGGCACGCTGGTCCGGGGCGCCTTGTGTCTCTTCTGGGGAGCTGATCTCTGACTGCGACCCTCCCGGTGGATGTCAACCATCCAGAATCTCAGGACGTCATTGGTTAGAAACTGGAAGCCTGTTTGCAGTTTGGTAGGGAATGCCACCTCTGGGGCCGAGTTTCCCTCTTTCCAGCTCTGGTTGGCACCCACCTCCCCCCTGCCTCTTGCCTCCAGTGGGGGATGGGCCAGTCCACAGATTGCTCTGTTTCTCTCTCTCTCTCTCTCTCTCTCTCTCACTATCCCACAGTTCAAGTTGCTATCTCACGTTAGCTCCCTCCGATTGTCCTCAGGGCATTCAGGCCCGATCCTTACCCTAAGCAATGCTGCCTGCTCCTCTCTGTTCAGCCTCCGCTTACTGGTGGCGGATGCAGGCGTCTGGGGTACTTTTCTGATGGGAGTTGCTGTTAGGCATGTAATCTGTGGGTTTTATTTATTTTTCCTCCCAATTAGGTTGCCCTCCGAGATTCAAAAACTTCCCCCAGACCCGCCAGTGAGAGGGTTTCTTGGTGTTTGGAAACTTCCTCTATTAAGACTCCCTTCCCAGGATGGATCTCCATCCCTAACTCTTTTGTCTCTCTTTTTATCTTTTATATTTTGTCCTACCTCCTTTCAAAGACAATGGGCTGCTTTTCTGGGCGCCTGATGTCCTCTGCTCGCGATCAGAAGTTGTTTTGTGTAGTTTGCTCAGCGTTCAAATGTTCTTTTGATGAATTTGTGGGGGAGAAAGTGGTCTCCCCATCCTATTCCTCTGCCATCTTAGCTCCTCCCTTCTTTACATTTTAATATGTATATTATATTCTTATTTTTGCCTCCCCAGAAATCTTTCCTTTCTTTTTTCTAGTAGTACCCTTAAAGTTGTTGTTGTTGTACACTCACTAAGTCATTCAGACCCCATGGAGCCCACTGTTTGTGACCCCAAGGACTGCAGCTCATCAGGCTTCCTTGTCCTTCACTGTCTCCTGGAGTTTGCTCAAGCTCCTACCCATTAAGTTTATGATGCCGTCCCACTTTCTAATGCTTTGTTGCCCCTCTATCCTGCTGACTTCATTCTTTACAAGCTTGAGGGTCTTTTCCAGTGAGTCACTGCTTCACATCAGGTGGTCAAAGTATTGGAACTTCAACTTCAGTATCAGTCCTTCCAATGAATATTCAGGATTGATTTCATTTAGGATTGACCAGTTTGATATCCTTGCTCTCCAAGGGACCCTCAAGAGTCTTCTCCAACACGACAGTTCAAAAGCATCAATTCTTCAGTGCTCAGCCTTCTTTATGATTTAATGCTCACATCTGTACATGGCTATTGGTAAAACCATAGTGTTGACTATATGGATCTTTGTCAGCAAAGTGATGTCTCAGTTTTTAATACACTGTCTATGTTTGTTATAGCTTTTCTTCCAGAGAGCAAGCATCTTTCAATTTCATGGCTGCAGTAAATATCTGCAGTGATTTTGGAGCCTAAGAAAGTAAAATCTGCCACTGTTTCCATTTTTTCCCCATCCATTTGCCATGAAGTGATGGGACTAGATGCCATGATCTTAGTTTTTTTAAGTGTTGAGTTTTAAGCCAGCTTTTATGCTCTTCTCTTTGACCTGCATCAAGAGGCTTTTTAGTTCCTCTTCACTTTCTGCTCTTAGTATGTTGTTGTCTGCATATCTGAGGTTATTGATATTTCTCCCAACAATCTTGATTCCAGCTTGTGCTTCATTCAGCCTGGCATTTCGCATAATGCACTCTGCCTGTAAGTTAAATAAGCAGGTGAGAGAGTCAGTTCTCAGGCAGGTTGATAAGAAGTTTGGGAGCCCCGAGAAGAGAAAGGGATCTGGGGTTTTAAGGAGAAGATAAGGGTCTGGAATTCTCAAGGAGAAGGAAAGGACAAACTTTATTTTTTTCTCTACATTCCTTAGTCTTAGTCACATGTGTTTCTTTTTTTTCCTTTGTTTGTTTGTCTTTTCTTTAAGCCCAGAACTGATGATTACACAATAAACGACTCAGTCTAAACTCTGTAGTAGGGGTTATATAACAACAGTGTATCCTATTTGAGGACAGTTTCTCCTTTCTGAAAACCTTCTGACTAATCCTGATATTTTAGAATGTATGGGAGTGGTTCTGATTGGATCTTTCTATTGTTAAATTCTAATCCTGTTTTCCTAAAATATAAGTTGTTTAAGTGGGTCTGGTAAAACTTTCACAAACTTGAGACATTCTTTTGATTTATTGTAATAACTAATTTATAAAGTATATAACTGCCTTGCTAACATTGGCGAGGGGGGCACTCTCTATCCTACTTCTGATGTCTATGTCAGAAGCTTTCTCCATCCCTTTTTTATACTTACTAAAACTCTGCTTTTGCATTGCAGTCCCTTATAATGAAAAGGTCATCTTTTTGGGGTGTTAGTTCTACAAGGTCTTGTAGGTCTTCATAGAAATATTCAACTTCAGCTTTTTCAGCATTACTGGTCAGGGCATAGACTTGGATTACTGTGATATTGAATGGTTTGCCTTGGAAGCAAACAGAGATCATTCTATCATTTTTAAGATTGCATCCAAGTACTGCATTTTGGACTCTTGTTGACCATGATGGCTACTCCATTTCTTCTAAGGGATTCTTGCCCACAGTAGTAGATATAATGGTCATCTGAGTTAAATTCACCCATTCCAGTCCATCTTAGTTTACTGATTCCTAAAATGTCAACATTCACTCTTGCCACCTCCTGTTTGATCACTTCCAATTTGCCTAGATTCCTAAACCTAACATGCCAGGTTCCTATGCAATATTGCTCTTAACAGCATTGGACTTTGCTTCTTTCACCAGTCACATCCACAACTGGGTGTTGTTTTTGCTTTGGCTCCATCTCTTCACTGGAGTTATTTCTCCACTGATCTGTAGTAGCATATTGGGCACCTACCGACATGGGGCGTTCATCTTTCAGTGTCCTATCTTTTTGCCTTCTCATATTGTACGTGGGCAAGAATACTGAAGCGGTTTGCCATCCCCTTCTCCAGTGGACCACATATTGTCACAACTCTCCACGATGACCCATCTGTCTTGGGTTGCCTTACATGGCATGGCTCAGAGTTTCACTGAGTTAGACAAGACTGTGGTCCATGTGATCAGATTGGTTAGTTTTCTGTGACTATGGTTTTAGAAAAGGAAGAAGAACCAGAGATCAAATTGTCAACATCCCTTGGATTATCAAAAAAGCAAGAGAATTCCAGAAAAACATTTATTTCTGCTTTATTGACTATGCCAAAGCTTTTGACTGTGTGGATCACCACAAACTGTGGAAAATTCTTCAAGAGATGGGATTACCAGACCACCTGACTTGTGTTTTGAGAGATCTGTATGGAGGTCAGGGAGCAACAGTTAGAACTAGACATGGAAGAACAGACTGGTTCCAAATAGGGAAAGGAGTATGTCAAGGCTGTATATTGTCACCCTGCTTATTTAACTTATATGCAGAGTACATCATGCAAAATGCACAAGCTGGAATCAAGATTGCTGGGAGAAATATCAATAACCTCCAATATGCAGATGACACCACACTTATGGCAGAAAGCAAAGAAGAACTAAAAAGCCTCTTGATGAAAGTGAAAGAGGAGAGTGAGAAAGTTGTCTTAAACTCAACATTCAGAAAACTAAGATCATGGCATCCGGTCCCATCACTTCATGGCAAATAGATGGGGAAACAATGGAAACAGTGACAGACTATTTTCTTGGACTCCAAAATCACTGCAAATAGTGACTGCAGCCATGAAATTAAAAGACCCTTACTCCTTGGAAGAAAAGTTATGACCAAACTAGACAGCATATTAGAAAGCAGAGATATTACTTGGTGGACAAAGGTCCATCTAGTCAAGGCTACAGTTTTACCAGTAGTCATATATGGATGTGAGAGTTGGACTATAAAGAACGCTGAGCACTAAATAATTGATGTTTTTGAACTGTGGTGTTGGAGAGGACTCTTGAGAGTCCCTTGAACTGCAAGGAGATCCAACAAGTCAATCCTAAAGGAAATCAGTCCTGAATATTCATTGGAAGGACTGATGCTGAAGTGAAACTCCAATACTTTGGCCACCTGATATGAACTGACTCATTTGAAAAGACCCTGATGCTGGGAAAGATTGAAGGTGGGAGAGAAGGGGATGACCGAGAATGAGATGGTTGGATGGCATCACCGACTCAATGGACTTGGGTTTGGGTGGACTCTGGGTGTTGGTGATGGACAGGAAAGCCTGGCATGCTGCAGTCCATGGGGTCACAAAGAGTCAGATGCAACTGAGTGACTCAACTGAACCGAACTGAACTGAGCTGAAAACTGCCACACAAAAGCTCTCGAGTGATTAAACCTGGTCCCTGGTCCCAAAGCTAAATCTTCTTCTTTAGAGATCATGAATCCATTACCGTTCACTGTAAGTTATCACAGGGTGCCAATAATTTTGATGTATTTCTTTCCCAATTTTGAGCCTGTTCATTGTTCCCTGTTCAGATCTAACTGTTGCTTCTCGGACTGCATACAGTTTTCTCAGGAGGCAGGTAAAGTGGTCTGGTATTCCCATCTCTTAAATCCACATTTTTGTTGTTGTTGTTTGTTTGTTTGTTTTTTGTGATACACACAGTAAAAGGCATTAGCATAGTGAGTAAAGCAGAAGTAGATGTTTTTATGGAATTCTCTTGCTTTTCCTTTGATCCAAAATATATTGACAATTTAAGCTTTGGTTCCTCTGCGTCTTCAAATCCAATTTGAACATCCGGACTTTCTTGCTTCACATACTGTTGAAGCCTAGCTTGAAGGATTTTGAGCATTACTTTGATAGCATGTGGAATGGAAGCAGTTCTGTGGTAGCTGGAACATTCTTTGGCATTGGCCTTCTTTGGGATTGGAATGGAAACTGACATTTTACAATCCTGTGGCCATTTCTGAGTTTTCCAAATTTGCTCACATATTGCATGGAAGACTTTAACAGCATTATCTTCTAGAATTTGAAATACCTCTGCTGGAATTCAGTCACCTTTTAGCTTTCTTCATAGTAATGCTTCCTAAGGACCACTTGACTTCACACTCCAGGATGTCTGGTTCTAGGTGAGTGATCACACCATTGTGGTTATCCAGGTCATAAGAACTTTTTTGTACAGCTGTTCTGTGTATTCTTGCTATCTCTTCTTAATCTCTTCTGCTTCTATTAGGTCCTTGCTGTTTCTGTCCTTAATTGTGTCCATCTTTGTGTGAAATGTTCCCTAGGTACCTCTAATTTTCTTTCAGAGATCTCTAGTCTTTCCCATTCTATTGTTTCCCTGTATTTCTTTGCATTGTTCACTTAATTGCTTCTTGTCTCTCTTCAATATTCTTTGGAATTCTGCATTCAGTTAGGTATATCTTTCCCTTTCTCTTTTGCCTTTCACTTCTTTTCTCAGCAACTTGCAAGGTCTCCTCAGACAACCATTTTGCCTTCTTGCATTTCTTTTTCTTTAAGATGGCTTTGACCACTGCCTCCTGTACAATGTTACAAACCTCCATCCATAGTTCTTCGGGCACTTTGTTGACCAGATCTAATCACTTGAATCTATTTGTCACTTCCACTGTATAATCATAGTAGTAATAGTGTAGTCACTCAGTCATGTCTGATTTGTGTGACCCCATGGACAGTAGCCCACCAGACTCCTATTTCCATGGGATTCTTCGGGCAAGAATACTGAAGTGGGTTGCCATTCCCTTTTCCAGGGTATCTTCCTGACCAAGGAATTGAACCTGGGTCTCCTGCATTGCAGGCAGATTCTTTACATCTGAGCCAACATAAGTGATTTGATTTAGGTCATACCTGAGTGGCCTACTAGTTTTCCTTACTTTCTTCAATTTAAGTCTGAATTTTGCAATAAGGGTCTCATTATCAGAGCCACAGTAAGCTCCAGGTCTTGTTTTTGCTGACTCTGTTGAAATTCTCTGTCTTTAGCTGCAAAGAATATATAATCAATCTGATTTCAGTATTAACAACCTGGCAATGTCCGTGTGTAGAGTTGTGTCTTGTGTTGTTAGAAGAGGGTTTTGCTACGACAGTGTGTTATCTTGGCAAAAGTCACTTTTACATCTGATTCACTTTGTACTCCCAGTCCAAACTTGCCTGTTACTCCAAGTATCTCTTGACTTCCTACTTTTGCATTCCAGTCCCCTATGATGAAAAGGATATCTCCTTTTGATTTTAGTTCTGAAAGATCATCATAGAACTATTTGACTTCAGCTTCTTCAGCTTAGTCACTGGGGCATAGACTTGGATTACTGTGATGGTGAATGGTTTGCTTTGGAAATGAACTGAGATAGTTGAAAGCCTATTTGTTACAGTCTTGATGGAATTGTCCATCAACATGACAGCCTGATCTCTTCCTCTCACACTGTCTTTGGTTTCATGAATCAGTTGAAACATTCAAATACTCTCTTTCAGGAAGATGACTATTGTTTGAGTAAAAGAGAAAAGAAAATGGCTACAGTTGAATGGGCCACCTTCCTCCCAAAGGTGGAAGCATATTTTCATCAAAACATTGGTAGCTTATTTTCATTGATTTTCTAATTTCTCTCTTTTTATCTCTCTCCACATACATATATGTCTTTTATTCCATGAGATATTAATTTGAAAAGTAAATTTATTTTAATTATGCTTTTTTACAGTTTTATTGAGAAATAACTTATATGCATCATTGAATAAATGTAAGGCATGTGGTATGATGGTTTGATTTGCAAATATTGTGAAATGATTACCACAATAGTTTTAACTATCATCCATCATTTCATATAGATACAATAAGAACAAAAGAAAGAAAAAAAGAAAAAAAAATTCTCCTTGTGATGAGAACTGATAGGAATTACTCTCTTAGCCACTTTCCTGTGTATCACACAGCAGCGTTAGTTATCAATATGGTGGTGTACTTTGCTCCCTAATATCTATTTATCTTATAACTGGAAGTTTGTACTTTGCACTACCTTTCCTCAATTCATCCTCCCCTTTCCCTCTGCCTCTGATAACCACAAGCCTGATCTTTTTTTCTATGCTTCTGGATTTTTTGTTTTTATTTTTGTTTTAGATTCCTCATAAAAATGAGATCATACAGTATTTGCCTTTCTATGACTTATTTATGTTAGCATAATGTGTTCAAGTTTCATCCATGTTGTGTCAAATGATTGGGTTTCCTCATTTTTTGAGGCAGATGATATACATATATACCACAACATTTTCGTTTTTCTTTCAGCTACTAGTGGACTCAGGTTGTTTCCATCTTTCGGCTGTTATAAATAATGCTGTGAAGATGGGGGCACAGATATTTGTTCAAGTTAGTGTTTTTCCTTCCTTTAGATATAAGAAGTGAAATTGTGGGCTCATACAGTAGTTCTATCTTTTATTTTTTGAGGATCCTCCATAATATTTTCCATAGCAGTTGTACCAATTTATATTGCTACCAGTAGTGTTCAAGGGTTTGCTTTTCTACATCCATGCCAGCAATTGTTTTCACCCTTTTTTTTTTTTAAATTGGAGTATTATTGTTTTACAACATTGTGCTAATTTCTGCTGTGTAACAGTGAATCAGCTGTGTGTATACATATATCCCCCCCCCCCACTCCTGACCCTCCCTTCTAAATTACACCCTGTCTCACCCATCTAGGTTACTACTGAGCCAGAAATTTGTGTCACCCTCCCCTCCCTATCTTGCTGTGTCCACTGCAGGTATGAACTCTCGCAGCCAGGATTCCTGTGTTGGTTGCAGAGGTCCATCCCCCCTTCTCTCACATTCAGGTTCCCAGCATTTGAGCCCTACAGATTTCACTGAAATCTCCACGGTGCAAGATCAGAGGAGGGGAGCCTAACAAACCACCCACAGTGCTAGGGTGCTAGTTGTCTCCTCGGTTTCCATTTTCACTGGAGGAACCCCAGGCTCAGGGGCCACCCCTCTGCATGGTGCAGTGCTGGGCTGGGAACAGCCGTTGGCGTGTAGCTCCTTCTCTTACCTTTTTCATTTTCATGCAGTCTGCCTTTGCCTCTGTGGTACCAGGAGGTGCTTCTATCTCCTCTGTGTTCTGGGACTCTCTCAGCTGTGTCTTGTTCTTGAATAGTTGTTGTCAGTTGTTTTTCCTGTGACAGGAAGTAATCCGGAATGGCATATGTTGTGACTTTGGTGATGACACTCCCTGCTTAGGATTTTCAGAGGACACTTTTTTTTTTTTTTTGGTTCTTTTCTACAAACATATGCAATAACTATGCAAAAATTATTTACTTTATATTTTCTCATTTTTAATCCAAAATTTTAGATTTCATTCAACTTTTCACTCATAAATAGTAATTTAATACAAATATTATTTGGAAACTTTTCTCTATTTTATATAGTTTACAGTTATATATATCTGCAACGGATTATATATTGTGATCATTTATATATCAACAATCATATTGTTATGTAGGGTAAAGACACTAGATAATGAGGTAGGTAAAGCATGGTTTTCCTTTTATTCAAATTCTGTTTCCAACAGTAATTCATGCTGCCCAAATGCACTAAGAAGACATTTTAATTCTGATTCAAACCACCTTTCACATTTGCTTTCTGTCAGAAAAATACATGCCCTGTCATCATAAATTCTTCCTGGCAAAGCTTTTTCTCCACTGCACTCATCCTTTTCAGGACCAGGCTACTCATCACTTGACAGGATGCAAAATGTAATGGTTACAAAGTAAAGTCTGCTAACTTTCACTCCTGGTGAATTGTCAAAAGGCACATTAAAAAATAATTGGGGAGAAACTGCACAGATTTTTTAAATATATTGAGTCATTTTTCTTCAATGCTTGACTGGTCAGTTTGCAAGATACCATTCTCTCCAATATTAACAAGCCAGGACTACTGTTTTAACAAAAGGAAAACAGCACTCTATTGCACTCAGCTAACTCTTACAGTTTGTTTCTGTAGGCCTTCGATTTATCTAGAAAGTCAGCAAGTAAAACAGTCTTTTAGTACATGACTAGTTTGTGTTTCCAATTGACCTTCTATTAAGACTGTTTTTTTTTCACTAAGTATGCAAAGCATATCATAAATGCCACCTGAAATAGAAACAATAAACCCTTCTATATTGTTTTATTAACAGTTAACATCTTAATGAAATTTTAGAAAATTCACCTGTTAATATGTTCTATTCTTTGCCTGTCTTACACAAACCATTTCAACCATAGTCAGTTTCAGTGACATTATTGCATGATCAAATGCTTCTCCTGAGAGCCTAAACAAAATAAATGACCCACAATGATGAACTCCTTTAAGAGGTAAATTTAATATCTTTGGAATCTCAAGAGAGAAAACAAAACAAAACAAAACAAAAAAAAAAAAAACCCACAAAGCTTCTAATGTAGGAAAGTGAGGATCTAGAAATAAGGAGCAAAAAGAACAGGAAATTCAATTTGAGTTAAGGTGCTGGCTGAAACGGAGAAGGCAATGGCGCCCCACTCCAGTACTCTTGCATGGAAAATCCCATGGATGGAGGAGCCTGGTAGGCTGCAGTCTATGAGGTCGCTAAGAGTCGGACAGGACTGAACGACTTCACTTTCACTTTTTACTTTCATGAATTGGAGAAGGAAATGGCAACCCACTCCAGTGTTCTTGCCTGGAGAATCTCAGGGATGGGGAAGCCTGGCGGGCTGTCGTCTATGGGGTCGCACAGAGTCGGACACGACTGAAGTGACTTAGCAGCAGCAGCTGGCTGAAAAAATGGAATCTGAGCCGTATGTTCTCTTTAAAAAACAATATTATTAATATAGACTGGAAATAATTTCTGTATACAGTGTTTCAACTGTATATAGGTAAAATACGTGTTGCTATAACATGACTTTTAATGATCAATGGAGTTACTAGTTTTTCACAGACTTCTATAATTGCAAAATAATGTTAATTAAACTACAGCAGTAATTACTACAAAGCCATATTCATTCTTACCAAACTGATCATACCATATCTGTTTTTTTTTTTTAAGAAAATAAGAAATTGAGAATATAAGTTTATAAATTAAAATTCTGAGGGGATTCCTGGTCAAAAATTTGCCTCTAGAAATGTCTGCTTTATTTCTGAATGAAATCAATAGAAATATTAGGAAAAATTGATGAGTTTTCACCGATAATTTACCCCTCATCCAAGGTAAGGAGCAGTGGCTGCACTTTGCTGGAGCAGCCGTGAAGAGATACCCCACCTCCGAGGTAAGAGAAACCCAAGTAAGACGGTAGATGTTGCGAGAGGGCGTCAGAGGGCAGACACACTGAAACTATAATCACAGACAACTAGCCAATCTGATCACAGGACCACAGGCTTGTCTAACTCAAAGAAACTGAGCCATGCCGTGTGGGGCCACCCAAGACAGAAGGGTCATGGTGGAGAGGTCTGACAAAATGTGATCCACTGGAGAAGGGAATGGCAAACCACTTCAGTATTCTTGCCGTGACAACCCTATGAACAGTATGAAAAGGCAAAAAGATAGGATACTGAAAGATGAATTCCCGGGTTGGTAGGTACCCAGTATGCTACTGGAGATGATGGAGAAATAACTCCAGAAAGAATGAACAAACGGAGCCAAAGCAAAAACAACACCCAGTTGTGGATAGGACTGATGACAGAAGCAAGGTTCCGGGCTGTAAAGAGCAATATTGCATAGGAACATGGAATGTTAGGTCCATGAATCAAGGTAAATTGGAAGTAGTCAAACAGGAGATGGCAAGAGAGAATGTCGACATTCTAGGAATCTGAACTAAGATGGACTGGAATGGGTGAATTTAACTCAGATGACCATTATATCTACTACTGTGGGCAGGAATCCCTTAGAAGAAATGGAGTAGGCATCATGGTCAACTAAAGAGTCTGAAATGCAGTACTTGGATAACATCTCAAAAATGACAGAATGATTTCTGTTCATATCCAAGGCAAACCATTCAATATCATGGTAATCCAAGCCTATGCCCAACCAGTGATGCTGAAGAAGCTGAAGTTGAACAGTTCTATGAAGACCTACAAGGCCTTTTAACTAAAACCCCCAAAAGGTGTCCTTTTCATTATAGGGGACTGGAATGCAAAAGTAGGTAGTCAGGAAACACCTGGAGTAACAGGCAAATTTGGCCTTAGAGTACAGAATGAAGCAGGGCAAAGGCTCATAGAGTTTTGCCAAGAGAACACACTGGTCATAGCAAACACCCTCTTCTAACAACACAAGAGAAGACTCTACACATGGATATCACCAGATGGTCAACACTGAAATCAGATTGGTTATGTTCTTTGCAACCAAAAGTGGAGAAGCTCTATACAGTAAGCAAAAACAAGGACTGGGAGCTGACTGTGACTCAGATCATGACCTCCTTATTGCCAAATTCAGACTGAAATTGAAGAAAGTAGGGAAAACCACTAGACCATTCAGGTATGACCTAAATCAAATCCCTTATGACTATACAGTGGAAGTGAGAAATAGACTTAAGGGACTAGATCTAATAGACAGAGTGCCTGATGAACTATGAACATAGGTTCCTGGCATTGTACAGGAGACAGGAATCAAGACCATCTCCATGGAAAAGAAATGCAAAAAGTCAAAATGGCTGTCTGAGGAGGCCTTACAAATAGCTATGAAAAGAAGAGAAGTGAAAACCAAAGGAGAAAAGGAAAGATATTCCCATTTGAATGCAGAGTTCCAAAGAATAGCAAGGAGAGATTTTAAAAAGCCTTCCTCAGCGATCAATGCAAAGAAATAGAGGGGAAAAAAACAGAATCGGAAAGACTAGAGATCTCTTCAGGAAAATTAGAGATACCAAGGGAACACTTCATGCAAAGATGGGCTCATTGAATGAAAGAAATGGTAGGACCTAACAGAAGCAGAAGATATTAAGAAGAGGTGGCAAGAATACACAGAAGAACTGTTCAAAAAAAGATCTTCATGACCTAGATAATCACAATGGTGTGATCACTAACCTAGAGCCAGACATCCTGGAATGTGAAGTCAAGTGGCCTGTAAGAAACATCGCTATAAACAAAGCTAGTGGAGGTGATGGAATTCCAGTTGAGTTATTTCAAATCCTGAAAGATGATACTGTGAAGGTGCTGCAGTTAATATGCCAGCAAATTTGGAAAACTCAGCAGTGGCCACAGGCCTGGAAAAGGTCAGTTTTCATTCCAATCCCAAAGAAAGGCAATGCCAAAGAATACTCAAACTACCGCACAATTGCATTCATCTCCCTCGCTAGTAAAGTAATACTCACAATTCTCCAAGCCAGGCTTCAGTAATATGTGGACAGTGAACTTCCAGATGTTCAAGCTTGTTTTTGAAAAGGCAGAGGAACCAGAGATCAAATTGCCAGCATCCACTGGCTCATTGAAAAAACAAGAGAGTTCCAGAAAAACATCTATTTCTGCTTTATTGACTGTGGGGATCACCATAAACTGTGGAAAATTCTTAAAGGGATGGGAATACCAGACCATCTGACCTGTCTCTTGAGAAACCTGCATGCAGGTCAGGAAGCAACAGTTAGAATTGTACGTGGAACAACAGACTGGTCCCAAATAGGAATAGGAGTACGTCAAGGCTGTATATTGTCACCCTGCTTATTTAACTTATATACAGAGTGCATCATGAGAAACGCTGGTCTGGAAGAAGCACAGGCTGGAATTAAGATTGCCAGGAGAAATATCAATAACCTTAGATATGCAGACAACACCACCCTTATGGCAGAAAGTGAAGAGGAACTAAAAAACCTCTTGATGAAAGTGAAGGAGAAGAGTGAAAAGTTGGCTTAAAGCTCAACATTCAGAAAACTAAGATCATGGCATGCAGTCTCATCACTTCTTGGCAAACAGATGGGGAAACAATGAAAACAGTTGCTGACTTTATTTTTTTGGGCTCCAAAATCACTGCAGATGGTGACTGCAGCCATGAAATTAAAAGACACTTACTCCTTGGAAGGAAAGTTGACCAACCTAAATAGCATATTTAAAAGAGAGGCATTGCTTTGCCAACAAACGTCCATCTTGTCAAGGCTATGGTTTTTCCAGTAGTCATGTATGGATGTGAAAGTTGGACTGTGAAGAAAGCTGAGCACCGAAGAATTGATGCTTTTGAACTGTGGTGTTGGAGAAGACTCTAGAGAGTCCCTTGGACTGAAAGAAGATCCAACCAGTCTATTCTAAAGACGATCAGCCTTGGCTGTTCTTTGGATGGACTGATGTTGAAGCTGAAACTCAAATACTTTGGCCACCTCATGCAAAGAGTTGACTCATTGGAAATGACCTTAATGCTGGTAAGGACTGGGGGTGGGAGGAGGAGGGGATGACAGAGGATGAGATGACTGAATGGCATCACCGACTTGATGGACATGAGTTTGGGAGGACTCCAGGAGTTGGTGATGGACAGGGAGACCTGGCGTGCTGCGATTCGTGGGGTCTCAAAGAGTCGGACACGACTGAGCAACTGAACTGAACTGAAAATACTCTAGAGTAAAAAATTACTCTAGTGAATGTGATATTGATGAATATGTACTATTTCCTGCATAATATTAATATTAATGATAAAAATCATTTAATGTCATTTTTGCCTTTTGTTTCATGAATCCTTCCTAATCTAATTCACTAAACAAATTAGATCTACATATTCCTAAAGTGCTTTTTTGGCAAATTCAATCTGTCTTTAAAAGGCCATTTTAGGAAAACAACTCATTCTCAATTGAAATGATTGTTATGATTAAAGGTTTTTGTTAAGAGAATATTGGACATTTATGAAGAAGATCCATTTTCTTTTCCACCCTCAAATTAATTAAAATTAATTTATAAAGTAATAAATGAAACAAAATCAAAGCTTCTAGAATCAAGTATCTATCAGAAAACTTTTCCACAAAATTGCTTTTCTTTTCAAGAAACGTTTATGTAATGACCAATTATTAAACACATTGTTTTCATAAGCTGTTATACACACAGAAAAGGAAGCATCATCACATGATAAATGCCACATATTACCTAGTCCACTTCAGGCAGGATTGTCCAAAGTCCTCTGACATTACACTTCATTTGTTTGTTGGTGTATTAATAATTTAAATGTTGCTTCAGTTTTACTCAACTCACCACAATTGCCTAAAAATTGTAGTAAAAATTCATTGAAAAAGAAGTAAAGAAAAAGTGTTGATGTTCATTACAAATCTACACATATTCTTACCATATGGTCCAGCAGCCACACTTTTTGGTACTCACCCAAAGAAATTAAAAGTTTAGTTCCAGAGAAAGCCGTGCACATGGATATTTATAGTAACTTTATTTCTAATAGCCCAAACTTGGAAACAACTACGTTTTTCTTCAGTAGGTGAATGAATAAGTAAACTGAGGTGCATCCAGACCATGGCAGATTATTCAGCACTAAAAATAACATGCTTTATCCAGACATGAAAACACAGGGAGGAAGCTTAAATGCACTAAGTGCATTTAAATAAAATATACTAAATTATCAGTGATGAGAATGAGTGACTGAGTGTTCATCTCTTTGTGGCCCCATGAACTATACAGTCCATGGAATTCTCTAGGTCAGAATACTGGAATGGATATCTATTCCCTTCTCCATGGGATATTCCCAACTCAAGGCTCTGACCCAGATCTCCCACATTGCAGGTGGATTCTTTACCAGCTGAGCCACGAGGGAGGCCCAAGAATACTGGAGTGGGTAGCCTATCCCTTCTCCAGCGGATCTTCTGGACCCAGGAATTGAATCAGAGCCTCCTGCATCGCAGGTGAATTCTTTACCAGATGAGCTACCAAGGAATCCCATAAATGAAGTATAATAAATTATCTGTGATGAGAATGAGTTCAAATAAATAGTTCATAGACTCCTAAACCATTATTGTTTTTATCCATTTTCTTTTCAACAGAAATACTTTTATTTTCTAATATTTTTAAATGATAGCTTCTAGGGCTTATAGAAAAGTTTACTGGGAACTCTTACCCTAGTGTCTCATAAGTCATGTTCATACTATAATTAGATTGTAAAATAGTGGCAGCTATAATATGACACTTTAGGAAAAATATGTCTTCCATGTTAGAAACGTAATTGACATATGTTTCTAGAGATTTTAGATATCTCATCATGAAATTGTACACACATTTGAGAGTAGATCTAATGTTCTTTTTCTAGTGGTAGTGTTATGAAAAATCACTCTGTAAATACTTTTGTCATCTTAGCTTGAAACATAAAATGGAAGTAAATCTTATAAATGGGGCTTATGAGAGTGGCAGAATGGAAAGATTTGATTGAGAAAGTCAGTTTGGATATATCAATAGAAAGAAATATCTTCCTTAAATCTGTGGTACATTGCAGATTTTTTTTCTGCTGGTTTGAATTCTGTTTCTGACACTCATTGGTCTCTTGCACCTGTCACTGTGGGATAATAATTCCTCACAGGAATCTGCTCAAAGTTCTCAAAGATAGCAATGATAGGAATTCATCAAATATGTCTGCATTATATAACACATAGACAATTCTATTTTATTTATATTTCTATCTTAATGATTTAATCTAATACTTTTAGGATTTGGATATGATCATTGATCTTTTTTGCCTCCTGCCTCTTATTTCCCTTTCTTATTAAACTGAGATAGTATTTGCCATGTGCCAAATTGAATAAAAAGCAAACAAAAAATATAAAATATTGCCTAATATCATACAGATTCTTAGTCATTTTTTACTGTCACTGAAAATTGGTGTTTATGTTTTATGAAATACAGTTACAGAGAAACCTATATTTGTTTTTTGTTAGTGTGTAATTTCTTGATGTGATTCATATATATATATACATATATATATACACACACATACTGATGCAATTGTTATATTTATATATACACACACACATATATAATAAAGCTCAATAATAAACAAATTAATACATAATAAAACAGGAAGGAACCCTTTGAGGCAGAGCGTCAGTACCATCAAACATGAAATAAAACCTTGACTGGAGACTGACTCTATGCCTTATAGGTTTCACATTTAGCTGTTGCCATAACCCAGCCAAGATTGATCTGAACATGTGATAAGAAGAGACACAGATTTTGGGGGAGTCTTCTGAAAAACTGACTGAAGTGACCAGAAACCTTTCCTCCCAAATTGCAACTTTTGGAGATCTCCTGCCAGGCCGACCTGAGGACATTAGAAACCCTCCCCCTTCCAAACTGAACATCTGGTCTTGGGGTAAGAGTCTCCTGGGACCATACCTATGGGTGAGCTGGGACCATCAGTCTGATACAAACCTGGCTGTGACTTCATCTCCTCGTGAGCATCCACCAGAGGCTCAACCCAAGCAGGTGGTACTCACCTCCTCTTTGAGCCTCCACAGTAGTCTGGACCCACTTGAGTACTTGAGGAACTGGTTTCCCACAACTGGATTTTTTCCATCCCTGGACGCATGGACTTGGTTTGTTATGTCACTTAATGCTCCAGTGGTTTACTTTTCAATCTCTTTTGTTGCTATTTTTCAGTCACTAAGTCCTGTTTGACTCTTTGTGACCCAACAGACTGCAGCATGCAATGCTTCCCTGTCCTTCGCTCTCTCCTGGACTTTGCTCGAACTCATGTCCATTGATTTGGTGATGCCATTTAACCAATTCATCCTCTGCCGTCCCTTTCTCTTTTTGCTTTCATTCTTTCCTGGCATCAAGGTCTTTTCCAGTGAGTTGTCTCTTTGCATCCATCGGTCAAAGTATTGGAGCTTCAGCTTCAGAATCAGCTCTTCCAATGAATATTCAGGGTTGATTTTCTTTAGGATTGACTGGTTTGATCTCCTTGCATTCCAGGGGACTCTCAAGTCTTCTCCAGCACCACAATTTGAAGGCATCAGTTCTTCATTTTGTGTGTAGCCATTCTTTTACCATTTAGTACTTTGTGCTCTCATCTAATTTCTTGTAGCTAGGTGCACAATCTGTATCTGTTCCATAAGTAATTGCATATTATATTAATCTCTGAACTAGTTACAGTTATTTGAATTATGTTACACAGTAAAAGATGGACTTGCCTCCAACAACTTTATCCTTTAGCATTAAAAAAGAAAAATTCTAGTCATTAGGAAAAAAAATCTGCTAATGAAAAAGGTAGGTAAGCAGTTTTGTTTGAGCACACATCTAATATACTACAAAAGTTTCATATTAGCTGGTGTCTCAAAATATTTGGGGTAGGATTTTCAATATTAAAACATTTCCTGTGAAAGCAAGCACTGTTTATTTTTGTATCTATATAAATATATTTTTACTCCATTACTGAACTACAGAAAATTTGATAAAAGACAAAAGAATCTTTGCAGCTCAAGAAATGAATCCCATTCCTGCTCATATCTATGTCCTCACTTAGATCCAGGCCAGTTTCTTAAAATTATTCATTTATTTACTGTGATTTCTTTAGCATTTACATTGGATTATGTCATTTCAAATGCCTTGCTTTTCGAAAATATCTTCATATTGTGCTGACATTTCAACACTGTTTTCCCTGAATATATGATCCTTGGATCATAACTCTTTCCTTTTGATATATAATATGTATTATTCCATTGTCTTCCATCTTTTCATGTTGCAGTTAAGTCTAAGCTCCTTTAATTTCCATTCTTCTTAAGAATTTTATATTGTCTAAATACTTATAATTTAATACTCATACTTGAGAAGCATTCTTAAACTATAGGCTAAAGGTCCACCATTTTTGTTAATTTTGCTAAATTCTTTATGCTCTTTTATGTGTACATTTAAAGTAGCCCTAACTCAGAGAAATTTGCTCACTTGTAACCTTTGTAAATCTCCATTTTCTCTTCTCAAAAGATGTTAAGATTCTCAATGCTATCTACACAATATTATTAACTTTTGAAATATTCTCTATCACCAGAGAATCATATCTCAGCTTCCAAGGTGATGTTTATGATCACCCATTTTGAAAACCATTGGAATATTTTGGATGATAACATTCCCTGAATAAGTAACTGCCATGACATTTGATATTTTCCCACTGGGTAGACTTGACATGGTATTTATCCAAATAAATCTAAATGAGTTCCACTGAAGACTGTGCAGTGACCAGAAATGGAGATGGTAGAAAATATTATTTACTTGCAATTAACTGTTACTCCTAGAACATGCATGTCCTTCAATGAACCAATTGTAGTTTATAGTGTGATGCCCTTGTGCTTTGGCTATATGACTTTGTCCAAAGAATATGATTGAACGTAATGAATGCAAAGGAGATTCATCCATACTGTTGATTTTAGTTACTGCATACTCAAGATGTTATTTAGCATGCTCCTCTCTCCTTTGGTTTTACTATAAATAGGTGTTTAGAATTAGAGATTTGACCAGATTTTGGTTCAGGTTTTCAGCAAGACCACTTCCTAGGTGATTTCCTGTTAGGTGTTTCCTGTTTTTGCTTTATTGCTTATGTGAAAGTAACTTTTGTGAAGTTAGCAGTTAGTGATGATCATTGTCTAGATCCATTATTTCATTTAATGTTGCAAATGGTGCTTTTTTTAACTCCATGACTTCTTTCTCATTTTTCAGCTGGCATACTTTCAGAATGAGAAATTTCATGTCATCAAATGTTTAACTTATGAGAACACAGTTTACACATGAAATGCATGTTAAATATTCAATTGTTTTTTAAATTTACTGAAAAGTTTCCAAAATAATTGATTTATTCTCTAGTATTCTCCAATGAAGAGTAATAAGATTTGTATTTTTAAATTTTATTTTTATGTCATTAAAAACATATGTGATGTTTTTCAATGCATATCAGTTATGTTGCTCATTAGTTCTCAAATTATACAATTGTGGCTGTAGAACCTTCTTCAGGTTGGCTCATATTAGCCCTTATTTAACTTGAGCCTGGTGACTCAGACAGTAAAGAATCTGCCTGCAATGCAGAAGACCTGGGTTCAGTCCCTGGGTCGGGAAGACTACCTGGAGAAAGAAAGTCTACTCACTCGAGTATTCTTGCCTGGAGAAGTCCATGGACAGAGGAACCCATGGGCTACAGTCCCTGGGGTCACAGAGAGTCAGACACAACTGAACGACTAACACTTTCTTTTCACTCTTTTATACATGTCTTTACTCTGAACTTATTTTCTCCATAATCATATCAATCTTTGATAGCTTTCTTTTACTTTACTATGACAATGTACTCCAGTCTCATTTTGTACTTTTTCTGCCTCAGTTCTGAAATTAGTAATTATACCAAAAAAAAAAAAAAAAAAAAAAAGCCCTGGTGGAAAATCATCCCTTCATGGGAAATAGATGGGGAAACAGTGTCCGACTTTATTTTTTTGAACTCCAAAATCACTGCAGAGGGTGATTGCAGCCATGAAATTAAAAGATGCTTACTCCTTGGAAGGAAAGTTATGACCAACCTAGATAGCATATTAAAAAGCAGGGATATTACTTTGCCAACAAAGGCTATGGTTTTTCCAGTGGTCATGTATGGATATGAGAGTTGGACTGTGAAGAAAGCTGAGTACCGAAAAATTGATGCTTTTGAACTGTGGTGTTGGAGAAGACTCTTGAGAGTCCCTTGGACTGCAAGGAGATCTAACCAGTCCATCCTAAAGGAGATCAGTCCTGGGTGTTCATTGGAAGGACTGATGTTGAAGCTGAAACTCCAATACTTTGGCCACCTCATGCGAAGAGTTGACTCATTGGAAAAGACCGTGATGCTGGGAGGGATTGGGGGCAGGAGGAGAAGGGGACAACAGAGGACAAGATGGCTGGATGGCATCACCGATTCGATGGGCATGAGTTTGAGTAAACTCTGGGAACTGGTGATGGACAGGGAGGCCTGGCATGCTGCGATTCATGGGGTCGCAAAGAGTCGGACGAGACTGATCGACTGAACTGAACTGAACTGAACTGGTAAGAGCTGCTCATTGTAAATTATTGATCATTGTTTCTACATATTTTAATGGATAACATCAGAAAGTATATATATATATATATATATATATATATATATATATATGTCTCTTACCGTACTATTTAAGTTTAAATAATACTTGAAGTTCAAATAAGAAATCAGGAATTTTTTTTTTTTTACTTATTTATTTTATATTTCCGTTTATTTTACCTTAAAGTCCTGGTTCCTAATAACATCATCACGATGAATTACTTGCTTCATCCTATTGGTTTATACATGTATGTATTGTCAACAGTTTCAGAAGAAAATATTATTAATAACACTAATTACTTTATAATCAGATTTAATCATTTCACTTTTTTTCAGGGTCTTTTGGTCCTTAGAGAAGCATCTCACTAGAAAAATGCTATAAAATTTTTGAACTTAAAGTCAATTTATGCAATTCCTCATTGTAAGGAATGGCAGCAGAAACAGCTCAAAAAGTTGGGATTATTTCTTTCATTTTCCTTTCTATTTTTACAAATGACTTAAATTTTAACATTCATTGATAATTATGTAAATCATTCACCTGCTATAGAATTAATTTTGCAAAATGTGGTGCATTCAGAGCAGTCTAATTTCTATTCATGTCCTCCCTATCATGTTTCTTTCTTTCTGTCCATTATACATAATTCTATGTTTATTTTTTTTTTCATTTTTATAAATCACATGTATTTATGTGGATTTTAAAGTTTCTTAAATGTGTACTCTTTGAATATGAAAATTTATAAGTACACAGTTGTAAATTTACAGGGTAATAATAACAGAATTAAGAACTGCACTAGTTATATTTAAATAATTAGAGTTTTTAAACAAATGTGTTACTATTCACAAACCAAATGAAACTCAGATTTTTGAGAGAACTGGCATTTCATTATATCAGCTTTATACAAATACAGTATATTTAGCTAATTCATTTTTTGCCAGGATTCTCTTTTGTTGATTTCAGTTATAAAATTTATTCATTGCAGTAATTGTGTTTTGCAATGTTCAGTCTGCTCATTTGGCATTTCTTACAATCATAAATAATTTAATATTACATATTTACATAAAATAATGTTTAAAACCATAGCATTAAACATGTTTTTTAGTTATATTTATGCAGCATTAGACATTTTGGAAAGCATATGGAATATGCAAAAACAGAATACCATTTTTCTTAAATGATACCCTGACTTGTGTTACTTGGCAATTATGTTCCTTGAGATACCCCAAACTCAGCAATTCTAAGTCTTTATGGTTGCTATATTGGTTTGAAGATACATAAATTTTTAATTATTATTCTATTGTAACACATTATGTTGTGAACATTGCTTTCTTAATTTTAACAAAATTTAAAAAATATTTAGATTATTTCAACTTTTTTCATTATAAAAAAAATCTTCCAGGAAAATACAAATTCCAGAGCCCTCCCACAGTTAATTGGCTTTTCTTTGTTCTTTTGGAGCTATATGCCTATTTATAAAAGAAGAATGTCTCTCTTTCCTTTTTGCTCATCCTCCACTTATATCTCCATTGCATTCACTTGCCTATGTAATCATAACTAAATTCAGTTAACTTTATCATATTTATTTAGTTAAAAAAAGTAGTTTATCTTAGAAAAACCTTCAAAAATTCATGGGCTGAAACTCAGAAAAGGACATTATTTTATTAATATGTCATGGTGATAACACTGGTTGTCTCTGACTAAAGCACTTGAGATTTTAATATTCAATTCTTGTATGAAATTCAGTGAAGACATTTGATAGGTTTATCATCTTTTTTTTTATTTCATCATCCTGAGTTTAAATACTTAAGCATTTTCCTAATAAGGATAATTTTGGTAATGAAATGAAATATGTTAAGTGTATCTACATTCAACAAGAAAACATACCCTAAACAAAATAATGCATTAGAAGACTGGTAGTCTACAGAAATGCTTTTTTTCATACTTCCTTGATTTTTATGCAGATAAACAAGTTTTGTGTTCTATTTAATTCATTATATTGTTTAAAAATGTTTTTAGAATTATACTTCAAAACGAATGTAAAATCTGATTCATCTTTGTAATCCTATAATCAACATGCTTTACTGGAGAAAGCTTCCTGATTGGAACTCAGTCAATAGCCAACTTAGATGTGAGGATTAAAGCATGGGTTCCTATTCTGATGGAAATGAAGGTAAATTTGGACTGAAAGGAAGATATGACAATATCTAGGACATTAAGATGGTACATCTTATGATGCATCATTTCCAGACTCTCTACCAGTGCTTTAGCTAGAGTGTTTCTTGAATTCATCACTTGTTTGCCTTCTAAAAATACATATCTCTAGTCTTTCCAGTATAATAGTAAACAAATCAACTGTAAGTATTTTGAAGAGTAGAAATAGGAAACTGATGTCAAATTGGTCAACATTTATTCACTGTGTATGTCACACTTACCTTGCTGAGTGGAGATCCTTCAATGTTTACAACTTGGTGAGGCTGAGAAAGAAGTTCTACTATTATTAATAGCAATGGTGTTACTATTTTATACAAATAATATAGTAGATTTACTTGCTTAGTAATTCATTTCTCAATCTCAGACAAAAAGATAAGTTAAATGCAAACTTGTAAGGTAAATTTGTTGCAAATCTTAAGATCAAGATCACCACTGAAATATTTTTCATTATGGTTCTTTTACCCATTATTTTTCAAGTTGTATAATTCTATCAAGTTGGAATAAACATAAAAGTATATCAGATAAAAATACGGCAAAGAAATAATTTTCAAATTTTGTATCAAAACTTTAAATATAGTATAGTTTAAAATAAAAGGATTACAGAGTCAACTTTCAGTAATAATAGGATGAGGTTTGAGGTTGATTTGGGTAACAGAAGCCAAGAGCGATAAAGTTATTCATTTAAAAACACTGAAATGGAGAAACCAGAATATTCTAAGTTTAGGTCCAGCTTGTGTCTGAAACAAGAAAAGGTATCACTAGGGAATTTTTGGCATAGTTTTGATATTGTAAATTTTCCTCAGGTAATTTCACATCGTTCAGTCAGCAATTATCTCCAAGTTCCACATGTAGTGACTCTTTTTTCCAAGTTAGTATAAGCCCTCATGTAATTCCTAAAATTTAACTACTTTTTAAACACTATATCTGCATGTATTATGTGTTGTATATTTACACATCTTATATTCTATAAGTTCTAGGTTATATTCAAATAACTTTTGATATCATACAAGAATGTACATATTTTGATTCCTGTATAGACAATTTTACCCACGACAAAAGAAATTCTATATTAGCTTATTCAAGAAATATTCCTGATGGATGTTAGCATTTTACTGGTCACAGGGTGAGTGGCAAATCCAGGGTATTAACAGGAAAATGTGTTCTGAGAATAAAGATGAATGCCCAATAAATAAAGCCTTTTTAAGACCTTGTAAAGATTTCAGGTGATGTTTCAAAACTATTTTTAAACAGGCAAAAGTTCTTGTAATGCTGTTAAAATCTACTTTGCTAAACAAGAGAGCATTTGCAAATCTTAAGGGTTGTTTTGCAGAGAAGCTTCAAAGGAGATCAAAATGGGGAAGGAACTACCTCCAAAGGTTTGTATAAGTGACTTTTGTGGAGTGAAGTCTAAGCAACATATAAGAAACCCAGAACATTTTTATAAGAAGTTTATCAGCTTGGGCTGAAAAAAAAAAAAAAAAAAAAAAAAGGATATTTTATAAAAAGTCTTTGCACTTGCAGAAACTAAGATTGTACATTTCCATCCCTTTTTTTTTCTGGGTTCCATTTATTGATATTATTAGAAAAAGAAGTACAACTATTTGAGCTCTGGAGAAGGGCAAGTGCATTTTTCATTTGGGAAGACTAGGGGCTTCCCAGGTGGCACAGTGGTAAAGAATTCACCTGTCAGTGCAAGAGATGCAAGAGACACAGGTTCAGTCCCTGAATTGGGAAGATCCCCTGGAGTAGGAACTGGCAACCCACTCCAGTATTCCTGCCTGGAAATTTCCATGGACAGAAGACCCTGATGGGCTATACTTCATGGAGTGGCAGAGTCTGACACAACTGAGCAGACACACGCACATAAATAATTTTAGTCAGGAAGATGTACTTTGATAGTTTTAAAAATTGATATTCTTTGACAATCCTCTGTTGATGAGGTAAGATTTACAGCCACTCCTGTTAAATCTGGCCAGCCTTGAGATTCCTTTTACCAACACAGAAGAAGTGATTCTATGAGACTTGTGGAGTGCCTTCCTTGGGCATGGGGAACATTTTCTCTTGGAGCTTTTGGTTAGATGTCAGAAGTCTGAGTACCCTGACACCATCCTACTGTTTAGTCCTTCCACACTCCTTGCTCAGACACTAGATATAAGTGTGCTGAAACTACCACAAAAATGGATGCTGCAGAGTCAGTTGTTCTACTCTCTAACCACACAGACCACCTGTAGCTGTTTCAGCCACCCCAGGTGGAGGCCTAGATATCATAAAAAATTTATGATATATAGGTATATTTATTATATATGCTTTTTGAGTTTCTGAACCAAGAATCCCTGACCATAGTGCAATGGTTGTTTTATATCACTGCATTGTTAGATGATTTGTGAGGCAGAGACAGATGACGAGAACAGAAATGTGTGGGAATTTCTGAAGTCTTTAATCAGTGGATAGCATGACCTTTTGATTTCAGAAAAGATCACTCTGGCTGCCTGACAGAGAAATGTTTCAAGATATGATAAGTGAAAATGATATCATTAAGTAGTTTTCATTGAATTGATTATAGTATAGGATGTCAATTTCTCAAAGAAATTTTGGCATGGTAAATGCAGAGAAACAAACGTGTTCTGCAGGTAGAGCCATGATCATTTTATTATTTGGTTGCTGAATATATAGAACTGCAAGCTAATCTACGTCCATATTCTTTAATTTCATTATCTAGACAAAACTGGCTATCTGTTTAAATATAGATTCTGATTTAACATGTCTGAACTGATGCCTGAGATTCTGCATTTTTAGCAGATTCTCTAATGATGTTGATGTTGCTCATCTGTGGTTCACATGTTGAGTGGTACATTTCTGAGCTACTGTTCCAACGGATAAGATGTGGTTGTTCTTTCTAGGTTTTGAAATAAAGCTAGTGTAGTCACAGATTTGTTATGTATAAAAGGGATAGTTGCAATATCTAGAAATAAAAACAGTCTCAAAACACATATGGTATATTCCAGTAGTCAAATCTTACATGCGTTTTGTGAGCAAATCAGAAGTTGCTACAATTACAACTGCTCTTTATCTCAATCTTGTTATATTTAAATTGAAAAATGCCAAAGTCACAGATTGATTAGGTTTAATTATCTCTGTATACCAATGCATACGTGTGCACACACACACAACACACGCAAGCATTTTAATATTGAGCATGTAACAATTTGGCAATTCATAAATTTTCCACAATTGTATTTGCCTCAAATATCATGGTTTTGTCTGTTTCATATTTTTCACTGATTTTTAGATTATTTTTGCTTCTACTTATTGATATAAAAATAAGTGACCTAAATAAAAGTAAATATAACCAAGAACTTATTCTGTACTGTACTATTTGATTATTTAAATTATTCTATAATTTAATACTATAAATTATAATTAATTATAATTTAATTAATTTATATTATTATATATTAATTTATACTAATATTATGATTTAATATAATATAATACTGTTGTATTGATCCTTTGCAGTCACACCTTCTCTCCAAATATAACCACTGGCAACCACTGATATAATTTCCTTCAGTATAGCTTTGTCACTTTGAGAATGTAATATGAAGGAATCATACCTTATGTCATACTTTAATTCAATGTAATAGCAATTTAATTAATGTTCATTGACTATATAAAAGGCATATGAATACCATTCTTTTAAAAATTTTAGTAATGATTGTTTTAGGACCACACAGAAAGTTTTTTTCTATCTTTGGCCAATTTTGTTCAGTTTTGTTATCTAGATGAGTGTTGGTAGTAGATTTTAGGAGTATTTTAGAAATATGAGATAAAAATCTATCAACATTAGGGAACACAACTTAAGGCCTTAATAATCAAAAGAAAAATATCTAGAATAATTTTAAAAGGGCTTCAGTGGACTCTAGCCCCTATCTATCAGTTTAATAGTTATCTAAGAAAATATTTTGAATACATAAGAACCACATCGAAGTGTACACTTGCATGGTGATATAGTCATCTGATTTTATGTTTCTTTGTGTACAGTAGTCATAAAATATTTTGAAATCGTTTCCTCAAATTTTTGTGTTTATCCATTTTAAGTGGTTTAGTTCTGCGACTTTCCCTCAGTATTAGAAATATCAAATAGATGATGCTTCAAGGAAGAGAATATCCTAATGACTAGAGTTACTATCTTACTGTTGTGCTTTGAAATTCAAATCATTATTAGTTTGCATGAAATAATAATTTTGAAAGTTAGGCTTTGAAATGAATGCAGAAGGTAATTTTACATGTTTAGACTTTCTCTATGTTTCTAGTAAACTCAGATCATAGAATTTTTCTGACTCATGGAGGAAGAGAAGTAAGGATGTGTCATAAGAATACCCCTACTATATGGGTTCATGGGGTTGCAAAGAGTTGGACACGACTGAGCGACTGAACTAAACTGAACTGAACTATATGGGTGCAGTAGCTTTCACCTTGTGGAGGGCATTGTAATGTTGCTGCTGCTAAGTCATTTCAGTCGTGTCCGACTCTGTGCGACCCCATAGACGGCAGCCCACCAGGCTCCCCCGTCCCTGGGATTCTCCAGGCAAGAACACTGGAGTGGGTTGCCATTTCCTTCTCCATTGCATGAAAGTGAAAAGTGAAAGGGAAGTCACTCAGTCGTGTCCGACTCCTAGAGACCCCATGGTCTGCAGCCTACCAGGCTCCTCCGTCCATGGGATTTTCCAGGCAGGAGTACTGGAGTGGGGTGCCATTGCCTTCTCCAATACTAATGTTAGTCAGGCCTAAATTAGAAGAAGGGAGAAGTGGGGATATTTTGGGCAGTGGAGAAAAAGAATCTACTTCATGTAAAGAGTTAGTCATAATTTGTCAGTTCTTCCCATTTATTTACATCTAAATCTTGATTTTGAAAACACAGAGTTGGTAAAACTGAGCATTGCTTTCAAGTCTTTACTTTAAGGCATGTTATTTTGAATTTATTGGAGAAACAAATCACCAACCAGTGATACAAAGAAGGAACATGAAATCATTAATGAACAATTATATCAACTGGTGCAGGAAATAAGCAATTAGAACTTGCATGAAGAAAAATCAATACCCACATGTAACTTTTTCCAGCAACAAATTTCAAAGCAATAAAAGTAGGGCCAACTTTACTAATGAAAACTAGATAACCAAAATTGAAATGCTAAATAGAACAAGATAAGGACAATTCCTGGCTATTACACAATGACTAGAAAATTTAGGTAGAAATATCCAGACTTTAAAATATTCAAAACTGAATTTATTTTTACTGGATCTGTATAAAAGTTACTATCAATTGGAGGTTTTTATCATTGTTTCACATAATACTTTTCAAATAAATTAAATATTAATCCTTAAATTGAGTATTCTTTGATCACTTCAATTGAATTGTACTTTGTAACAAAAGAAAACACAATTAGGATACATACACAAATGTACACACACAGCATTTGAATAGATAATCTTCTATTGGATCCTACAGTTTATTGCCAACTACAGCTCTCCTGATTCTTGGTTCAAGGTACTTATTCAAAATATAGTAAAAAAAAAAAAAAATTCATATTGTCTCCATTAGCTATCCAATGATCTCATTATGCTTTGCCTTTAAAAATATCTCACAAACATTCTTAATAAGGAGGTTAAGAATAATAGGGAGATTAAGAATAAGTCAGCAATATATGCATAGCTATCATCAAATGATTATGAAATATGAAGGAGGGAGCCACTTGACAAGACATAAAGCATCTAAATAATGGGAGTCAAAGACTTTTATCTAGGATAACAAAAGTTTAACTTTCATAAGCAGTGAGCATTTTTAGCTCAAATAAATCCCACCATTGTTTATTTTACTCCAAGAATTCACTTAAGGTAGTTATCATATTTCTCTAATAATTATGACTTATTGATATATACCTACTCCTATTGACTTACTATTAAAGAATATATTCCTGAGTCTATAAAATAGATAAAGAAATTTACAGTCTTCAAAAAGCTTGAAATCAAGTTAGAAAAACAAAACACTTATAAAGATGAGAAATATACATAATAATCTACTTGTATATGTTACTCAGATAGTTGGTTAAAATCTTTACTGTTTCAGTTCCAACATTTAAAAAAAATTGATTTTTAATTTCTTAATTTTATAATAATTTATGCTAATAACTACATCGTAATAAATGTATATATGACATTTTAAGCCAATCTAATTTGCTTTACTTTGATCATTTGTTAGTATATTTTCTCTTAGTTATTTATATTTGCATTATATTTTCATCATAATTTACCTTTAAGAGAAGAATGGAAAACTCAGACTCTTTACAAGGTAACATCCATAACTTCTGGGATACAATTGAGACAGTTACTAGATTTGTGAAGAAGCAAGAAAATGTATGAAAAACTTGAAATTAAATAAGTAGTAATAAATATAGACTCCAAAGAAACTTTATGTTGGAGTTTGTAGTTAAGGGCTTAGAAAATGCAATTATAGATATGTCTAAGGGTTTAATGTAAATGGTAGGTGTAATGAGGGAACCAATGAAGATTTTCTACTGATAAAAGATATATCTACTGATAGAGCTATGAGAAGTTGGTAAAGAATCTGCCTGCAATTCAGGAGACGGGGGTCCAATTCCTGGATCAGGAAGATTCCCCTGGAGAAGGAAATGGTGACCCACTCCAGTAACCTTGCCTGGAGCATCCCATGGACAGAGGAGCCTGGTGGGCAAGAGTCCAACACAACTAAACCACCAACCACCAAAGATATAAAGAGCCAGATGTAAAATTTCGAACTGAAACACATATAAAAGCATAATAGATGAATTTAAAGTCAGATTAAATAGTACAGCAGATAAGATTAGTTAAAATTTGAAGATAGGTCAAGTGTGCTGCCTAAGATGAAACACAGAGGAAAGGGATGGAGGGAGTTAAAAGGGGGAAAAAGGGGGAGAGAAAAATTGGAGTAGAAAAATTATTGGAAGAGTTAATTCAGACATTTTTCAAAAGTTTTGGAAATAATATTAGCTCATTTATCAGCAAAACAACAAACCCAAAACAAGATAATCAAGAGGAAAACCTTAGGCAAAGATGGATACCTGAAATGCAGGAGACCTAGGTTCCATCCCTGGGTTGGGAGGATCAGATCACCTGGAGAAGGAAATGGCAACTGACTCATTGTTCTTGCCTGGGAAATTCCCTAGACAAAGGAGCTTGGCGAGCTCTAGTCCATATAGTCTCAAGAGTTGGACACACTTTAGCAATTAACCACCACCAAGATAAGAAATGCTAATAGAGATATATATTCTTTCAAATAACAGAAGAATTTAAGGAAGGGATATAGGAGATACGAACTATTAGTTGTGAGATAAGCTGCAAGTATATGTTGTGCATAGTGGTGAATAGTCAATATTTTATGATAACCATTAACAGAGAATAACCTTTAAAAATTGTGAATCACTGTGTTGCTCACTGTAACACTACATAGCAACTATAATTCTGAAAGATTTACTCAGCACTTTTTTACATGCCAAGCAGTGTGTACTCTACTTAAGCTACTGTATTTCATGTAATTAAAATAAAGGTTAACATATTTAATAACACATTATAGAAAAGTGCCAATTTATCCAGATGTGCATTAATTTAATATAGAACAAAAATAGATGAAGGAAAAAAAAATGTATCAAATAAAGGTAGACAAAAACAAAATCTCAGATGGAGATTTTAGTCTTCTCTCAATAGCTGATTGAAAAATAAACAGAAGGGCATCATTTGTTTAGAAAATCACAATAACAACAATTTTAATTGATATCTGTGCAATATTATACTTCAACAGGGACTTCCCTGGTAGCTCAGCTGGTAAAGACTCCACCTGCAATGCAGGAGACCCTGGTTTGATTCCTGAGAGGAGAAGATCCCCCGGAAAGGGATAGTGAAAAACAAATATATGTAAATTAAACAGCTCATATCCATTGTTAATAAAAATTCTATAAAGATATTATTTTTTAGCGAATGGTACTATAAAACAGTGTCACAAATTGTTGGATAGTGTTAAAAGGGTGTTAGAGGCAAATTTATAATTCTAAATATTTATATTAAAATGAAGAAAGTTCTTAAATTGTTTATATTCCCCTTAAGAAGACAGAAAACAAAGACCGAATTAAACTCAAATTATTTAGAAGATCATACATAATAAAGATAAAAGAGGAAACCAATGAGTAGAAAGAAGAGCCACTGAAAGAAAAAGAAACAAATTTTATTATTTGAAAATAAGTATGCAAAAATTAAATCCTAGCTATAGAAAAATCAAGGGAATTCCAAAAATACAACTACTTCTGCTTCACTGACTATACTAAAGCCTTTGACAGTGTGAATCATAACAAACTGTGGAAAATTCTTCAAGAGATGGGAATATCAAACCACCTAACCTGCCCCCTGAGAAACCTGTTTGTAGGTCAAGAAACAACAGTTAGAACTGGACATAGAACAAATGACTGGTTCCAAATTGGGAAAGGATTACATCAAGGCTGTATATTGTCACCCTCTTTATTTAACTTACATGTAGAGTACATCACACAAAATGTGTAGCTGGATGAAGTACAAACTGGAATCAAAATTGCCAGAGGAAATATCAAGAACGTTAGGTACACAGTTGATCTCAAACTAATGTCAGAAAGCAAAGAGGAACTAAAAGTCTCTTGATGAAGGTGAAAGAGGAGAGTGAAAAAGCGGGCTTAAAACTCAACATTCAAAAATCTAAGATCATGGCATCCAGTCCCATCACTTCATGGCAAATAGATGGGGAAACAATGGAAACAGTGGCAGATTTTATTTTCTTGGGCTCCAAAATTACTGCAGATGATGACTGCAGCCATGAAATTAAAAGACGCACCTTGGGAGGAAAACTATGACAAACCTAGACAACATATTAAAAAGCAGAGACATCACTTTGCCAACAAAGATCTGAGTAGTCATAACTGTGATTTTTTTTTTCTAGGAGTCATGTATGGAGGTGAGAGTTAGACCATAAAGGCTGAGTGCCAAAGAATTGATGCTTTGGAATTGTTTTACTGAAGAAGACTCTTGAGAGTCCCTTGGACTGTAAGATCAAACCAATCAATCCTAAATGAAATCAACCCTGAATATTCATTGGAAGGATTGACTATTCATTGGAAGGACTATAACTGAAGCTCCAATACTTTGGCCACCTGATGCGAGGAGTGGACTCATTGGAAAAGACCCTGATGCTGGGAAAGATTGAGGGCAGGAGCAGAAAGGGGCAACAGAGTTTTAGATGGTTGAATGACTAAATGGACATGAGTTTGAGCAAACTCAAGGAGATATGAAGGACAGGGAAGCCTGGTGTGATGCAGTTCAGCTGCAGTTCATGGGGTCACAAATAGTCAGACACGACTTACCGACTGAACAACATCAAGATTACTCAAAGAAAAGAGTGGGGAAATATAAATTTCCAGTATCAGATATGAAAGATAAGATAGCCTGCATATCACACAAAAATAAATATCAGAGACTTTCACAAAATGTTGCATGACAATAAACTGAACATCTTAAAAGAAAAGAAATAATTCCTTTAAAGAGAAAAAGGACCAAATATTCCTCAGGAATAATATAAAATCTGAATAGTTCTATAGCTATGAAAAGAAAAAGAAAAAAAAACAGACCATCACTATAGAAAACTCCCATCTCCAAGAGTATCATAAGTATATGCTTCTCTCACAGAATCTTTAGAAAATAGATGGTAAAAGAACAGTTTTGTATTAATTTTACAAAGTGAACAAATCATGGAAGTGAAATCTTAACAATATTACTGAAAAGAGAAAATTGCACTATATTTTATGAAATTATAATTCAAATGCTGAACAAGCCATTATCAAATTCCAGCAGTTCATAAAAAAGAATGAAAAGACAGCTACAAATGTTGAGGAGTATGTGAAGAAAGGAGAATGCTCAGGCATCGCTGGTGGTGACATAAAAGAATGCACTTTGGAAAATATTTTGGAAATTTCTTAGAATACTAAGCATATATATATATATAAATGTAAATATATATATATAATGTGTATATATGTGTATATATGTATATATATGTATGTATATATGTATGTGTACATATGTATGTATATATGTATGTATACATATATATGTATATATATGTATATATACATTCATATAAATATATATATACATATATAAATGTATATATATATATTTTAATTTATGACCTAGCAATTCAACCCCATTAGGGATTATCTGTTCAAGAGAAATGGTATATATTTCCACATAGAAACTTACAGGTGGATGATTTTTGCAAGATTATTCATCATATTAATAATAAAAATTGGAAACCACCTAAATGAGTTTCATCTAGTGACTGGATGGACAAAATATGGTATATTCATAGAATGGAATAGTGCAAATCAATAAAAAGGAATTACTACGGATATATGCTATGATGTGGCTGAACCTCAAAATATTATGCACAGTTCAAAAAAACATAGTCTGATATAAGTGACTGTATATTGTATTGCTTTTTATATGAAATGCTAAGGAAATGCAAATCTATGGGAGCAGAAGTAGATTATTAGTAATTGTTAGTAATTGTCTGAGAATGGGCAGAGGTTTAACAGAAAATATGTATTATTAAAATGATGAAATGTTCTAAAATTTATGGTAATTATTGCATAACTTGATAAACTTACATGCCATTTATTTGTACACATGAAATGGGTAATGTATATATATGAGCTATACTTCAATAAATTAATTTTTACAAAAGAAGAAAAGGTTTGTCTCATATTAAAAAGTCAATTATTGAAATTCACTACATTAACAGAATGAAGAAAATAATACTTATCAATACTTGAATAAAAAGTCTTTAACAGAATTCAGCACACATTTAAGCTAAAAAATAAAAATTAGAAATGAATCCCTCAATTAAATAATTAGTATTTAAGGAAAGAACTTCACATAAGATAGTTTTTAATTTTCAGGGTCTCTGTATTTTCAACTTAAACCTGAGAATGAGATACTACTTCTTCAGACTGGAGACTTTATGTAATGAAAAAATAAATAATTTGATAAGAATTTGAAAGTAAAAGTATTTATATTTGCAGTGATAGGATTATAGAAAATTCTGTTATAATTTTAAAAAAGAACCTACAAAACCCAAATTATTAAAGTTTTTGCATATGAGGTCAATATATAATCTATTTTATTTTTGTATAACTACAATTTTTGTTTTATAATAACAATAATGTAGCATTTCCAATTTAAAGCAAAATAAGGAAATAGAATACTTGGGTTTAAATTGAAACTTTTCAAAAGTTGTATAAATTCTTTATTTAAAACTTCTCAAAAAAGGGAAAAAGGGGGAAAATGAAAGAAAAAGGAAAGACAAATGAAAAAATGAATTAATCTTCATAAATAAGAAGACTCAAACTGGTAAGATGTCCTTTCTTTCCAAAATATTTATCTCCAAATTCTAGCAGTCTTTTGGCAGAAATTGACAAGATGCACTTAAATATGTATCTTTTATTTAGGCAGTTGGACTTAGCGGAGGCAGGACTCCTCCCTTCCTCTATCTCAGGTCCTTGGTGACAGCTGTTGTCCTGGGAAAGTGGCTACGTGGTGCCTGTGCAGGAGGTGATGTTCTTTCTATTAACAACTCAGGGATCACAACAAATGCAGCAACCACACAAGCATTATAGCATCCTAAGCTATCTGTTTAGCGGACCCCAAAGGAGACTGACTTAAAAGTTAAACTAATTGAGATTCCAAAGCCCTTTGCAGTTTCTGAAGAGTAAGAAGAACTACAATGCAAGACTCTAACTTTGGGAAATTTAGCCTAATGAAAGAGTAGATACAAGAAATCAGAAAAAACAAGAATCTTCCACGATCTGTAATTGAATATGTTGAAGGAAAAATTTTTACACTTGGATCTTGCCAATTAGGAATACCTACAAAGGTGCCAATACTGATGTGTGTTGCAACAAGATATATTGACTGAAGTGACTTTTTCACCTCATTCTATAAATTGAATTTACAGGAAGAAGTGAAAGGTTTAGGAGCTGTTGAAGCATTTGTGCAAGTTATCAAACTGTGTTTTGATGGCTTAGGGATTGATATTTTTTTGCAAGATTAGTACTGCAGACTATTCCAGAATAGTTGGACCTAGGAGAGATAGTCTGCTTAAAAAGTATTAGTAATAGAATATGTGTAAGGAATCTAAATGGTTGCAGGGGAACTGATAAAATTTCACATCTGTTTCTAATTATTGACAGTTTCAGGTTAACAGGGGGCCAGACTTCACACATCTATTCCAATATATTAGGTTTCCTTGATGCTATTTCCTGGACTAAGTAAGTAACAGAACTTGCCAACTTTATTCAAATGTAATAGCACCAACTTTTATGCATTGAATCCTCAGTGTTTTCTAAATGGTATGTGTTTAGATTACATTCAAATTGATTTAAAAATAAATGACAATAAAATATCTCACATTAAAAAAATTGGATAGCCAAATGATCATTAAAAAGAAGAACCAATTAAAAAGACATATAGTAATTTACTTTGAGTTACGGAAAGATTGAAGGCAGGAGAAGAGGACAACAGAGGATGAAATTGTTGGATGGCAACACTGATTCGATGGACATGAATTTAAGTAAACTCCAGGAGTTAGTGATGGACAAGGAGGCCTGGAGTCGCAAAGAGTGGGACATGACTGAGCAACTGAACTGAACTGACATCTATTTCCACATTAACCAAAAGAGTGCGGCATGGACCTGAGGATAAAAAGGTATAAAAGACATTTGGAGACCAGAGCTCGATCCCTGGGTTGGAAAAATCCCCTAGAGGAAGAAATAGCAACCCATTCCAGTTTTCTTGCCTGGAGAATTTCATGAACAGGGGTGTCTGGTGGGCTATACAGTCCATGGGGTTGTAATGAGTCGGGCATGACTGAGCAACTAATACTTTCCTCACACACTTAAATGGTCAAAAATATTTAAAAAAAAATCATGCCAAAGATGTTCCAAGGAAAAGGGAAAATCTTTGAAACAAATGGCTGGGACAACTTATAAATCCTTTAAAACATTGAAACTTGTCACTTATCTCACACCATACATCAAAAATTAATTTGGGGTGAATCATTGAGATAAATATAAATACAGGTATTAAAAAGTTTCTAGAAAATGTAGGTACATATTTTCTCAGATTTTGAGTGAGCAAGTATTTCTTAAATTGGACCCAGAAAATGTAACATTTTTAGAAAAGCATAAGTTGGATTCCTTCAAAATTAAAATCTGCCCATCAAAAAATATGTTTCACAAAATGATGACAGAACAGGACGGGGAAATATTTTATATTTATATAAAATAAATATATGTTTATATATATTTGTCTTTCCAAAATTCATATGTTGAAGTCAAAATTCATATGGCTCTCCAAAATGACCATATTCAGATATGGGGCTTTTAAGGAGTTAATAAAAGTTAAAGAAGGATATAAGCATGGTGCCCTAATTCAATATGACTGGTATAGAAACCAAACCTGCTTACCCACTAATATTGAACATCTAACCTCCAGATTTGTGAAAAATAAATTTCTGTTGTTTAAGCCACACAGACTGATATTTTATTATGAAAGTATAATAATAATAGTTATTACTACTACTACTATTATATATACAAGAATTTCGGTCCAAAATAAATGAATTATTCAGACAGCCTTATAAACCAATAATAGAAGAAAGACAGAAATTCAATAAAATGGTATAAACAGCGACAACAAACATTTTTGATAAGGATGTGGAACAGCAGAAATTCTCCATACATTGCTAAAAGGAGGCTAAAATAGTACAGTCACTTTGGAAAGTAACTTTGGAAGCTCCTTCTTTAATTAAATTACAGTCACTTTGTGAAGTGAAGTCGCTCAGTCGTGTCCGACTCTTTGCGACCCCATGGACGGTAGCCTACAAGGCTCTGTGGTCCATGGGATTTTCCAGGCAAGAATACTGGAGTGGGCTGCCATTTCCTTCTCCAGGGGATCTTCCCAACCCAGGGATTGAACCCAGGTCTCCTGCATTGCAGACAGACGCTTTACCATCTGAGCCACTAGGGAAGCCGATAATAACTTTATGATATAGCAATTCCACTCCTAAGTACTTAAACAAGAAAAATAAAAGCAGAAATCCAAAGGCAGGTACAAGGAAATTTACATGTAATAGCCAGTAATTGGGAACTATCCTAATGTCAGCTAATGAATAATGGATAAATAAACTATGGCCTCAACCTGCAATGTAATAACATGTAGGAATATATAAAAAAAAAAACAAAAAAAAACACAAACTAATGATCAATGAAAGCACTTTAAATGAATGTCATAATCATTATAAGGAGTGGAAGAAGCAAATACAAATGAGTACACGATATAAGATTCCACTTTTATGAAACATTGGAGCTCCATCAAACCAATCTGTTTTGAAATGCACACAGTAGAAATCTCATGTGGAGGAAATGAAAAAGTTCCATGAAGGGCCTTTCTAAGCCAACAGAAATTTTCTGTATTTTGTAGTGGTATGGTTTACACAGTTGATGAATATGTTGAAAGTCATTACAATGGAAATCAATATATGTACACATTTACCCTATGTAAAATAGATTTCAACAAAAAAGTTAAAAATTCAAGGTCATGAGTAATTAGCAATCATGAAAAGATAAGTATTACTTTTGAATTTAGAGGAATAAAAGAAAGTAACCAGCTTAGAATTTATAGTACAATAGCAATTATTAGTTCACCTAAAAACTACCTTCATCATTGAACAGTGCTAATTAAGACATTTTTGCAACTTCTAGAAATTTACTCTGCGGTAGCACCTATAATCTCCACACATTCGGACAGTCTTCTCTCATTATGCTTATCTATTATCTCCTGCTTTCTCTTCCAAAACACAGCCAATATATAAGCTGCCACATTTTCATAGAAAATTCTAAAAATGTTAAGAGTTTTGTTTTCAATTTTCTTCCATTAAATATGCAAACCTAAAGTAGTTGAAGTTATTCTTTCCTACTTATTGGTTGTGGTGGAATAATACTCTCTTCTCCTGATGCCAGTGTAACCCTCATCCAGTCTCTTTTAAGAGACCTAAATTTTCAATTATCTTCTTTTCTAAGAAGTTCCACCCGTTTCCCTTTACCGGTACTTTCCTCAGCATCCCCCAGACTCTAGTCTCTCCCATTCTCTTTTTACAGTCATGTCTTCAAAAAATATTTACAGTTACTTTTTTTCCTCCCTCCCTAAACTCTTTCTAATCAACTTCTGACATTCTGTTTTTATTCTTTTTGTTTGAACAAAATGAGTTTCACAAACTATGTGCCAGTGGATCCAGTGGAAACTTTTTATTTCATACATATTTGACACCCAGAGTGTTAGATTTGTTGACTTCTTCCTCAATACTTTGGTTCTGGGACATTTTATTCACATGGCTTTCTTTCTATCTCTGGCTCATGTCACATTCCTTTGCAGGTTTCTCCTTTGCTTTTTGGTTAATGTTGAGGGAACATCAGAGCCACAGCCAAGGTCTTAAAATTTTCACTCTTTAAACCTGCCACAGACGATGGCACGTACTCCTGTGCAGCTATAATCTTCTTATACTATAGTCTCACACGTGTATTTCTGAGGTCCACATCTAATTCTTGGGCCTCATGTCCTTAGAGTTGACTATTTCTTAGTACTAACCACTTAAGTATTTCACAAGCATCTCAAAACACCACCGTCCCAAGTAAAAGACTTTGCTTTGGTGCCCCCAACTCCGATGGTGCTTTTCTCTTATCCCATCAGTCTGTAATTTTATCTTACCCAGTGATTCATTCAAGTTTCTAAGCTCCTGATCTTGCTTCTTTAAATGATAATCTTCATTTTTCACTGACATCCTCAGCTTCACAATTTTCTACTTCCCTCTTATCTTCTATACTAGTTTGTCTTATTTTAAGTTACCCAAAGCATCCTATTCTTTACTGTTTATAAGATGTATTTTTTCAATTATTTGACCTATATCCACATATTCTAACTGTAATCCAATTTTAATGGGGATTCAGGAGCGACTTTACCCACTTTTCTAGCTTCAGCTCTTATGGAAATTCTTATCCCATAGCATGATTTCAAAAGTATGTATTGAATTAATTAGTTAATTAATGGCAATCTTTTTGTGACTAAGAGCCTAGAAGGAAATAAAACACAATATGTGCACTACCTCAGCATTTGTTGAATGTCCATTTATTCTACTTTCTGCATATTAACAATAAATAATAGAAGAAATTGTTAGTTAATAGTAACATTACAACATTAACAGTTTCTGTGAGAACAAGTTCACTATGATGATAGGTACAAAAACCTCTGGCCCATGTTTGCTAATGCTGTGTGGTTGATTAATCAGTGGAACCATTGGATAATTATGATATTCTGATAAATGTGATAGAAAAAGCACTGAAAAACACAAGATGGCAATCTAAATAGCAGATCAAGGGGGTTGTTTACTGAAAATTGTATTTTGCTTATCATACGTTTCACACATTTTATAGTGAGCTAGTAATACAGTGTTGAAGAAGATAGTCCCATTTTTAATGAATTTACTATCTAGATATATAACAAGACACTGAATTGGCAATTGCAGTACTGTGTCATAAGTGCTAAGTTAAGGTATACACACAGTAACAAGCAAAGTTGCTAAGAGAATTTCAGAGGTGGAAAATGCCAGAGACAAGGAAAATTGTCTTGAAAGATTTGCAGTAATTCAAGAATGGCATAATAGTGACTTGAAATAGAGAGTAAAAACCTGAACAGAACGAATTCTTGGCTTGGATTGAAGAACAGGGACCAGTAAAGACTATCTGTGACTAGCACGAACATCAGAGTCATTTTGCGCCATTGGCCAAGGAAAGAGAGTGCTAGGGACAGGTGGGAATCATCAATAGAAGTCGATCTTGTAGACAAATAAAATGATTCAAATTGTAAATTTTATTTCATAGAAATCTTACGTTTGGAACCCATTTAATATATAAGGATATAAAAATGCTTTTTACCTATTTTTAAAAATGATCTTATTGGCAAATTAGGCTTTGGATAGGAGTATGAGAATGAAAGGCTTCCCTGGTGGCTCAGATGGTGAAAAACCGACCTGCAATGCAGGAAACCTGGGTTTGACCCCTGGGGTCAGGAAGATCCCCTGGAGAAGGAAATGGCAACCCATTCAGTATACTTGCCTGGAGAATTCCATGGACAGAGCAGAGTGACGGGCAGACCATGGGGTCGCAAAGAGTTGGACATGACTGAAAAACTAACTCTTTCACTTCTATTTCATGAGAATGAAAATATAACAAGGAGTTGTAAAGCAGATCTTGCTAGTAAGCGGGGACAAGATGAGGAACCCAAGTGTACTGAAACTGGTGAACACTGACCAGTGGATGTGGCGATAAGCTATTATATAATGGATAATTCCCAAACTAGTTAATTTATACATAAATTAGATGGCATGGAGAACATTAATTTCTTCCAACAGTACTTTAAGATTTGTGCAAAGATTTTCCAAGTGGAAAATTAAAAAATTTCGACCTGAGCAAGTGATCTCTGTTACCTCATTCATTTTTATTGAACACTAAACAGAAACCGATGAGTGTTTGAAAGGAGTAGAGAATGAAGTCTAAGTCTTAGGTCAGTGTCAAGACCAGAATTGCAATAGCAATGCTGTATCCATGTATGAGAAAAGCTTTATCATAGAACAAATGTTTTCTAAGTTCAAAGAGGCAGATTTTACATTAAAGTAGGATTTTAAATTTTATTTTAATTAAGTCATTTAATTCTTACTTTTACACTCATTACCAACACAGCAATATATAAAATAATATGAACTGACAAGCTGGATCTGTCTCATAAATGATTATTGATCATTTCTACATGTTTCTGTTACTAATATGATGCTTTCACTAAGTAAGAACATATACATCAAATAATTCAGTAAATCTTTAATTTGTTAAAGCTGCCTTTAAAATAAATTTTCAAAATAAATGCTAACATTCATAAATTTAATTGCTATATAGTAGTGTGGCTTTAGGGAGTTTTTGTTTTTACATTTATTAAGCAAATTTGCTAAATATTAAACCTTATTTGTAATTATGATGCAAAAACACAGCTGAGGAACTAAACACATAAATTGGGTTCTGTCATATGTACAAATATATGCAGCTTTAAATATACAGAGCATACACAGAATGCTCATGTGATGTAAACAAAAAAGTAATGAATCTAGTTGAAGCTACTATAAATATTGTGATACTTAATTTTATTTATAATTCAACTAGAATATAGAGAGGATAAATTCCATCCTTCAAAGTTGTTTATGCTTCATATAGAAGGGAAATTTTTCTCCTCTAGTTTGTTTTCTAGTTCTTGGCTTTGTTGCTAGCTTTTTCTAGTTTTTCCCATGAATTCTCATTATCATTCTTTGTTCAGTCACTCAATCATGTCCAACCCTTTCCAACTCCATGGACTGCAGCAATCCAGGCCTCCCTGTCCATCACCAACTCCTGGAGCTTGCTCAAACTCATGTCCATTGAGTCGGTAATGCCATCCAACTATCTCGTTCTTTGTCGTCCCCTTCCCCTCCTGCCTTCAGTCTTCCACAGCATCAGGGTCTTTTTCAGTGAGTCAGTTCTTCACATCAAGTGGCCAAAGTATTGGAGCTTCAGCTTCAGCATCAGTCCTTCCAATGAATATTTGGGACTGATTTCCTTTAGGGTTGACTGATTTGATCTCCTTGTAGTCCAAGGGGCTCTCTAGAATCTTCTGCAACACCACAGTTCAAACACATCAATTCTTAGGTGCTCAGTCTTCTTCATAGTCCAACTCTCACATCCATACATGACTACTGAAAAAAACGTAGCACTGATTATATTTCTTGGCAAAGTAATGTCTCTGCTTTTTAATATGCTGCCTAGTTTTGTCATAACTTTTCTTTCAAGGAGCAAGTGTCTTTTAATTTCATGACTGCAGTCACCATCTGCAGTGATTTTGGAGCCCAAGAAAATAAAGTCTGTCTCTGTTTTCATTGTTTCCCATCTATTTGCAATGAAGTGATGGAACCTGATGCCATGATCTTCGTTTTTTGAAAGTTGAGTTTTAAGCCAGTTTTTTCACTCTCCTCTTTCACTTTCAAGAGGGTCTTTAGTTCCTTTTCACTTTCTGCCATATTGTTGGTGTCGTCTTCATATCTGAGGTTATTGATATATCTCCTGGAAACCTTGATTCCAGCTTGTGCTTCATCCAACTTGGCATTTCACATGATGTACTCTGTATAAGTTAAATATGCAGAGTGACAATATACAGCCTTAACATACTAATTTCCCAATTTGGAGCCAGTCTGTTGTTCCATGTCTGGTTCTAACTGTTGTTTCTTGACCTGCATACAGGTTTCCCTAGAGGCAGGTAAGGTGGTCTGTTATTCCCATCTCCTGAAGAATTTTCCACAATTTGTTGTGATCAACAACAGTCAAAGGCTTTAGTGTAGTCAATGAAGCAGAAGTAGAGGTTTTCTGGAATTTTCTTGAGTTTTCATGGCCCAACAGATGTTGGCAATTTGATCTCTGGTTCCTCTACTTTTTCTAAATCCAGCTTGAACATCTGTAAGTTCTCGGTTCATGTACTGTTAAAGCCTAGATTGGAGAATTTGAGCATTACTTTACTAGCTTGTGAAATGTGTGCAATTGTGCCATAGTTTGAACATTCTTGGCACATTATCATTCATATAATTTTATTTATATATTGTCATTCTTATAATTCTAATAATTTTCTCATGATTCTAATGCAAAACTATTAATTCAATAATAACTTTAACTTAGCCTATGTATTTATTGACATTTTATTTTCAAAATCAAGAAGAATTATAAATATTCTTGGCTCTTGAAAGTAAGAATCTCCCTGACAAGCTAGAGTTACATCTTTTGCTGTAACACTTGAACAATCTAACATAAGACATTTAATCAGGACCTCTTTTGAACTCTGGGGGAGAACGTGAGGGTGGGATGTTTTGAAAGAACAGCATGTATATTATCTATGGTGAAACGGACCACCAGCCCAGGTGGGATACATGAGTCAGGTGCTCGGGCCTGGTGCACTGGGAGGACCCTGAGGAGTCGGGTGGGGAGGGAGGTGGGAGGGGGGATCGGGATGGGGAATACATGTAACTATATGGCTGATTCATGTCAATGTATGACAAAACCCACTGAAATGTTGTAAAGTGATTGGCCTCCAACTAATAAAATAATATTTAAAAAAAAAAAAAAAAAAAAAAAAAAAACAGATTATAGGATGAGAAATTTGGGATGTAATGGAATATGCTTTATTATCTTCTAGTATGTTTTTAGAAAATATTGAAGCTTATTTTTGATGCCCTGTCAATAAGTATATATCAAACAAAGTATATATCATAAATAGCATGTAACAATGTGAAAGTAACATATAATATAATCTTACTTGATCAAAGCAGTACACTTGCACTGCATTCTTTAATCTGGTGTGTTCATCAGATGTTCATTCTTTGTTCAAATTTACAGGTATAAATAACAAAAGTTTGATATATAATTTAAGCATTTTACATGCAAATATAGGATAAATAGAAATAAAGGATTCATTTTGAAATTAAAACACCAGTAAATGCATAGGCTAAGTTAGAATTATTATGGACTTAATAGTTTTGCATTAAAATCATGAGATTATTAGAATTAAAAGAATGGAAAGAATTTATTAACAACAAAAACCTTATTAATATTTAAATATACAAGTGTGACTCTCACAATGTGATAGCAATTTAGGATAAAATTTATATAGATATAAAAAAGAGAAAAATTGACATAAATTGCATTTGATATTTTAGAAAAAATACATGCTTACATTTGTTCCTTAAAAATAAACAAAAAAAATTCATGTGATGGCTGTAATCTTTTATTATAGAGACTTAGTTATAAGAAAAATACTTTTAAGAGAACAATTTCTTCTAACCTTTCCTAGATCTTAATAGTACAAACTTATTTAACTTGGGAAGTGGTTTTTCTACTTTAATCACATAGTATTAATCTGGTAATTTTTCTGTGAAAAACCCAAGGGAAATCTTTATAAAGTTTTTGCCATAGATCATTTCTAACCATTTGCAGTATTTTTAAAACATTTATCAGCTTCAGCACTGAATATGATTTTTCTTCAAGCAATCAAGGTTCATTGCTGTGCTATAGATTTTGCAGTAATATAATTTCTTGTGACAATAACTGTAAGAAAATTTAAGGTGACTAGGTGACTCTTTATTGATTTCTCATTTCTGAAGATTTGAAATTATTCTGAGAACACTGTGAAAAACCCTAATACTGTGCTAAATAATAGAGACAGAACACGCATGATATATAATATTCTGATATTACCCAATCTTTTATCTGTGAAAGAGACAGATTTTTAACTAAAATATATTACAAAATTACTACACCTTGTATAACTGATGCTTGAAAACATTTTTGGAAAAATTAAGAAGATGTAATTCAACCTAAAAAGAGATAAGAACAATTAGTACAGCCAAAAAGGATTTGAATTTGGACAGAAGGTACAGCTTGAATAAATACAACTTTATCTGGAGGTGAATATGAGTTATCAGGTTTTGCCCACAGTGAATTTCAGGCAAAGTAGAATTTTCTAGCTCATCCATTTCACACAAGTATCACTTCTCATTAAATTTAATGGCAATATAAATCATATAAGATTGTAGTCATTTTCAGGTTTATCTTTTCCACAAATTGTGTATTTCTTTTCATTTTTACCTTGTATCTAATTCATATTTATACCCCATTACTAGTACCTAGTTATTTATCCAAAAACCTTTGTTGGCATATTACTGATTTAAACTAAGGCATCTTACTTCTGTTATATTAAAATTTCAGCCTGTGGGTTGTATTTTCAATTTTAGATCCAAGTTTAGTCTTCTGTTTTCACTTAATGACAAATAGATAACTAATCATAGAGTGTTTTAGGAGTCAAACTCAGTCACAAGAATAGGATAATCAGCCTATTCAAGGGCATAGCTTTGCCTGAGATATGTATTAGTATATATTATATTGTGTTCTTTATTACTATAGTATATAAAAACACATTTCAGAACATTATATGCATGATAAGGTAAGCTTAAAATAATAGCAATGAAATCTTTACAGTCATACTTGTACTATGAATAAATACTTGTAATAAGAAAAATATAATCCATTTAGAGTTTGACTAGTCTTATGAAAGCAAATATACTTGAGATATGTTTTGAGCGGCTTCAACAGTTCCTACAAATTAATTTCACCTAATCTTTGCATTTTCTGAGATCAAATGCTTCTAAGTTAATAGAGAGTATGTCTTTCAGAGATGTACCTAACACATTTAAGTCCTGGACATTTGACTAAAATCAGGGTTAGAAGCAGGTTGCAAAGAATTGATATTCATAACCACAGGATTGGGTTGGTCATAGTGAAGAATGGGACACTTAATTCTGGGGGTTACAGTGGACCTGGCTTAGAAGAGTGAAGCAAAGTCTAGGTGATGAGACCTAGAGGGTCAGAGTCCAGGAAACAGTGATACAGGCACTACAGAGTGAAGAACCAGGCATAGAACTTCTCTGTGCAGGTGCTTGATAAGTGTTTTCATGAAATTGTATGTGTGTGTGTTGACAGAAACCATGTAATCTCTGGGCTAGAAAAGTCTAATTCTCATAGGGAATCTCAGTGCTATTTCCTGGAGCCCTGATGCCAATGGAGGGGTACAGTGTCAGCCAAATGTTTGTGAGTTCCTGCAGCTTAAGAATCTTTTTCCTTAAATTTTTATGTATTTATTTTTAGATGTGCAGAGTCTTCATTGCTGCGTGGGTTTTTCTCTATTTTCAGCAAGTGGGGCCTACTCTATAGTTGCTGTGCACGGGCTTCTCATTGTGGTGTCTTCTCTTGTTGGGTGTGTGGTCTCAGTAGTTGTGGCTTCCGGGCTATAAAACATAGGCTTACCAGTTATGGCCCACCAGCTTAGTTGTTCTGAGGCAGGTAGGATCTTCCTGCCCCAGGGATTGAACCCATGTCTCCTGCATTGGCACATGGATTCTTTACCACCAAACTACCAGGGAAGCCCTCAAGAATCTTAAATGTTATGTGATTCAGAACTTGTAGAAGACAGTCTATGGGGCCCAACCTCCCCTTGGTTGAAAGAAAGTTGTTTACTTTGAGTTGCAACAAAACAAAACAAAATAAAATAAATCTTTTCTGGGGAGAGTATTAGGAAGGTACCTAGATTTTTACTATGCTGGAATCTGAGCAAACATCTCCAGGTCAGATGAGTCTAATTCCCATAGTCTCTTTGGAGTGATATACAATATAGAGCTTCTGAGCAATCATCCTTTAACCAAGCTTGCCAGTGCTCTTGGGTTAGAAAGTCTGGGCCTTAAGGAAACATAAAAATATTCACAATGGACTGTTTTCTAAAGCTGGTGACCGCAGCAGCAAGAGAGGAGAACACAGTTACAGGGCAAAACTTCTAGGGATGGGACTTCCCAGATATTTCTTGAATGGCTTGTCAAGCTTTTGAGCCACAGAAATTGCCTTTGTGCTTCATCCCATTCCTTTAATATTGTTGTTTTCTTCTCTCTCTTATTTTATCTCTCTCCCTTAAATATTTCTGTGCTTCCCTGGGGGCTCAGATGGTAAAGAATCTGCCTGCAGTGCAGGAGACTTGGATTCAGTCCCTGGGTTGGGAAGATCCCTTGGAGAAGGGAATGGCTACTCACTCCAGTATTCTTACCTAAGAATCCCTGGGAAATCCCATGGACAGAGGAGCCTGGCAGGCTACAGTCCATGGGGTTGCAATGAGTCAGACATGACTGAGATACTAATACTTAAGTATTTCTCTTTTCCATTGCATGTCCGTAAAATATTCTTTTCATCTTCTGTCAAGTGTGTTTTTCCTTCATCACTACACAGAAAGTGTATCCTTTGCCTTCCACTGCTTGAGCCAAACTACTGGCTCTATATTTTGACATCCTCTGAGGGGGATCGGCAGCCATGGACAGCTTCTGAAATACCATGATCTAATTTTCTGATGTGACTCAGAGAGAAGGGAGGAACAGACAAAGGGCATCACAGAAAAAAGGGCCAGTCGGGGGGTACAGAGAGCCTTGCTGTTCAAGGAGACTGCACACAAGCAGCGTTGGCATCATCTTATTAGAAATGCTGATTCTTCAGTCTCCCTCCAGACTTACTGAAACAGATTCTTTGTTTTAACCAGATTCTCAGGATATCCCTGGTGATCTAGGAAGAGTCTATATCAAGGAATGAAACACTGATGGGAAGCCACAAGAGCCTTAGAGAAACTCTTTGGCCTCAGGGGGGGACATAGTATCAAAGATGCAAGAAAGGCACTTTGCTAGTGGTACAGTTGAGACTTTATGCTTTCAGTGCATGGGGCACTGGTTTGATCCCTGGTCAAGGAATTAAGATCCCACATGCCACAGGGCATGGCAAAAAAAAAAAAAAAAAGGATGCAAGGAAGGCCACTATAGGTATAATTGGCCGTAGAAATTTTGCTAAGTCCCTGACCATTTGACTTATTAGGTGTGGCTATCGTGATGTAGTCACAGGAAGCAGAAATCCTAAATTTGCTGCTGAATTTTATCACCACGTGGTAGATGTCACCCACCAAGAAGTTGCTCTAATCAAATCATATCAAATATAATGTTGTTGCCATATATGGGAACATTATATTTTGCAGTGGGACCTGAGACATCTGCTGTGGGTGAATTTTGATTGATGTGAGCAATAACACAAGGATAAACCAATACCCAACATCCAATGTGGAATATTTGGCTTCATTATTCCTGGACTCTTTGATTGTGAAAGGATTTAATGTTGTCTCAACTTGGGCATCTGGTCCTATCACTTTATTGCAAATAGAAGGGGAAACAATGACAGAATTTATTTTCTTGGGCTCTAGAATCACTGTGGAGAGTGTCTGCAGTCTTGAAATTAAAAGATGCTTGCTCCTTGGCAGAAAAGCTATAACAAACCTAGATAGCATATTTAGAAGCAGAGACATCAATTTGCACAAATGTCTGTCTAGTCAGAGCTGTGGTTTTTCCAGTAGTTGTGTATGGATATGACAGTTGAACCATAAAGAAGGCTCATTGCCAAAGAATTGATGCTTCAAACTGTGGTGCTGGAGAAGACTCTTGAGAGTCCCTTGGACAGCAAGGAAATTAAAGCACTCAGTCCTAAAGGAAATCAACCCTGAATGTTCATTGGAAGGACTGATGCTTAAGCTCCAATATTTGGCCACCTGATGTGAAGAGATGACTCATTGGAAAAGACCCTGACACTGGGAAAGATTGAGGGCAAGAGAAGAGGCTACAGAGGACGAGATGGTTGGATGGCATCACTGACTCAATGGACATAAGCTGGAGCAAACTCCAGGAGATACTGAAGGACAGGGAAGACTGGCATGCTGCAGTCGGTGAGGTAGTAAAGAGTCAGACGTGACTTAGTGAATGGCAACAGCTTGGGCACTTCCATTAGGACCTAAGGATGCCGACTGGCATGTTTATATATGCAGCAACAATATTCAAGCTCCGCAGAACATTATTGAACTTGCCGGTGAGTTGAATTTCGTTCCTGTTGATTTGGAATCAGAGCAATTACAAAATTACCCCTGTGACTATTTACCTTCTGGAGAGGACCAGTGTGGTAGCCATAAACCTAGCCATGTTTTTCTTCCTTTATTATTTGGTCCATCCATGCACTAGAAACCGGCAGAGTGACTTCTACAAGATTTCTGATGAGACTGTGAATAAAACGTTGCCCATAGGTGTGATTACTTTTCGGTCTCTGGTCTACCCGGCAAATCTAGCAGCTGGTTATCAGCTTTATGATGGCACCAATATAGAAGCTTTCCACTTTGGTTGGAGACCTACTTACAGTGTAGAGAACAGCTTGAATTACTAAGCTTTTACTTGACTTTGGTTCATCTTGCCTACAGCCTCTGCTTACCAGTGAGAAGTTTATAGAGATACTTCTTTTTCAACATGGCTTATCAGCAGGCATGAGATGTACTTGATATTCATCTGATGCTTCCCTGGTCACTCACATGATAAAGAATATGCCTGCAATGTGGGAGGTCTGGGTTCAATTCTTGGGTCGGGAAGATCCCCTGGAGTGGGGAATGTCAACCCATTCCAGTGTTCTTGCCTGGAGAATTCCATTGGCAGAGGAGCCTTGAGGGCTACAGTTCATGGGGTCACAAAGAAAGAGTTAGACACAGTTGAGCAATTAACACACACAGCAAAATACTTGATTAGTATAGTTAGTAAAATATAAGGTTGAAAGAATCCATCTGCCAATGCAGGAGACACAAGAGATGTGGATTTGATCCCTGGGTGGGGAAGATCTTCTAGAGTAGGAAATAGCAACTCTGGATTTGCCTGGAAAATCTCCTGGACAGAGGAGCCTGCCTGGCTAAAGTTTATAGGCTTGCAAAAGAGTCGGACATGACTGAGCAACTGAACACACACACACACACTCACACACACACATGATTTAAAATAGTGTAAAACTTTGCATACCTTATAATAGAAATTTTGGTATGTTTATGAAGGGGAGAGAATTGTTCTTTAAGTAATGTTTCTGCATAAGAATTATGTAGCTAATTCAAAACCATCTAGAGCAAAAGCAGCTCCTATCCATTTCTTTGCAGAATTATAGCAGTGAACAAGAAAAAAGAAAGGAAAGAGGCCAGTTATATTTTATAATGTTGCATTTCATCAAAAGAATGTTTTTTCTTTCCCTTTAAGAAGTTTTGATCAATTGCTCAGAATATTGTGGGCATCTCTACACCTCCCAAACATAATAACCATTCAATGAATATGATGAATTAATCATAAAGCCAAGACCACAAAGGCATTACTATTTAAAAATTGACAAAGTGCATCATGTTTTGAAATAAAAAACTATTATAAAGCATTATTAATAAAAGTACTCTTTTACTTATCAAAGTTGAGTGGCCAGCTTTAACAGGATAAATGGATTTATAACACTGTCAGATACAACTAAGAAAAACTTGGAAATAACTGATAAAAAAAAAAAAAAAAAAAAAACCCCAAGAGACTTTTGTCCATTCATCCTCACCATCACAGATATTGTCTGACAGCATATCTAGACTCTGATGTTCAGTACAAGAGATTACACATCTGACGCTGGATTTTTATAGGTAAATACAAGAGTTCCTTGTTATAAAATGGCCTCTTGAGAAATTTGTAATATTTTGGCATCACTTTCAAGAAGAAACAAGACTTCAAAAATTTAAGTAACTACAACTATACACATTCTTCCTCTCTCCTGCCTCTTGCTGTAGGATTTGTAAAAACTAAAATACAGGATTTTTTTTAATCCTGTTGTGGCTGTTTATAGCTTTATGTGTATGATAACACTGGGAAAAAATGTGAAAAGACCTTATGATAGTATGAAAATATATTTCATTTATGATTCCTCCAAAAAATGTTTAGATTGATTTTTAATATTTGAATACACTCAAATAAACCTCCATGGACCCACCATATTTTCAAAGCTGTATTTGACAGAAAGAATGCATTAATTGAGGGTTTTTGAGTGTATTCAAATATTAAAAATCAATCTAAAGCTTTTTGGAGGGGAAATCATAAATGAAATATATTTTGATATCTCAGTTGGTAAGGAATACTTCTGCAATGCAGGAGACTCCTGTTTAATTCCTGGGTCAGGAAGATCCACTGGAGAAGGGACATGCTACCCACTCCAGTATTCTTGGATGTCCCTGATGGCTTAGCTGGTAAAGAATCCATCTGCAATGTGGGAAACCTGGGTTTGATCCCTGGGTTGGGAAGATCCCCTGGAGAAGGGAAAGAAAGGCAACCCACTCCAGTATTCTGGCCTGGAGAATCCATGAACTGTATAGTCCATAGGGTTGCAAAGAGTTGGACATGACTGAGCAACTTTCACTTTAACTTTCAAAGCTGTTTGTTGGTTGTATTAGTTTGTTACCTAATTATGTATTAATTTTGTGCAATATAGCAGTTTCATTGAATGTCTTAATGATTTTCTGCTTGCCTATACAATGTTAAGCATATGTAAAGTTTTCAGTAAATTCTAGTTATTGTCATCCTAATTGTACTAATCTATTTCTAACACCGTGCTCTGCATCTGTTGAACCTCTCCATTTTCAGAGATTATTTAGTATTGATATTCTGTATCATATATGCCTATCCTCTTCTCCTCTACTTTTGCCATTTCATCACCATTAGTATTTAATATTCACAATGAAGTAATTGACATTTCCAACTCAAGTGTTTGTGACTCTCCACTAGTTTTCCATCTCTGCCTCCCTAGTGGTCCCATCTCCACATGGTCTTCTCTCCTCATGAGTCAGTGTCTTCTCTTCTTATAGGGAGATAAGTCCCATGGATTAAGGACCACCCTAATTGGTATAAGTTTAGACTAATTTATTTACATGCACAAAGACCCTGATTCCAAATAAGTTCACCTTCAAAGGTACCAGGAGTTAGGACTTCATCATATCTTTTGTGGGAGGCAATGCAAACTGTAATGTTCATGTTTCTATGTCAGGGTTATTCTGCCTTCACAAAATGAGTTTGGAAGTTCACTTCTTTTCTGATTTATAAAAGATATCATATAGGGTTGCTATCAACTCTTCCAAACACATTTGAGAGAACTCAGCTCTGAAAGCATAGGGGCCTCGAGAGCTTCTTTAGTTTGCAGAGGGAAATTCTGTGACGTGTGGCAAGTTGTGGTTTTTCAAGATTGCTCCACTTCTTGGCATAGAGTTGGGCATGAAAACCCTTTAATTACCTTTTATTGTCTATGCAAAGATCAGTATTTATATTCCCTCTTTAATTTCTGATGTAGGTAATTTATACTCTCACTTGTTCCCTCTCTTACTTGGTCTTGCTAATGTGCCTATTCGAGAATTAATTTCTTTTTTGCTGTTTCTACTATTACTGTTGCTCTTTTTCTTTTGTTTGTGCTCTTATGACTATTATTTCCTTCTTACTAATTGCATCAGATTGAAATTACTCAACTTCCATTTACTTTTTATGAGATTATTTATTTTTGCATTTTTATATAAGATCATTTATGTTTCTCTCTAATCACTGTTATAGTTGTAGTCCACAAATGTAGATATATTGAGATTTTAATATAATTAATTTCAAAATATTATAATTATAATTATCTCTGTGATTGAATTTTTGATCCATCATGCATGCTTAGTTGTTTCATTCATGTGTGACTCTTTGCAACCCAATCCACTGTAGCTAAATAGGCTCCTCTGTCCATGGGATTCTCCAGGCAAGAATACTGGAGTGGCATGCCATGCCCTCCTCCAGGGGATCTTCCCAACCCAGGGACTGAGCCTGGATCACTTACCTCTCCTGCATTGGCAAGTGGGAGTACTTATAACCAGCACCACCTGGTTAACCCATTTAATCCATGAGTTATTTACAAGTGATTTTTAAATGTCCAAATATACAGGATATTTCTAAATGCCTTTAATAATTAATTTTTATTTTAAGATCAATATTTTCAGAGAAAATACTTTCTAGTATTTCTATATTTGAGACTGGTGTATATGGTCTATTCTGATGAGGAAGTATGGGTGCAGAATAAATATGCTAAATTATTGGCTATGAGTTCTGTACTTACTTGCTCAATTCAGTTCAGTTCAGTTGCTCAGTCGTGTCCGAGTCTTTGCGACTCCATGGACAGCAGCTCACTAGGCTTCCCTGTCCATCATCAAATACTGGAGCCTACTGAAACTCATGTCCATTGCATCAGTGATGCCATACAACCATCTCATCTTCTTTCATTCGCTTGTCCTCCAGCCTTCAATCTTTCCCAGCATCAGGGTCTTTTCAAGTGAGTCAGCTCTATGTATCAGGTGGCCAAAGTATTGGAGTTTCAGTTTCAGTATCAGTCCTTCCAATGAATATTCAGGACTAATTTCCTTTAGGATTCACAGGTTAAATCACCTTGTAGTCCAAGGGACTCTCAAGAGTGTTCTCCAATACCACAGTTCAAAGGCATCAATTCTTCAGCACTCAGCTTTCTTTATAGTCCAACTCTCACATCCATACGTGACTAATGGAAAGAACAAAACTTTGATTAGATGGACCTTTGTCAGAAAAGTAATGTCTCTGCTTTTTAGTATAATATCTAGATTGGTCATAACTTTTCTTTCAAGGAGCAAGCGTATTTCAGTTTCATGCCTGCAGGAAGCATCTGCAGTGATTTTGGAGCCCCCCAAAATAAAGTCTGTCACTGTGTCCATTGTTTCCCCATCTATTTGCCATGAAGTGATGGGACTTAATGCCAAGATCTTAGTTTTCTGAATGTTGAGTTTTAAGCCAACTTTTTCACTCTCCTCTCTCACTCTAATCAAGAGGTTCTTTAGTTCTTCTTCGCTTTCTGTCATAAGGTGGTGTCATCTGCATATCTGAGGTTGTTTATATTTCTCCCAGCAATCTTGATTCCAAATTGTGCTTCATCTGGTCAGGCATTTCACATGAAGTACTCTGCATATAAGTTAAATAAGTAGGGTGACAATGGGATGACACCACCACTTAAGATATTTAGATCATTAATTATAAACAAAATTAATATAAATTGTTGGGTTGAGGTCTGTTTTACTATTTCCTGCTTGCCCAATCCTGTCTCCTTATCCTTCTGTCGTACTACTGGGTTCTTTCTTGAGTTAGCCACTGTTTTTCTTGAAAAACTATTGTAGTTTATTCATTCTATTGACTTTTTAGCTATGCCTCTACACTTTCTAGTGATTTCTGTAGCGGTTAAAGAATTAATTCTTGGAATATAGCCAATATTTTGTAATAAATTTAAATGGAGTAAACCTGTAAAATATTGAATCACTATATTGTACCTGAAATGAATATAATTAAATAAAGAATGCTTTAATATAAGAAATAAATTTTTAAATGTGCCTTTAATGTATCATAGTACCCTTGATCTAGTACCTAAAATGGAAAAATCTTGCTACAGATACATACAATAAATTATCCTCATCCTTTGTGCAACATTTTTCATGTCTATTACACCTACATACATTAAAGACAACACAACAAGGGTGATCTTTACAGTTTTGCTTGCCCCCTAGTTTCTTCCTACACCTAACATTCTGTTTGGTGTCATTTCCCTTTATTTTAGGGGCTTCCCTGTGGCTTAGATTGTAAAGAATCCACCTGCAAAGCTGGAGACTTGAGTTTGATCCCTGGTTTTGGAAGATCCTGTGGAAAAGGGAATGGCAACTCACTCCAGTGTTCCTGCCTGGAGAAGCCCCATGGACAGAGGAGCCTGGCAGGCTACAGTCCATGGGGTCATGAAGAGTCAGACATGACTGAAAGACCAAGCGCGCGCGTGCGCGCGCGCGCACACACACACACACACACACACACACACACATCTATTTACTGTTATTTGCAGTTCAGTTCTGATGCCTGGAAACTTTCTCGTGTTTTATCTACCCACAGAAGGTTTTATTTTGTCTTCATATGAAGGGTGGTTTTATTCGATATGGAATTCTAGGTTTTGAGTTTGGGTTTTATTGTTGCTGTTGCTTTGACAAGTTGGATTTCATCAACAAAATAGTGTAATATCCTGCTAAATGTATGACAAGACAAGTTACATCCTGGGAAAACATTGCAAGCTACAATTCTACAGCAAATTGTTTATAGGATAGATTAAAAACTTAAACCTCGAGAGTTGAATAATTAGGAAACAAGCAGGATAGATATTTCACTGAAGAGAACTGTATTACTCAGTGTTCTTCAGAAAAATAGAAACAGTAGTATATTTCTACAGTAGTGTATTTCAGAGGGAGGGAGGGGTGAAGAGAGTGAGAAATTGAGAGACTTATTGTAGGAAGATTTGATGTCGCAGTTTAAGTCTGGAGTCATTCTGGAAACAGAATTCTGTCTTCCTCAAGAAAGCTTAATTTTTTAAAAGAACTTCAACTAAATAGAAGAGGTCAATACACATTATGAAGAGTAATTTTCTCTTTACACAGCCTTTTGATTTAAATTTTAATCTCATCTAAATGTACCTTTGATGTTATCTGGACTGGTTTTGATCAAATATCTTGGTACCGTGGCTTAGTAAAGTTGATATATAACATTAACAATCACAACTCAGTGCACATGGCAAACACACGGAAGATAATCAACATCAGCCATTCAAGAAATAGAAATTAAAAGCAAAGTTAAATATAACTATACTCCTTTCTTATCAGAATGGCTAAATTTTTTAAAACAACAATACAAAGTGTAGTCAGGATGCAAAAAATCAGGTCATTTTTACGTTGCACATGAGAATGTAAAGTGGCATAGCCACCATGGAAAATAATTTGACAGTTTCTTAAAACTGAACATGAAACTAACATGTGATCTGCCATTGCACATTTATCCCAGATAAATGAAAACATATTTCATACAAAATTGTTTCATAAATACTTATAGCATGTTTATTTTTAATAGCCAAAGTCTGAAATCACCTCAGCAAACTAGCGGGTAAACAAACTGGTCTTTCAACAAGTGAATGGGTAAACAAACATAAATACATACCTTCAACAATTTGATACATACAAAACTCATAACACATCTTCATAGGATTATGCTGCAATAAAATAATTCTAAATACATACTGTATTATTCCATTTATACATAACATTTCCTAAAATGATGAAATTATAATATGGAGAGGAGATTACAGTTTTCCAAGGCCTAAGGAGGGAGTAGGGGCAAATGGGAAGTGAGGTAGCCACAGGGATCCTTGTGGTGATAGAAGTGTTCTCTACATTTTCAAAGCACTGTCAGTATCCTGGTTGTTATGTTGTATTGGGTTGGCCAAAAATTCCATGCAGGTTTTTCCATTACATCTGATAGAAGAACCCAAATGACTTTTGGACAAACTCAGTATTGTAGTCTTGCAATATGATACCGCCTTGTACAGTGGTAGGAAATAGATCTTTCTTATTACAACTGAATGTGAATCTACAGTTATTCCAGAATAAAATGTATAATTAAAAAATCAGGAAGACTAATGAAGGTCTGCCTTAACAGGAAATAAAATTAATTGCAAAATCAATTCGTGAGACATATCTGTATGTATTGATATAGAAACCATGTATTAAAACCTATTAACAAATCATTTGTGTAGAATAAAAAGCAGAAACTCCTGACTCTCTCTATATACATTATACTTTTCATTTTAAAAAAGCAAAATATATGATAATATTTTGAAAGGTCATTACAAGTTTACACCCAAAACTGTAGAAGATGATGATTTTAGTGAAAAGAGTTTTTTGTGAGTAGGTTTATGTTTTGTGTTTTTTTGCAAACAGGTCTATGTTTTGTTACATATCTACGGTTCTTTCATTTGCATGTGTCTTTGGTTGGTTGGTTGATTGTTGTTGTTGCTTAGTTGCTAAGTCATGTCTGATTCTTTGAGACCTTATGGACTGCAGCACGCCAGGCTTCCCAGTCCTTCACTATCTCCTGGCATTAGCTCAAACGCATGTCAATTGAGTCAGTGATATCATCCAACTATCTCACCCTTTGTCAGACCTTTCTACTCCTGCCCTCTGTCTTTCCCAGCATCAGAGTCTTTTCCAGTGAGTTATCTCTTTGCATCAGCTGACCAAGGTATTGGAGCTTCAGCTTCAGCATCAGTCTTTCTAGTGAATATTCAAGGTTGACTTCCTTTAGTTGATTGGTAGTTTGGGTTTTGATGTTGTACATCTTTGCCGGCTATCTAATGTTGATCTGCTCAGTCTCTCTTTCTGGAGAAGCCAGTTTGGTCACCTGTACCAGAGACCAAGGACTCATATTATTTTCTTGTTTTCTTTCTTGACTTTTATTTGCATAGTGCCACCCTCATTCCTAACTTATTTACCATTGAGTATTGATGGGAACAAATGGGTGTCTTGTACCTTGAGTTCATATTGCCTGATGCAGGCCAGATTTCCCAGGTTGCTAAGAAATCCTTAAGACACAGACTAAACTAATAACTAAGTAGAGGTTTGGTCTCATTGTTAGCAGTTTTCCTTGAATGGCAGAAGTTGTGCCTTTTAACTTAAACATAGACCCTAAGAAATCTGTCATTCTCAGAAGCAAATTATGATTATAATTTTGACTCCATTTTTTTATGTTTTAAACTGCTAGCATCTTTGTAACCTCATCCCTCCTTCTTTTCCTTTCATCCTATTATCTGAGAAGGCCAATAAGAAAGCTAGAGAACTCTCTCTTTTGGTGGTGATGGGAACTTCAAGCCATGAAATTCCAGGAACCCTAACCACAGTAACTCCTCCAGTCATTTGCTTCTCAGCTTTGCTAACTAACTTTATGTCAGCTTAGGAGCACTTTACTTTATCCATGTGTAAGGAAGAAACCTTTCATGCATCCCCTTAGTGAGAGTGCAGGACCATAAGTTTTGATATCCAAACCATTATTTCAGTGGGGAGTTGATCTTGCTTCCAAGGGGCAACCACAAGACGGTTGGCACAGAGGACACAGTAGTTTGATAGTCTTCACCTGGACCAGAATCTGTTTTGCTCTGGCCTTGTTAACTGACTGTGTTGTCTGATCATGAATGTGCATTGAGATACCACCTACTAGTTATGTGTTGTGTGGTTTTCAGTTGGGCTGTGCTGCACCTACTGAGCCCTACTGATATTCTGCTATAGATTTAATCAGAATCTGTTGAAAGTTTTTGTAATTGGATTTTAGAGAGAGCAGTATGGGATTGGGCCTGTCTTAAGGTGGTCCTGGGTAAAGTGTTTTGTCCTAGACCTCTTTGTTGGGTTGAGAAATTAAAATATGCTTGCAACTTGGAAGAAAAGCTATGACAAACCTAGACAGTGCATAAAAAAGCAGACACAATAAGACCCCTATATATGCTGTCTACAAGAGACCCACCTCAAACCAATGGACACATACAGACTGAAAGTGAAGGGTTGGAAAAAGATATTTCATGCAGATGGAGGCCAAAAGAAAACAGGAGTAGCAATACTTATCAGATAAAATAGCCTTTGAAATAAAGACCATGAAAGACAAAGAAGGATAGTACATAATGATCAAAAGATCAATCAAGAAGGAGATATAACAATTATAAATATATATGCACCTAACATAGGGGCACCTTAATATGTAAGGCAAATGTTAACAAGTATGAAAGGGGAAATTAACAGTAACACAATAATAGTGGGAGACTTTAATACCCCACTCACCCCTATGACAACCAAATAGAAAATTAGCAAGGAAACATAAGCTTTAAATGATAAAATGGACCAGTTAGACCTAATTGATATCTATATGACATTTCACCCTGAAACAAGGAATTTCACCTTTTCCTCAAGTGCACATGGAACATTATCCAGTATAGATCAAATCCTGGCCATAAATCAACCACTGGTAAATTCAACAAAATTGAAATCATTCAAGCATCTTTTAATATGCTTGATAGATCACAATGCAGTGAGATTCAATGTCAACTACGGGGGGTGGGGGGGGGGTGGGGGGTGGGAACTGTTAAAAATACAAACATATGGAGGCTAAACAACACACTCCTGAGTAACCAAAAGATCATGGAAGAAATCAAAAAGGAAATCAAAATATGCATTAAAAATAAATGAAAATTAAAACATAACAACCCAAATCCTATGAGATTCTGTAAAAGCAGTGCTAAAAGGAGGGTTTAAAGCTTACCTCAGGAAACAAGAGAAAAAATCAAATAAATAACCTAACTTTACACATAAAACAACTAGAAAAAGAAGAAATGAAGAACACCAGAATTAGTAGAAAGAAAAAATCATAAAAATTAGAGCAGAAATAAATGAAAAAGAAACAAAGGAGACTATAGCAAAAAACAAAACTAAAAGCTGGTTTTTGAGAAGGTAAATAAAATAGATAAACCATTAGCCAGATTCATCAAGAGAAAAAGAGAGAAGAATCAAATCAACAAAATTAGAAATGAAAATGGAGAAATCACAACAAACAACACAGAAATACAAAGGATCATAAGAAACTACTATCAGAAAATATATGCCAATAAAACGGGCAACTTGGAAGAAATAGATGGATGTTTAGAAAAGTATAACCTTCCAAAACTGAAACAGCAAGAAATAGAAAATCTTAACAGACCCATCACAAGCACAGAAATTGAAGCTGTAATCAAAAATCTTCCAACAAACAAAAGTCCCGGACTGATGGCTTCACAGGTGAATTCTACCAAAAATTTAGAGAAGAGCTAGTACCTATCTACTCAAACTCTTCCAGAAAATTGCAGAGGAAGGTAAACTCCCAAACTCATTTGATGAGGCCACCATCACCCGAATGTCAAAACCAGACAAGGATGCCACACAAAAAAAGAAAACTACAGGCCAATATCACCGATGAACACAGATGCAAAAATCCTCAACAAAATTCTAGCAAACACAATCCAACAACATATACATCATGATCAAGTGGGCTTTATCCCAGGGATGCAAGGATTATTCAATATTCTCAAATCAATCAATCAATCAATGTGATACACCATATTAACAAATTGAAAGATTAAAAACAATATGATTATCTCAATAGATGCAGAAAAATACTTTGAAAAATTTCAACAGCCATTCATGACAACAACTCTCCACAAAGCAGGCATAGAAGGAACATACCTCAACATAATGAAAGCCATATATGATAAAAAACCTACAGTAAATATTATCCTCAATGGCAAAAAATTGAAAGCATTTCCCTTAAAGTCAGGAACAAAACAAGGGTGCCCACTCTCACCACTACTATTCAACATACTTTTGGAATTTTTAGTCACAGCAATCAAAGAAGAAAAAGAAATAAAAAGAGCCTAGATTGGAAAAAGAAATAAAACTCTCACTGTTTGCATATGACATAGTCCTCTACATAGAAAATCCTAAAGACACCACCAGAGAATTACTAGAGCTAATTAGTGAACATAGTAAATTTTTAGGATATAAAGTTAATACACAGAAATCCTTTGCATTCCTATACACTGACAATGAGAAAGCATAAAGAGAAATTAAGGAAACAATCCCATTCACCATTGTGATGAAGAGAATAAAATACTTAGGAAGAAATTTACTTAAAAAAACAGAAGTCCTATATATATAAAACTATAAAACACAAAGAAAAGGAATCAAATATGACACATATAGATGGAGAAATATACCATGTTCATGGATCAGAAGAATCAATACAGTGAAATTGAGTACAGTACCCAAGGCAATCTATATATTCAATAGAATCTCTATAAAGCTACCAACGGTATTTTTCATATTAGAACAAATAATTTCACATTTTGTATGGAAATACAAAAAACCTCGAATAGCCAAGGCAATCTTGAGAAAGAAGAATGGAACTGGAGGAATCAACCTGCCTGACTTCAGGCTCTACCACAAACCCACAGTCATCAAGACAGTACAGTACTGACACAAAGACAGAAATATAGATAATAGAACAAAATAGAAAACCTAGAGATGAATCCATGCAACTATGGACACCTTATCTCTGACAAAGGAGGCAAAAATATGCAAGGCAAAAAAGACATTCTTTAACAAGTGGTGATGGGAAAACTGGTCAACCACCTGTAAAAGAATGAAACTAGAACACTTATTAATAGCATACACAAAAATAAACTCAAAATGGATTAAAGATCTAAATGTAAGACCAGAAACTATAAAACTCCTAGAGGAAAACATAGGCAGGACACTCTCTGACATAAATCACAGCAGGGTCCTCTATGACCCACCCCCCAGAGTAATGGAAATAAAAACCAAAATAATTAAGAGGAACCTAATTAAATTTAAAAGCTTTAGCACAGTGAAGGATACCATAAGCAAAGTGAAAAGACAGCCTTCAGAATAAGAGAAAATAATAGCAAACTAAGCAACTGACAAAGAATTAATCTCAAAAATATACAAGCAACTCATGCATCTCAATATCAGAAGAATAAATGACCCAATCAAAAAATGGGCCAAAAAAGTAAACACACATTTGCCAAAGGAGACATGCAGATGGCTAACAGACACATGAAAAGATGTTCAACATCACTCATTATCAGAGAAATGCAAATCAAAACCACAATGAGATACAATCTCACACTGGTCAGAATGGCTGGTATCAAAAACTCTACAAAAATTAAATGCTGGAGAGGGTGTGGAGAAAATGGAACCCTCTTACACTGCTTGTGGGAATGCAAACTAGTACAGTCACTATGTGGAGATTCCTTAAAAAACTGGAAATATAGCTGCCATATGACCCAGCAATCCCACTACTGAACGTTCACAGCAAGGGCACCAGAATTGGAAGAGACACATGTACCCCAACGTTCATTACAGCACTGTTTACAATAGCTAGGACATGGAGGCATCCTACGTGTCCATCTGCAGACAAATGGATAAGAAAGCTGCGGTACATATACACAATGGAATATTACTCAGCTATTGAAGAGAATGCATTTGAATCAATTCTAATGAGGTGGATGAAACTGGAACCTACTATATGGAGTGAAGTAAGTCAGAAACAAAAACACCAATACAGCCTATTAATGCATATATAAGGAATTTAGAAAGATGGTAACGACAACCCTAAATGCAAGACAGCAAAAGAGACACAGATATAAAGTGCAGACTTTTGGGCTCTGTGGGAGAAGCCAAGGGTGGGATGATTTGACAGAATAGCATTGAAACATGTATATTACCATATGTGAAATCGATGAGCAGTCCAAGTACGATGCATTAAACAGGGCACTCCAAGCTGGTGCCCTTGGATAGCCCAAAGGGATGGGATGGGGAGAGAGGTGGGAAGGGGGTTTGGGACAGTTGTACACTTGTATACTCATGGCTGATTCATGTCAATGTGTGGCAAGAACCACCACAATATTGTAAAGTAATTAACTTCAATTAAAATAATTTTTTTTAAAAAGTAGAGACATCATTTGCCAACAAAGGTCCATTTAGTCAAAGTTACGATTTTTCCAGTAGTCATGTACAGATGTGAGTTTGGACTTTAAAGAAGGCTGAGCGCTGAAGAATTGATGCTTTTGAATTGTTCTGGTGAGGACTCTTGAGCATCCCTTGGACAGTAGGAGATTAAATCAGTCAATCCTAAAGGAAATCAGTCCTGAATATTTATTTATTTGAAGGCCTGATGCTGAAGCTGAAGCTCCAATACTTTGGCCACCTGATGTAAAGAGGTGACTCATTGGAAAAGCCCATGATGCTAGGACACATTGAGGGCAAAAGAGAAGGGGACGGCTGAGGATGAGATGGTTAGATAGCATCACCAACTCAATGGACATGATCTTGAGCCTACTGTGGAAGATAGTAAAGGACAGATGTGGCTGGCATGCTACAGTCCTTAGGGCCACAAAGAGTCAGGCATGATTTAATGACACCACCACAACAAACCTGGGCACTTAGAATTGCCTTAGCAGAATGGTATCACATAGAACAACCTCTTACCCAGTAAAAATACCTAATACAATCCAATATAGAATAAAACAAGGCCTAAACTAATTAATTTCTATCATAGACTCATACTTAGGGAGGGGGCCATTGTGCCTGTTTTCTTTCCCCTTAGCAACCCAATTTGGTCATTACTCCATCTTAATAAAAGATGACTGGCTCCCAGGAATAGATGACTGCAAATTTACATCCATTACACCCCTTATGAAGTGTTCTATACACAACATTGGTCTTCCCATGTGGTTCAGTGGTAAAGAATCTGCCTGCCAATGCAGGAGACACAGGAGATATGGGTTCAGTCCTTGGGTCAGAAATATCTGCTGGAGATGGAAATGAAAATCCACTTCAGTATTCGTGCCTGGAAAATCTCATGGACAGAGGAATCTGGTGGGCTACAGTCCTAGGTTCAAAAAGAGCATGACTTTTTGCTCTTTGCATGACTGAGCAACTCAGCAGGCATGCATGCATGCTATTATAGAAATTAGTGACTTTATCCAATCAGTGACTAGAAAATTATTTTCTATTGCATCTTCTTTCTATGTTCTCTATTCAGTGCCTATTTCTTCACATGGTTTGCTTCACTTTCTGAGAGACTATATATATATATATATATATATATTTTTAACCCAGATCCCCAGTTCCAACAATTCTGCCATTGTACACATGCTTTACAGTCAGGAGCCTAACCATATTCATTATTTTCTCAGAATACAGATATAACAATATTTTGAAGTCATCCTTCTCAGAAATTTGACACACTTATTCTAGATGTACACCCATTCACAAAGGAACATGTGCACATACACACACACTCTCACTGAGGGATGAGACTTTGTCCAGCACTAGTACAAGGCCCTGTCACTTTGATTAATTTCCAGACATGATATAGTCGAATCAGAGCTGCTCTCTTGGACACTTAAGGCCTCTTTCTACCATTTTCAGCATGTGCAATGATAAAATGAATCCCACATCTTTGGGGGCTTTTTTGGTTGCTAGAGGCAACATATTACTCATTTATAAGTTTTCCCTAAAGTAATTTATGCTACTGCAGTGATCCCATTGTGAATGGCCTCCCACTCACCAACAAAAAGGCTCAGAATCTACCCAGATTATAATGCAAACAGGCACATGCTTTAAGATACACAAGAGATTCCTTAACTTTAAAAACTTTAGCAATATCTATTGAAGTCTTTGTTTAGTTTTTACTAGATTATTTGAAGTTTTCTTTTTTTTTATTATGGAGTTCTAAGAGTTCCCACATATTTTGAATATCAATCCCTCATCAGATAAGTTGTTTTTTTATTCAGTACATTGCTTTTTACTCTGTTGACTGGCTCCTTTTCTGTGCAATCATTTTAATTCGATGTAGCCTTTTTTGTCAAAATTTGCGTTTGTTGTTTGACCAATGGAACAGAATACAGAGACAAGAAATAAAGTAAACCCACATGCATATGATCAAGTGATCTTAGACAAGACTGTCAAGAATACAAAATTGAGTGTCTTTCCTCCCCCCCCCCCTTTCTGACTTATTTCATAAGCCAGTGATTAAGAGAAGAAATTTAAAAGCATGGAGGAGAAAAAGATAAGAATGCATTTAGGGAAATAAAGATAAGAATGAATGCTGGTCCAAATTGAGGTGTTCTGTAAGGTTAAATGCACACTGACTGAACTTAGTATAAAAATGTAGCCTCGGTAATAATTGTTTATGTTGATTACATGTTCAAGTAATATTTTGGAGATATTGGGTTAAATAAAATGTATTGTTTTTCTGAAAGAATATACAATGGAGAAAAAATAGTCTTCTCAACAAACTGGGGCTTCCATGGTGGCTCAGTTGGTGAAGAATCTGGCTGAAGCACAGGAGACCCAGGTTTGATCCCTGGTCAGGAATTCAACAAATTATGTTGAAAAAAACTGGATATTCACATGAAAAAGAATAAAACTACCAGCTTACATCCTACATGACACTCAAAATGAATTAAATATTTCAGTGTAAGACCTGAAATTGCAAAACTCTTAGAATAAAAAACAGGGGGAAAGTTTCATGATATTGGGCTTGGCAGTGATTTTTTTTTTTTTTGGATATCACAAGAAAAAACATAAGCAACAAAAGTAAAATTAGTGTCATATGTTTTTTAAAATTAGTTTTTTTGACATTTAGCATTTTTAGGTATATAATATAATTGATCATAACCAAAAAAAAATGGTATCATAATTGACTAATTTATATGGTACAGTGTTCTGTATCTGTTTATGTGTTGTGATGACATACCATTTATTATTACAGTTGCTAGAATACTCCATTATGTTCTGGTGATAAGATGGTATGATAGGCAGAGTAAACCTAAGAATATTTTATTTACATGGCAAAGGGATTTTGCATATATAATTAAGTGAATGACCTAAAGATGGAGAGATTATTTTGAATTATTCTGATGAGCCCCATGTAATCATAAGTTTCTCATAGAAGAGCAACAGGAAGGTGAGAATAATAGTAATGGGAAGAGCCTTTAAGTTGCAGAAAAACTGGGAGATAGATTCTCCCCTACTGCCATCAGAAGGAGCAAAGCCCTGATAATACCTTGTGTTTTGTCCCTCAGTTCTAAGTCACTAAGTGTGTGGCAAGCTATTTATTACAGCAGCAATGGGAAACTAATACCGACAGTAAGTCAAAATCATTTTTATAGTCCAAGAAATAGATTTTCCCATTCTATCACTAGCAAAACAGAAAAAATACATTATAAAAATATTTGAGCTTGTGCCCTTGAGTTTTCAGTATTCTTGCTTTTATGGGACACTTTTCTTTGCCAAACTTTCTTTTTTCACTTGGCTTCTATTATGCTGTTTTTCATTGATAATTTGGTCCTAACAAGATTTTATTATAGAAAATACCTTGCCTTCCATTTAGAGATATGAAAAAGGTCACTAGATGCTTATGGTATGCATAAGGATTCTTCCTGCAAGTCTCTTTGCAATTACTATTTATTCAGCCAGTGAATGAGCTATTCTGTTGATTGATAACTTGCTTTGCTAAAAATATAAGAACAAATCATTCTCCTTTAGGAATATAGCTTAATATTCTACAGATATTACTTTTATAAACCTAATTGCAGTATGGTTTACTCTGTATAATTCTAGATTACCATCCATCATTTCTATATTCATTGATCAAAAAAGTAAGCTTTTGTTTAGAGAAATTAGAAACTAATGCAAATGAACATTTTAGTCTTTATAAGACAAAAACACTTTGATTATTCTCTCATTCAAACAAATATGCAGAAAGTATGGAGTTTTGATGCAAATGTAATGACAACATTTTCTCTTTTAAGAATAAAACTTGTTTTCAGGCAGACAAATTGCTTATAGCAGCACTCCTTATTAACAGTTTAATGCAATCAACATATGTAATTTAAAATTTTCTAATAGTCATTTTAAAAAGTAAAAAGGAGAGTGTAAAATAATTTTAATGATACATTGTATTTGGCCTCCTATGTGCAAAATACTGTCATTTAACAAATAATCTAAAGCATATTATCAATATATATATATATATATATATATATATATTTTTTTTACAAAGTATTCAACACCTGATGTGCATTTTATACTAACAGAGCATTTCAACTTTAACTGGCTATATATCAAGTTCTCAGAAACTAAAATATTGGATTACACATGTACATAGGATTACTAGTTTAAAAAAAAGACCATTGAACTAAAGAAGAAATGTAGTAGCCCTCATAGTCAACAAAAGTGTCTGAAATGCAGTACTTGGATGCAATCTCAAAAATTACAGAATGGTCTCTGTTCATTTCCAAGGCAAAAAATTCAATATCACAATAATCCAAGTCTATGCCCTGACCAGTAAGACTGAAGAAACTGAAGGTTAATGGTCTATGAAGACCCACGAGACCTTCTAGAACTGACACTAAAAAAAGATGTCCTTTTCATCATAGGGAAATTGAATGCAAAAGTAGGACTATGACTAGGAAGAAGTAGGACATTTCTTCAAAGGGATTATTGCCCACAGTAGTAAAGATAATGGTCATCTGAATTAAATTCTCCCATTCTGGTCCATTTTAGTTCACTGATTCCTAAAATGTTAATGTTCACTTTTGCAACCTCCTGTTTGACCACTTCCGGTTTACCTTGTTCATGAACCTAACATTCCAGTTACCTATGCAATATCATTCTTTACAGCATTGAACTTTACTTCCAACACCACCACAGTCACATCCACAACTGGGCATTGTTTTCACTTTGGCTCCATCTCTTCCTTCTTTCAGGAGCTATTTCTCCACTCTTTTGCAGTAGCATCTTGGGTACCTACAAAACTGCGGAGTTAATCATTCAGTGTCATATCTTTTTGCCTTTTCATACTGTTCATGGAGATCTCAAGGCAAAAATACTGAAGTGGTTTGCCATTCCCTTCTCCACTGGACCACGTTTTGTCAGAACCCTCCACCATGACCTCTCTGTCTTGGGTGACCCTACAGCATGGCTCAATTTCATTGAGTTATACAAGACTGTGATCCATGTGGTGAGTTTTGTTAATTTTTTGTGATTGTGGTTTTCATTCTGCCTTCCCTCTGCTGGAAAACAGGCTAGTAGAAGCTCCCTGATGGGAGGGACTGGCTGTGGGACTGGAATCCAGGTCTTGTTCTGATGGGCAGGGCCATGCTCAGTAAATCTTTAATCCAATTTTCTGTTGATAAATGGGGCTGATTTCCCTCCCTGTTGTTCATCCTGAGGCCAAACTGTGGTAGGGATCATGGCAGTTCAGTCAGTCAGTTCAGTTGCTCAGTCCTGTCCGACTCTTTGCGACCCCATGAATCGCAGCACGCCAGGCCTCCCTGTCCATCACCAGCTCCCGGAGTTCACTCAAACTCATGCCCATCAAGTCAGTGATGCCATTCAGGCATCTCATCCTCTGTCATCCCCTTCTCCTCCTGCCCCCAGTCCTTCCCAGCATCAGGGTCTTTTCCAATAAGTCAACTCTTTGCATGAGATGGCCAAAGTACTGGAGTCTCAGCTTCAGCATCAGTCCAGGACTGATCTGCCTTAGGATGGATTAGTTGGATCTCCTTGCTGTCCAAGGGACTCTCAAGAGTCTTCTCCAACATCACAGTTCAAAAGCATCAAATTTTTGGCACTCAGCTTTCTTCACAGTCCAACTCTCACATCCATACATGACCACTGGAAAAACTATAGCCTTGACCAAATGGAACTTTGTTGGCAAAGTAATGTCTCTGCTTTTTAATATGCTATCTAGGTTGGTCATAACTTTCCATCCAAGGAGTAACCATCTTTTAATTTCATGGCTGCAGTCACCATCTGCAGTGATTTTGGAGCCCCCAAAAATAAAGTCTGACACTGTTTCCACTGTCTCCCTATCTATTTCCCATGAGGTGATGGGACCAGATGCCATGATCTTAGTTTTCTGAATGTTAAGCTTTAAACCAACTTTTTCACTCTCCTCTTTCACTTTCATCAAGAGGCTTTTTAGTTCCTCTTCACTCTCTGCCATAAGGGTGGTGTCATTTGCATATCTGAGGTTATTGATATTTTTCCAGGCAATCTTGATTCCAGCATGTGCTTCTTCCAGCCCAGTGTTTCTCATGATGTACTCTCCATATAAGTTAAATAAGCAGGGTGACAACATACAGCCTTGATGTACTCCTTTTCCTATTTGGAAAGAGTGTGTTGTTCCATGTCCAGTTCCAGCTGTTGCTTCCTGACCTGCATACAGGTTTCTCAAGAGGCAGGTCAGGTGGTCTGGTATTCCCATCTCTTTCAGAATTGTCCAGTTTATTGTGATCCACACAGTCGAAGGTTTTGGTGTAGTCAATAAAGCAGAAATAGATGTTTTTCTGGAACTCTCTTGCTTTTTCGATGATCCAGCAGATATTAGCAATTTGATCTCTGGTGCCTCTGCCTTTTCTAAAACCAGCTTGAACATTTGGAAGTTCCCGGTTAACATATTACTGAAGCCTGGCTTGGAGAATTTTGAGCATTACTTTACTAGCATGTGAGATGAGTGCAATTGTGTGGTAGTCTGAGCATTCTTTGAGATTGCCTTTCTTGGGGACTGGAACGAAAACTGACCTTTTCCAGGCTTGTGGCCACTGCTGAGCTTTCCAAATTTGCTGGCATATTGAGTGCAGCACTTTCACAGCATCATCTTTCAAGATTTGAAATAGCTCAACTGGAATTCCATCACATCCACTAGCTTTGTTCTTAGTAATCCTTTCTAAGGCCCACTTGACTTCACATTCCAGGATGTCTGGTTCTAGGTGAGTGGTCACACCATCATGATTATATGGCTCATGAAGATCGTTTTTGTATAGTTCTTCTGTGTATTTTGCCACCTCTTCTTAATATCTTCTGCTACTGTTAGGTCCATACCATTTCTGTCCTTTATTGAACCCATCTTTGCCTAAAATGTTCCCTTGATATCTCTGATTTTCTAGAAGATATCTCTAGTGTTTCCCATTCTGTTGTTTTCCTCTATTTCTTTGCATTGATCACTGAGGAAGGCTTTCTTATCTCTCCTGGTTATTCTTTGGAACTCTGCATTCAAATGGGAATATCTTTCCTTTTCTCCTTTGCTTCTTGCTTCTCTTCTTTTCACAGCTATTTGTAAGACCTCCTCAAACAACCATTTTGCCTTTTTGCATTTCTTTTCCATGGGGATGGTCTTGATCCCTGCCTCCTGTACAATGTCATGAACCTCTGTCTGTAGTTCATCAGGCTCTCCGTCTATCAGATCTAGTCCCTTAAATCTATTTCTTACTTCCACTGTATAGTCATAATGAATTTGATTTAGGTCATACCTAAATGGTCTAGTGGTTTTCCCTACTTTCTTCAGTTTAAGTCTGTATTTGGCAATAAGGAGTTCATGATCTGAGCCACAGTTAGCTCCTGGTCTTGTTTTTGCTGACTGTATAGAGCTTCTCCATCTTTGGCTGCAAAGAATATAATCAGTCTGATTTCGGTGTTGACCATCTGGTGATGTCCATGTGTAGAGTCTTCTCTTGTGTTGTTGGAAGAGGGTGTTTGCTATGACCAGTACGTTCTCTTAGCAAAACTCTTATTAGCCTTAGCCCTGCTTCATTCCGTACTCCAAGGCCAAATTTGCCTGTTGCTCCTGGTGTTTCTTGACTTCCTACTTTTGCAATCCCGTCCCCTATAATGAAAAGGACATCTTTTTTAGGTGTTAATTCTGAAAAGTCTTGTAGGTCTTCATAGAACCATTCAACGTCAGCTTCTTCAGCATTACTGGTTGGGGTATAGGCTTGGATTACCATCATATTGAATGGTTTGCCTTGGAAATGAACAGAGATCATTCTGTTTTTTGAGACTGTATCCAAGTACTGCATTTTGGACTGTTTAGTTGACCATGATGACTACTCCATTTCTTCTAAGGGATTCTTTCCCACAGTAGTAGATATAATGGTCATCTGAGTTAAATTCACCCATTCCAATCCATGGCAGTAATGGTGAATTCTCCAAAAGGACTTATGCCAGCCCTGTTGTATTCAGTGCCACTGACCCCTCAGCAGGGCACTGTCGACCCACAACTGCCAGAAACTTGTGGACACTCATGGGCAACTCTTGGCTTGGTCTCTTGTGGGATCACTGCTCCTTTCTCCGGGACCCTGGTGTGCATAATGATTTGTTTGTACCCTCCAAAAATCTGTTTCCCCATTCCTGTGGAATGTCTGTAATCAAATCCCACTGGCTTCCAAAATTAAATTCGCTGGGGGTTCTCAGTCCTTTTGGCAGATCCCCAAGTGGGTAAATCACTCATGGGTCGCAGAACTTTCATAACAATGTAAGAACTTCTTTGGTATAAGTGTTCTTCAGTCTGTGGGTCGTCTGCTCAGTGGCTCTATTGTGGGGCTGTGGAAAATTCTTAAAGAGATGGGAATACAAGACCACCTTATCTGCCTCCTGATAAATCTGCATGCAGGTCAAGAAGGCACAGTTAGAAAGGGACATGAAACAATGGACTGGCTCCAGATTGGGAAAGGAGTATGTCAAGACTGTATATTGTCACCCTGCTTATTTAACTTATATGCAGAGTACATCATGAGAAACACCGAACTGGATGAAGGACAAAGTGAAATCAAGATTGCCAGGAGAAATATCAACCACCTCAGATATGCAGATGACACCATCCTCACATAAAGAGGAACTAAAGAGCCTCTTGATCACAGTGAAAGAGGAGAGTTAAAATGTTGGCTTAAAACTTAACATTCAAAAAACTACGATCATGGCTTCTGGACCCATCACTTCATGGCACATAGAAGTGGAAACAGTGGAAACAGTGAAAGACTTTATTTTCTTGGGCTCCAAAATCACTGCAGATGGAGACTGCAGACATGAAATTAAAAGACGCTTGCTCCTTGGAAGAAAAGCTATGACCAACCGAGACAGCATATTAGAAAGCAGAGTTATGACTTACTGACAAAAGTCCATCTAGTCAAAGCTATGGTATTTTCAGTAGTCATGTAAGTATGTGAGAGTTGGACCATAAAGAAAGCTGAGCACCTAAGAAATGATGCTTTTGAACTGTGGTATTGGAGAAGACTCTTGAGAGTTCTTTGGACTGCAAGGAGATCCAGGCAGTCAGTCCTAAAGGAAATCAGTCCTAAATATTAATTGCAAGCTCTGATGCTGAAGCTGAAGCTCCGATACTTTGGTCAACTGAGGCGAAGAACTGACTCCTTAGAAAAGACCTTGATGCTAGGAAAGACTGAAGACAAGAGAAGGGACAAGGACAACAGAGGATGAGGTGGTTGGCTGGCATCACCAACTCAATGGCCATGAGTTTGAGCAAGCTCTGGGAGTTGTTGCACAGGGAATATTCATGCACTGCAGTCCATGAGGTCACAAAAATTCAGACACGACTGAGCTGATTGAACGGAAATGATTTTCATAAATATACCTAAAGGTCTAGATGTTTGAGGCATATTGGCATTGTTCCACCAAATATAAAATTGCCCAAATATTTTCCTCATTGTTTTATTCATTTTTTAGTCAAGAAAGTTATGCTTCATGCAAGAACTTGACAGGAAAACACCTTCTCATGGCTATGTCACGTTAAAGAACATAGAATACAAGAAACAGCAACACATATTCAGTGCAATAAAAACAAAGAGATAGGTTTGAATGAGATTAGATAATCAGAAAATGTAGAAGTAACATTTTAATGAGCTACTAGTGGCAAATATTTTCACAGGCTAATATATTGATATATTTTATTCAATATTGTAATTATTTTATATTTGATTAAGCATTGGTCACTTCAAAAACAGTTATTTTATGTGAGAAAAAAGAGATAGTCTTGTATTAGAATATCACTCTTCTACCAGAGAAGAATGGGCAAAAGAAATCTGCACATTAAAGATTATTTGATTAGGATTATTTGAATAAAAACAATGATCTGTTGCAACATAGGAAAAGTTGTAGCTGTGACATGTTTTGTTTTCAGTATTTTGAATGATATGAAGCTTGACTATACTAGCTTAACAAAAGATTTCAGATACAAGCTATAAATATGATAATTCCCCTTGAAATTTTAAGAATATTGACATACATTTGTTGAAAACGTCCTTTCTAGAAAAACTCCATTTAGGCAGTTTATTAATTCCTATTTCATTGACACATTTTTGGCATAGTTATTTTCATGTGAAAATAAAATTCAATCTGCTTGATTGATTCTTTATCCAATCTATGTCATATTTTACTTATTACTTTGTTATGGTATTGATATTTTTATTGGAGGCATTTTTACCAGAAAAGCCAAACAGAGAGCAAATGTCAAAAGAGTTAATTCTTCAGTGTTTTAAAACAATAATATTTGGAAATTAATATATTTTCATTTCATGCTGTGAGTATTAAATGATGTTTCTGAGAGAATGTTTATTGTTTAAATATTATTTCACTAACTGGCAGTTCAGCAGGATCTGAATGCTTATCAACTTTCAGCTTATTATAGGAAAATAATACAATGTAGTGATTACATTAAAAAGAGGATATGAATATATTTATAAATGATAAGCTGAATATAAATCATAACCGTAGTTGAAGTGAAGTGAAGTGGCTCAGTCGTGTCCGACTCTTTGCCACACCATGGACTGTAGCCCACCAGGTTCTTCCGTCCTTGGGATTTTCCAGGCAAGAGTACTGGAGTGGGTTGCCATTTCCTTTCTATGCTTAATAAATAGTATGCAATATGATATAAAATAGCATTTTCTTTTCTTTTGAGCTCTTAGAGACTTCATTGCTAGTAGAAGATTGAGCACATAGATTGCATTAATATAAAGTATTTTGAGATTTGATCATGTGTACTGTCCAGGAATAATTATTATTACAAATGCTGTATTATTTCAGAAACTAAGGAAAATGCTAAAATTTTACAGAATTCACATGGTATTTTAGTTGTGGGAGGCCCTCAACTGATAATTTGCAAGGTAAAATAAATCCAGGGAAATTTATTAGCATTTCTGTTCTTTAAAGAAGAGGATAGTCTCAATGTCTAAAAGAACAGTGACATGAAATTATTTAGTTAGCTCCACAGAAGTTTATTGTTATTCCATTTAGAAATAACCCCTGGGCAGTGAAGAATTGGTTTCCATGGTTAGTATGTAAAATTTGGAAAGCAGTAAAAGAGATTTGCATTAAATTTTTTACACTTTGGAAAGTTTGCTCTCCGGAGATTTCGATAACAGATTTATCAAATCTTTTATACTGAAGATTGGCAAGAAAATAGATCCTTTCCTTCTCTTTAAAAAAGTACAGACTTGCAAATCGCACACACACACAAACCCTTTTTGATTTGCACTTAAAGTGAAGAAAAGCTATAGGCTTCTTCCAGAGTCTTTTAAAAATTGTTTCCTTTCTTGGTAATTTTGAGGCAGTGAGTGAGATGCCCTTGTACAGTATCACTGAAGAACACTTGTAACAGAAAAAAAAAAAAGAAAGAAAAAATCACTGATCTAGAGTAAGCATCCTATGAAAGATAAGAACCTCCAGTGTAAATCCTGCTACTCTGTGTGCTAGAGGAAACACTATTGTACTGCTTAATTATATCCTGTCATGAAAAATACTCAGGTATGAAGGTGCTTAGGTATTTATCTCAATCTTAAAGACTTTGCTTAATTTTCAGTAGTTACAAAAAATGAAAAGTACTGAACAACAGCAAAAGAGTTGCCTCATTGCACAGAGAGTAGAAATAAGACTACTTAAGTGTTTATCAAAATGCTTTTAAAAAGTCTTTCTTATTTCCACAAAAGTCAGGCATATACATATACATATGTGTATATGTGTGTAAATATATGCATGTATACATAGGTAGATAGATATATTCATGAACTAGAGAAACAGAGGAAAACAATAGAGAAAAAGAGGACAATAGAATGGGAAAGACTAGAGATCTTTTCAAGAAAATTAGAGATACCAAGAGAATATTTCATGCCAAGAAAATAATATCCCCACACAATAAAGAACAGAAACGGTATGGACCTAACATAGCAGAAGATATTAAGAAGAGGTGGCAAGAATACACAGAAGAATTTACAACAAAGATCTTGATGACCCAGATAACAACGAATGGTGTGGTCACTCACCTAGAGCCAGACATCCTGGAGTGCAAAGGCAGTGGGCCTTAGGAAGCATCACTACAAGCAAATCTAGTGGAAGTGATGGAATTTCAGCTGAGCTATTTCAATACCTAAAATATGATGCTGTGAAAGAGCTGAACTCAATATGTGAGCAAATTCCACAGAACTGGAAAAGGTCAGTTTCCATTCCAATCCCAAAGAAGGGCAATGCCAAAGTATGTTCAAACCACCAAACAGTTGGACTCATTTCACATGCTAGCAAAGAAATGCTCAAAATTCTCCAAGCCAGGCTTCAACAGTTCATGAACTGAGAACTTCCAGATATTCAAGCTGGATTTAGAAAAGGCAGAGGAACCAGAGATCAATTGCTAACTTTTGTTGGATCATAGAAAAAGCAGGAGAGTTTCAGATAAACTTCTACTTCTGCTTCATTGACTATGCTAAAGCCATTGATTGTGTGGATCACAGTAAACTCTGGAAAATTCTTCAAGTGATGGGAATACCAGGCCACCCTTACTTGCCTCCTGAGGAATCTGTATGCAGGTCAAAAAGCAACAGTTAGAAATGGACATGGAACAACAGTTGGTTCTAAATTGGGAAAGAAGTACATCAAGGCTGTATATTGTCACTCTGCTTATTTAACGTATATACAGAGTATATCATATAAAATGCAGGGATGGATGAAGCACAAGCCAGAATCAAGATTGCCGGGAGAAATATCAATAACCTCAGATATAAAGATGACACCACTCTTATGGCAGAAAGTGAAGAAGAACTAAAGAGCTTTATGATGAAAGTGAAAGAGGAGAGTGAAAGAGTGAAAATGATGGTTTAGAACTCAACATTCAAAAAACAAGGATCATGACATTCAGTCCCATCACTTCATGGCAAACAGAAGGGACACAATGGAAACGGTGACAGACTTAATTTTTCTGGGCTCCAAAGTCACTGCAGATGGTAACTGCAGCTATGAAGTTACAAGACGCTTGCTCCTTGAAAGAAAAGCCATAGCTTTTCTAGACAGCATATTAAAAAGCGAGAGTGTCACTTTGCTTGCAAAGGTCCGTCTAGTCAAAGCTATGGTTTTTCCAGTAGTCATTTATGTATGTACACGACAATTAGACAATAAAGAAGGCTAAGCTCTGAAGAATTGATGCTTTTGAGCTGTGGTGTTGGAGGAGACTCTTGAGAGTCCCTTGGGCTGCAAGGAGATCCAACCAGTCAATCCTAAAGGAAATCAGTCCTGAGTATTCATTGGAAGGACTCAAACTGAAGCTGAAGCTCCAATACTTTGGCCACCTGATGTGAAGAGCCAGATCACTGGAAAAGACCCCGATGCTGGCAAAGATTGAAGGCAGGAGGAGAAGGGAAGGACTGAGGATGAGATGGCTGGATGGCATCGTGAGCTCAATGGACATGAGTTTGAGCAAGCTCTGCGAGATTGTGAAGGAAAGGGAAGCCTAGCATGCTGCAGTACATGGGATTTCAAAGAGTAGACATGAGTGAACAACTGAATGACAATCATTGACAGTATATACATATATAAATTACTAGTTTTATTTCTTCAATGAAAATTATTTAAAACTTGAAAAATATAATGCATACAAACATAATCTAGAAATATACAAATCTTATGAAAGCAAATTTATAACAATTTGGTATTCAAACAATAACATTCTTATATTGTAATCACCTACTATCCATTTGTCCATAATACCAATTACAAGGTTTTGTCTATCTTACAATTAATAAGCTTAAATCCACACCAGTTTTGCTAAATAGGAAACTGAGGATCATCTCTTAAACTTTGATCTAGTTTAAGTGAATTCCCTATTTTCTACTGTATACTAATAAAGTGACAAATATAATTCCATTGTCTCTGGTATTTTGCTTGTGGAAATCTTTGTCAAATCTAGAGATAAAATAATTTAGTACGATCAGCTTTAATTGCATTGTATCAATCCTTTCATCTCTTATTTCTCAAAAGAGATCTTGATCCAACATTGATTGCTGTGGTCTCTACTTTTTCTGATATTAATATTTCCACCAAAAATGGTGAGTATGTTTTGGTTTCCTGGTATGGATGTTGTTACCCACACAATCTTTGTGCATACTTTTTGACCAAACTTTAGTACAATTTAAATAACTAACTTATATTTTATTAGCAACTTGTGAAAATCAAAGTTGCCCCAGTCAAAATATTTGTTTTGCCTGCTGCCTCATTATTATTAGTTACTTTGTTTTTACTCTTACATATGTCTCTTTTAGATATTTGTGTTTTCCGGTAATTTATGGAGAAGGGCTTATGGGTTTGTTTTCTTCTTGTGGTTCAATTTGTGTATTCTAAGAAATAATATTTAGACAATAGTGTGGTAACTCTTGGGCTTCCCTTATAGCTCAGTTGGTAAAGAATCTGCCTGCAATACAGGAGACCCTGGTTCAATTCCTGGGTTGGCAAGATACATTGGAGAAGGGATAGGCTACCCACTCCAATATTCTTGGCCTTCCCTTGTGGCTCAGCTGGTAAAGAATCTGCCTGAAATGCAGGAGATCTGGGTTCAAGCCCTGGATTGGGAAGATCCCCTGGAGAAGGGAAACGCTACCCACTCCAGTGTTCTGGCCTGGAAAATTCCATGGACTGTATAACTCTTAAAGTCTTATGAAATTTTATTCATTTGTTCATTTATTCATTCATTAAAAATACATTTATTGACATCTGATACTGCCATGATATCTTTCTACACTAATACGAATATAATATGTCCAACATTAAGGGTTTTGTTTAACTGTGGGTAATTCAGAGATGTAAGTAGAATTTTATAACATTATGATGTTAAAATAATAAAAAAGAGGTTGATTCCATTGACAGAAACCAAGCAAAAGCTAAGCTCATTCTTTATCACACCAATGGAAAGTGCAAATACTTTATTAAGTACAAAATCAAACACAGTTGTGATGATATCCAAGCATTAGGAAGTTGAGTAATAAGGAATTTTCCCACTCTAATGGTTAATTTCTAATTATTAGTTAACATGTTTACTCTAATGATTAATTTCTTACATAGGATTCTGATATTCCAGTCCCTCTTTGTAGAGGTTTGACTCTGATCCTAGGTGTTTTGTCACCCAACGTCAGAGAGACTGGACCGAGAGAAAAGAGGGGGATATGAGATATTAACCTCTAAATGTTTTCCATATCAACTGTTGGAAACAGTTATCCTGTTCCCAAACTATCTTTGAACTATTTTAGTAACTTTTAAAGAAGTATTTGTTTCAACTCTGCAAAGCAGTCCTTCATTCCAACCTCAAATACAACTTCAAATAGAGAAGAGTTATCCTTCCTAATATGTTTAATTAATTCTTAGTCATCTATAACATGTTGAGATGTACTGTTAATAGATAAATATATGCTAATGAATTAATACTAAAGAATAAGGTTTGAGCAATTTTTTTTCTAATTAAACAAAGGTAGGGCTATCTTCATTCTGTCTTCCTTTTCTCTGAGTACTCACACTTCAGATCCTTTTAAAATGTTTTCTAAACACCAAGAAGTACTCACTGTAGTCTATCAACCAGTCTTGTTTATTTTCTTATTGTGGCATCACAGTGTGTGTGTTTGGGTGTGTGTGCATGCTTGCATGTGTATGGAAGTGGAAGTGTTTGTCACTCAGTTGTATCCGATTCTTTGCAACCCCGTGAACTGTACCTCTGTTCATGGAATTCTCCAGGCAAGTATACTGCAGTGGGTTGCCATTCCCTTCTCCAGTGGATCTTCCTGACCCAAAGTTCAAATCCAGGGCTCCTGCTTGCAGGCAGATTGCATGTGTATGGGTGTGTGTATTTCTTGATTGCCATCACATTTAACCTTTCTATTTCCTTAATTTTATTTTTTAAAATATTTGATTAAAAAATTAATACTATGTTTTATTTGGGGCTGCTGACATTTCAAAAAGCAATATTGTTTTTTATAGATGACCTTAGTTTTATTCAGGTCCTCATTTCCTTGATTTGAAGGAGTTTCAAATTATGCATCTTTTATACATTCCAACAGGATATTTGAGAAATTGATCCTGAGATCAAAATCCCTGAAGTCACTAGGACATTTCTACTTATTTCTATATATGACTGTTTAGATATTTGAATCTCATCCTCACACAAATGATGTTTTTAAAATATTTGCCAAAACCTCAGAAAGTCAAAATCATTTAATTAAGGACTGTATCTATGAAAGAAAGCAACTCTTTATACTTCATCTATATCTAGGAAAATGTGTCTTTTCCCATTAACCAGGCACATGTGAGTTTTTAGGTGAATTAAATGCTAATTATGTTTGTATTGATTTGTGTTTATTATAAGTATTTTCATATTAATTTTAAAAAATGGGAAAATTCTCCAAATTTATTATTATTACGTGAAAGTGTTAGTTGCTTAGTCATGTCCAACTCTTTGCAACCGCTTGGACTGTAGCCAGCCAGGGTCCTCTGTCCATGGGACTTCCAGGCAAGAATATTGCAGTGGGTTGCCATTTCATCCTCCACGGGATTTTTCCAACCCAGGAATCAAACCCAAGTTTCCTGCATTGGCAGGTAGATTCTTTAAAACTGAGGCACCTAGGAAAACCCAATCATGGAAGTAGAAACCTCTAATGAATTTCAGTGAGTATAATTCATAATATTAACTGCCATTTATAAGTACATGAAGAACTTTTCAATGAGGTAATAATTTTAAGGTATGAATTATTTTTCACTAGAAAAGTATTAGCAAAATAATATTGATATTAAAAAAGTTGCCAAGAATAAGTAAATAAAAAAGTTGCCAAGATAAAACATTTTAAATTTGTGACAGGCTAAAGTAATTTTAATGTAGAAATTCAGTACACCAGTTGGAAATTTGACCAAAAGCTGTAATATCATTCATCAAACATAGTGAATGCATATAGGTTCAGAATTATTTAATTAATGCAATATTAAACCATGACATATAATTGATAGTATTAGTTTCAAAGTTGAGTTACAAGGAGAATTAATGGTGTATATGAAGAATACTTGAAAAAGTAAATTAATCAGTTTAAAAATCTAAGGAATATTAAAGACAGTAAAATTCATGAGTACACATATAGATACACAATAGCATAAAAGAAAATCACATATTGTTCTTGTCAGTTATAGTTAGCTGTCTTCCCACCTTAGGACCCTAGCTAGGCTTAATATTCAGAAGTTTTGTGGTCAAACAATATTCACTTAGTATGAAGTTTCAAGTTTGCAAGATAAATTATACATGTTTTATTGTCTCTGTATAACATTTAATTTACAAGGGATTTTAATATTACCTTATTAAAAATCTACTCTATATTGTATTAAAGATAATTCTTTTAATCTATATGTTCATTATTTTATACTTACAATGTGTTTCTAGTAAAGGGCTTTTTCTTCTTCCAAGAAAGAATTTAAATTGGAATGTTAGTTCCACACTTATCTATGACTCTTCCATAATGTCAGATCTTATGCCTAAACATTGTGTTCTTTCCTTTTATTTTCAAGATGTAGATTTAATTTCTCTTCACTTTTGAACACTTTTATTTTTTTCATTCTTCTGTTTATTATCTGTCTTGATTATAAGTACAATTTGAAAGGATGCTTTCTCTTCTAAGTCCCATCCTTTGTTTAAAGTTTTTTCTTTTTCTCCTATTTAGAGCTCTATATTTCAATCTAACACATATCTATTACTTTGTTCAAAAATGTTTTTGTTTTTGACCACATGCTAAATCATGTCCAACTCTTTGCAACCCCATGGACTATAGTACTCCAGGCTTCCCTGTCCTTCACTATCTCCCAGAGTTTGTAAAGTCATATCCATTGAGTTGGTGATGCCATCCAACGATTTCATCCTCTGTTGCCCTCTTCTTCTCCTGCCTTCGATATTTCCCAGATTCAGGGTCTTCAAATCAGGTGGCAAAAGCATTGGAACTTCAGCTTCAGCATCAGTGCTTCCAGTGAATATTAAAGGGTTGATTTCCTTTAAGACTGATTGGTTTGACCTCCTTGATGTCCAAGGAACTCTCAAGTGTCTTCTCCAGCACCACAATTCAAAAGCATCAATTCTTCAGTGCTCAGCCTTCTCTATGGTCCAAGTCTCACATGCCTACATGACTACTGGAAAAACCATAGCTTTGACTATATGGACCTTTGTTGGCAAAGTGGTGTCTCTGCCTTTTGTTGTTGTTGTTATTTTTAAAGAAAACACTCATTTGGTTTTTATTTCACAATACACTCAGTCTCCAAATCATAACACTGATACTACTACCAACATTATGATTGCAAGAAATAGTTTTTAAAATATTTTGCATATGATTCCTCCATTCTCATTCCCACTTCTCTGGAGACCATACTTTCTCATTTTTTAACCCTCACTGAATCTTTGTTTTACAAGTATATGTGTAGTACTGTCAGTCCTTATATTAATGTCTCTCTAGTCATTTTGATTTTCTGAAGTTTGTTTTCTAGTAGATTCCTCAGGAAGAGCCAATGGGAATATTATTATTCAATTCTAGCTGATAACAGTTTGTGAGTTTTGTACTTGAAAATCAGTTTGATTATATGCAAAATATTTGGCTCATGCTTTCTTACCTTAAATATGGAATTCCATAATAAACTGTCTTTTCTCTTAAATTCTCTCATTATATTTCTTCTCTCATACATTTTTACAGTTGAAAAGTATGATAATCTGATTTTCTTTCCCTTATGAGAGACTGTGACTTTTGCTAACAGGTCTGAAGAATTTTTATTTTTCCTTTACAGTCTCTGCTTTTTAATATGCTCTTTGAGTTTGTCATAGCTTTCCTTCCAAGCAGTAAGCATATTTTAATTTCATGGCAGGAGTCACCATCCACAGTGACTTTGGAGTCCCCCCAAAATAAAATTTGTTACTGTTTCCAATTTTTCACCTTCTATTTGCTGTGAAGTGATGGGACTGGATGCCATGAATTTAGTTTTTTGAATGTTGAGTTTCAAGCCAGCTTTTTCACTTTCCTCTTTCACCCTTATCAAGAAAATATAGACAAAAAGGAGCCATGATTCTGTACCTCAAAAAGAGTGAATTCTTTTATTGAAATTGCATTATTATTTTATTAACTAGCCCACTAGGCTCCTCTGTCCATGAAATTCTCCAGGCAAGAATACTGGAGTGGGTAGTCATTCTGTTCTACAGAAAATCTTCCCAACCCAGGGATCAAACCTGGGTCTTCTTTACCATCTGAGCCAACAGGGAGGCCCAAAAGTAGATGTCAGGTGTTTCAGCTTATATAACTCATCATGCCTGGCCTTCCTATACCTAGATCTCACTGTTAGTCCCTTCCTATATGCTGTGGGCAGAATTACGGCCTCCCCACCTCAGATATTCACATCTTAATCCCTAGAATTTGTGAATATGGCAAGGGAGTATTAAGACCTCAGATGGAATTAAGTTTGTTAATAAAATGACTCTGAGATGGGGAGATTATCCTGGATTATCCTGGTTAGCCCAGCATTATCACAAGTTTTCTATAAAGGCAAGATAAAGACAGAAGAATCAGTGTCAGAGTGATACAATGTGAGAAAGCCTAGACCAATCTTTACTGGTTTGGTTCATGACTCCATTCAATAGTCGATGTCTAGCTTTTGTTAATTTAATAAATAATTAATATTAATAGCAAAACCCTATGAGCCCATCATAAACCAAAGAATCAATACAGTATTATTTAAAGTATCTGTATGTATTTTTTCTTTTTTGTTAGATTTTTCCAATGAAACAACTAGCTTTAAACATATATAAATTTCATGTGTGCATTTAAACAATTCTTTGTACTTCTACTCCCCATATTTGCATTTCCTAACATATGTATAGCAGGTATGTCTGTATCTGTTTACTTACCTACCTACTATCTATCATCTAGATATCTATCTAGATATGATACAAGTAATCTCTTTAAATATCACCATTCATATGTATACTGGCCTATACTACATATGTATATTTTAATTTTAGATAATAAAATTTTTTAAAATGCTTTATGCCCAGTAAAACAAAGAGGAAATAGAATGGAGTCACACGACCTGTCCCAACAGGGTGATAATCTTTCAGTTTAATTCAGTTCAGTCACTCAGTCATATCCGACTCTTTGCGACTCCATGGAATGCAGCTTGCCAGGCTTCCCTATCCATCACCAACTCCCAGAACCTGCTTAAATTCATGTCCCACAAGTCAGTAATGCCATCCAGCCATCTCACCCTCTGTTGTCCCCTTCTACTCCCACCTTCAATCTTTCCCAGGATCAGGGTCTTTTCCAATGAGTCAGTTCTTCGCATCAGGTGACCAAAGTATTGGAGTTTCAGCTCCAGCATCAGTCCTTCCAATGAATATTCAGGACTGATCTCCTTTAGGATTGACTGGTTGGATTTCCTTGCTGTCCAAGGGACTCTCAAGTGTCTTCTTCAACACCAGAGTTCAAAAGCATCAATTCTTCAGCATTCAGCTTTCTTTATTCTCCAACTCTCACATCCATACATGACTACTGGAAAAAATCATGGCTTGACTATATGGACTTTTGTCAACAAAGTAATGTCTGCTTTTTAATATGCTGTCTAGGTTGGTCATAAGGAGCAAGTGTCATAGTTTTATATCTGCAGTCACCATCTGCAGTGATTTGGAGCCCAAGAAAATAGTTACTATTTCCACTGCTTCCCCATCTATTTGCCATAAAGTGATGGGACTGGGTCCCATGAACTTAGTTTTTTGAATGCTGAGTTTTAAGCCAGGTTTTTCACTCTCCTCTTTCAGTTTCATCAAGAGAGTCTCTAGTTCCTCTTTGCTTTCTGCCACATTGCTTTATGTGGAATCTAAAAAATGACAGAAACAAACTTATATAGAGAACAGAAATAGACCTACAGACATAAAAAACAAACTATTGGTTACCAAAGGGGTAAACAGAGGAGGAATAAATCAGGAGTTTGGGATTAGCATACACATTGATATATAAAAAATAGATAACCAACAAGGACCTACTATATAGCACAGGGAACTACACTCACTATTCTCTCATAACCTAGAAGGGAAAAGAATCTGAAAATAATATACATGAATCATTTTGCTGTGTACCAAAAGCTAATGCCCATAAATCAACTATATTTCAACAAAAGTAAATTAATTAATTTAAAAAGTAAGGCTGTAGAAAAAGAAACAAACAAACAAAAAGCAGGTCTCTGAATTCCTTGAGATCTTTAAATTCCCTCATTGCTGCTGTTGGCTTTGGTCCACCTGCAATTCTGTTTTCATCCTTCACTTTTGGTCTCATAATTTCCCTCCCTTTCTTGCAAGTCAATTCACATATTTCAAAGTATATGCATTGCTGTATTTCATTAAGTATTTAAGTATTTTTTAGGATGTAGCTTTGAAGAATAATTAGTCTGTAAGTTTAGGGGAAATTTTATCAGCTTTATTTTGCAGAGTAAAAAAAAAAACCTATTTAATTCAGTAACTTAAAAAATAGGCCATTTATTATCTCAGAATTCCATGGGTCAGTAGTTTGAGCTGGGCTCCCCTGGGAAGTTCTAAGTGGTTCTTCTGATACGTTAATGATCCCAAGATCAGCATGTGAGAGCAAGCCCCAATGCACAAGCATTTTTAAGTCATTCTTTCCATCATACTAACTGTTATCCCATTAGTCAAAGCAAGTCACATGGTTAATTAGAGTCTACCCCTTTTATGAGGAAATACAGTGTCATATTTAAAAAACCAAAAAAGTAATGAGGGAGAATTATTTTGCAATATACCACAACTAAATTTCCTTGTTATTGATCTGTGTCATTTTCCTCTTTGTGTGACGTTTATGCCAGCCTTTTAAACTTTTTAGTAATTACTATTAGTCACTTAATGATGTTAAAATATATGTTTCTGAGGCTAAAGTTTTATAAGAAAAGATGCATGACATATTATCATTGTTATTATTTCAATTAAGGAAATGTTTAAATACATGTGTGTTTCACATAACTTTTAACTGAAAAATATATTTTTAAAATATTCATGATTCTATTATAATTTGTCAGATTAGAATCATGAAAAACATAATAATGTTAATGGAAATAAACATATATGATAAACTTTAATGAAAGTAAAGGAAATGATAAATACAAAATTCAGCATAGGCCTTACTTCTAAAATAGCAAAGGAGAAAAAAAAGTTGAAATGTGGGACAGATCCAAAGAGATATACTTCTCTAAAACTGGGAAGTGGTTATCTGGAAAGCCCTTTGTCTGTTTTATAATAAAATATAACACTGCAGTATTGTGAAATGTTAGGATATTGATTTTGCTCTCAATAAATGTTACTGAATCAAATGGGTGGCCATATGTAAAAGCTGAATTCTACTCCCCTAATTCAAACCACATACAAAAGTCAATTCCAATAGGATTGATGATACTGAAGCCAAGCAGGACCCTGCAGTTCTTCCCAGAAATAGACCCCTTTCTGTCCCTCTCCCAGATTCCCTGTTTTTTGTTTGTGGAAAAGGTTTGGCCTCCTAAAATTTTGGACTCCTAGAATCAGGCCTTTCCCTGAATTCCAAAAACCATATTTAACCAGAGACATGAGAAAATGTAGACACAAAGGAAAACAAAAGCAAATAATAGTTTACCCATAAAGCAAAGTCAAGGTAGAAGACCTTAACTGTATGCTGACCATTGAACATAGCCCTCAGACTGACGAGAACCTCACCCGGTTACCTCACAACCCACCAATCCAAACTGCACAAGCTGAATACCTACTCCACAACCCTCTCTCACTTGGTCCTTTAAAACTCTTTCCTAAAAGCCATCAAGGAATCCAGGTCTTTTGAGCATGAGCTGCCTAGACTCCTTGCTTGGTGCCTGAAATAAACACTGTTCTTTCCTTCACCAAACACAGTGTCAATAGAGGGGCTTTGTCTCATGTCAGGCAAGCTGACCCATGTTTGGTTCAACAACAAACTGTAATAAACAAACAAACTAATAGTATTGCTAAAGATAATTTTAAATGATGTTTTCATAACCTTCAGGTAGGTACATTTTAAAATTAATTTTAACTGACTGTTATTCAACTTTGATTATTTTTAATGCTTATTATAAATCAAATTTGTTTTATTTTGCCTTAATATACATAAATAGATTTCCCGATGATATTTTGCTAATATTTCCACATTTTGGGGAGTTACTAAGTGATTGTGTGTGAAGGGTTGAGTAGAATGATGTCACAGAACAATGAATTACAAAGTAATTACAACGAGCCTAAGAATAAATTCTATAGGAAAAGATGGTGTATTATGTAATTATAGTGTTGTATGCATCTAAAAAAAGGAAAATTTAGTGGTCAAGGCAGAATTAAAAATAGGATAGTTGGCCACTCCAAACTCAGACTGTGGTTCTGTAATTTCTGGAACCAAAAGATTTGATGACCTCAACAATGTTTAGGTCATCTATACCCAATTAGAGACTGCATTCATCTTAGCAAATTATATTAGTGTCTTATCACTACTGTTGATAATTGCCATGAAAATTGTAACTTAAAATAACATAAACTTATTTTTTTACTGTTTGGAAGCTGGAAGGCAAAAATCATCCATCGGGCCAAAATCAAGGCATTGAAGAGTTGGTCTCCTGATGGAACTCTATAGGGAAACTATGTTTCTTAGTCTCTTCTACCTTCTAACTGCTACATGCATCCCATTGGCTTGTGGCCCCCTCACAGTACCTCACGCTAGTCTCTGCTTCCATCATCACGTCAGCATGTCTTCTGACTCTGACTCATCTCAAGACCCTCATATAAAGATGTGATTATTATCTGCCCACCCGAGTAACCCAGGATGATTCTAGGTAACCCATCCAAAGAACTAAAATCATACATAAAAAGCCCCTTTTGCCATAGAAGGTTGCATTCACAATCACAAGACCAAGGATTAGAATATGGACATGTTTGGGGAGATTGGTGTGTAGAGGTAGGGTGCATTTTACAGCCTACCACCCCAGCAATCAATCAGTCTACATATTGCAAATGGAAAACTAAGGGTATTTTGTGTGTGTAAGTTGGGTTTTGGCCCAACAGTAGTTTTTGTATCAGTAAGCTTCAGTATCTTGATCTCAACAGACTAAACATTTTTATGAAGTTTCTGAAAGTTTTATTAAACCTTGTAAAGTTATTATCTTCATATATGAACACAGTAATGATTCTGTAAGAACAAATAATATATTTAATATAATCTCCCTTCAATGCTGAGAGCTCATGGATTATCTGCTGTTTTCTCAAAACTGTCAAGAAGTAGCTCAAAAGTAATCAAATAGAAAACAAATAAGAAAATGTCAGTGGTAATGGCAAGAGAACGAAGAATTTGGTTACAATATGTCATAAAATTGCTGCTATTCTCACTAAGATAGTGCTTCCAAAGGTAACATCTATAAATGCATTTAATTTAAAGTAATAATTTAATTTAGAAAGCATTTTGGAGTCTTACAAAGAGTGCTGAGGTCTGAAGAAGTTGTTAATGTCACTGCCAGACGAGAAATGTATGGAAAAAAAGTTACAATCAGTATTCAAGATTAATGATTTCTGTGATAAATCCATACTAAATTTAACTACATTTCCAAAGCATTCTAACTACATGTCTTAATAGAAAGATCCAACATGTCAGAAAATAAATTTCTGGGGGCAATTAAAGGATAACTTAGGAATAATTATAAAATAGCTACATTTTCAGGACCTGTGTTTGAACAAGTATAAAATCTATTCCAGGATTTAAAAATACTTAAACAGAAGGAAATAAATATCATTTAGGATTGGAAATCTCAATCATAAAGATTTCATCTCCCTAAATTAATCTATAAATTAAAAAAGACTTCAGTTAAAACTATTATGGGATCTTTGAAAGTTGAGGAAAATATGGCTGCAATTCATTCAGACAATGAAAAGATAAAGAGATTGGACAAATACTTCTAAGTGACAGAGTGACATTTTCCTACCAGATATTTACACATAATTTCCATCATGCTGTACATTTGCAGAAATAGAATGACAAATCACAGTAAAAAGAAATTCAAACCATTCTCAGGAACACATGGACATTTAGCCCATAATAAAGTATAATTTCAAACTAAGAGAGATATAGTTTACCTAATGCTTGAAGTGCAATGAAGAGAAAAGCAATACCCAGCCTCATCATTTATACTAAAATATATTCAACCTGGATCAAATATTTAAGTGTTATTAAGCTACAAAGTTGTAACAGGAATCAATGTTTATACAAATGTATAGGGAAAACTTGTTTTTATGCAAGGACAAAAGCCAAAACCAAAGACAAATAGCGTGATTGTATAAACATGTATAGCTTCTTTTATCTCATAAACACAGAAAGATATATATTTAAATAAGAAAAAATCTGATGAGATATACTTCCAACATTTATGACAAATTGTTGATATCTAGAATGTGATTAGGTAATGTCAAAATTTCTTACATGTAGTAATCTTGTATACTTTTTCACCTAGAGTAGTAGACTAAATTGGTGATTTATTTCTGAGTTGATTTGATTTGTCCAATAGAGAATAACTGTATTCAACTTTCATTGCAAACCTCATCATGACAGTAATTAATATATTGGAAGTGCATCGTTGAGCTAGCCTGTCAAAAAAAATTAATTACCTTGAAATATTTCACGTAATAACGGGCGGGAGGGTGTGGGAAACATTTTATGACTCATGGAAAGGCAAGAGCAGCAAAGTGTAGAAAACTCAAAGGAAATCAAGTGTGCTGCAGTAAATAATACTTGAGCACTCAATAGTATTTATTTAATTAAACTTAATTATATTCAAATATGATGACTTCCTTGTTTGTAAGCTCAGAAAATATTAACTATGGACAATTTTAATTTTAATAATTATAACAAGCATATGTAAAATAAATGTTTTGGAAGATAAAAATGAGTCCAAAAATTTCCGTTGGTAATCCTATCTTATGAGAATTTCAAGAATTTATTTTCCAATTCTTTGCAATAATAATGATAATAATGTTTGCCAAATATCCATCCTGAGGTTATCTCTGACTTATCCAAAAATAAACTTTGGTTATTAATTATGATTTAAACAAAAATTCTATTAATTATATGGTCATATGGTAAATTTTAAGCTAATTAATTTAAATTTATTTGAAATAAATTTGGCATTTTAATTCTGATTATTTAATCAAAGGATAAAAACCCAGAACATTGAATATTTCAAGGACACGAGATTCCCCAATTGTATTTTACAGTAAATACCCTCTTCCTAGAATTAACTCCTCTTCTGTCTTCTCTCAGCATAGATTATAGCTATGATTTCTTGTATTTTATACATACATTGAATCACACATTATTTTAATATGGTTTCCTTTTATCATTTTTATTAATATGTCTGTTAAATTCATCTCTGTGATTGCATATACTAGTACTTTCTTATTGTAAAAACATTCTGTTATTTTAATATATTTTAATATACTACAACTAATTTATTCCACTTAATACTCATGAATATTTGGTTAAGCAACTGTGAGTAGTTTTCTTTGTATATATTGTTTGTTTGTTTCTACTTTTTAACTTTTCGCACATATGCACCCCTTTGCCTTATCTATTTATATAGAAATAGAATTGCTGGGTTGTGAAACAGAAGAGGTATTTTTGCTAATAATGAGAAACTGTTTTAATACAGTCAAGCATCCCAAGGTAGTTTTAAATCATTCATTCTCATGGAAAATATTTAAAGTTCACTCATTTTCAGTGAAACTAGAAATTTTTTTCTCTGCTCCTCCAGGTTTCTAGTGGTCACTCACTGAGGTTTTCATCTGCATAGCCATGATATGTGATGATGTAGAGAAAATGTTGCTATACTTCTTGTCTCTCTGGTTATCTTTTACAAAGTTCTTGTTCACTTTTGCCATTTCTTTGCAGTTGGTTTTTTTTTCTTTGATTTTTTTTATCATTTGTAGAGTTAATTATACATTCCAGCTGTGAATTGTGTGTCAGAAATGTACTCTTTAACAGATATCATGATTATTCTCTCTCCTTGTGACTTTTCCTGTTTACCCTCTATATGATGTTTTTGAACAGCATAAATTCTTCATTTTAATTAAGTTCAGTTAATTAATCAAGTTAGATTTGATACTTTGTTGAATCTTGTTTAAGAAATCTTCACCTATCACAAAGTCAGATAGAATTCTAGGATCTATATATTCTCCCCTCCTCAAAATGGAAAGACCATCCAGGTCGAGTGTTTTCCAGCTCCTGACAGAAGGCAACAAAGACAGTGAAATCATTTCATTACTTTTCATTCCATCCCAGGATCAGATCTGAGTCCTTTTGACATTATGTGGGCCTGGCCTGCCTGACACCATGGCAAGAGGAATTTAATTACGAGCACTACTAACAATGAGTGGTCAGGAAAGACCCTCTGCTTCCTTCCTTATTGAAACACGCAAAGGCAGGTGGGCCAAGAAGGCAGCAGAGACTCAGCCTCAGCGAATGGCCAGTGCTAAAGGGTCTCCTTGTTCTGCCACTCTGACTCTCTCCTCTTCTGCTCAGGACATACCATCAAGACGTGTGTGTGTCAGTGGATGAACCTGGAGGAGATTCCACCATTACCATACCCCACTTAGAAACATGTTGTCACCCAACCCAGGCAAACCTCTAGCGGCCCCTCGGGCAGCATCAGCAAGGAATGATGGGAACTATATGGCACCAGGTAAGCTAAGTAGACCAGAACAGCATTGTTAAAAATTCTGAAGCCACAGCCCCCAAACTCAACCAAGAGTAACATGCTGAATCTAAACAGGGTGACTATCTGCTAAGATGAAATGTTTAACTAGAACTGAGTGACACTTAATAGACCAGATATCTAAGATGCAATTTTTAAAAATCATATCATAAAAAGAAAAAAGAATCACAACTTGAATAAGAAAAGTCAATCAACTGATCCCAATATTGTGATGAATCAGATGTTCCACTTTTTGAAGGACTTTTTAAAGCAAGGTCTAAGCAGACTTTAGAAAACTGACATGGAACATAAAATATCAATGAGAAATTCTCAAATTTCTCCCATATTTACTTTATTTAATCACTTAAAAGCTAAAATATCCATACATATAAATATATAGAAATCATTATTTATCTACCACAAATAGTGAATGTTATAAATTACTATTTTATGTGTTATAAAACTAAAAATAGAAAGTTAAATTTATATGATTTCTGGAATAATTTGGTCCATAAAATTTAGCAATGCAAATATACTGCACAAAAAGTTTGCATGTTACAATCTTTGTTTTCATGTATAAGAAAATTAAGACAATATCTTAAATTGAAAGAAAGTTCTATAAGTTTTGATATCCATAATTAATATTTACTAACAGATTAAATAAATGCTTCATATTGGGAAAATGCCTTATTTCTGTTTGGTAAACCACAACACATGACCTTGAATGTGTTTTCATTGCATAGATGCTATTTTTACTGATTATTTTTGCATTTAATTTCATGTACTTATGCAAACATTTAGGTATGCTATCTCATTTTTCCTAACTGCTACATTAATCCTAGTTAATCCTAAAATATAACACAGGTCTTTTCCCATAGGTTTATTAACATGCCAATTTCAATATATAGCCTTGTATTTTTAACACCTACTGCCTTCATACTTTCTTATTCTTATTTAATACATACAGCTCTAAGTTCTCATACAAACTCCAACTGTATTTTTCTGTTTTCTACTTTTTCCCTTCAAAACTCTCTCCTTTGGTTCCAGTCGTCTTTTTTTTTTCTTTTTGGTCTTCATAGAATCGTCATATATGAGGTTGTATAACCTATATAGGTTATATACCTATATAGGTAACTACATATGCGAGATTATATAGTATAGTGCCTATAAGTGTAGGCTCTTAAAGTTGGCTAGACTCCCTGCATTGAAATCTCAGTTTCATCTCTATACTAACTCCCTCAGTTTCCTTATCTATTTAAAAAAGAAAAGGGCACTAATATGCCTGCCTTGGTGACAAAATAGGTAAAGAATTGGGTCAGTGTCTAACAAATAGTGGGAGATCAATATACAGTGAACTTTTGAACAGAATGAGTTTGAATTGTGTGGGCCCACTCATGTGCAATTTCCTTTTCAATATACAGTGCTACATGATCTGTGGTGGGCTGAATCTGTGGATACAGAACCACAGATATGTAGAACTGACTATGGGGCTTGAGCATCTGCTGTCTTGGGTACCACATGTTGTTCAAGGGTCAACTGTATCAGTGAGTATTATTCTTCAGAATTAACTGCTATATCCATGGCTGTAGTATATCAGTCTGGAATGATAATCAGCACTTCCCTTTTTCTCATGGCTGACTCATTTCCAATTCAAAACATCGATATAAAATTGTTATTCTGGCCAACTCTTCCTATAGCCTTGAAATTTCTGTCATTTAGACATACATATGGTTAGAGTTTTAGAATTATGATTTGACTAATCATACTGATTTGAACTACATCCCCATTCAGTCAGAAAGTCTTGACAGTCATATTTTATAATATTCTTATATCTTTCACTCCATTAAAAGAAAATAATTATGATTCCTTGACTAAATATATCCTTAACATATATAAATAACCTGTTCCAGTTTTAGATACACACACAAAAAAATCACATAATTCCCATCATCCAAAGTTATCTACTCATATGTCCAGGTAGATATGTATTAATTTGAATTCATTAAGACATGTATTTTTCACTTTGTTTCCAAAAATATTTGTAAACTGCTCATGAATCTCACTGTATTGGGTCACTTTTTCCTTGCAAGTTATTGTAGAACTACCCTATACAATATAGATATTAAAGAATATATTTAAATTAGCTGCAATCAGATAAAATTGAATATTCCCAGTTTCACTAGCTATATTTTAGACACAAGCAACTATATTTTACTATTTTGGATGGCATAGGTATAGAATTTTTAGTTTTTTTCATAAAATGTTCTATCCATTTGTATGATGTTTGTGGGAGAAGGGCAGCTCTCAGTCAGGAAACTTATAGGACTTACCAACCACCTACTGGGGTCTGTGGTGGCTCTGTGGGCACATGGATCAAAAATATGTGGGCATTTAAGGGAATAGCAACTTTATGTTTGTACATTTTAAAACTCTTAATAATGCTTTAGATAAAAACATTTAATGAATGCTTAATCTTTTTGTAACAGAAAACTATAAGTGTAAATAATACAATTATTATGTCATTAGATTTACAGAATTGGATTTAAAATGTTTCAAAAATATAATGCTGGGTTAACTAAAAGCTTTAAAATTTAGTAATGATTATTAAAGGCCTTTAATTTATGTTTTAAAACAAGATTACATGGTAGTATATGAGAGAGATGATTAACAGTGGAAAATGATGTCAGGATCCAGTGGTTTCAGTTGTTGGAAAGTTTAATGAGTCAATCATTTAAAGCAGATGCTAAAATAGCAGACATAATCTTGTTTGCATTAATGTAGTGTAAACAACATCACAGAAAATAATCACTTAACAGCAATCCATGTGATGTAAAACAACCCCAAGGGAATTCTGCACATTAATAGGAAACATACTATTTATCTTTAAAGCACTGAACTTCACATAGTTCAGAGTTCATAATAAATACTTGACAAAATGATTGAACTTCAATCCTAAAGAGCATTTAGAAGTTAATAGTGCAAATGAAAGAGATGAGAAATGCACATCACATGGACACTCAAATAACTTCCTGCTTACAAGGCACGGTTCTAGGCATGTGAGAAAATTATTTAAATACTTAGCTGCCATCCCTCCCACCCTCCTTCCTTCCTTCCTCTTGCTAATATTATTTGTTTATTGTGTTAATAACAACCATGGAGCTAGGTTAACCTGTGAGAAGAAGAATGGATTTACCTTGCATGCATGTGAGCTCAGTAGCTCAGATAAGGTCCACTTACAGGACCTTAATGGGAGCTCCCAGATGAAAACACTGGAGTGGGTTATCGTTTCCTCCTCCAGGGGGTCTTGATGACCCAGGGATCGAACCTGGTCTCCTGTGTCTCCATCTCCTGCATTGGCAGGAGGATTCTTTAACACTGAGCCACTTAGGAACCTTATGTTGTTTCAAATTGCAAAGCTAGGAATATTTTAATCATAAATGAAGAATAGTAAATAATAATGAGCCAAGCTGCCTGTTGTGTCTTGAGTTGCAATGTCTTTTCAGTGTACCTCTTTTGGGAGTTATTTAAAGGCCTCAAATATAATCATATATTAACATTGTATAGTTTGGTAAAACTTCCACTGCTAGCGACATGTGCTTAGCAGATCAGTTGTGTCCTACTCTTCGTGACCCTCTGTACTGTAGCCTGCCAGGCTCCTCTGTCCATGGGGATTCTCCAAGCAAGAATACTGGAGTGGGTAGCTTTTCCCTCCTCCAGGGGATCTTTACAACCCAGGGATCGAACCCAGGTCTCCCACGTTGCAGGCGGATTCTTTACCAGCTGAGTCAACAGGGAAGCCCACTAGTGACATATCAAAATATAATTTTAATTCATAGTTTAAATTTTGTTTATTCTTCATAAAACATATAATTTTTTGCATAATTTGATAGGAATTTTGTTTTCTCTGATTACTTTGTAATATGTGTAAAACCATTCTAAGGTGTATTTTTTTCAAGGTTTGTTCTTCTTTTTCCCGACCCAGAGTTGGGATCTTCCCAATCCAGGGGTTTAACATAGGTCTCGAGATTCTTTACCTTCTGAGCCACCAGGGACTGGTATTTGTTTAAATTATTAATATGTTAATTATTGTTTAAATTGTTAATAATACTGCCTTAATTTTAATGACTTAGACTCCAAAACTGGAAATAAGAAGTCCACTGTTGATTTTGTGTAATATATTTTATGTTGCATGTATTTTCTACTTTCCAATCTTTTTTTGCCAAAATTAAGAATTTTTTCTAAATAATTCTATTGACTATTATTTAGAAATGAGCAAGAGACTTTGGGAGGTCTTTTTTTTTTTTTTTTAAGAGAGGTAAGGTTATTATGGTAGGTGGTTGGACATGAGATACATTTGATACTTGATGTGAATTGGAGTTAAACCTTAAAAAAACCTTTTCCTGACCCAGTTGTCTGGTTTATGCCATATTAAAGGATATCTATGCTAAGAGAAAGCACAAGTTATTATATGTTATTGCAAGAGAGTCATGCTATAATACCAAGAATTACAGTGCTTCAGTTTTAAAATGTTTTTCAGTCGTTAATATATAACCTCTTCGTTTATGTCTCTTTTCTTTGTAATTCTTTGTATGTTTTCACTGTAAATGTTAGTGCTACATTATTTGGTATATCTTCAATGTGAATTTGATCCTTTAGCATTTTAAAGAATAATTTATTTCATAATTTCTAGTCTGTATATTCTTTAAATGTTTTTCATTTCATTTTCTTTTCTTATGTAATTGTAGTATAGATTTAAAATCATAAAGGTTGCATTATAAATTAACTATATTTTATTAGAAATAGTCTCTAAGCTTAGACATCATCCATTAATTTTTTATTATGAACATAAATTAAATGTATATATTTCCTCTTTCTTGACTTATCCCCCAATTTTACTTAATTGTATGATTATTCTTAGTTTTATCTTCATATCCTTAGGAATAATTAAAACTCTTTTTGATTCTGCACTTTTAAATAACCATTTATTGAGGTGCAACATACATGCTGAAAAATATACAAAGCATAAATAAGCAAGTATACACATTCGTGTAACTGTCACTTGGAATCACTGCCTCTCCAACTAATTTTAATGTAATATACGGAACTGATCATTAGTAAGAGTTTGCTACTGCGATGTTAAAAGGAGCAGTGTGAAACATGCACTTGAAGTCAAGATTGAAAACGTTTTCTTTGCATTAAGTTTTCTATTAACCAGCAGTGCAGGGTTCCCAGACTCTGCTCAGAGGCTTGTTTCTCCAGGTGTTAGAACCTGGCCTTGCCTATGAATGCTTGAACAAGCATGAGGTCAATGATAATTATTTATTTTAAAAATAAAATACCCTAGGATATACTTCTATGCTAACTTACAATCGAAAAGATATAACTGATAACTTTGGAAAGGTGATCCAAGTCTGTGTTCAAGTATGATTAAGAGAAAATTATGCCTTCTTAATATGACTCTGCTTAATATAATGGTCAGGAATTATTTTAATATATTAATTCTATTCTGCATAGTAAAATATAGTTTAATTAAAATTATGAATAAACATTAAATAATCCAGAATAACTTCAGAATATAAACAATGAGTTGGTGACCTCAAAGCTCTCTTTGGAAACTGGCTGTGCTTACAAATAAAAATGAAAAGCAATAAGTAAAAAGTTTTTCACAAAACACCCACATTACTACTTAACAGAAGAGAGAATAAAAATAATGTGTCTATCACCACATCCATAAATAAGTTGGAAAAAACACATACAATTTAATGAAACTTTTTCTCTCTTCATAAAATTAATTCATTAACTCTTCTTGAGATAACTTTGATTTTTTCGTTTCTTTTATCTTTGTTGTTGTTCAGTGGCTAAGTCCTGTCTGACTCTTTGTGATCCCATGGAATGCAGCATGCCAGACTTCCTTGTCCCTCACTATCTCCTGGAATTTTCCCAAGTTCATATCCATCTGATTGGTGATTCTTTACAACCATCTTATCCTCTGCTGCCCTCTTCTCCTTTTGCCTTCAATCTTTTCCAGCTTCAGGGTCTTTTCCAACAAGTTTGGTGTTTGTGTCAAGTAGCCAAAGTATTGGAGCTTCAGCATTAGTGCTTTCAATGAGCATTCAGGAAACATTCAGGAAAAAAACAACAACAAAAAATATTATTTTACCTTGTACATGGGCTAAATCATGCCAGTTGTGTCCAACTCTTTGCAACTCTATGGACTGTAGCCCGCCAGGCTCCTCTGTCCATGGGATTTTCCAGGCAAGAATACTGGAATGGGTTGCTGTGCCCTCCTTCAGAGGATCTTCCTGACCCAGGGATGACACCTTCACCTCTTACGTCTTCTGCATTGGCAGGCAGGTTCTTTACCACTAGTGCCACCTGGTTTATCTTATTATCTAATTGATATAATAATTTCACCCAGAATTAACTCATTGAATATTAGTTGGTTTAGGTGTGTTCAAAATTTACATCATGTGTAGGAAGCAGATTTTAAAATATTTGTTAAAATGAATGCCTCTTTTACTCAATTTCAGTCAAAAATATATTAGTATAGACACTGAAAAAGTGAAAGTGAAGTCACTTAGTCATTTCCAGCTTTTTGGGACCTCATGGACTGTAGCCGACCAGGCCCCTCTGTCCATGGGATTTTCAAGACAAGAGTACTGGACTGGGTTTGCCATTTTCTTCCAGGGGATCTTCCCGACCTAGGGATCAAACCTGGGTATCCCAAGTTGTAGGTGGACGCTTTTACCGTCTGAGCCACCAGGAAAATCACTAGTGGTTGGTATCTCAAAGGGCTTCCCTGGAGGCTCACTGGTAAAGAATCTGCCTGCCAACAGGAGACATTGGTTTGATCCCTGTATCAGGAAGACCCCCTGGCAAAGGAAATGGCAACTCACTCCAGTATTCTTGCCAGGGAAATCTCATGGACAAAGGAACCTAACGGGCTGCAGTCCATGGTGTTGCAGAAGTCTTAGTGACTAATCAACACCACCAAATCAGCTAATTGTTATCTTTAACTCACTAGATTCTAATGCCAATGCAAGCCATAGATAATTTATTTACCAATGATTGTACCTGGCACAGAAAAGTTTTCAAATATTTTGGTATGAATTAAAATGCAGACATGAGATTATCCAAATTAATCAACTTCTGATTATCCATGATGAAGATGTTGTTGTTTAGTTGCTCAATGGTGTCCAACTCTTGTGACTCAATGGGCTGCCACCTTCCAGGTTCCTCTGTCTAGAGAATATTCCAGGCAAGAATACTGAAGTGGATTGTCATTTCCTTCTCAAGGGGATCATCCCATCCCAGGCATCAAATCTGAGTCTCCTGTTTGACAGGTAGATTCTTTAACATTGAACCACCAGGGAAGACTGATGAAGATTTAGGATTGAGGATTTTCTCTAAACAACCTTTCTTTACTATTTGAGTGATCAATTATCTCTGCTCCATTACTCATCATGGGCTGACTTCCCTCCACTCTCTACGTGCATCAATTACAACCACAACTATTCCCACATTAAAATTTTCCTTTATGTGCCGATGTGTTCTTATAATAACATGAATAATCAAGAGTTGACTGGCAGCATAAAGTGAACTTGACAATTTACTCAAGAATATCAAGTTAATGTATTTAATCCATTAGGGGAAAAAATCTTACTTCATTCTTTTGACGTACATTCTTTCAAACCCTTTCCAGTATTCATATATGTCTTGATGATAAATGATATCAAAAATGGCTTCATTTGGTAATCTTCCCCCTAGTAATAAAACTGCTTCTTTTTTGTAAAATCAGTACTCTGTTGCAGTAATTTTATAATCTTCTATTCTATATTTTAAACAAAACTAATACAGAAAACCACTCTTCAATCACTGACCTCTAAAATATGAATTGGTTAACAAATCAAACAAATTGGTCTTTTTTGTCAGTGTCTTATTACATCAGATTATTTAATAGTCACATACATTTTTATTATAACTGAATCACATGTATTATTGTTTCTGCTTAAATCATTTTTCCCATGAAGGGAAATAAGTAATGCCTGTGATACTTCAATGATTAAGACAAAGAATTGATCACAGAAAGCTTACATTTATGTATAGAATTATTGTCACAAATATTCTGTGAAGAAAATACAAAATAGTGTCAAAATACAAATAGTGTCAAGAAAGTGTGTTTGTTATTTATTCATATAGTATGATGAAGTCAGTACTTTCTGATGATATGAGGAATGAGTTTAACCTGAATGAAATAAGAACAAGAACCATATGGTATCAGAAGAGAAAGAGTTAAGAGATTGCTTTAAAAGTGATTTAAAAAAAAAAAAAGATTGGAGCCCAAAGTAAAAACTCAGTATGCTCTAGAAGAACTTGCATCAGACCCACATCTCTGCATATGCAATTGGATGCTAGAAAATAAGTGTGTAAATAAGGAGGAAGAGATCAATTCTAGAAAGCTCATAGATTCTGGCTGAAATTTGTCCTGCTTTGGCAAAACCCAGGTAGTTTTTTTTTTTTTTTTCACATTGACGAAGTTATCTCTGGGAGTTTAAATCAATCTTAACTTGTAGTCTATTTTGTTTTGGCTTTAATCATTCATTTGTTTCCTTTATTCACTTAGTGATTTGTGTTTCCCTTTTGTTGATCTGTGTATGTTTTCTTTACTGAAGCTCGGACAGTTAAGCCCATAGACTGAGAATACATTCATTTCACGTTTGCCACGGACTCTCTAACTCTGGTATGTTTAGCTCAAAATGAATTCCAAAATGTTAAATAATGTTTGGGGGATTTAGAACTTATTTATCTTTAGTCAACTGGATTTCACAAATACCTATTAAGATAGATAGATAGATAGATTGCTGTATTTCAGAACTCTTGAAAGTTTTTCAAAAGGAGAGGGAAGTTGAAGATTAGTACTGAGGAGGCAACACACCACTGGCTGCTGCAGATTGGACCTTATTTGTCGTTCTGCCTTGTGAAAAGGTGATAGAGAGGCTTCTACATTGCCCTGAGTTCATGCTTCTGTTGATTCACATAAAACCTTGATAGTTGGGCTCTCAGGATGCATTGCACACATACTTGCCCTCAGTGTCTAGAAATATGTCTGTTTTAACTGTCTAAAAAAGTTTGCCCAAATTTCACTGTCTTTGTGAGGTTTTTCTAAAAATAATTTGTATAGTTGTTGCTGTCTTTTCACTGAGGCTCAAATTTCTTCTCTGATTTTCCTAGGTTTTGTTGCTATTTGTTTTCAAATTCACTTTAGGGAAAAGAACAGGGTTAGATATGTTTTAATGATACCTTTATCTGAATTTTTTCCCTCATTTTTAATTACTGAAAATACTGATATGAAAATATATGAGTTTTTTATTTCAACATAATTAGCTTTGGCTCAATTCATATATATGATAAGACTCTTTCTTCACTGTTGACATTGGCTGATCATTTATCAACACATGAAATTATACAGCAGACAAATGTGGATAAATGAAGAGAACACTTCAATCAGTGTCGTTTTCTTGAGCATGTCAAATATACATTTTCCTGTACTGCTTAAAGAATGCCTTGGCACCTGTCCTCAGCCAGCCATTCCCTCTGACAATGATTATTCTCTGTCATAGTTACACAATGATTCATCTTCAATATTAAAAGAGCTATTACAGAAGAGAAGAAAATTTCACTTTTGGAATCTACTTTGACGTTAACCCAGAGAAAACAAACCCATGTAGTCTGTTTTCTGGGGTTGAGTTTCAACTTCTCAATACAAGGTGGGCTGAAAAGAAGATACATGAATGTAAACACATTAAGTTAATTTCTCATTGGGAAACTGTCAAATGAAATATTAATGATTTAGCCTTTGGATGAAGCATATTTTTTTTTCTTTTTTCGCTACTAAAATGCTTTAGGCAAATGTATATACTAATGGAAGAGAATTAAAATTAGCTTCTAGTACTCATGTCTGAAATGATTGATCAAGCTAGACTATAGCATATAATTGCCCTACAACTTTTCACTGTACTTTAAATTATAAAAACAGTATTTTTCACTTTCCTAGTTATATATCACCATTATAATCTTCTCACCTCATTTAAGTTTTTTAGGCAACAAACATTAATTATAAATATTATATATGCTATTATATACTGACCATAAAAATACAAATGTGGCTTGCTACCTGGATTCACTGAGCTCATAGTGAGAGAAATAAAAAATTTTAATAAAGTGCCATGAGTGAAATGATAGATACCTTTATGGCTTCTTCAGAATGATTGAGATAAAATCATATATTCTTAGTACAGTGTTAGTTATTGTTGTTCAACTGCTGAGTCCTGTCCGACTTTTTGCAACCACATGGACCCCAGTATGCCAGGTTTCCCTGTCCTTCACTATCCCCCAGAGTTTGCTCATTCATGTCCATTGAGTCAGTGATGTTATCTAACCATCTCCTCTGTCCATGGAACTTTCCAGACAAGAATATTGGAGCAGTGTGTCATTTCCTTCACCAGGGGATAGTCCCAACCCAGGGATTGAAACCCCGTCTCAATGCATTGGCAGGCAGATTCTTTACCTCTGTGCCTCCTGGGAATCCCTGTGTTAGCTATTACTGTATTCTTGAACTTAAATAAGCAATTAAAATTTTCAATAATGTACAAAGGCACATTTTACGCATTTTATTTTAAAACCCAATTTCTTCTATTCTCTTTTAAAGATCCCCAAATTAGTAAACAGAAGCGTTAATTGAGGCACTTATTCAGAGTGTGCCTTAATTGTCATAGCTTACACCTCTGCAGATAAGGCAAGGCATAAATACTACAATTACTACTTATTTAAAGTACAAGGACAAAAACTCAAAGGTTTGAAACTAATTTATGCTTCATGCAGCACATCTTGAATATAAAGCAAAAGGATGTTGCTGAACTTGCTGAACTGTTGTCAATCATTTGTCTCAACCTTGGTTTTAATACTCGGTATTCATGGACTTTCCGGATGAATCAAAAACCCTTCGTGTGAGTTTTTTATGAAAGAAAAAAACTGGGATGGAGTCTGCAGGGGAGGCGGTGCATACAATTTCAACCTCTCGGCGCTAGAGGCACCTGGGGCAACAGGCAGCAGTGACTGGGGCTTGAGTCCGGGAAATGCGGCCACATGACCCCACCTGACCCCTTCTTCCTCTGCATTTTCCCTCCCCTGCTGTAAAGCCTGTGCTAGGAAATTCCAGAGGTGACAGGAAGGCCCACCGTCTCAGTGCCCCAGGCAACAAAGTCAGAGACCTCGGCAGCAGGAAGGTACCAAACCCCTGGAGGCAAAAGAAGCTGTAAGGCAGACTGAGGCAACACCTTTGACAGAGATGGTGGACGGAGCAATGTACAGACTCAAAACCCGAGGCAGTTCGGGTAAGAGAAACCAACGTCTTCGGCTATAACGACACCTACTGGAACACAGCAGAAAGGCCTCTTTTAAAAAGGCACATCCTATAAAGGACTGTTATAGTCCTTTAGTCCAATAGTGGTAAAGAACCCATCTACTAATGCAGGAGACATAAGAGATGCAGGTTTGATCCCTGTGTCAGGAAGATACCCTGGAGGAAGTCATAGCACCCCACTCCAGTATTCTTACCTAGAGAATCCCATGGACCGAGGAGCCTGGTGGGTCCCAAAGAGTCGGACATGACTGAAGACTTAGCAATCACTCACTCATCCAAAATATACAAAGCCTTAAAACTCAACAAAAGGAAAACAAATAAGTCAATTAATAAATGAGCCAAAAACCTTAACAGATGCCTCACCAAAGAAAATATTTAGATGCTAAGTAAGTATATGAAAAGATGCTTCACATCATGTGTCATCAGGGAAACACAGGTTAAAAGAACAATACTGTTACACATCTATTTAAATAGCCCAAATCCAGAACAACATGAAGTGTTAGCAAGTATGTGAACTTGTACTAGCAACATGAACTCTCACTCATTGCCCATAACTATAAAATTTACAACACCAAGAATGAAACAATGTAAACAATAGATTTTGAGTGATTATGAGTGTATCAGTGTATGTTCATCAATTATAGCAAAAGTAACAGTTTTGTGAGTTGTGTGGATGAATAGGGGAAGTTATACATGTGTAGTCTTTGACCTTTGATGTTATTACTACAACTTGCTGAAGGTTCAGATGATATGTAACATGTTTTTAGCAATAAAGCATTTTAAATTAGGTATGTACATTGTTCATTTTTTTAAACAATGCTATTTAATACTTAATAGACTACTGTCAGGGGAGTGAGTAATTTCCTTGGTTCTGTCTTTCTGCAGCAAAAATTTGAAGCAATGGATGGACTAGTGTTACAACTTGGTTACAGTTCCATTTTATTTAGTAAGCAAAGGAAAATACATCCTCGAGGCATGAAGGCAGGCCAACCCAAAAGACGTGAAGAGAAGAGAAGCCAGTGGCTCAATTTTGGCTCCTCTTGTTATATGTTTTTTTCTCCTCCCCCTCAGCCTGAGTTATGTAAACTGGGCTAGCCAGGAGAACTGTTTGCTTCATCTGAGGTTCTCACTCTGGTCCTCAGACCTTCCTTTGTTCTATTTTTGCAGGCTTTTTCCTTTCTTTGTCTTTTAGTCACCACTATTTTGGACTCCTTTTTCCTATTCTAACTACCTAACATTACCATATACTGTAAACAAAACTATAATATGCATTGGGAAACAAAAATTCATATGCTTGCCTTATTGCAATATTTGCTTTACTGTGGTGGTCTGGAACAAAATCCACTATATCTCTGAAGTCTGCCTCTATATACTCTAGATCAAGAATTTGTTTCATTAATGAATATGAAAATGGAAAAATATTTTGAGTGATTTATGATAAAGCTTAATCAATGTTTATGATGATACTGTAAAGAGGATATGCTTTAAAGAAATACTTTGTAATTGAATACTTGCAAATCAATCAGGTACTAATTTATTATTTTATACAACTAAAGACATTGTTATGGGCTTCCCTGGTAGCTCAGATGGTAAAGAATCCTCCTACAATGCAGGAGACCCAGGTTCAGTCCCTTGGTTGGAAAGATCCCCTGAAGAAGGAAATGGTTACCCATCCCATTTTTCATGCCTGGAGAATGCCTGATAAGCTATAGGTCATGGGGTCACAAAGAGTTGAATATGACTGAGTGACTAACACACAAACACATTATAACACATGCATGCATGTGTGGGGGCAGGGAGTGATAGGAAATGGTTGCACATTTCTCTCCATTTTGCTGTGAAACTAAAACACAGTTCTGTGAAACTTAAATTTTGCTGTGAAGCTAAAACACGATGCTGTGAAATTATAATTTTAGAAAAATTAAATCTTTAAAAAGTTATCAAATTTGTTATTTAATTTTATTATTAATAAAATATAATTTCCTTTGTGTTTTTATTGGAAAGTTATATTTGTACTTGCATAAGTCATCTATTAATTACATTTTTACCATTATTTTGTTGTTCAGTCACTCAGTTGTGTCTGACTTTTTGTGACCCCATCAACTGCAGCACGCGAATCTTCCCTGTCCTTCACCATCTCCTGGAGCTTACTGAAACTCATGTCCATTGAGTCGTTGATGCCATCCAACTATCTCATCCTCTATCATCCCCTTTTCTTTCTGCCTTCAATCTTTCCCAGCATCAGGGTCTTTTCTAATAAGTTGTTTCTTCACATCAAATGGCCAAAGTATTAGAGTTTCACTTCAGCATCAGTCCTTCCAATGAATAGCCAGGACTGATCTCCTTTAGGATTAACTGGTTTCATCTCCTTGCAGTCCAAGGGACTCTCAAGAGTCTTCTCCAACACCACAGTTCAAAAGCATCAATTCTTTAGCACTCAGTCTTCTTTATGGTCCAAACTCACATCCATACATGACTACTGGAAAAACCATAGCCTTGACTAGATGGACATTTGTCAGCAAAGTAATGTGTCTGCTTTTTAATATGCTGTTTATGTTGGTCATAGCTTTGCTTCCAAGGAGCAAGCGTCTTTTAATTTTGTGGCTGCAGTCACCATCTGCAGTGATTTTGGAGCTCAAGAAAATAAAGTCTCTCATGTTTCCATTATTTCCCCATCTATTTACCATGAAGTGATGGGACCAGATACCATAATCTGAGTTTTTTGAAGGTTGAGTTTTAAGCCAGCTTTTTCACTCTCCTCTTTCACCTTCATCAAGAGGCTCTTTAGTTCCTCTTCACTTTCTGCCATAAGGCTGGTGTACCTGCATATCTGAGGTTATTAATAAATTTCCTGGCAATATTGATTCCAGCCTGTGCCCAATCCAGACCAGCATTTCACGTGATGTACTCTGCATATAAGTTAATTAATCAGGGTGACAATATATAGCCTTGACGTACTCCTATCCCTGTTTTGAACCAGTCCGTTGTTCCACGTCCAGTTCTAACTGTTGCTTCTTGACTGGGATACAAGTTTCTCAGGAGGCAGATAAAGTGGTTTAGTATTCTCATCTCTTTAAGAATTTTCCAGAGTTTGTTGTCATCCACACAGTCAAAGGCTTTAGGGTTGTCAGTGAAATAGAAGTATATATTCTTCTTGAATTCTCTTGCTTTTTCTATGATCCAATGGATGTTGGCAATTTGACCTCTGGTTCCTCTGCCTTTTCTGAAACCAACCTGAACATCTGAAAGTTTATGGTTCATGTACTCTTAAAGACTGGCTTGGAGAATTTTCAGCATTACTTTGCTAGCATGTGAAATAAGTTCAATTGTGTGATAGTTTGAACATTCTTTGGTATTGCAGTTCTTTGGGTTTGGAAAGAAAACTGACATTTTCAAGTCCTGTGGCCACTGCTGAGCTTTCCAAATTTGCTGATGTATTGAGTGCAGCACTTTAACTGCATCATCTTTTAGGTCTTGAAATATATCAGCTGGAATTCCATCACTTCTGCTAGCCTTGTCCTTAGTGATGCTTCCTAAGGCCCACTTGACTTTGCTCTCCAAGATGTCTGGCTCTAGGTGAATCATCACACCATCATGGTTATCCGGGTCATTAAGATTTTTATATAATTCTTGTGTGTATACTCCCCACTCTTCTTAATACCATTATAATATAGCTATATTTTTAAGATAGTAAGAATCCATTGTGTAAGAATATTAGTATTGTACATGGTTACAAACAGTATATTTTCCCATGTGTTTTATTTTATCATTTTTAATATATATGTAATTTAATGTTTTGTATCTGAGCTTTTTCTTTTTTTCTTTTGTGTTTACAAAAATGGTATTGATTTTCTATGCCTGGAAAAAAGATTTTTCTCAAAAGTCCATGTATTATTATCAGAAACATTTTTTATCTCATACTTTCTAGAGTCAGGATCTTAGACATGACTTAGCTTAGTCCTATGGCCTAAGTCTCACAAAACTGAAGTTAAGATTATCAGCCACAATTGCAAGCATCTCAAGGTTCGCCTTGGAGAAGATTTCTAAGATCATCCAAATGACCATTGGCAGTTCCTCATACATTGTTTGACTAAGCACTGCAGTTTCTCACTGGTTGGAGCCCTTACCACCTATCAGCTGATTTCTATCTGAGCAGATATGTAAGGGGACAGAATTGGACTGAGATGGCAAGTGATATAAGCCAGTATTTTGATAAATTGATGTCTCATCAGTTTTGTTTATTACTCTGTTTAGAAGCAGTGCAAAGTATAGCATACATTCAAGAGGAAAGGGTTTCACACCCCCATTCAGTCAGCAAAGATAATTAGGAGTTATTTTGGAAACTGTCACAGAGACCTTTCACAATCTTATAACAATTGTTTTGTATGTATGTATATAACATTATTTTTTTACTTTTGGTTTTTCCTAGATTTTACAATTTAACTTCTTTAATGTTTCTGCTAAGGTATTTTGGCTTGAATATAAAATTTATATTTTATAGGTATGTGTGTTTAGTCACTCAGTCGTGTCCAATTCTTTGTGTCCCCAGGGACTGTAGCCTACCAGGCTCCTCTGTCCCTGGGATTTCCCAGGCAAGAATACTGGAATGGTTTGCCATTTCCTTCTCCAGGGGGTTTTCCAGACCCAGGGATTGAACCTGCATTTCTTGCATTTTTGCATTGGCAGTTGGATTCTTTACCCACTGAGCCACCACCTGGGAAGCCCCTTTATATTTTATACATGTACTCAAATACACCAAATAATAGCTTAAATAATAACTGTCACAAAATAAAGCTTTTCTTATTAACTCAGTTTACTGTATGCTTTTTCTCCTTTTTTGGTGTGTGCACTGTTGTGTATTCTATTTTGGGACATTTACTTTCGTGTGTTATTAAAATTATAAGTGGAATTATTAACACTGAGTAGATGGGTATTCAGTCATGGATTTTGCCTTACCTAAGTCTTTCAGGTGTACTTGTCTCATGTCTCTCAAAGCTGTCTTATCAAAGTTTTATAACTATTAAGGTCAGAATTATTCAAACAATGTAAAGGCCTAGAAAGGAGAATTTTTTTTTTTTTTTTAACTAAGCCAAATGTGAAAGCTAACATTTAAGGTGATTATTTTAGACAAAAGAAAATGTTTTAAACCTTGTCATACATAAAATATCCTCAAGTTAAGACTATGTGATATTCCTATTTTTTTTAATATTTGAGTGAAGAATAAAAGTATAAAATCTTTTTAAAATGATGATTCCTTTAATTCTCATCACACTGATATAGATAATCTGAGTATTCATTTCTAATTGCCCACAGAAAGAAGGTAGTATTTTAGACTATCAAAATTGGACCATTTTTTCCCTTAAAATTTTGAGAATTATTGGTATAAAAATACATATTATTCCTCTGCTTTTATGAACTTTTTATGTCAGCTATTTGGTTTAAGTCCCAGATCCAAGAGAATATTTCTCCTTGACCTAAAATAATAACTTTATTTAGCTATCTTAATAAATCATATTCTTGACGTTTATTTTTAAAGTGACAAAAAGTTCCACCTAACCATGACACATAATTTCTAGTTTTAAAAATAAACTCTTACCATTTAGATTAATTATTGAGTTCACTAAAAATATTCTTATCTCACTTATGATATATGTCATATGTCATGTAATAAAATATTCTAATTTGTGTATCAGTAAAATCAGTTCAAGGTTTCAAAGCCATGAGAAATCATCTCATTAGCATATAAGAATTCATAAAGCAAGTGTGGAGAAATCAGGATCTGTAGCATTTATCTTCTGGTTTACATTAGTTCATCAGTAGACTTGGTATACTCACAAATCATGTATCTTTAACTTTCAAAATGGCACTCTAAAGGAAATTGGTGTGTAGATACATAGTGTATTTTATGAAGATTTCCGTACATAGTTCTAGAAAAATTACTTTGGTCTATTTGGATTACTCCTCCAAGGAAGTATAAGAAAAAAAAAAAGAAGAAATAGAATTATTGTCTCTGGCCAGTGATACCTTTTGAGACATTCTGTTATTTAGTAATAATTTTGCAGATTTAACATTTTGGTGAACTTTGAGGTTAACAGAGAATTTTTCTCTTTTAAAGCTAATGTTAAACTGTATTTTATTCTAGGCAAAGTCAAAAGACTTTCACCCAAAAGAAAAGGTGACATTTCCATTTTGTACAGTCTGCTAAAAATGCCACACAAGCTAGAGTTTTAATCCATGTCAGTGAGTTATGCACAGATTGATTTCAAATGTAGCATTTTATTGCTCTAGAAAGAAAAAAAAAATAGCATTTCCTTCAAAATAAGATTAAATAGATATGTAATGGGATTTTAGTTATAGAGTTGAATTTTTATATGTATTTGTTGGGTATGCTGTATGAAATTTCCTTTCTGCATTTACTGTCTGCTTAAAATATCAGCTATAAACACCCTGAAGGGCAGGTGCTGAAATGGCAGACTGAGACTTAATTCCATCTGTGTAAAAGGTTAGTACCACATTGCAATGCTTAACATAACCTTAAAAATCCATAATTTAAACTCTCTTTCTACACTGCTTTCTCCTTAAATGCAATATAATAAAATATATATTAGCAAATTAAACATATAATATGGGCATCATCTTATTTTCATAAAATAATTAACCACATGCTGCATAGTTGTCATAATTACATAAGCTCAGAGTAAATCAATATAGTTTTATGGTAAATCCTCACAGTCAGTGCACAAAAGTGCTTTTCCTATTATTAATTCTGTTTGTACAAAATAGATTTACCCCCATAAGTCACTCCAAAAACATGCAAATATTGAAAATGAGAGTGAAAAAGGTATAAAATTTCATTTCCCAGCTTTCAGTTCACTTCAGTTCAGTTGCTAAGTTGTGTCCGACTCTTTGCGACCCCATGAACCACAGCTCGCCAGGCCTCCCTGTCTGTCACCAACTCCCTGAGTTTACCCAAACTCATGTCCATTGAGTCGGTGATGCCATCTAACTGCCATCCTCTGTTGTCCCCTTCTCCTGCCCTCAATCTTTCCGAACATCAGGGTCTTTTCCAATGAGTCAACTCTTCGCATCAGGTGGCCAAAGTATTGGAGTTTCAGCTTCAGCATCAGTCCTTCCACTGAATGCACAGGACTGATCTCCTTTAGGATGGACTGGTTGGATCTCCTTGCAGTCCAAGGGACTCTCAAGAGTCTTCTCCAACACCATAGTTCAAAAGCATCAATTCTTCTGCCCTCAGCTTTCTTTATAGTCCAACTCTCACATGCATACATGACCACTGGAAAAATCATAGCCTTGACTAGATGGACCTTTGTTGGCAAAGTAATGTCTCTGCTTTTTAATATGCTATCTAGGTTGGTCATAACTTTCCTTCCAAGGAGAGTCTTTTAATTTCATGGCTGCAGTCACCATCGGCAGTGATTTTGGAGCCCCCCAAAATAAAGTCTTGCACTGTTTCCACTGTTTCCCCATCTATTTGCCATGAAGTGATGGGACTGGATGCCATGATCTTAGTTTTCTGAATGTTGAGCTTTAGGCCAACATTTTCACTCTGCTCTTTCACTTTCATCAAGAGGCTCTTTAGTTCTTCATTTCCTGCCATAAGGATGATGTCATCTGCATATCTGAGATTATTGACTTCCCAGCTTCGTTCAGCTTTCCTTCAGATGGGAAGATTTCACAAATTCCAACTGTATGTATTCTTACATTGTATAACCCTTGGAGACAATTAGACTTCTCATTGTTTAATATCTTCTATTTCAGAGATTCCTCTTGTCAATATGAAGGCAAGTTCATTAGAAATATTATGAAATTTACTCTTGTGCTCCCTCTATATGATTTGTAATTCCAATTACTTGAGTTAACTTCTCATTATTGATATTAATACCTTTTGCTGAAATATATTCTGTTAAGTTTCAGTTCCAATCAATTCAGTCACTAAGTTGTGTCTGATTATTTGCAACACCATGGACTGTAGCACCCCAAGCTTCCCTGTCCATCACTAACTCCTGGAGTTTGCTCAAACTCATGTCCATCAAGTTGGTGATGCCATCCAACCGTCTCCTCCTCTATCATCCCCTTCTTATCCCACCTTAAATCTTTCCCAGCATCAGTGTCTTTTCCAATGAGTCAGTTCTTCACATCAGGTGGCCAAAGTATTGGGGCTTCAACTTCAGCCCAGTCCTTCCAATGAATATTCAGGACTGATTTCCTTTAGGATGGACTGGTTTGATCTCCTTGAAGTGCAAGGGACTCTGTTAAGTCCACGAGTCTGTTAAGCTTACCTGTGACAAATGTCTGAGATTTTGATCCAGTTGAATTCTGCCTATTCCTGCTTGTACAAAAACAAGCAAACAAAATAAAATAAAATAAAATAATTTTATATCTTATTTTATATACTGTTTTGTTTTCTTCTCCCATCTTGCCTCTCCATAATATATTTTATTGTCCATCCAGAAATAAAACAATCACTTCCAAATTGTTTCACCAGATTTATAATATTTATATCTTCACCCATTAAAAATATTCACCTTTCAAGCAAAATATTTTTAAGTTACTTCCAGTAGCTTCATGGATGGTTGGAAATATTATTGTCTCCTGTCAAAATTATTCTTTGCACTTATATTAATTCCTCCTGTCTTATTTAAAATGTACATAACATGATTCAAAAATTAAATTATTACAAATGCTACATTGGATGTAAATTGTGTACAATCTTGATGGTGATTGACGGTTTTAAGACAGAAGGATATGATTGTATTATGATCTGTATTCTGTGGCAAAAGAACTGTAATCCATACACAAAATTGCTAAGTCATTAAATCTGTTCCATACTCAATATAACAATTCTCTTTTGAAATCAATTTAGACTTCAATTAATAAAAGAAACAGTTCCCTTCAAGACCATAGTTAAGGGAATGAAAGCATACTTAATCTAGTAACTAATATTTTAGAGATGAAAAAATCTTAAAAAGTGTTAATGGCAATGTTTTACATAATTAAAGATGTTCAATTGCCAACATTAGCAACAAGTCCATTAACATAATATTAAAAATTTTGAGTAGTAATTTACTATTTATCATTCTGGCAGAGTTCATCCCAGAGTTAAGTTCTTAGTAATAATAAAAGGCAGTCAAAATAATAGATGTTCTGCTGCCTTCTTTCACTCCCCTGCTATCACTCTCTCATCCTGTGGACTTCTGAGCACTGGCATCATAGCCATGCTTTCATCTTTGAGAGGCCAACAGCAAAGAGAGAATGACTATGAGCATTGTAGCATACTTCATAGTTTAATTTATTACATTTTACAGTTGGCAAAATGCCAATAAATTGTCCTAAAGACTCTAATCTGAAAGGATGTAATATGAATTTCTTGTTATTGATCAACACATAATGCACTGGCACGTCAAACTCTCAGTAATTAAACACTGTTGGATTTCATCGTTATACTCAGAATCTAGTTACATTCTTATGTATGAGGAGTCTCATAAGAGCTAAGGATAAATCATACCAAATATATTGATAAATAAACAGCAAATACCCAGTAATGTGTCTCAGACCTATGTAAAGAGTGCAAACTTGGAAAACCAAAAATGTGTTGCCTGTGAAGTTGGCTTCTTAAAGTCATGCCTCAGACAGGTGCTGTCACAAGGACAGACATAAGTAAGTTTCCCACTACAATGGTGAGTCTATAAACTAACCGTATAATGAGTAGGTCACACATCCAACCTAGCAGTTGATGAGGCTGACTGAAGTGCTTCCCAAGTGGCTCAGCAATAAAGAATCTGCCTGCAATGCAAGTGATGAAGGATACATGGGTTTGACCCCTGAGTCAGGAAGATGCCCTGGAAGAGGGCATGGCAACCCACTTCAGTATTCTTGCCTGGGAAATCCCATCAACAGAGAGCCTGACGGGCTGCAGTCCATGGGCTTGCAAAGAGTGGGGCAGGACCAAGCACAGCATGCATCTGACTGACTGTGTGCTTGTGGACTGGCTGGAGGGAAATGTCCAACTCACGTGATCTTTACAGCTCTTCACATTTTAGAGCTAGGGTTGAAGGTGTAGCCCCTATGTAAGACTTGCTTAGCTCATTAGAAGTAAGCAACACAAGAGACTCAGCTAATTCATATGATGATAAAGGTTCTGTTTTGATAAAGGTTCTGTTTGGACAGTAGGGCTTCCCTCGTGGCTCAGCTGGTAAAGAATCCTCCTGCAATGCGGGAGCCTTGGGTTCGATCCCTGGGTTGGGAAGATCCCCTGGAGAAGGGAAAGGCTACCCATGCCAGTATTGTGGCCTGGAGAATTCCATGGACTGTATAGTCCATGGGGTGACAAAGAGTTGGACACAACTGAGCAACTTTCACTTTCACTTTGGACAGTAAAATTTTCATACATTCATTGGCCAAATCACAGAATGAAGTCTGATACTGAGAGTGAAATGTATGTTGTACTCTGTGAGACACTGAATATCATTTAGCCAATGGTATATGTTTACATTTTTCTGGTAGGATAAAGATAAATTAATGAAATCAATAAAGCAATCCACTATACCTTCACCACTCCCCCCCCCCCATGGCAAAAATAAAGGTTAGATTGGACACTATTGAAAATATCTGAGGCAAAAAATCCTTGCCCTGAATATTGTCAAACAAAATAAAAGAATTAATAGTTTATTCAATATTTTTTGTATGAAATCTATTTCAAGGCAATTGCACTATTGATGAGAAAATTTTCTCTTTATAAATGGAGTTTTAGTGAACAGCTGTGAAAGGAATAATCCTATAGTGGAATCTGTGATTCAGGGAAGAGGCATCAATGTATAAAACCAATACAGAAATACTTTAGGAGATCTTTCTAATGGAGGAATGAGAACATCACCATATGAGCCATGGATCAATCTTAACTTCAGTAAGTGTCCAACAACTAGACTTTTTGTCATTTGATATTCTGTAACCATGGAGCACCTAATAGCTTTTGAGCCTAATCAAACAAATGGAACATTAAAAAATTTAAGACTTTCTGCAAGATAACTTGGGGCTTCCCTGTTGGCACTAGCGCTATAAAAAACCCACCGGCCAATGCAGGAGATGTGAGAGACTAGGGTTCCATCACTTGATGGGGAAGATCCTGTGGAGGAGGACATGGCAACCCACTCTGGTGTTCTTGCCTGGAAAATCCCCAAGGACAGAGGAGCCTGGAAGGCTATATGTAGTCCATAGGGTCGTAAAGAGTCAGACACGACTGATGAGACTTAGCATGCACACAAGGTAACTTACTTTATTAAATAATAAAATATATAATTGGTATGCATTAGCTCTAAATTAAAGAGACATAAGAGAAATAACATCAAAAATTGTGTATTGCACTCATTTGAATTCTCATTGAAATTTAAAACTAAAAATAGGAATTTGGTAGACACAGAGAGAAATTGCATTTTGATATCATTGTGTGCGTGTGTGCTAAGTTGCTTCAGTCCTGTCAGACCCTTTGTTACAGACTCTGTGGGCTGTAGTCCACCAGGCTCCTATGTTCATGGGATTCTCCAGGCAAGAATACTGAAGTGGGTTGTTAAGCCCTTCTCCAGGAGATCTTTCCAATCCAAGGATGGAGCTCTTGTCTCATTATGTATCTGGCATTGGCAGGTAGGTTCTTCACCACTAGTGCCACCTGGATAGCCCCTTTGAAATCTTCACCTGACATGAAAGTCATTATCTTTCTATTTGTGAATATAGATTTTGATTTTATAAAACAATGTATATATTTATCAGATATGCATATTAAGTTTATATGGGTGAAATAACTTTAATATCTGAGCCTTATTTTAATATAGGTTAGAAAACAATTTTCAAAGGTAGATGGAATAAATATGACTAAATCTTTCTCCTTAACACTGGGTAATATTTGTTGTTGATTTGTTACATAGTTTCTCTCTTAAAATGTTTACAGTTATTATAATCTACTATTTTTAAATAAAGAATGAGTGCAATGTTAAAATCATCCCATGATATCTGTATTAAGAATTTATCTTTATGATTTTTTAATCCATACCAGTTACACTTCATGCTAATCTTTGCTTGCATTCCTTTTGTTTCTTCTTTATAGCAAGTAAAATAATTCTCTAATTTTATAGAATTTCTGTGTTATTTTCTATTTAATCTTTTCAAGGATTAAATTAATTGCACTTTAAAACTATAATTTCTCATGGTTTCATAAAAGTGTGAAAATGTTTTTATTTACTATATCTTTCATGTAAATAATGACCAAATTCATTGATTCCACAAATTAAATATAATTTGATCACTGTCTTGTCTGTAATATCTAACTTGACATTCCATTCCCCAGCCTCAGCAAATAATATTCAGTTTTAGTCAAATGGTAGTAATTTCTAAGATATTGGCAAGAAATTTAGCTTGTATATTTTTATTTAGTACATATATTTTTGGTTATAATTTCCCAAATGCAATTGCTCACATATACTTGGAATTAATTTCTGTTTATTATCACTGTAGGTATGATAGGTTTCATTACAATTTATTTGTGTATTCTGTTATTCACAAGTTTAGAAACTGGATGTGAAATCACTTTTTTCCTTCTGAAACTGACATAAGCATTTTTATAACTAGTATAACCAACTACCCCCATGGCTTAAACAATATATATTTATTATCTCACACTAGCATAGGTAGGAACCCAACACAGGCTTCAGTGAGCTACAGTTAAGGTGTCAGCTGGGTCAAGTTCCTTTCTGGACTCTGGAGGGAAGAATCCATTTTCTTGTTGTTTCCAGCCTTTAGAGGCCCCCACCTTCCAGGCATCATGACCTTCTTCATCTTCAAAGGCGGCAGCATTGCATCTGCCCGTGACGTTCCTCCACAGGTAAAGCTTCCTCTGACTTTCTCTTCTGCCTTCCTCCTCTACTTTTGAGCCTTCTGATTACATTGGGCACAGCTGTGTAATCTAGGCTACTCTCCCTAGAGAGTATTTTAAGGGTGAGAGCACACTTCCTTTCACAGATCAGGCGAAATCCAGAGCATTGACAATAGTGTTGAGTTCTGGTAATAAGAACTGGGAACAAGTCTGGCTCCTGGGGGACAATGCACAGACACAGATACATCAAAATGGAGACTGTGATGATAAAGACTTCAGAATAAATCCATACTTCAAAAGCATCAAGCTGAAATAGGATTTTCTTAACACAACAAGATCTAAACAGCAAGCAACAAAAAGGAAAAGGAGCCACAGAACTGGCCAGTTGGACACTCTTGTGTGGTGAGTATTTGTGTTCCTCTTTAGATTCATATGTTGAAGTCTAACCTTCAGTGTGATGGTATTTGAAGGCCTCTGGGAGGTAATTAGGGTCCTGTAAGAGGGGCTTTGGTCTAATAGGATTGGTGCCTATATAGGAAGCAATACTAGAGAGCTTGTTCTCTCTCCATGGCTACTAGGACAGAGCCAGCACTAACCAGCCAGAGAGAGCTCATCAGAAACTGACAGTGCTGGCACCTTGATCTCTGACTTCCTGTGACCTGATCTGTGAAAAAATAAAATGTGTGTTGTTTAAGGCACTTGGTATATGGTATTTTGTTATGGCAGCCTTAGCAGACTCATACAGAGGCAAACTGTAATCTCACATAATTGAATATGCATTACCCTTAAAGTTTATTAAGGTATTAACGACTGCACTCGAGAGTCTGATGCTAGTGCTTTAGTCATTGGAATAGAAAATTAAGTTGTAATGTAGCTTTATATAGATATATGACTAGGAAAATGCATGGATAAATAAGCCAGGCAATTTGAATAATATCTTTAACATTTAGCTGAGGATTTTAAACCGTATCCACAAAGTAAGTTGGATTGCATTAATGTTCCAAAACTCTTTCTGTTCTTCTATTGTGAATGATTATATTTACTTGAAATATTGGCAACAGACTTGGTCATACAACTTTCTTTAGCAAATAATGTGTTAATAGAGGCTTTAAAAAGTAGTTGTATTTTTTTCCCCTTCTGTTATGAGTCAAGTATTTTTCTAGTTGGAATGTGGCTCCTGGAGTAAAGATAGAGGAGTATCCAAGTTGAGTAGTCAAGTAGGATGAGAAGAAAGGGATTACATATGTTAAATATATATATATATTGGATATATCTACAAGATATACATGTTAGATATATATTCAGAGAAGGAAATGGCAGCCCACTCCAGCATTCTTGCCTAGAGAATCTCATGGACAGAAGAGCCTGGTGGGCTGCTGTTCATGGGGTCGTACAGAGTCAGACACGATTGAAGCACCTTAGCATGCATGCATGCGTTGGAGAAGGACATGGCAACCCACTCCAGTGTTCTTGCCTGGAGAATCCCAGGGACAGAGGAGCCTGGTGGGCTGCCATCTGTGGGGTCCCACAGAGTTGGACACAACTGGAGTGACTTAGCAGCAGCAGCAGCAATAGATATATATGTGTGTATGTATATATATATATATATACATATATATATATCAGCACTCTGTCTTTAAGGTATCTGTGAATAATTATTAATAACAATGATCTATAAATAATAATACAGGATAATTGCAATTGTATGTATCTATTTATACAAATGTTTAACAACAAATGTGATTTATTTAAAAGGAGAAAATTGAGAAATATATGAATGTTTCATAATGGATGAAGAGTATGTAGAAGCATTCTTTATGCATTATTGAGCTTACTAATCCATTAAAATATCTTATACTTTAGGTAAATTTATTCCTAAGTATTTTATTCTTTTCATTGCAATGGCGAATGGAATTGTTTCCTTAATTTCTCTTTCTCTTTTCTCATTATTAGTGTACAAGAATGCAAGGGATTTCTGTGTGCTAATTTTATATCCTGCAACTTTACTACATTCCTTGTTAGCTCTAGTAATTTTCTCGTGGAGTCTTCAGGGTTTTCTATGAAGAGGATCATGTCATCTGCAAACAGTGCGAGTTTTACTTCTTCTTTTCTGATCTGGATTCCTTTTATTTCTTTTTCTGCTCTGATTGCTGTAGCCAACACTTCCAAAACTATATTGAATAGTAGTGATGAGAGTGGGCACCCTTGTCTTGTTCCTGACTTTAGGGGAAATGCTTTCAATTTTTCACCATTGAGGATAATGTTTGCTGAGGGTTTGTCATATATAGCTTTTATTATGTTGAGGTATGTTCCTTCTATTCTTGCTTTCTGGAGGGTTTTTATCATAAATGGATATTGAATTGTTGAGACACATGTACCCCAATGTTCAACGCAGCACTGTTTATAATAGCCAGGGCTTGGAAGCAACCTAGATGCCCATCAGCAGACGAATGGATAAGAAAGCTGTAGTACATATACACCATGGAATATTACTCAGCCATTAAAAGGAATACATTTGAATCAGTTCTAATGAGGTGGATGAAACTGAAGCCTATTATACAGAGTGAAGTAAGCCAGAAAGAAAAACACCAATACAGTATACTAATGCATATATACGGAATTTAGAAAGATGGTAATGGTAACCTTGTATGCGAGACAGCAAGAGAGACACTGATGTGTTGAAAAGTCTTTTGGACTCCGTGGGAGAGGGCGAGGGCAGGATGATATGGGAGAATAGTATTGAAACATGTAAATTATCATATGTGAGACGAATCTCCAGTCCAGGTTCGATGCATGATACAGTATGCCCGGTGCTGGTGCACTGGGATGACCCAGAGGGATGGGGAGGGAGGGGGAAGGGAGGGGAGTTCAGGATGGGGGACACATGTACACCCATGGCAGGTTCAAGTCAATGTATGGCAAACCAATACAATGTTGTAAAGTAAAATAAATAAATAATTTCAATAAAACAACAACAACAACAACAACAACAAAAAGAGCTACATAAGAGCTACAAATTTCATATACACTTAACAACATTGTATATTCTAAACAGTCTATACTACTGTTACGGCAAAAGAAGAGAATAAAAAATTATATTTCCCTCAGTGACAAAGCAAAATAGCTAAAAAAGTTTATTCAAATAAACTTTTGACTGATAAAGTATTGTTTCTAACATGTTCAAGGACTGGTCTCAGACAATATAAAACTCTTCATTATTAGATATGATAAAGCACTGTAGATATTCTTTAATAAATGCAATGCAATATTTAAAAAATCATATACTTCATATATGTAATCATAATTTGAACAAAATTCAGATATTTCTGTGTTTTTTATCATGGTAAATTATAATAATAGTTCACTGTGATAAATAATATTTACCAATAGAGTGGCATATTTTCCCAAGTTTATTGAGATGTAACTGACAGTAAAAATTATGTATGTAGAGTGTACACAATAATTTTGTATGTATATACATTGGTCATCACAAAATTTTCAAAATGCCCGATATAATTTCAGTGAAATTGTCAATGTAAGAAATGAAAACTAATTGGTTCATATAAAAGAAAGCCCCTAATCTAGACCTCATTGGTAGAAGATGCTAATTTGCTGAGTTAATGAGACACTGAATGCTGCACTTATAAAAATAATATAATAAATCTGCATAATATTTTAAATACTTTATCATATCAGAGCTTGTGAGAATAGGAGAGATTTTTTTCTTTATTTCTTTTTTCTCTTCTGTTTCTTGGCAGGTCACTTAATTGCAGTTATGGGTGAAAAATCAATCTATATATTTGGTTTTCTTTTTTGTCCAATTATATTCTGCAGGAATATTCTAAAGTATACAATTCCAAACACCACTTGTCTAGATTAGCAGAAGTTCTATTCTTCTTTGCCTCTGCTCCTTAGTTTATAAAAATTTTTATGTACAATAGAGTAGACATGATTATTCTTACTGGCCACCATTGGGCTCAGGTTTGTCTCTGGAAACCAAAGGGCATCACACCCCTAGCCTTGAATCCTGGCAGCTATGGAGGCTGGACATGCCTTGATATGGAAACTATTATCATCATGACCAAAAAAAGCAGATCCTATTGGTATTTTTCTCAAAAATTGTTTTGGTGCTAAGTCATTTCAGTCATGTCCAACTCAGCAACCCCCTGGACTGTAGCCCGCCATCCTCCTCTGTCCATTGGATTCTCCAGGCAAGAATGCTAGAATGGGTTTTCATGTCCTCCTCCAGGTAATCTGCCGAAACTAAGGATTGAACCTGGATCTCTTATGTCTCCTGCATTGACAGGCAGGTTCTTCACCACTAGCACAACAGAATTGTTTAGTTTCCTTTGATATTTTACTGCTTTCAATGTTATGCTATTATCCCTCTCTAGCTTCATGTAATAATTGGCATTTAAAAATACATATACATCTTCAAAAAAAAATTTTTTGAACAGTCATGGTGTGATCTATCTTAATAAATATGATATTTTATAAGATTTGGGATTTTTTAGGTTGATAATCTTATTTGCTTTATATTTTATGATTCTCTGATTATTCACATAACTTTCAATTTGGAATATTTTTCCAATGAATGGGCCTTTAAAAATTCTTACTTATTTCGGAAATTGGCTTCTTTAGACAGTTTCATGTAGGATTCCATTCAGCTTCACATAAGGACATCCAAAATTTAGTGAAAAATCTGTTTTCAAATGTGCTTTTTCAAGGGGGAAAAAAAGCATGAAATTAGACAGTCCAAGATGTTAGGAGTTTCATCGATCCAGCTCTTCTTTATCTCTCCTGCAACATTTCTTCCATTAGCTCTGTTATCAAAGAGGAAAGGGAGGGATTAAAGAGGCCTGCCCAGGAAACCCCACTTCAAGGGCTTTCTTAAAAATTCCACAGAAAGGCAGCTCAAATGTCATTACCAACCTATAACACTCTTGAAAAGAAGAATAAAATAACTTACTTTCCCCCTGTTATTTTGTTTTGTTTCATTTTAACTTACTGCATTGCTTACCACAAAGATGTAGGTTGTGTTACTAAATTAAAGAATACAGGCCATTAAGAGTGTGTGCCCTTGGATTCAATATGAAGCAATCCACTCTCTAAATAACAGGAGAGAGAGAAGTCATTAAAAATAGCTATGTTCTGCTTATGTACTTTTCCTTCTAGCCTAGAACATGTGCTAACAATTAGACTAATTCAATGACTGCCCTCTGTGAGGGTAAGCAACATCTTCCATTGTTATCTGTGTTCAAGCCATGTTGGAACAGTGATAACTGTTACTATTTCATGAATTAATACCTGCACTCATTTTAAGAGAAACTGCATGGATTGTGGGAATCTCCTGTTCTGTAGAAACAAAATTGTCCTAGTGGAGAGTGGGCAAGTCACACATCTAACACTTTGTTTTGTTCCAAAGACCAAATAAGTGTCATTTACACTTTCTTAGTAATCCAGTAATAGCAATGGTTAAATTGATCAGGTAAGGTATTTGTATGAGAAAGAATTTAGAAAACCTACTTTAAAAAACCTTCCCTTCATTTCATAGTTAATTCAGAGGCTAACTTGAAAAAAAAAATTATCCATTTTCCATGTAAAATTGTATAAAGATGTATGTTGAAAGAAAACAAGTTTAAAATATTTTAAAATTGTGAACATGAATTAAGTAGAGGCTACTGAATCAAGGATCATAAAGCCTTCCTAAAACTTCATTGTAAAGGTTGAATGGAGGCAATTTTTTAAAACTGAAGTATAGTTGATTTAAAATATCATGCTAGTTTCAAGTGTACAGCAGAATGATTCAATTTACAGATATTGAATATATATAGTTATTTATTCAGATTCAGTTTCTTTTCTTATATTGATTATCACAAAATATTGAGTATAGTTCCCTGTGCTTCACAGTAGGTCCTTGTTGGTTACTATATATATTCTGTGTATAAATTAATCTCAAACTCCTAATTTATCCTTCTTTCCCTCCATGCCCCTTTCTCCTTTGGGAGAAAGTTTGTTTCCTATGTCTGTGAGTCTCTTTCCATTTTGGAGATAGTCTTATCTTTTCTTATAGACTTCACAAATAAGTGATATGATATTTATCTTTCACTGACTGGCTTACTTCACTCAGTGTGATATCCCTAGTCCATCCATACTGCTGCAAATGGCATTATTTCCTTCTTTCTATGGCTGAGTAATCATACATGTAATACTACCATTATGTGAGTGGTACAATCAGCTCTTCTATCCATTCATCAATCAATGGACGTTTAGGTTGCTTGCATGTCTTGGGTACTGTAGACAGTGTGCTATGAACCTTGGAGTGCATGAATCTTTTTCAGTTATGGTTCTCTCTGAGTATATGCCCAATAATGGGTTTCCAGGGTCATATGGTCAATCTAGTTTTAGGATTTTTAAGGAAGCTCCATACTGTTTTCCATAGTAGTTGTACCAGTCCACATTTCCACCAACAGTGTAGGAGGGTTCCCTTTTCTCTACACTCTCTCCAGCACTTATTGTTTGTATTAATAGATGTTTTGATGATGGCCATTCTGACTAATATGAGATAATAACTCATTGTAGTTTTTATTTACATTTCTGCAATAATTAGTGATGCTGAATAGCTTTTCATGTGCCTTTGGCCATCTCTAAGTCTTCTTTGGAGGAATATCTATTTGGATCTTCTGCCCATTTTTTGATTGGGTTGTTCATTTTTCTGGTACTGAGTTGTATGAGCTGTTGGTGTACTTTGGAGATTAATTCTTTGTTGGTTGCCTCATTTGCAAATATTTTCTCCCATCCTGTAGGTTGTTGTTTCATTTTGTTTACAGCTTCCTTTGCTGTGCAAAAGCTTTAAGACTGAGTGAAAAAAGACACAAGGAATTTGCCAACATATAGTTGAAATATGCAACATAAGAGAGATTACTTATATATAGAGGAAAGATGTGTACACGAAAAAATAGCAGGGCTGTGTCCTCATATAATAATACATAAAGTGAAGGAGAAGAAGCCAGAGAAGCTAAATTTGACTGAAGAAAGTTAAATGAAATAATTAAACCTAGAAAGAAATTCTACATCCTTTCAAGATTGGGTAAATTCCTCAGTACAATTTTTTAAGATAATTAACAAAAAAGGTTCATAGCATGTTTTTTATATCATGAGGTATACCTTTTGAATTATAAGTTCTGATTGTTTCAGTAATTTACAATTTTTTCAGGGATTATGTTTAAATGAAAAGAATAAAAATGTGTTTTATAGGGGCTATAATAACTTGAGTTCTTCTTTAAAATTATGGTAGCGTTCTTTGGCTCTGATACAACAGCTCAGATCACATCTAATCACCTAGCAAAAGCAGATTTTAATGTAAAAGAGCACAAGTATGGCATACAAAATAGAGCTCTTTTGGAAACTATATCTGGTAGGAACATGAAATTACCATATCACATTGATTATTTCTGTAAAGTTATATAAAGAATGCATGCATATCTTAAATGTAGTTCATTTATTCCTTGGAGATAACATTTAAAATGGCCAAAGGGAGCTTCATGTTAGTAAGTTCCAAGACATATATAAAAAGTCGTATCTGTGGCAATTTACTTCCATCAAATATATGCTTGATTTTTCCCATTCTTTGCACCCTATTTGAAATTATCTTGCCTTGTCGTTGTGGTTTTCCACTCAAGGGACTGTTAAAGGATAAAGAGTTAACATTCTATCAGTAGTCCTTAAGCTCAGCTACTACATGATCTCAATTTATGAGTGTTGTGTACAATGGCCCATAACAACTTCTGTAGGTCTGCAACTGTTCTTGTATGGTATAGACTTAAAATTCTTGATTGAGACTTCTATTTCTTTAGAATATTATTGAGTTTAGATTATTAAGTTTTCACCAACACATTCCAAACACAACCTCCCATTTCTTTCAGTTTTTTACTATATAATTTCCACTAAACCTTTTAGTCAGAATTGTCAGAACCTCTTCTTGTTGTTTAATTGCTAAGCCATGTCCAACTCTTTGCAACCCCATGGACGGCAACACACAAGGCTTCGCTGTCCTTCACTATTTCCTGGGAGTTTTCTCAAACTCATGTCCATTGAGTTGATGATGCCATCCAACAGTCTCATCCACTGTCACTCCCTTCTCCTCCTGCCCTCAATCTTTCCCAGCATCAGTCTTTTCCAATGAGTTAGCTCTTCGTATCAGGTGGCCAAAGTATTGGAACTTCATCTTCAGCGTCAGACCTTCCAATGAATATTCAGGGTTGATTTCCTTTAGGATTGGTTATCCTAGGCAAAGCCGATCTCCTTGTCTCCTTGCTTTCCAAGGGACTCTCAAGACTCTTCTCCAACACCACAGTTCAAAAGCATCAATTTTTTGGTGCTCAGCCTTCCTATGGTCCAACTCTCAGATGCATACATAACTAGTGGAAAAACCATAGCTTTGATTACATGGACCTTTGTCAGCAAAGTGATGTCTCTAGTTTTTAATATGCTGCAGAGACATTAGAATCTCTATGTCATTAATTTATTTCCTTTCCCCCAATGAACTTGGTGTCATGTATGGTGGGGCTTTTTCCTCAACACTTTAAATATTTTACTCCTCTCTGTTTTTCCTGGCACAGTTCTTGAAGAAAAGCTCATAAGTAATTTTTACCTTTATTCCTCTCTAGGTAAGGTGTTTCTCCCCTCCACCACTCTGCCAGACTCCTGGGTTCTTTTAGTATACTTTTTTTCTTGATCTTTGGTTTTCTGTAATTAGGAAATATATGCTTAGATATGGAGGCTTTCCAGGTGGCTCACTGGTAAAGAACCCAGTTGCTAGTGCAGGAGTCAAAAGAGATGTGGGTTCAATACCTGGGTCGGGAAGATCTCTTGAATGAGGAAATGGCAACCCATTCCAGTATTCCTGCCTGAGAAATCCCATAGACAGAGGAGCCTGGTGGGCAATAGTCTATGAGTTTGCAAGAGTCAGACATGACTGAGCAACTTGAGCATGCATGCATGCATACCTGCTTAGATATAGCTCAGGGAGATTTATCCTCCTATATGTTTTCTCTCTATCAGGCATAAAATTCTTGATTCACTTTTTGAAATAAACCTTTATCAAACCACCAAACTAGTATGTCCTTTAGAATTTCATTGTATCCCTTCAGAAAATCTTCAGTTCAGTTCAGTTCATTTCAGTCACTCAGTAATGTCTGACGCATTGCGACCCCATGGACTGCAGCACACCAGGTCTCCCTGTCCATCACCAACTCCCGGAGTTTACTCAAATTCATGCCCATCGAGTTGGTGATGCCATCCAACCATCTCATCCTGTGTCGTCCCCTTCTCCCCCTGCCTTCAATCTTTCCGAGCATCAGGGTCTTTTCCAATGAGTCAACTCTTCGCATGAGGTAGCCAAACTATTGGGGCTTCAGCTTCAGCATCAGTCTTTCCAATGACACTCAGGACTGATCTCCTTTAGGATGGATTGGTTGGATCTCCTTGCAGTCCAAGGGACTCTTAAGAGTCTTCTTCAACACCACAGTTTAAAAGTATCAATTCTTTGGCGCTCAGCATTCTTTATAGGCCAATTCTCACATCCATACATGACTACTGGGAAAACCAAAGCTTTGACTAGATGGACCTCTGTTAGCAAAGTAATGTCTCTGCTTTTTAATATGCTATCTAGATTGGTCCTAACTTTTCTTTCAAAGAGCAAGCGTCTTTTAATTTCATGCCTGCAGTCAATATCTGCAGTGATTTTTGAGCCCCCCAAAATAAAGCCTGTCACTGTTCCTACTGTTTCCTCATCTATTTGCCATGAAGTAATGGAACCAGATGCCATGATCTTAGTTTTCTGAATGTTGAGTTTTAAGAGACCTTTTTCAGCCTCTCTTTCACTTTTATTAAGAGGCTCTTTAGTTCTTCCCTTTTTTTCATAAGGGTGGTGTCATTTGTGTATCTGAGGTTATTGATATTTCCCTTAGCAATACTGATCCCAACTTATGCTTCACCAGTCCAGCATTATTCATGATGTACTCTGCATATAAGTTAAATAAACAGAGTGACAATAAACAGCCTTGACATACTCCTTTCCCGATTTGGAAGCAGTCTGTTTTTCCCTTTCCAGTCTACCTGTTGCTCCCTGACCTGTGTACAGAGTTCTCATAAGGCAGGTCAGGTGGTCTGGTCTCTTGAATAATTTTCCATAGTTTGTTATGATCTACATAACCAAAGACTTTGGCATAGTTGATAAAACAGAAGTAGATGTTTTTCTGGAACTCTCACTTTTTCGATGATCTAATGGATGTTGGCAATTGGATCTCTGGTTCCTCTGTCTTTTCTAAATCCAGCTTGAATATCTGGAAGCACACAGTTCATGTACTGTTGAGACCTGGCTTGGAGAATTTTGAGCACTATTTGCTAGTGTGTGAGATGAGTGCAATTGTGCAGTAGTTTGAGCATTTTTTGGAATTGCCTATCTTTGGGATTGGAGTGAAAACTTACCTTTTCCAGTCCTGTGGCCACTGCTGAGTTTTCCAAATTTGCTGGTATATTGAGTGCAACACTTTCACAGCATCATCTTTTAGGATTTGAAAGAGCTCAATTGGAATTGTATCACCTCCACTAGCTTTGTTCATAGTAATGGTTCCTTGGGTCCAAACATTCCAGGATGGAATGGTGAGTGATCACACACTCATGAATATCTGTGAGTGATCACACCCTCATGAATATCTGGGTCATGAAGATTTTTTTTTGTACAGTTATTTTGTGTATTCTTGCCACCTCTTCTTAATATCTTCAGGCTTCTGTTAGATCTATACCATTTCTGTCCTTTATTGTGCCCATCTTTGCATGAAATATTCCCTTTCTATTTCTAATTTTCTTGAAGAGATTGCTAGTCTTTCCCATTTTATTGTTTTCCTCTATTTTTTTTTCACTGATCACCGAGGAAGTCTTTCTTATCACTCCTTGCTATTCTTTGGAACTCTGCATTCAAATGGGTATATATTTCCTTTTCTCCTTTGCTTTTTGCTTCTCCTCTTTTCACAGCTATTTGTAAGACCTCCTCAGACAACCATTTTGCCTTTATGCATTTATTTTTCTTGGGAATGATCTTGATCACTGCCTCCTATACAATATCACAAACCTTTGTCCATAGTTTCTCAGGCGTCTGTCTATCAGATATAATCCCTTGAATCTATTTGCCACTTCCACTGTATACTCATAAGTAATTTGATTTAGGTCATACTTGAATGGTCTAGTGTTTTCCCTTACATTCTTCAGTTTAAGTCTAAATTGGCAGTGAGTTCATGATCCGAGTCACAGTCAGCTCCCGGTCTTGCTTTCCTAACTGTATAGAGCTTCCCCATCTTTGGCTGCAAAGAATTTATCAATCTGATTTCAGTATTGACCATCTGGTGATGTCCATGTATAGCATCTTCTCTTGTGTTGTTGGAAGATGGTGTTTGCTATGACCTGTGCATTCTCTTGGAAAAGCTATTAGTCTTTGCCCTACTTCATTCTGTACTCCAAGACCAAATTTGCCTGTTACTCTAGATATTTCTTGACTTCCTACTTTTGCATTCCAGTCCCCTGTGATGAAAAGGACATCTTTTTTGGATGTTAGTTCTAGAAGGTCTTCATAGGATCATTCAACTTCACCTGCTTTGGCATTAGTGGTTGAGGCATAGACTTGGATTATTCTGATATTGAATGGTTTACCTTGGAAACGAACAGAGATCATTATGTCGTTTTTGAGATTGCATTCAAGTACTGCATTTCGGACTCTTTTGTTGACCATGATGGCTACTCCATTTCTTCTAAGGGATTTCTGCCCACACTAGTAGATATAATTATCATCTGAGTTAAACTCACTCATTCCAGTCCATTTTAGCTCATTGATTCCTAAAATGTCAACATTCACTCAAATCCCCTGTTTGACCACTTCCAATTTGCCTTGATTCATAGACCTAACATTCCAGGTTCCTATGCAATATTGCTCTTTACAGCATCGGACTCTACTTCTGTCACCTTCCACATCCACAACTGGATGTTGTTTTTGCTTTGGTTCCATCCCTTCATTCTTTTAGGAATTATATCTCCACTGATCTCCAGTAGCGTATTAGACACCTACTGACGTGAGAAGTTCATCTTTCAGTGTCATATCTGCTTGCCTTTACATACTGTTCATGGGGATCTCAAAGCAAAGATACTGAAGTAGTTTCCCATTCTCTTCTCTATCTTCAGCCATGGATAATCACCATTAGCCTGATCACCCTTAGACCTGATGGTTACCATTAAGAGTTAAAAAAAAAATTGCAGAACCAAAATATTTCTTTCACCAAAAATCCCCAGACAATACCATGAGCCTGAACTTCAGTATTACAGAGTTACTCTGTTTCCATGTTTTTTTCATCAACTGGTACTCACTCTTGGTAGCTTACAATGAACAATATGAGAACTATGATCTTCAAAGAAAAAGATTTAGCTTTAGAAACCGGAAACAGGCTTCAGACACTCTAAATTTTATATGGCAGAAGTTTTATTACACTGCAAAAGGACAGAGAAATCTTCTGACAAAGACATCAGAAAGGAGATAGAGGGTGTCCTACTCACCAGTCTTATCAAGACCTTATATATTTTTTTAGTTGGTTACTAATAGTAGAAAGGTCTTACCAGACCCACTCCCACAAAATATCTTTTAAGATAACAAGATTAAAGCTAACAATAGAAAGGTCTTACCAGACCCATTCCCACAACATATGTCTTAAAATAGCAAAATTAGTCAGAAGGTTCTTGTTAACCTCAAGCAAGGTACATTGTTGCTATCTAATCATTAATACAGAGCTTTAGGGAAAACACACCCTTGAACAAGATGAGTTGTTTTGTATAATTGTTAGCTCTGGGCTTAAAGTTAGTCTTAAGGATTGTTGTCAAAACAATTCAGAGTTTAAGAGAAAACGTCTCATGTGACTAAGACAAAGCAATGTAGAAAAAAAAAAAGTTGATCTTTTTCTCCTCCTTGAGGGCCCTGGAGTCCTTATCAACCTACCTAAGAATTAATTCTCTCACGATTCAACTTCAGCTTCTTCAGCATTACTAGTTGGGGCATAGGATTGGATTACCGTGATATTGAATGGTTTGCCTTGGAAACGAACAGAGATCATTCTGTTGTTTATGAGATTGCATCCAAGTACTGCATTTCGGACTCTTTTGTTGACTATGATGGTTACTCCATTTATTCTAAGGGATTCCTGCCCACAGTAGTAGACATAATGGTCATCTGAGTTAAATTCACCCATTCCAGTCCATTTTAGTTTGTTGATTCCTAGAATGTTGACATTTACTTTTACCATCTCCTGTTTGACCACTTCCAATTTGCCTTGATTCAAGGACCTAACATTCCAGGTTCCTATGCAATATTGCTCTTTACAGCATCAGACCTTGCTTCTATCACCAGTCACATCCACAACTGGGTATTGTTTTTGCTTTGGCTCCATCCCTTCATTCTTTCTGGAGTTATTTCTCCCTGATCTCCAGTAGCATATTGGGTAACTACCGACCTAGGGAGTTCCTCTTTCAGATCCTATCATTTTGCCTTCTCATACTGTTCATGGGGTTCTCAAGGCAAGAATACTAAAGTGGTTTGCCATTCCCTTTTGCAGTGGACCACATTCTGTCAGACCTCTCCACCATGACCCGACCTTCTTGGGTGGCCCCACACAGCATGGCGTAGTTTCATTGAGTTAGACAAGACTGTGGTCCTGTGATCAGATTGGCTAGTTTTTTGTGATTATGGTTTTAGTGTATTTGGCCTCTGATGCCCTCTCACAACACCTACCATCTTACTTGGGCTTCTCTTACCTCGGACGTGGGGGAATCTCGTCACGGCTGCTCCAGCAAAGTGCAGGAAGTCAAAAAACACCTGGAGTAACAGGAAAATGTGGTCTTGGAGTACAGAATGAAGCAGGGCAAAGGCTAATAGAGTTTTTCCAAGAGAACACACTGGTCATAGCAAACACCCTCTTCCAACAACACAAGAGAAGAATCTACACATGGACATCACCAGATGGTCAACACTGAAATCAGATTGATTATATTCTTTGCAGTCAAAGATGGAAAAGCTCTATACAGTCAGCAAAAACAAGACCAGGAGCTAACTGTGGCTCAGATCATGAACTCCTTATTGCAAATTTCAGACTTAAACTGAAGAAAGTAGGGAAAACCACTAGAGCATTCAGATATGACCTAAATCAAATCCCTTATGACTATACAGTGGAAGTAAGAAATAGATTTAAGGGGCTAGATCTGAGAGACAGAGAGCCTGATGAACTATGGATGGAGGTTCATGACATCGTACAGGAGACAGGAATCAAGACCATCCCCATGGAAAAGAAATGCAAAAAGGCAAAATGGTTGTCTGATGAGGCCTTGCAAATAGCTGTGAAAAGAAGAGAAGTGAAAAGCAAAGGAGAAAAGGAAAGATATTCCAATTTGAATGCAGAGTTCCAAAGAATAGCCAGGAGAAATAAGAAAGCCTTCCTCAGTGATCAATGCAAAGGAATAGAGGAAAACAACAGAATGGAAAAGACTAGAGATCTCTTCAAGAAAATTAGAGATACCAAGGGAACATTTCAGGCAAAGATGGGTTCGATAAAGGACAGAAATGGTATGGACCTAACAGAAACAGCAGATATTAAGAAGAGGTGGAAAGAATACACAGAACAACTGTACAAAAAAAGATCTTCACGACCCAGATAATCATGATGGTGTGATCACTCACCTAGAGCCAGACATCCTGGAATGTGAAGTCAAGTGGGCCTTAGAAAACATCCCTACGAACAAAGCTAGTGGATGTGATGGAATTCCAGTTGAGCTCTTTCAAATCCTAAAAGATGATGCTGTGAAAGTGCTGCACTCAATATGCCAGCAAATATGGAATACTCAGCAGTGGCCACAGGACTGGAAAAGGACTGTTTTCATTCCAATCTCTAAGAAAGGCAATGCCAAAAATTGCTCAAACTACCGCACAATTGCACTTGTCTCACACGCTAGTAAAGTAGTGCTCAAAATTCTCCAGGCCAGTCTTCAGCAATATGTGAACCGAGAGCTTCCAGATGTTCAAGCTGGTTTTAGAAAAGGCAGAGGAACCAGAGATCAAATTGTTAATATCTGCTGGATCATCGAAAAAGCAAGAGAGTTCCAGAAAAACGTCTATTTCTGCTTTATTGACTATACCAAAACCTTCGACTGTGTGGATCATAATAAACTGTGGAAAATTCTGAAAGAAATGGGAATACCAGACCACCTGACCTGCCACTTGAAGAACCTGCATGCAGGTCAGGAAGCAACAGTTAGAACTGAACATGGAACAACAGACTGGTTCCAAATAGGAAAAGGACTACGTCAAGGCTGTATATTGTCACCGTTTATTTAACTTATATGCAGAGTACATCATGAGAAATGCTGGGCTAGAAGAAGCATATGCTGGAATCAAGATTGCCGGGAAAAATATCAATAACCTCAGATATGCAGATGACACCACCTTTATGGCAGAAAGTGAAGAGGAACTAAAAAGCCTCTTGATGAAAGTGAAAGAGGAGAGCGAAAAAGTTGGTTTAAAGCTTAACATTCAGAAAACTAAGATCATGGCATCTGGTCCCATCACCTCATGGGAAATGATGGGGAGACAGTGGAAACAATGTCAGACTTTATTTTTTTGGGCTCCAAAATCACCACAGATGGTGATTGCAGCCATGAAATTAAAAGAAGCTTACTCCTTGGAAGGAAAGTTATGACCAACCTAGATAGCATATTAAAAAGCAGAGACATTATTTTGCCAAGAAAGGTCCGTCTGGTCGAGGCTATGGTTTTTCCACTGGTCATGTATCGATGTGAGAGTTGGACTGTGAAGAAAGGTGAGCACCGAAGAGTTGATGCTTTTGAACTGTGGTGTTGGAGAAGACTCTTGAGAGTCCCTTGGAATGCAAGGAGATCCAACCAGTCCATCCTAAAGGAGATCAGTCCTGAGTGTTCATTGGAAGGACTGATGCTGAAGCTGAAACTCCAATACTTTGACCACCTCATGTGAAGAGCTGACTCATTTGAAAAGACCCTGATGCTGGGAAAGATTGAGGGCAGGTGGAGAAGGGGACGATAGAGGATGAGATGGCTGGATGGCATCACCGACTCGATGGGCATGAGTTTGAGTAAACTCCGGGAGTTGGTGATGGACAGGGAGGCCTGCCGTGCTGTGATTCATGGGGTCGCAAGGAGTCAGACACGACTGAGTGAGTGAACTGAACTGAACTACAAAGCTATTTCCACTGCTACCTTCTTCAAACTTCTTCAGTTTTTAAGAGCAAAATTATACTTATAATGATAAAAAATAAAATTAAAATTTTAAACTAAAGAAATGTGGTATTTGTTCTTCCTAGTAGAATATATATCTGACTCTAATAAATGTTATTGATTTCATTTCCTTATTACTGAGAGTTAATTAATTTATTTTATTAAATAATTAATTTCAATTTAATTTATTTCCTTGTCCTATTGCATTGCTCAGGGTATCAGAAATGTGCTGGTACCTAATGACAGGTGGTAATTACATACACATAATTTTATATCCAAATATGTATTTAATATTGCCAACAGCATTTTCCTTATAGAAGATGGTATTCACAGTATCTATTTTATCTTTTAATTATTTAAAATATTTTCTTACAGTTTTGTTATTGTGTAATTGTTATAGAACAGAGTATAAATTTAAGGTATGTACCCTAATGATCTAATTTACATACAACATGAAAGGTTACAGTAAGTTTAATGAATTTCCACCATCTCATACAGGTATAAGATCCGTGTGTTCAATTGTGATCTGGAGATATGTAAAATAATAAACTTGTATTGTTTCAAGTCACTAAGTGGTATCTTTCAGTAGTTTGCTATAGGTCAATAGAAAACTGACGCTTTGATAAATATGCTTAAAGTTCCCTGTGTTCTTAGAAACCTTCCTCTAGTCACATCATACAGATATCATTCAGTGCTTTATATTGTGCTACACATGTGAACATTGTATCTGTTGTTATTGTTGTTTCAGTTTTTAAACTTCATTGCCCTTTTTATCTAACTATCTATCTGTTTATTTGTTTTGGCCACACCACGTGGCATACTTGATCTTAGTTCCCCAACCAGGATTGAACCCATGACCCTACCAGCAGAAACGTGGAATCCTAACTACTGGACAGCTAAGGAATATCCTAAACCTTTCTTAATTACCTTTACTATTTTCTCTTCATCCTAAGTGTTTGCAAAATTTATATTTTCAGGCATAATGAATATTTGCAATTATTCTCTGGTATTTCTTTACAACTTATCACAATGTGATCAAAACCATGATCTGAGCTTTGTTAACTTTTGTTAAATTTTAGTTTGTAATTCATGGTCACTTTTTCTGACTATTACATAATGTAGTGAAAATAATTATTATAATTATTCTTGTTGATTTCTGCTTCATCTGGTTTTTCAGATTGTTTTTCTTATTGCAATCACAATCATAAATTCTTTCTCAAAATGTACGAAGAGAAAAATTGATCCACAGACCCAGTTTGTGCCTTCTAGAAGGGCTGAAGGGCAGGTGTGTGGGAGGCAAGTGATATCATTGCCTCCCACAAGGCAAGGATAATTTTTAAGAAGCATTATGCTTCCATTAGCGTCTTCCCAGGTAGTTCAGTGGTAAATAACTCTCCTGCCAATGCAGGAGATGCAGGAGAGTTAGATTCAATCCCTGGGTCAGAGATCCCCTAGAGGAGGAATTGACAACCTAACTCCAGTATTTTTGCCTGGAAAATCCCATGGACAGAGAAGTTTGGCAGGGTACAGTCCATGGGGGTCACAAAAGAGTCAGCCAGGATGTAACAACCAAGCATGCACACAGGCACTGTACTTCCATTGCAGTCACTTTGTCCTCGTGCTCTACAACTCAATAGATTAGGATGCTCACTAGCTAACCATGAAGTTTCCATATCTTGTTCTGAAAATTTCTGTCTCACCTACAAGAATGAACCACTTTCAATTTTCCCATGAGTTTCCCAAAGTGTTCAAGAAGGAAGCCAGCTGTCAATATTATCTCACTCTGGTTTTGTTGTTGTTTGGTCTCTATGTTATGTCCAACTCTTTTATGATCCCACAGACTGTAGCCTGCCAGGCTCCTCTGTCCATGGGATTTTCCAGGCAAGAATACTGGAGTAGGTTGCCATTTTCTACTCCAGAGAATTTTCCTAAACGAAGAAATAAACCCAAGTCTCCTAAATTAGCAGGTGGATTCTTTATTGCTGAGACACCAGGGAAGCCCCTACCCTGGTTTGGGGTATGGAAATTCACTATATTGCAATGAATTTTAAACCAAACTAAATATCTTCTTTCTTTATAGGATAAATGCAAAGAAAGCAGCATAGTCATTCTAACAAAATTTCTACAAATGCTTTTTGCTTAACCATCCTTGTAATAATTTAAACAATTTTTTCTTGAGGAAAAGCCAGATATTTTAATAAAGGTTTTGGGCATAATGCTGCATGCATTTAAGATATATTTAAATTTTTACTTTTAAAGGTCATTGAAAACTATTACCACCATATCATTATATAATTACAAAATAGAACATTTATTGGAAGTTTTCAAGTACTTTTAAAAAGGAAGATTGGAATGAAGTTGTCTGGCATGATCTGTTGTGGTGTCCTTAGTTTGATGGCCTTGGTTTACATGCTGTAGACTATGTAATTTAGTCTGACATTTTGCTTCTTAATGAAATAGATTCTGAAAACAGCCTCTCTGGCATTCAGTCCATTATATACATTAACCCCAGATAATAGGTGATTTTATCCTGAATTTTAGTCATCCACATTTGAGAGTTAATGGGAGGAAATGATGGTTTTCAAAAGATTAAGTTTTTTAAAAAAGAGTTTAATAGTAACATGTTGAAAAAACACTTGCAATATATAATCTTTTTAATTTATGAGACTCATAACCATCTTCCTACTGAGTAAAATTTGTTCATTGTGTTTTTTGGTCTAAATTTGTTTAGTTGTGAAAACCCTGATACTTTTACTAAGTGGTAGAGTAGACATTAATCCTAGTTAAAGACAACTGCATATAGTCAAGTATACAAAAAGCTGGAAACACATCACTTAGACAACCACCATCCAATACAAGAGAAGTTTCTCCGATGATGAAAGGAGGCTGTAATCTGTACTGTCTAATATGGTAGCTATTGATCACATGTGGCTGTTGAGCACTTGGAATGCTGCTAGTTTGACTGAGGAAAGAATTTCTAGTTTCATTTAATTCAATTTGAATTTATCAAATCACATTGCACAACAAAAGATTTAAACTAAAAAAAATTAGTTTTAGTTTTTAAAGAATTTTTTTTCACTGATATATGCCAATTGCCTAAAAGAGTATCTGGAACATTGTAAACATTCACAAATAATTGTCTCATTTGTGAATACAAGGTCATATTCCAATATATATTACCTTTTAGCATTCAACCTACTACAGGTGTGGATCAAGAGGCATTTACTGGTAAAAAATAAAAGCTGGTACTGTGGGTAGTGATGCGGGTGAACTAAACACGCAACTAAAATTTGGAGGTCGCCCCCAATGGTGTTACATTTTGGCTAACATTAAATGAATCATTTATTTCCCTCCCTCCTCTTGGTGGATTATGAATAAGAGATGGCAAGTTAGGAACAAAGAAGCTGAAATATGAAAGAAGAAATAAAATTTAAAACAATATATAGAGAGAAAATGAACAATGCAAAGAAATAGGGGAAAACAATAGAATGGTAAGACTAGAGATCTCTTCAAGAAAACTGGAGTTATCAAGGGAACATTTCATGCAAAGATGAGCACCATGAAGGGCAGAAACGGTAAGAATCTAATAGAAGCAGAAGTGATTAAGAAGAGGTGGCAAGAACACACTGAAGAACTATACCAAAAAGATGCTCAGTTCAGTTCAATCACTCAGTTGTGTCTGACTCTCTGTGACTCCATGGACTGCAGCACGCCAGGCTTCCCTGTCCATCACCAACTGGGAAGCCTGGCATGCTGGGGTCCATGGGGTTGCAAGCAGTCTCACACGACTGAGTGACGGAACTCAGATGTTAAACAAGATGTTAATGACCCAGAGAATCATGATGATATGGTCACTCACCTAGAGCCAGACATCCTGGAGTGTGAAGTTAAGTGGGCCTCAGGCAGTTTTATTAAGAACAAAACTAATGGAGATGATAGATTTCCAGCTGGGCTATTTCAAATCCTAAGATGATGATATTAAAGAGCTTCACTCAATATATAAAAAAATTTGGAAAACTCAGCAGTGGCCATAGGACTTGGAAAGGTCAGTTTTCATTCCAATCCCAAAGAATGGCCTTGACAAAGAATGCTTAAACTACCATTCTATTGCACTCATTTCACAGGATAGCAAGGTAAGGATCAAAATCCATCAAGCTAGACTTCAGCAGTATGGGAGTTACTTCCTGGTGTTCAAGCTGGGTCTGGAAAAGACAAAGGAACCAGAGATCAAGTTGCCAGCATTTGTTGGATCATGGAGAAAGCAAGAGAGTTCTAGAAAAAGGATAGACTTCTGCATCATTGACTATGCTTAAGCCTAAGACACTGTGGTTCACGACAAACTGTAGAATTATTGAATTGCAGTTAATTTACTATGTTGTGTTAATTTCTGCTGTACAGTAAAGTGATTCACTTATACACATATTTACATTATTTTTTATATTATTTTCGTTATGGTTTATCCCAGAACATTGAATCCCTCTGATACACACTAGAGGGTTTATCCCTCTGCTACACACTAGAGCTTGTTGTCCATCCATCCTATATGTAAGAGTCTATAATCTTTGAAAAAAAATCCCTGTGTCTGAATATGGCATATGGGGAATTCTGAATCTGCTGAAACCTGAAAGAGCAATGAAGAAACAATTGAGCCATCCTGGGCCTAACCAGGCTTCAGGAGGTTTTTCTACAGAGTTCCCAGTAGGTAGCAGGCAAGAAGGCCTTCAGCTGCTATCTCAGCCTATTAATTCTGCATTGATTATTAGGGATGAAGTGCCACCTGTTAGGGAGAAGGAAATGGCAACTAACTCCAGTATCCTTGACTAGAGAATCCCATGGACAGAGGAGCCTGGTGGGCTGCTGTCCATGGGGTCGCACAGAATCGGACATGACTGAAGCAACTTAACATGCATGCATGCATTGGAGAAGGAAATGGCAACCCATTCCAGTGTTCTTGCCTGGAAAATCCCAGGGACAGTAGAGCCTGGTGGGTTGCCATCTATGGGGTCTCACAAAGTCGGACACGACTGAAGCGACTTAGCAGCAGCAGTAGACACCTATTAACTTATTTTTTTTTTGTTTCATGTTACACATTCTGAATTTTTATACTTTTGATTTTTCCACATTTAAGTTTTTAATGACCTTGTAGTAATCTTTTAATTTGTTATCATTTACAGCAATTCACATCAAATATTCCATTTGTTACCTGGGTAGAATTGCATTATATGGATACACCTCCATTTGTTTATCTGTGCAACTGCTGACAGACATATGCACTGTTTCTAGTTTTTGCTTTGTTGTAAATAAAGCTACAGCTAGGAACAGAAGTTTAAATGTCTTTTTATGTTTTTGTTTCTCTAGGAGGTGAATGACCAGATCTTATGTCCTATATATATTGAAGGTTTTAAGAAACTGTCAGTTAAGCTCTTCCTTCACATTCTAAAGAAGTCACAGCACATATCATTGGGCATAACACCTAGCAGGCGTTTGATAAATAGAGAATCAAAGAAAGAAAGAATAAATGTGTGCATGTTGTTTTTGAAGGCAAGTTTAGACGATTCTAACAGTGGCTCCTTAGCCTAGTCATCCTCCCCTAAACTTAATAGCTTTTTCTTCTTGTTTTTTTCTTAATCTCACTTTTAAAACTATTTTAAAACTACTGCATCTTCAAAGGTAACTGATTAAAGCAAATAAATATATAAGTGATTGAACTGATGATTTCCAAACAAGTTTTATAAACAAAATAATGGACACAAAACTTGATAGCAATTGTCACTGGTGATAGAACAGGGAAGAGAAAGTCAAAGCAGTTAGAATTTGGCATTACAAAAAGTGCACTTAGATATCTGTTGAGCGTAGTGCTACAACTCAAGTCCTGAATTTTTCTTTGGTTTAAAAGAAACTTTGTAATAAAGGAGATACTCTGCTAGGTACCCTGAGGAGGGGAGCATATATTTGTGATGTTTTCAGTTCAGCTCTTTTTATCTTTAGGACTCAAATAGGAAGGAAAGGGGCAGGGCACAATCTTTGAAAGAATGACAATGCCTGAGGACATGACATAAACTGATTGGAACCAAAAAGGTCCAAGATGGTGGAAGATTCAGCTTCCAGTAGACATTGAGCTTCATTATATGCTCATTGTAACACATTACCATCTCAACGATTCAACAGCCAGTGTCCTGACAGTTGTGAGGTCAGCCATGAAAGGTCAAAGCTGGGTGGTGACCTAATTCTTAGAAATCCCTGTGCCTTCCCCAAAATAACTGGAATAATCCTCCCACAGTTATGAAATTACTCAGCCTATATAAACTAACCACACCACATTTTGAAGTTTTGTTCCCTTCTGAGATGGGCCACACTCTCTGCCTGTAGAATGTGTTTCTCTCTAAAAGAATCCACTTCACAAAGATTGCTTTGTCTCTGAATTCTTTTGCAACAAAGCAAGAACCTAAAATTCACTGGGAACAGGAATCATGCTACTTGCAGTAAATACACATTCTACTTTGCTCTTTTGTGTGAGAAACTGGCTCCATTCTGTGAAGTAATTTGGTATTTTAGGACACTTTGACATTGAATATGCATTCTGAGGGTTTATCTATAGGAAAACTATTAGCTATGATTTCCAGTTCAGATTAAGCAATATTTTAATTTGTGTTTCTATTGTGCATATTAGTTCATTTCTTTGTTTTGTTTTACTTATGAGTGATTCGTGATTAAGGGACAAAGCAAAAATATTTTATATTGCACCTCCATCATATTCACTGGGCTTCTTTGATAGCTCAGTGGTAAAGAATCTGCCTGCCAATGCTGGAGAAACAGGTTCCATCCCTGGCCCAGGAAGATTCCCTGCAGAAGGAAATGGCCACCCACTTCACCATTCTTGCCTGGGAAATCCCATGAACAGAGAAGACTGTCAGGCTGCAGTTCATGGGGTTGCAAAGAGTCAGACACAAATGAGCACACATGCACCATATTCATTGGTTCCTTCAAATTTTTCAATTAAACAGAGAAACTATTAAGAGAATAAGACAACCTCTTTAGTAGATAAGAATCAAGCATTCTTTAAGCTACCTATTTGGATAATAATAAAGGCTATGTGGAATAAATTAGATTCCTTTAATTAAAAACATTTACTGTAAAACTGTTGATAATCACCTATAAAAATCTTAGCCTTTTCATCAGATTTTGGTTTAACTTGTAAATTTCTTTAAATATCATTACTTTTTTTTTTTTAGGTTTTTGATAATTCAAATATATTGCCATTATTTTTCTAGGTAATGGTATTTCTGTTTTATGCTTGTGCTTTCTTGAAATTACAAACCTGGTGGAGATTAAACAAAGAAAGACAAAAATGTGGCAGTGGTAAAAATGCAGGACAAATATTTTAGCATGTCAGTTTTACATCTGGCTGATATTATGATGGCAAAAAATCTGTTAAGGCAAATGATTTCCTGACAAGCTATTTAATTAGAATTACAATCATCTTCCCAGAAATGATCCTTAAAATAAATCATCTACTGTAAATGGATGAAAATAAATAGTTTGTATCTCTCCAGATCTCCTGAAATAAAAGAGCCAAAGACAAAGAGTCTTATAAATACTGCAATTTTCAAAATGAAAATGTGGAGGGAGCAGTTAACATTAGATAACAGTAAGCCTTGCTGTGATTGGAAGTGCTGTGTGTCTGTGTTTTCTTTTACACTATTTTGTTTTTCAGTGATTGATGTGGCTAATAAAGTGATAGTTTGTCACAAACATTAAGCAGGTACTCTACATTCAAAGCCTCTACTTCAGTGAAAAATAAAGGTGACTAGAATTAGTTTTAAATCAATGGCTCAGATTGTAAAGACTTCTTCTGCAATGCAGGAGATGTGGGTTTGTTCCTTGGGTTGGGAAGATCCCCTAGAGAAGGGAATGGCAACCCACTCCATGGACAGAGGAGTCTGGAGGGCTACAGTGCTTATGGTCACAAAGAGTCAGACACAACTGAGCAACTAAAACATACTTGAGTGAAAAATAAAGGGGACCAGAATTATTTTTAAATCAAATGTAATGTAGCACAATGTAAGGCCCTGTCACTCAATCAGTTCAGTCGCTCAGTCATGTCCGACTCTTTGCAACCCCATGAATCGCAGCACTCCAGGCCACCCTGTCCATCACCAACTCCCGGAGTTTACTCAAACTCATGCCCATCGAGTCGGTGATGCCATCTAGCCATCTCATCCTCTGTCGTTCCCTCCTCCTCCTGCCCCCAATCCCTCCCAGCATAAGGGTATTTTCCAACGAGTCAGCTCTTCGCATGAGGTGGCCAAAGTATTGGAGTTTCAGCTTAAACATCAGTCCTTCCAATGAACACCCAGGACTTATCTCCTTCAGGATGGACTGGTTGGATCTCCTTGCAGTCCAAGGGACTCTAAAGAGTCTTCTCCAACACTACAGTTCAAAAGCATCAATTTTTCGGTGCTCAGCTTTCCTCACAATCCAAATCTCACGTCCATACATGACCACTGGAAAAAACATAGCCTTGACCAGATGGACCTTTGTTGGCAGAGTAATGTCTCTGCTTTTTAATATGCTATCTAGGTTGGTCATAACTTTCCTTCCAAGGAGTAAGTGTATTTTAATTTCATGGCTGCAAGCACCATCTGAAGTGATTTTTGAGCCCCCAAAGTAAAGTCTGACTGTGTAAGGAACCCTAACTGGTTTTAAATCCTGATACCTATATTTGCCATAAAGGTAACCTTGGAAAACTGTTTAATCTTGTTGCTGAACACCTGACTTCACTTCACCAGTGCCAAATAGAAACCTGGAGATGGAGCTTTGGAGGAGTCGACAAGAGAAGTTTCATCACTTTGCCTGTCCAAGGGGGCCATAGCAGGCTAATGCCTTCAAGACTATGCCCTACTTCCTGGGAAATGGGAAGGGGTCTTATAGTTTCAGGGTGGAGAATAGGGCTGTAAAAAAGGATTGGGGCTGATGTAGTGGTGCATTCTTCTCTCCTCCTGGGGACACTGAGATCATTAGAGCCGCTATCAGGTGGTTCTGGAAAGGGTTCTGGTTTTCTTTGAGGTTATTGTTCAGTGAACTTCTTTCTGGAATGCAGAATGCCCTCAAAGGAAAGGAATGATAGGCAGTGTTGTCTTGGAGACATTGTACAGCTTTAACTAGCAGTTAAGGAAGAATGAGAAGGGGGAAAACATCTATAGGAAGCCAGTTGAATGGGCAGAAAGAATGACTGAATTAGTGCTAATCTAATGAGGTGCCTCATCTAGTTTCTGCTACAGAAGTCTCTTTCAAGGCTATTTTCAGGTCTCTAAATTATAGACAAGATTGTTTTTCTGAGATATTTGTGAGAATCATAAAATGTAACCCTATTTAAAATAACATCTAGAGAAGTATGGGGCTTCCCTAATAGCTCTGTTGGTAAAGAATCTGCCGGCAGTGCAGGGGACCGGGGCTCGATACCTGGGTCAGGAAGGTCCCCTGGAGAAAGAAATAGCAATGCACTCCAGTGTTCTTGCCTGGAGAATCCCATTGACAGAGGAGCCTGGCAGGCTACAGTCCATGGGCTTGCAAGACTTAGTGACTAAACCACTATCAGAGAAGTATGGAATGTAAATAAAGAAAATGTGTATTTAAACACAACATAGAACCCTGGAATTTGTTTTCATGGAAAAACAAAATTAATGTGGTTTGTCAATGGCCATAAAGTTTTCAGGTTAAAAGAGATTCAATGATACTCACTAAATAAGAACATCTGTGGTGTAAAGCATCATGGAATCGCAGAGTTCCAAAGGACAATATGTGCCATCTTTGCCCAAATACTGATATGATTATAATCTTTTAATAACACAACTGCCAAGAGAAAACTAACTCTTATGGCTCAAGGTTTTATATATCATATCCAATATATTTTTGAGAATCATAGCATTTTAGATAGAAAAGAAATCTTATTTACAAATCATTTGTATATTTCTCTATTTTAAGATAATACTTAAGTACGTGTAGGCCATAAATAATTAAAACACAAAAATTATTAATGAAAAAATAAAACATGCCATAATATTTCATTCCCACATGTCAATGAATCAGTTTGTCATGCAAATTGACTGCTAGGTGGTCTGGATATTTTCAGTGTATTTCTTTGGCATAATGACAGAGAGCTAAATAGGGTGTATAACTTAGCTCAGATTATACATGAGAATGGTTGAAGATAAATTTTAAGCTTTTCTTTTCTTTTTGTATATAATATTTAAAATGTGATATGTTAAATATGGATAGGTAACTGATTCACTTAATTTTTGTTATTTGAACATTTGAAAAATATAGTTTATATTTTTAAGAGATTAAGATGAGGAGGTAAGAATACACAAAAGAACTATACAAAAAAGATCTTACTGGCCCAGATAACCATGATGGTGTGGTCACTCACCTAGAGTCAGATATTCTGAGTATGAAGTCAAGTGGGCCCTAGGAAGAATTACTACAAACAAAGCTGGTGGAGGTGATGGAATCCCAGCTGAGCTATTTCAAAACCTAAAAGATGATGCTACTAAAGTGCTGCACTCAATATGCGAGCAAATTTGGAAAACTCAGCAGTGGCCACAAGACTAGAAAAGGTCAGTTTTCTTTACAATCTCTAAGAAGGTCAATGTTAAAGAATCAGAGTGTTTAAACACCATATAAATTAATAGTTTTTGATTTTGAGTTATTTGGCAGAGTTTTAAATGTTACATTTATCAGACAAAAAGTCTTCACCATTCTCTCTGATAATGTTGTAAATAAGCAAGTGTTATAAAATAGTGAATGGCAAAAATACTATTTAAGTTTTCATATTCATATATTGGATTTATGGGTAAAATTCCATGTGAAAAAAATGTTATTTTTACTCAGAAAAAATCTTGAAAATATATTTATTTATACCATGCATAATGATAAACTGCAAAAAATAAAAAAAATTTCTACACATAGTCACAGAACTAAAGTAACAAGATTATGTAACTCTCCTTTGATATATATAATCTGAGAATTCTTAAAGAGACGTTTTTAGAAGAAATAGGCTAAGGAAATAATATCGACAAAACTTAAAAGCAGTTCCAAATTATCTTTCTTTTTATTACATTGATTAAGTTAATGTAAATGTTGTTGTTGTTCAGTCTCCCCGTTGTGCCTGACTCTTTGCAACCCCATGAACAGCAGCACACCAGGCCTTCCTATCCGTCACCATCTCCTGGAGTTTGCCGAAGTTAATCTTATCAGTGATGCCATCCAGCCATCATCTTCTAATGCCCTCTTCTTCTGCTTTCAATCTTTCCCAGCATCAGGGACTTTTCCAATGAGTCATCTGTTTGCATCAGATGAATGCAAATGTAAATATATGATGGTGTAATTTCTAAGAGTTTCTTATAAGTATTTTTTTCTATTTTTCTTGCTTTGGTTTAGAAACATAATTTAACAAAGCTTTTCCTTTTTAAATGTACTTAATTTTGTCTCATCTTTAGTTTAAAAAAGAAGTTAGACTTTCCAGTAGTTTTTCCTCTGTAAATGATGCAGCCTGAAACAAGCAAAGGTGTTCACCTAGTGTACAGACTAACTCACCAGAGGACTTCCATCAGGTCTAGGGAAGCATTCTTCTTTGCATAAAAAATACAAACAGAGGTTTCCTTGTGTCATGTATACTCTCAGATTTGAAATGCTGTCGCTATCATAGAACATATTTAATAACTTAGATTCATAAAAAAATAGATTCATATTTTAAATGGATTTGTTCATTCTTAACCAACTTTTATCTAATATACTTACAGCAAAGTCTCAGTTTTTGCCAAGGATATTTGAATATAATAACAGAGGAGAAAACACAGCTTGTTCATTTAGAGAAGCATGTTTTCTAAACTTAAAATTGTAGATAAGCTAGCCAAACTTTATTTAGAGTAAAGCATGTGATAAAAGAAAATACTTCATTTCAGTCAGTAGGAAAATCTGTGCAACAATTTAATCACAAGTTTCAATGTTTCTTATTTTTAAATGTATGGGACTTTATATACATTTATGTACTATCTACAATGAACATGAGGGGTGTCACAGGCAGTTTATTACCATTTTCATCCCTATTCCAACTGGAGAAGGAGACGACAACACATTCCAGTATTCTTGCCTGGGAAATCTCAGGGACAGAGGAGCCTGGCAGCTATAGTCTGTGAGGTCACAAAGCGTAGGACACGACTGAGTGACTAACACACACATACCCTCATACACACAGACACATCTGCCATTCCATACATTAGAGCTATGTGCATGAGTACTCACTCAGTCATGTCCCACTCCTTGAGACCCCACGGACTGTAGCCAGCCAGATTCCTTCCTAGGCAAGAATACTGGAATGGGCTGCCATTTTCTGCTCCAGAACCTTAGAGCTGAGAGACTGTCATTTTATGCTTGAAAAAGTCCAATTCTGCTGTAGAGTTTTTTTTTTTTTTAAAGTACCATGGGTATGTGGGAAGTGTGAGCCACTTTTGATATAATGAAAGGTTAATATAACCAGAGAAACTCAAAAGCTGAAGATGCAGAATATTAATACAGGGAAAGAAAGCTTAAGACACATTTCTTTGCTGTGGGAAACTGAAGGCACAGAGTTGAGAAGCAGCACAATGGCAAGAAAATCTGTTGAATGATTCTGAATTTGAGAATTAAAGAGAGAAAAGCAGGAGATGCAAACTTTGCAAAATGTAGAACAGTATCAATTGCAAAATTTGACCAATTTTCACCCTGGTAACTGTTGTGGAAATCTTACTGCAAGGGAGTTTCTTTCCACATCAGTAGTAGAACTGTCTCTATAATGAGCAAGGGAGGTACAATTTTAAATATATGCAACAGTAGATTTCACTGTGCATTGTCTAAATCAGATGAAATACGTAGACACAGAACATGCTGTACAAGGATGGTACAGCATATCTGACCTACGTACAGACATTTATGCCTTAAGAGTTACAATATGCTTTGAAGAAATCACTGGAAATTTTATGTACGTGAGCTTCTTGGTGGTAGACTTCTGTTACAGTAAAAAAGATCTTCTTCCTTCTTTCTGGTTCTTGACTCCAAAAGTATTTGTAGTAAGCCTATGCATTTAAAGGACATACAGTAACTCCTTATTGTTTTAGGGGAACAAGCACTGCATTTTTGGAAGTGTTGAATATTTTACTCACAAAAGACAGGAGAGATTTTGGACCAAGTGAAAAATCATGTTCCACTTATCACTGAGATGTCAGAATTAAGGGCCATTTGGGAAAATAAATATAAGAAACTGTAAATATACAGAGTACATTGTAGATATAGGTACTAAATAAATAACCCAAACTTTATCCATGAAAAATGAATGAAGTGCTTATGTATAAAATTTTAGCAATAGAAAGAGGAGAGTTGTTGTGTAACTTTTGAAATTTTAAGTTACCTAAACGACACAGAAGGAGTTATTTTTTAAAAGGAATTATCTGTGACTTCAGTGGACTCATTTTAAATAGGAGATGGTATATTTGAAATATTAATTGATATAAAGGGTGGCAACAGGTTAAAAATTTCTATTTTATAGTTCATATTACAGCTGGCTATCCATATTCATGGGTTCTGCATCTGCTAATTCAACCAATGGATTATTGGAAATATTTTTTTTAATATATATTCATATATTTTAATTGGAGGCTAATTACTTTACAATATTGTAGTGTTTTTGCCATATATTGACATGAATCTGACACGGGTGTACATGTGTTCCCCATCCTGAACCCCACTCCCAACTCCCTTCCCCATCCCATCCTCTTGCTTCATTCCAGTGCACCAGCCATGAGCACCCTGTCTCATGCATCAGACCTGGACTGGCGGTTCATTTCACATATGATAATATACATGTTTCAATGCCATTCTTCCAAAGCATCCCACCCTTGCCCTCTCCCACAGAGTTCAAAAGACTGTTCTATACATCTGTGTCTCTTTTGCTGTCTCACATACAGGGTTATCGTTACCATCTTTCTAAATTCCATATATATGCCTTAGTACACTGTATTGGTGTTTTACTTTCTGGCTTACTTCACTCTGTATGATAGGCTCCAGTTTCATTCACCTCATTAGAACTGATTCAGATATATTCTTTTTAATAGCTGAGTAATATTCCATTGTGTTTATGTACCACAGCTTTCTTATCCATTCGTCTGCTGGTGGACATCTAGGTTGCTTCCATGTCCTGGCTATTATAAACAGTGCTGTGATGAACATTTGGGTAAACGTGTCTCTTTCAGATCTGGTTTCTTCGGTGTGTATTCCCAATAGTGGGATTCCTGGGTCATATGGTAGTTCTATTTCCAGTTTTTTAAGGAATCTCCACACTGTTCTCCATAGTGACTGTACTAGCTTTCATTCCCACCAACAGTTTAAGAGGGTTCCCTTTTCTCCACACCTTCTCCATCATTTATTGTTTGTAGACTTTTGGATAGCAGCCATTCTGACTGGCCTGATATGGTACCTCATTGTGGTTTTGATTTGCGTTTCTCTGATAATGAGTGATGTTGAGCATCTTTTCATGCGCTTGTTAGCCATCTGTATGTCTTCTTTGGAGAGATATCTGTTTAGTTCTTTGGCACATTTTTTTGACTGGGTCATTTATTTTTCTGGAATTGAGCTGCAGGGGTTGCTTGTATATTTTTGAAATTAATTCTTTGTCAGTTTCTTTGTTTGCTATTATTTTCTCCCATTCTGATGGCTGTCTTTTCACCTTGCTTATAGTTCCCTTTGTTGCAAAAAAGCATATAAGTTTAATTAGGTCCCATTTGCTTATTTTTGCTTTTATTTCCAATATTCTGAGAGGTGGATCATAGAAGATCTTGCTGTGATTTATGTTGGAGAGTGTTTTGCCTATATTTTCCTTTAGGAGTTTTATAGTTTCTGGTCTTATGTTTAGATCTTTAATTCATTTTGAGTTTATTTTTGTGTATGGTGTTAGAAAGTGTTCTTGTTTCATTCTTTTACAAGTGGTTGACCAGTTTTCCCAGCACCACTTGTTAAAGAGATTGTCTTTTCTCCATTGTAAATTCTTGCCTCCTTTGTCAAAGATAAGGTGTCCATATGTGCATGGATTTATCTCTGGGCTTTCTATTTTGTTCCACTGATCTATATTTCTGTCTTTGTGCCAGTACCGTACTGTCTTGATGACTGTGGCTTTGTAGTAGAGCCTGAGGTCAGGCAGGTTGATTCCTCCAGTTCCATTCTTCTTTCTCAAGTTTGCTTTGGCTAATTTGAGATTTTTTTGTATTTCCATACAAATTGTGAAATTATTTGTTCTAGTTCTGTGAAAAATACCGTTGGTAGCTTGATAGGGATTGCATTGAATCTATAGATTGCTTTGGGTAGTATACTCATTTTCATAATATTGATTCTTCCAATCCACGAGCATGATATATTTCTCCATCTATTTGTGTCCTTTTTGATTTGTTTCACCAGTGTTTTATAGTTTTATATATATAGGTCTTTTGTTTCTTTAGGTAGATATATTCCTAAGTATTTTATTCTTTTTATTGCAATGGTGAATGGAACTGTTTCCTTAATTTCTATTTCTGTTTTCTAATTGTTAGTGTGTAGGCATGCAAGGGATTTCTGTGTGTTAATTTTATATCCTGCAACTTTACTATATTCCTTGATTAGCTCTGGTAATTTTCTGGTGGAGTCTTTAGGTTTTTCTATGAAGAGGATCATGTCATCTGCAAACAGTGAGAATTTTACTTCTTCTTTTCTGATCTGGATTCCTTTTATTTCTTTTTCTGCTCTGATTGTTGTGGCCAAAACTTCCAAAACTATGTTGAATAGTAGTGGTGAGAGTGGGCACCCTTGTCTTGTTCCTGACTTTAGGGGAAATGCTTTCAATTTTTCACCATTGAGGATAATGTTTGCTGTAGTTTTGTCATATATAGCTTTTATTATGTTGAGGTATGTTCCTTCTATGCCTGCTTTCTGGAGGGTTTTTATCATAAATGGATGTTGAATTTTGTGGAAATATTTTTTAAAAATTCCAGAGAGTTCCAAAAAGTAAAATTTAAATTTGCTGTGAGCAGGCAACTATTTACATATTTGCAATCATGTTTACAACTATTTACATAATAGTTACATTATTTGCATTATATTAGGAATTATCAGTAATCTAGAAATTATTTAAATTTAAGAATATAGGACATGGTGTGTAGATTATATGTGTATACTACACTATTTTATATAATATTTTGGTATCTGGGGAGGTGAAGTTGGGGCACTTGGAACCAAAACTCCTGGGGATATTATAAGACTACTATATCCCACTTCTGTTAGCTTCTGGTTCAGATTTTATAACCCTTTCTGTTGCTAATTGTGTAACACTACAGCTTAATTTATTGCAGAAGCCTCTTTAACTATAATAGTATTACTAATAATAAAAAAAAGGAATGCTGTCTCATACCTTAAGGCCTCGAGTGGAGTTTGCATCTCACCGAGATGACAGGAGTGTTTATGGTCACAGGTCTTGATTCAAATACTGCAAGACACAGGGAACGATTAAGAGATAATGAGAATAATACTGGATTGTGATGAATTATTTATTTACAATGGATGCATTTTATGTTATATCAATTAAATCTCAATAACATTAAAAAGTCAATTTTGCAATATTTCAGTTCTCTATAGATCTAGATTTTATGAAGCAAACGATCCAAATTAGGAAAATAACCACTGGCAATCTTCTAAGTAGTTTTTAAGAAAGGAGTTTGGCATTGTGCTCTTTTTCATGTCCTCAAAAGAGTCTTTACAGACTTAACACAAAAAAGCTTGAATTCCCCAAAGAAAATGTTAACATTACAGATATAATCCACTCCATGGTCTCTCTTACTATTCTTTCATTCCCATGTATCAGATTTAATAAACTAAAATTTTTAAAGAAAATAAAAAATTTGAAATTCCATTCCTTAAAAGTTTACTTTCCCTTAACTTCATTCACTATTTTCAAAATTCCCCAAATGGCTTTCAACTATAATAAAAGTAAATGTATCTGTCAGCAAAAGAATACTTTAAAGACATGTTGCAGTATAGCTTGAAATTTAATAGACATTTTTCATAAATTGGATTCATACAAGTATAATAAAATCTACTACATGATTTTTATCTCATCTTTTTACATGTGTGAGACTTTGTATTAATTTTATTAGAATAGAAAAAGTATATATATATATATTTTCTTATTAGAAAAAGTCACTTATCTAGGAAATTCTGTTTATGCTTATTTCTGAGTCAACTTGGTGCCAATAGGTAGCATACACTTCTGGTTTCTCCATCCTTATGTATAACATTGTTCCTGTTGTTTCTTGCTGAGCCATGTCTGACTCTTTTGCCAACCCATGGACTGTAGCCTGCTGGGCTCCTTCTATCCATGGAATTCTCCAGGCAAGAATACTGGAGTGGGTTACTGTTTCCTTCTCCAGAGGGTCTTCCTGACCCAGGGTTTGAATCTACACCTATCTCCTGCATTGGCAGGAGGGTTCTTTATCACTGAGCCACCAGGGAAACCTGCGTATAACATTACTAACCTGAATATTTTGTTTTCTAAAATAAACATAGTTCAGCTGGTGTACTTACTTTCTCAGAATTAAGTAAACTTAAAAAAAAAATAATAAGTGTGATTTTTAGAAATGTAAGATTGAACTATATATATCCTATCTCTTAACTTTACTTTCATATCTTTAAGATGTATATCAATTCCTGTTGTGATGACTAAATGAGATATTAATATATCTAGCTGAATACCTGGAAAATGGTAATTATTTAATAAACACTTAGCTTTCCTTGGTTTGCTGTTTTGTCTGAAGGTTCTAGCTGTATCTAAAAAATAACCCTTTCTTATAGAATATGCTCTTTTAATAGTATGTCTGAAGTTGAGTATTTTAAAGTAGGTGCACTTTGAGATTGAGCTGAATTATCAAAAGTATTCCTATGCCCTTATTATTAAAAGTTTAACCAAGGGCAATGTGGATCAGTCTACAGTATAGAGAATGGACCACTTGAAAGAAATCTATGCCTGGATCTAAGAAGAGAGCACTTCATTTCACCACTCATATAGGTGCCAGAAATAAATGAACCAATAACGAAATTGTATCAAAATCAACAAGTAGTATGGACCAAATATTTTAGGACCATTACCATACTGTGAGAAGATAAAGTGATACACTTTGATAAAAATATTTTTGTGGTGTGTGTTATGTTATAAGCAAGTGACACCACAGAGTTTCATGGGCTAGACTCATTTTCCAGATTCATGCTGAGCTCAATAATTTTCCAAATTGCCTTTGCTGATTAATTTGCTTTGTTTTCTATTTGTAGTCACCCAGTTCCACAAAGTAGGATCCTCTGAGATGAAGACTTCCCTCACCAGGTAAGTCTTCACCTACAAGTGAGTTTTATACCTGTACTTTGCCCAACACTCCCAAATTTGGAGCTCTTACTATCTCTAACCTAAATAATTATAATATTCTCCTTCTTATTCTAGTTTTAGTTTCTTCTTTATCTATCTTTTTCCACATGAAGCTATGTTACAGTGTCTGGAAATGACGTTAAAATACCCCAATACTTACAATGATAGGTGTGCAAGTTTTTGTGCAGTAAATTAACTACAAACTATCAAAACATATTCAGAAGGCCTTGTCCTGGAGTATGATAAGGCAATATTCTTATCTAAATCTTGACTAAAGGGACTTTTACTTATCATAAATGACATTAAAAATGATTTGTCATTGGATTGAATAGTGCCATACATATTTTGCTATTGATTAAGATAATTTTCATCCTGTGCACTTGGGAGAGTGGAGAGTATAATCTTCAGACTGTCCATTAGATTTGATCTTCCTTGAAGACTCTGAAGGATTTGTTACCTTTCTGATTAGAAGGTGGTTAATTCTGTGGTCAGAATATGTTGCATTTGTCTCACAATAAAGCCTTCAGGTAAAATTTGGGAAAAAAGAGAAAAGAGACACAAAAATCTTTACAGGAGATAAGAAACAGACTCTATGACTTTTTGTGGCAGAATCGGATACTTAACACTTTTACTATAATGTCACTGCTGCTGTTGCTACTAAGTCTCTTCAGTCGTGTCCGACTCTGTGTGACCCCATAAACTGAGGCCCACCAGGCTTCCCCATCCCTGGGATTCTCCAGGCAAGAACACTCGAGTGAGTTGCCATTTCCTTCTCTAATGCATGAAAGTGAAAAGTGAAAGTGAAGTCGCTCAGTCATGTCCAACTCTTAGCGACCCCATGGACTGCAGCCTACCAGGCTCCTCTGTCCATGGGAGTTTCCAGGCAAGAGTACTGGAGTGGGTTGTCATTGCTTTCTCCGTAATATGCCACTAAGAAAGTCTAAAAGGTCACTTACCTATTATTACCTGAGATATCAAAAGAAAGCTGACAACTGTTGAAATCCCTTAGTGGCTTAAGTCGATGCAAGCTTTGTAAATGACAGTTTATGTCTGTGATCATTGATAAAGAATATAAATGATATCTTTTACATGAATTCCTTTTTTCTCATCATAATATTCAAAGTTCTCTACATCTTTAATTGTTAAAAGTTTTTGCTTCTTACCTCTTTGTTCATTTGTAGGAAAACCCTTGGATAAATTTATTAATTATGTTTATCACAATTTAACTTAGAGTAAAATCTTAATGTCTTGAAAGCATTTGACTTCATCCACAAAACTTGATATTTAAAGGATGACCCCTCTAAAGAAATTTCAAACCTAATTACAGCAAAATTCAGCTGGACTCTTGAACTGTGTGCATTCTCCTCAAACATATATGTGTCTCTTCATTCCTAATAAATAAATTTTTTAAAAAACTAATATATTAATGAGGCTCAAGTAATTTAGTATCAACTTTATCATTTCTACTAAAAATTATTTTAATACACTGTATCCTACTGTTTGTTTAATCTTCTGCATCTCCTTCTAAACACAACTTAACTTGTTTTTTAAACAAACAAAACCTCTTGTCTCTAGGAGTCTTACTTTACTCTTTTGTTTAATAAAATGATGATGATAAAATTGGTGATATGATGATAGTCATAATTACTAATACTTAGGTAGTATTTAATTTTTATGAATATGGTAACTAATTTGATTAATCAATACTCTATTTTGTAGATAATAAAACAGAGTGGTATCAAATTATTTGGTAAAGATCACACAGGAGAGAGGATTTAGAATCACCTCCTCTGGCTTCACAGACTATAATATAACCCAAATAAAGCAACAGAATCAACTTCATAGAGTTTTATATGACCTGGTTATAAAATTTCTAGCTCAGAAGTTTTGTCATCCTACCTTCCCTTAATTAGACATAATTTCTTCTACCTTTGAATGCCCATAAAAAATTTTATCTCTCTTGTAATACTTGATATATTACTTTAAACATTTTGTTCATCATTCACATTCTTGGCACCATCATAGTATTTTCAACTCTTTAACATATGTACTTGAAACATAATTAGCTCCCTTGGGTCAGTAACTCTAAGAAGTGCCCTTGGGAGTTTGGCCATAATTACAAATCAGAACAAGAAAGGAGCAGACATGGGAAATAGAAAATTGAAGCAGGCACGGATATCCTCTTGCCTCCTCTTGCCTAAGAGTAAATCATGCTTTCAAGGCTGTGTGATGAGAGATTTTTACTCTATATAGATAGTATCAGGAAGGTTCTGGAAGAGAACCATAGGTGTCAGTGCAGACATGTAGGGTGTTATTTGATAAAACACAATAGACAGTGCTAAGGCATCCAGACAGATAGATTCAGACTTAACAGCATAGACATTTGTCTACTAGATGGGAGGACTTAAGTCATGTGTCATTAGTTCTGAATTCAGCATTTTCTAAGAGATAGTCAGGAACACAGTTAAGGTTAGAAAGTGTTTCTGGGCGAATTTTAAGAGTAAGAATTCAAATGAGGTTTCTCTCACACAATTAAATGACTAATAACAAAACAAAGCCCAAGACCAAGTACCAAAATCAGGATACAGAGACATGAGACATCTTGAACATATGCAAGGATGACTTAGTATTTCACCTGGAATAGGAACCTAGGTCTTCTTCATTCCTTCTGACTTAAGTCAGCCTTGAGTCAAGACAGCCTTCTGGAATCTAGGGGCTGGAATGACCAAGGGGTAGCTAATAAAGCCTCAACTGGTAACACAGCAGAGAACTTTCAGAGACAGAGTCTGTAAGGTGCCTTGATTTTTTTTTTTTTTTTTAATCTCTGTAATGCTTTAAAATGGCACCTGGGATACCCACAAAGATTCTTTTTCAGGTTGAATTGCATTAACCTGAACCTTAAAAAAGTAGATATTATTGAGGATAAGCTTGCAAGAATATCTTCCCTTTTATTACAGTTCCTTTCTACTGCATTTTTCTTTCACATTTTATTAAATATGAGCCTCCAGTAAAATACTTTTTGATCTTCACTTCCTATGCTTTTGAACACCTCAATGTTACTTCTTCTTCCCCCTAAGGTTCCAGCCTCAATTTTTCTCACATATTAAGCTAAGTGAAATTGACATTAAAGCCAGGGAAACACATCCTGCTTCTTTCATACTTAGTATTTCTGTGCTTAAAGTCAGAAAAAAAGTAATGTACATGAACAAGAGCATCTTCTTTTACTCTTTATAATGCACTCACTGAAGTTATTGCTATATCCATTTTATTTTCCCCAAAAGCTATTGAGCAAGCCTACAGGAAGTTTTAATTTAAAACTCTCTCTCTCTTTTTTTTTTTTTAATCCACTGTTGATTGAATCTGCAAATGTGGAGCACAGTGATGTGGAAGGGGTACTGCACATAATTCTCCAGCTTTATTTATTTTCTCCATATTTAAGTTTCCAATCTACTCATCTACTTACAAAGATTATATTTCTTTTGATTTTTCTCCTAAAAAAAGAAAATTAAGCCAAATAAGCTAAATACATCTTGAAGTTTATCTTAAAATAGAGAAAAACCACATCCTGGCACATCACTTAGAATTACTAGTCCAAAATGAAGATCAGTAGAAATTGAATTTAAACTCTTATCTGAAACAAAGTTGACTCTTATATTTAAAGATTGTCTAAAAGCAAAAAGAAAAAAAAAAAAAGATGAAACTCTTGCTTCAGATTCAGAATGTTGTTAAGGTCTTTTTTGTTTTTGACTACAAGAGATGCTGGGCTGGATGAATCACAAGCTGGAATGAAGGTTGCTGGGAGAAATATCAACAACCTAAGATATGCCGATGATACCACTCAAAGGGCAGGAAGTGAAGAGGAACTAAAGAGTCTCTTGGTAAGGGGTGAAAGAGGAGAGTGAAAAAGCTGGCTTGAAATTCATCATATGAAAAACTAAGATCAGTCCCATTACTTCATAGCAAATAAAAGGGGAAAAGTGGAAGCAGTGACAGATTTTATTTTCTTGGACTCCAAAATCACTGCAGACATTGACTGCAGCCGTGAAATTGAAAGACACTTGCTCCTTGGAAGGAAAGCTATGGAAACCTAGATAGTGTATTAAAGAGCAGAGGCATCACTTTGCCAACAAGGTACATACAGTCAAAGCTATGGTTTTTCTGTAGTCATATGAAGGTGTGAGAGTTGGACCATAACAAAGGCTGAGTACCAAAGAAGTGATGTTTTTGAACTGTGGTACTGGAGAAGACTCTTGAGAGTCCCTTGGACTTCAAGGAGATCAAACCAGTCCATCCTAAAGGAAATCAACCTTGAATATTCATTGGAAGAACTGATACTGAAGCTGAAACTCCAATACTTGGGCACCCAATGTGAGGAGGTGACTCATTGGAAAAGACCCTGATGCTAGGAAAGATTGAAGTCAAAAGGATGGGGTGGCAGAAGATGAGATGATTGGATGGCATCACTGACTCAGTACACATGAATTTGAGCAAATTCTGGAAGATAGTGGAGAATAGAGGGGTCTGGCAGGCTGCAGTCCATGGGGGTCACAAACAGTCAGACATGACTTAGCAACTGAACATCAAAAAGATCTGTACCAGATAGTTGAATTTATTGCTATCTCATATAGGAAAAGTATCTAAATAAGAAAAGTAATACATATATGCAAACATGTTTCAAAAATTTACTGAAACTCAGTGATACTTATCACAAACCTAAAACCAAAATCTTCATTTCCCTTGGGGAGACATGCAGATCAAAACAGAAGACCTAATTCTTGTATTAGTTTCCAGTTGCTGCAATAACAATGACCCCAGTCTTGGTGGTTTAGAAGTGATTTATTTGCACACATTCAGTATCATACAGTTTGGGAGCTGAGGAATACAAAATCAGTCTCAGTGAGCTACAGTCAAGCTGTCAGCAGGAGCTGTTTCCTTTCAGAGACTCAGAGAGAATTCTTTTCTTTACCTTTTCTAGCAGCTAGGTCCACTTGCATTCCTTGGTCCATAATTACTTCCTAAGTCTTCAGCGTGCATCACTCCATTAGTTTTCATCATCACTTCTCCGTGCTTGTGAGCTTTTTGCCTCCCTCTTACAAGTAACCTTGTGGATTTTACCAAAACCACCTAGATGATCCACAGTGACCTTCCTGTGTCAAAGTCCTTATTTTAATTACCTTTGCAAAATTTCTTTTGATTTGAAAGGTAACACGTGTAGGTTCTGGAGTTTAAGATGTGGACATCTTTTGGTGAGATTATTCTGTCTGCTGAAATTCTGTACGTTTAATTTCTGATCAGTCTAGAAATTGACTCAAAGTTTCTATGTAAGCAATATTTGTATTATCTTTGCCATTATCTGTTAGGTTAAGAAGGAGTCTAAGAACAGGTAACAAATAATTAAAAATAAGTCAAGATCAACCACTAAATGAATCATAAGAGGGTTTCTTATATTAACATAATTTTTAGGAAATTATCATGAAATATCTCAGAAATAACAATGCTTCTAAATGTTTGACTCCACTGAGATTTTGAAACCAACCCCATGGAATACAGAAACCAAAAACACCTTCAAATAAACTCAAATAGCTTTACCAACTTCCTATCCATATTTTTTAATGTACATGAAAATTTAGGCCATGTTCTATGAATGTTCTCTGGCTCCTAAAGTCTGAAAAATAGTTGGAAAACTAAAGTGTCAGATCAAAGAGGAAATAATCTGGCAAAGCTAGGTGACAGTGTATTGGAACCAGTAAACTCAAGTGAGTCTAACATACTTCATGAAGCAACCTTTTCAAATAGAATTGAACACTGCTGGGTTTCTAAAATAGCAATTCATGACTCACCTGTAACCTACATGATACTGGAAAAGCTGTAAAAATGGCACATAGATGGAAACTACATCCTAAGGGAAGCTTTGAGCATCTCTAAATGAATTCAATATTACTGTCTTTGGGTTTTGAGAATGCATCAATGAATAATACACATTTATTTTCCCTATAAGTAGAAACAATGCATATTTAAAAAGTCACAACACTCACAGTACCTTAAACAACTATAAAAATGGCTGGACCATTCGAATTTACTTATTTAGTATTAAAGAAATGCATTTCTTTTTCCAAAAAAGTTAGGTATATGACATAAGGCATTGCCCTCACAGGAACCTGACTATATTGCTTATGCTCAAGAATATGGTAAAGAGGAGAGTATGAAATACTAAAACATAAACATGCTTGAACTACCAAACAGCCTTGCAACCTCATGTTTTAAAGGACTTTCCTTAACTGTCATGGAGCTGCATTCTTACCTCTGATGAAGTCATAGCTTGCCTTTCTCGGAACTGCTATCTATACTTGTAACTGATTTCACAGTTGTACATTTTAATCTATCTAAAGTGTTGTCAGAAATGTAAAATGTATAATCATCCCTATCATTATTATTAATAGCTACATGTTACCTACATGTTAGCTTTACTCTCAAACTATCATCACCTACATGACTATGATGTATCCTTGATCAAAGATAGATTGTTCTTGATCTTCAGTGTAAAATAGCTCATAGGGCTTTCTTTATTAACAGTTAAACAACATTTATTTTTGGATGTACTCCTAGCAAGGGAAATGACATCAGTTCAGTTCAGTTCAGTTCATTTCAATCACTCAGTTGTGTCCAACTCTTTGTGATCTCATGAATTGCAGCATGCCAGGCCTCCCTGTCTATCACAAGCTCCCGGAGTTTACTCAAACTCATGCCCATTGAGTCGGTGTTGCCATCCAGTCATCTCATCCTTTGTCGTCCCCTTCTCCTCCTGCCCCCAATCCCTCCTAGCATCAGGGTCTCTTCCAATGAGTCAGTTCTTTGCATCAGGTGGCCAAAGTATTGGAGTTTCAGCTTCAGCATCAGTCCTTCTAATGAACACCCAGGACTGATCTCCTTTAGGATGGACTGGTTGAATCTCCTTGCAGTTCAAGGGACTCTCAAGAGTCTTCTCCAACACCACAGTTCAAAAACATCAATTTTTCGGTGCTCACCTTTCTTCACAATCCAACTCTCACATCCATACATGACCACTGGAAAAACCATAACCTTGACCAGGTGGACCTTTGTTGGCAAAGTAATGTCTCTGCTTTTTAATATGCTATCTAGTTTGGCCATAACTTTCCTTCCAAGGAGTAAGCGTCTTTTAATTTCATGGCTGCAATCACCATCTGCAGTGATTTTGGATCCCCAAAAAATAAAGTCTGACACTGTTTCCACTGTCTCCCCATCTATTTCCCATGAGGTGATGGGACCAGATACCATGATCTTAGTTTTCTGAATGTTGAGCTTTAAGCCAACTTTTTCACTCTCCACTTTCACTTTCATCAAGAGGCTTTTTAGTTCCTCTTCACTTTCTGCCATAAGGGTGGTGTCAACTTCATATCTGAGGTTATTGATATTTCTCCTGGCAATCTAGATTCCAGCTTGTGCTTCTTCCAGCCCAGCGTTTCTCATGATGTACTCTGTATACAAGCTAAATAAGCAGGGTGACAATATACATCTTTAACGTACTCCTTTTCCTATTTGGAACCAGTTTGTTGTTCCATGTCCAGTTCTAACTGTTGTTTCCTGACCTGCATACAGGTTTCTCAAGAGGCAGGTCAGGTGGTCTGGTATTCCCATTTCTTTCAGAATTTTCCACAGTTTATTGTGATTCACACAGTCAAAGACTTTGGCGTAGTCATTAAAGCAGAAATAGATGTTTTTCTGGAACTCTCTTGCTTTTTCAATGATCCAGCAGATATTGGCAATTTGATCTCTGGTTCCTCTTCCTTTTCTAAAACCAGCTTGAACATCTGGAAGTTCTCGGTTCACGTATTGCTGAAACCTGGCTTGGAGAATTTTGAGCATTACCTTACTAACGTGTGAGATGAGTGCAATTGTGTGGTAGTTTGAGCATTTTAGGAGATTGCCTTTCTTAGGGATTGGAATGAAAACAGTCCTTTTCCAGTCCTGTGGCCACTGCTGAGTTTTCCAAATTTGCTGGCATATTGAGTGCAGCACTTTCATAGCATCATCTTTCAGGATTTGAAATAGCTCAACTGGAATTCCATCACATCCACTAGCTTTGTTCGTAGTGATGCTTTCTAAGGCCCACTTGACTTCACATTCCAGGATGTCTGGCTCTAGGTGAGTGATCACACCATCATGATTATCTGGCTCATGAAGATCTTTTTTTGTACAGTTCTTCTGTGTATTCTTGCCACCTCTCCTTAATATCTTCTGCTTCTGTTAGGTCCATACCATTTCTGTCCTTTATTGAGCCCATTTTTGCATGAAATGTTTCCTTGGTATCTCTAATTTTCTTGGAGAGAGCTCTAGTCTTCCCCATTCTGTTGTCAGCCCTCCTCAAACAATAAAAATTAGTAAGATACCATAGCTAAGTATATTGACTAGAAAACCTCCAGGGGGAGCTATCACATGAAAGTTCCAACGACCTCAGAGTAATAATAGAGTAAGTAACTTTCCCTCAAGGACATCAGAAAATGATTTTTCTCTGGATATCTGGAAACAGTGATTGCCTCTTTCTCTTTGTCATGCTGCTGCTGCTGCTGTTAGGTCAGTAAGTCGGTGTCCAGCTCTGTGACCCCATGGACTGTAGCCCACCAGGCTCCTCTGTCCACAGAAATTCCCAGGCAAGAATACTGGAGTGCGTTGCCATTTCCTACTCCAGGGGATCTTCCTGACCCAGGGATTGAACATAGATCTCCTACATTGACTGGTATATTCTTTACTACTGAGCCACCTGGAAAGTCTTACTTTTGTTGTTTATCCTCTTGGCTGTGTTTTTCCTCTTTACTGATTTATTGAAGAAAATAATACATATTGTTACTAAAAATTTCCCATTAGTTTTTACCTTTTTTTTTTTTTTTCCTCTCAGTATCCCATCTTAGGGCACCAAATTACACTAAGCTAAATGTTTCCTTGGTCATCTCCTGACTGACAATTTCTCACATGCTCCTTATTTTGGATGACCTGGATGGTTTTGAGTATTATTAATCAATTACTTGTTAATACCTCTCATTTGGAATTTATAGAATATTTTTTCATGATTACATCGGAATTGAGTTTGGAGGGGAATAAGCTCACAGAGGTAAAATGGTTTTCTCATCATATCTTATCCAAGGTACTTATTAGAAGCCTAATTTTTCATTGTTGATATTCATATTGATCACCTGGCTGAGACAGTGTTTAGCAGGTTTTTAAAGTTGCCATGTTTCCCCTACCCATACTGTAAATTTTGGAAGGAAATAACTCTGTTCAGCTGGCACTTAAAGAGTGGGAGTTAGCCTCCATTTCTTGAGGAAAGAGAATCTACCCAAATTATGTGGAATTCTACTGAATGTGAGATTTGTCTGTTCTCTGACATGTATTTATTTATTTATAAAAAATGTGTATCAGTATGGATCCATAGATAGTAATTTTAAAATTGGAATAAGAATCAGTGTCACTTTATTTATTTTTTATTCAAATTGTTCCTTTGGGTCCTCTTGAAGTTCGGTCCTGAAAACTATTGCAAGGTCTTTGTTGGTGTCATTTTTAAAATACTTCACCACTTTCTGATGCTACATTTTTCTTCAAATTAATCCTGTGTATTTTTTTTGCTCCAGTCCTGGAATCCACTATTTCTCCAAGGAGATTTGATTCCTTTTATTGGAAAAATGGTATTGAAAACTGAAATCTGGGGGCTGAATGTGCTCACTTGGATGGCAGTGCATCTAGAACTTCTCAGTTAGCAGAGCAGAGGAGTATATGCCTTTGTACCAATCCTTTGTTTACTCACAGATCTATAAATATTTCTCCATGTAAACATTTGTGTCTGTGTTGAGATAAACATGAGCTCACACTATGTCTCCAACTCTAACTAATATGCAATTCATTGTAGTCTTCCTTCCTTGCTTATTTATAAAATCCCACTCTAAGAGTAGGACTGTTGCTTCCTAGCATCTGACATCCATTTGTTAAGTATTCAATTCTTGCATGCAATATAGCTGTTACTGGAATTTTTATTCCATACCTCTACAGGATGCAGCTCTGTCAACAAGAATACAGTGCTGATACAAAGATTTTACCTTTATTTTGACTTTTTAAAATTGTATTTATTTATTTTTTGGCTGCACTGGGGCTTCGTTCCTGCACAGGCTTTTCTCTAGTTGTGGCCAATAGGGCTACTCTCTATTAATAGTTGTGGTGCATGGAATTCTCATTGCAAGGGCTTCACACATGGAGAACAGGCTCTAGGGTGTAGACTCTGTAACTCAGGCACATGGGCTCAGCAGCTGTGGTAAATGGGCTTAGTTGCTCTGAGGCATGTGGGATTTTCCCGGACCAGGGATTGAACCCATGTCCCCTGCATTGGCAGGGGCATTATTTACCAACCAGTCACCAGGGAAGCCCATGTTTACTTTTATGGAGGCCTCTTGTCTCAATAGTTATTTTTAGGTCAACAACTTTTCCCTCCCTTGTTCAGTGAGGATGTTCCCAACATTGACAATGATTTAAATTATTTTGTTATTGTCTGATTGTCATCATGAGATCCCATAACCTCTTAAATGAATTTGCAGAAATTGCCTACTGTCACTATTCTGTGTTGTCTTTAAAAAATTAACTATTTTATTTGGTGTAAAATGGCATCTCATTGTGAATTTAATTTGTATTTCCATGATGACTAATGACGTTAACAATCATTTCAAGTGTTTATTAGCCATGCTTGTTAACTTCTTTAATGAATGGTTTATTTAAGCCTTTTACCATTTTTTTTCCATTGGATTGTTTGTCTGCTTTTTATTGAGGTGCAAGAATTGTTTTATAATCTATAAATACAGATGCTTTGTCTCACATACATATATGAAATAGGTAATATCTAAATATGTCAGTAATATATATTACATGATACACACACACAAATATTTACACTATTTCAGCTAGCTTGTTTGTATTTTCTTTGAAATTGCTGATGTTTGTTTTTAAAATGATGTCCAAATTATTATTTCTTATGATAACTATTTCTTGTGTTCTCTATACAATCTTTGCTTACCCTGAGACTGCAAATGTTTTCCCTAAATTTTCTTCTAATAGTTTGATGGTTTTAGTTTTATTCTTACTTCTATTATAAATTCCACACTATGTTCTATATATTCTATGAGGTGCAGAATTAGCATTGTTGAAATACTCATATATACAAAGTGATCTGCATCTACAATTTCTATCAAAATCACAGACAGGTTGTTCACAAAAATAGAAAATAAAAAGCTATTCTAAAATTTGTGTGGAATCACAAAAGATCCTTAATATCTAAAGTAATCTTGAGCAAGAATAAAGGTAGAGTTATCACAAATTATGGAACAAATTATGTTACAAGGCCATAGTAAAATAAAGTGTGGAACCACCATAAAAAGAGACATATAAGTCAATGGAACAAAACAGAGAGGCTAGAAATGAACCCACACACTTAGAATCAACTATTTTTTAATGAAGACACCAATAATATACAATAGGGAAAGGATAATCTCTACAGTAGTTGGTGTTGGGAAAACTTGAGCCACAACTAAAATGAAATTAGACCCTTATGTTACATCTTTAGTTTATGCATGCAAATCAACTCAAAATATTTTAAACACTTAAATACAAGGCCTGAAACCCTAGAACTCCTGGGAAAAAGCTCCATGAAATGGATCTTGGCAGTGACATTTTTGGATATGACACAGAAAAGCACAGACAACAAAAGCAAAAAAACAATGAAATCATCAAAAGCAAAAGTACACAGATGAAGCCACATTAAGCTAAAACTCTTCTATACTATAAAGGAAATCATCAACAGAATGAAAACAAAACATACGAAGTGAAAAAACTTACTTGCAAGCTATATTTCTGATAAGGAGTTAATATGCAAAATATACAAAGAGCTTTCCTATGTGATCATATTGTATTTAAAAATATTCAGCTGCATATAAGCCACAATAATAAAGACTTTTAAATGTACCTTAATCTGTAGAAGCCTAAATAGATACCTATATATTGAGGAGCACAGAATAAAAAATGATGCTTTTCTTTAGTTCAAATATAAATGGTGTTTGATATACTTAATTCTCTAGAAAGTTATTTCAGTGAAAAAGACATTGTTTCCTTTTTATTTATTTGGTACAGTGAACAACATAAAAACTTTTTTTGTGTGTGGGTGCTATAGAGTCTGTCAGATCTCAAAGACGGGAGTTCTGTGGTCTCTTTTGTGTGTTTTTACACCACTCTGATCCTTCAAACTGCTTAGAAATGTTTTTAAAATAAACCATTAGTTATTGGTATGAAGAAACACTTGTTTTCTTTCTTTTTTTCTAATTCATAACCAGTTTCCATCACACAATCGATTTTTGTGGAATAAGTTTACTGCTGAGTAAGCCTACTTTGATATAATGGAACAGTTTGAACACTATTCTCCATTTCAATCCTATTTGCAAAACATACATTTCCCACTGCTAGGGAAATTCTAGTTTTTATATTAACGTTTTAAGCAGGAAAGGGGTTGTGACATTTAAAACATTCTAGATTTAAATCTAAATAATTACTTTAAGTTGAATAATAAATTGAAGCAAGACCACATTTTCTGCAGCACTGACTAATCATATGGAGTGATGAGAAATACAAATGATTTGCAAATCACTCTATTAAAAGCTTGCTTCTTAACAAATATTCTTAAATCTTGTTAAAAAAACAACTCAGTCTAACATCCCTTGCATTTGGGACAATGAGTTGAAAACATCATTTGACACAATTATTTTCTCAGGTAATTAATCTTTTAAATTATTCTTATTGCTCACAACTATAGAATAGAATCTCATATAAGGAAATAATATTTGAGGTTTAAGCACTTTTAAAAATATAGATACCAAACAAAATTGACCCGTAATGTGTATAGCAGCAGCTATATTTTAAATTGTGAATAGAGCTTATTTAAGTATTTTGTCTGCAGAGTGAAAAAGGAAAATTATCATGAACAACCATATTAGATGTGATTGAAACAAAACTAGGCTTTGCAAAATTAAGATTTTTGAAAAGCATATCTCATGAATACAAGCAAATGCAAACATGTTGTAAATAATTCCGCTCATTTATTGTAAATAAGACATAAATCTTCATTTAAATAATTTTAAATGAATTGTGTATATATACACTATACACATACACATTTCTAATAAAGTCAAGGAGCAAAAATTATGAGTAAAAAGAAGAAAGGTGATGGAAATTCCTCATTAATATTTGTTTTATAAATATTAATACATTTAACTAATTTTTGAGCTCCCTATCCTCCTATTTTTGTTATTCCAGTTGCAAGCATACTTCTCTTTATTTTTCATGCGCACTTATATTATCAAGCCTATTTTGTAATATATATGTCAAGTAGTTGGACTTCCCTGATAGCTCAGACGATAAAGCGTCTGCCTACAGTGCAGGAGACCCGGGTTCGATCCCTGGGTTGGAAAGATCCTCTGGCGAAGAAAATGGCAACCCACTTCAGTACTCTTGCCTGGAGAATCCCATGGGTGGAGGAACCTGCTGAGCTACAACAGTCCATGGTATCGCAAAGAGTTGGACACGACTGAGTGACTTTCACTTCACTTCAAGTAGTTAAGTTTTAAATATTTATTCTACTTTATATCATTTTAAGCCTTTTTCACATCATATAAAATCATTCCCCTTAATTCACCATCATATTAACTCTTCTCCTAATCATATATTTTAAATTATGTCACTAAAATTCTCAAAACTTTAGGGGTCCTCTTGGAGGTGTCATCATCTTATCAAGATGTGACACGCAGTTCAGATTTATGTCACATTAAAGAAAAACGTGAAATTTATTGTAATAAAATATACTAATCACTACCACATTCCAGATCAATTATGTTTCTTGGTTAAATTCAATAGTTATTATTTTTGAAAGTGATCATTATGAGCAATATATCAAGGAACTAACAATTTGGAGTTTTCGTTTTAGGATTAGAAAGGTCTTTCCTGATGTGTAAGAAACAAGACACAACGGGTAACTCTGCAATGACACAATCTGATCATTTCATTCTACTGTGATGAATGACCTACATTTCTCATTTATGTCCTTATGTTACTTTCACAAGTTATGAAGTCCTAGGAGACAGACTGCTTAGTCAAGCAAATATTGGTCAGTTCAGCTCACTTGTACTGGGGATCCTGGAGGGAAGAAAAATGAACCCCATAAACCAGTTATTTTCCTACCAATATTGTAGACAATAGAGTAGAGAAAATTCCCCAAAAAGAAATTAGCAAATGCAAAATATGCAAACTAAATATGCCACAATTAGAAACTCAAATAGTTGAATAAAATTCAATCACAGTTTCAAATATGCAGTTTTTAGGACACTGAAAAAGTATCTTTAAGAGGTGTCGATATATCATTCAAGGCTGTGTGTGTGTAAACATTAAATCTGCATTCAGGTATTTCTCAAATGAAATAGTTCTATTCCGTAAAATGGAAGAAAGGAATAACATAATTTGAATGAGAAATAAAGTCACAATATTCTTGGTAAGCTAATTTTGGAGCTGTTTCTACAACTACACCTAGATTAGCTGTATCAAAGCATTGCGTGAATTTGAGTTTTAGCTTCATATTACGAGAGGATGAACGGCATGACTAGAATTACTAGGTCCCCACTGAGTAGTGCTGTCATGTAGAAAAAAGATTATTCTGCCCTATCCAATTTTGATGTGCTTGAATAGGTCTGGTCTTCTTTACACAGATGAGATTGGGACATGATAGACTAAGTGAAGTGGAGAGTTGAAATGTTATCTTGAAAATTCCTACTGAAATAGAATGCTAAATTAGATTAGGAACTAAACCCTAATTTAGAAATGAAGTTTATCAGATAATTACAGAATGTTTCTTTCACTTAAAGTTACACCCATTTTTTTACTTGAGACTCAGTTTAGCAACAGCAATATGGTGGCAAAAATGCAATTAGTTTTTTGATGAATTATCTTAGAATGGACTGGTTTACAAGCTTTTACCGTATATTGTGTGGAGAGTCTTGCAAGTAGGTCCTTGGAGAAGGTGTTTCAGAAAGGGAAAATGCAAAAAAAGAAAAATAGACATAGTAATAGTTTCTTTACAATTAAAGATTAGATATTAGATTATTTCCAACCAGAAGTGTTAGTTTGCTCATATCCACTTTTATTTTGCTGTCACCTAAAAATCAACATAATACAAAGACAAAAATAAGTCTGAAAAAATTTAATGGTGAGCCAAATATATAATCATGGGAGTATGTATGTTTGTTAGTTCATTCACCAAATATTCAATAAATATATTTGATCATCAACATACTTTTCTTCCAAACTGTTGATAGTGTGATGGGTAAACCCAAGACAAATAAGATGGCTTCAAAGGCTCCATATAGAAGAAAATACTCAGGTTTATCACTCTATGTATATAATTTAAAAACATATTACAGATGTTGTACATTGTGTAATGGTTGTGTTTCTTTATTTTTTAATTTCCTTCTAAGAACCTATTGTAAGGGATTTTATTAAGCAAAAGGAGATTACTGGATGTAGCTAATGAAAAACTGCCCTGTTTGGAGCAAAACATTCTGATATATCTGATTCTACCTTTTTTATGACATTTTTTAATTTAGTTGGTCAATGAAAATACTTTTTTTTTTAAAGAACTTTCATATTATAAATTGAATCCTGAGATTTTTAAAAATAATTTTGTTTCTTTACTTTTGGATGTGCTGGGTCTTTGTTGATGCATAAACTTTTCTCTGGTAGTAGCGAGTGGAAACTACTCTCAAGTTGTGCTGCGCAAGCTTCTCTTTGTGGTGGCTTCTGTTGTGGAGCTCTAGGGCACCCAGGCTTCAGTAGCTGCAGCAAATGGGCTCTGCTGTTGCAGACCCCAGGCTCTAGAGCCTAGGCTCAGTAGTTCTGCTGCATTGGCTTAGTTGCTCGGCAGCATATGGGATCTCCTCTGATCTGATTACAGGGATCGAACCTGTGTTTTGTGCATTGGCAGGCGGATTCTTTACCTTTGAGTCACCAGGGAAGCACCCCAAACTGAGATGTTTTTAATACAACTATTTCTGCTTTGGATTTCTCTGAAATTTCATAGATGTTGAACTAGGAAGATAAACAGGCTTCAGTGAGACCTACTAGCTCTGTTGACTTCAACACTTGCTTCACTTAACGCCATGATAACTAAATGATCTGAAACTGTTGTTATGTATGCCTGCTTTATAATTTTCAAATTAGCATTCATTTTTAATTTGGTTTTGCCACACATGCTTTTATTTGTTTTATGTTTTACTTTTTTTCTCATGACCAGGTGGTCTACTTTGCAGGTTTTCATATACTGTTTCTGAAGAATGCCAGAACACTTGTTATCATGCATATTATTATCTATTGTTGTAGAAATTACCTCAAAAGTCAGTGGTTTAACACCAGATGCATTTATTTTCTCACAGCTTCTGTGGGTCAGTGACAGCTGAGTGTCTCTGTCTTGGGTCTCACACCAGGCTGCAGTCATCTAAAGACTCGACCCAGGAAGTTTCCAGTTTCACTGAAGTGATGGTTGAGAGACCTCAGGTCAGTTCTAGCTTTTTGACAAGATTCAGCTGTTTGCCACCCTTGTCTTTGTGTAACTCCATAAAGCTACCCACAACAGGGCAGTTTGCTTCTCCCAGAGTAAACGGAGAGAGAGAGGACAAAAAAGACAAAGAGACAGGATGAGAGGTGGGTGAAGCAAAAGGAAAGCAGTAGTCTTTTAAAATTTAATTCAAGAGTGACATTTCATTACTTTCACCATAGCCTCTTGGTTAGAAGTAAGAAGCCAGCTTCAGTTCACAATCATGAAGAGACAATCACACAAGTTCGTGAATAGCAAGAGGCAGGGTCATTGTGAGTGGTTTTAGAGATTGTCCATCACAGCATGATAGCAACAAAAACAATAAATGTACACTTTTTAAAGAATTACATGAACTAACATTGTACATGTGGATGAATTTTAAGCATCGACATCTGATACCTAAATCTGCTGGCCAACAACAGGAATAGCTTAACATGCAGTAAAGAAAGTAAGTCGTGTAAAGTTAATAACTCATCAGGCCCTATGGTCTTCCCTGTGAAGAGTGTCTTATTATTGAAAATAATAGGTTGGGTTTTAGGTCTTCTGCCATTAGTTGATTTTTTTTTTTTTTTTTGGTCATAAGTTTACATTCATCTCATGAAAGAGGTTCTTTATTACCTGGAATCTTGAGGGTTAAAAGAGATGGTGAGAAATGTTCTAAATCTAAAACTGATGGTTGGATAAAGTATAGTAATATCAAAAACAGTGGGTTGATTTACCAGACTGGTGACAGAATTCTGCTTATTATCTCAGTATTATCTCTTTACTAATTCCTAGTTACTTGACATTTACATGTCTTTATTATTGAATTTTATATATCATCGTATTATTCTCTATGTATTTCATCTTTGAAGATTTACATAATACAGTTTAAAAAGTTATATTTGGGAAGTGAACACATCAATGCATGTTTGTCCAGTGCATGGAGGAGAGTAGGTGAATGTTTGTGTACTGACTTGAAATCATTTCCTAGATAAATTTTTTCACAGAAGATAACTAAGGTCAGAGCTGCTTTTAAAGTATTATTTTATAATTTTATGTACAAGAATACTTATATATGTAAATATTGTATATGTTTAAATCTATAGAATAATATGGAAGTAATTTCTTTGTAGACGAGGGCATCAAGTATCAAGCAGAGGTTTATTTTTCACTAAATATTCTTTTCTTTCCCCAATGAATATTCTTGCACTTTTTAATTTTTATCACTCTCTTGTATGAAAATATCAAAGTAAAACAGGAAAAATAAATCTAGGTAAGTGACTAAGTGATTATATGATTATCACAGAAAAAATATGTCAGCTATATGATTTGGTAAAATTTATTATTTTTGTTAAACATTGACAGTTGTAACACCTGTTAAAGAAATTGGTCAGTTATCTTAAAAATTTAAAAAACAGATTTTTCTGCATGCATTTGCTGTAATAAACTATGACTACACTGAAAATACTTTTATTAAACTACTTAGTGACTAGTAAAAATATTTTCACTTTTGTACATATTTATAAAAAGTAGCCATTGAAAGCAGTGCTTGTCTAATATGCAAATATATGTAAGTAAAGATTCTTTTTTATTAACATTCATTTAAATATTATATATCATTAATATATTTTGCTTATAGCAATTTTAATATGTCCCCTGACCTTTAACAGAAATATTTTGTTACAAAGAATTCCAGAGCGTTACATTTCATGGTCTCGTAACATAACCTGGAGAAGATATTCATTCTTTATATTCCTAAAGGTAGACATAACAGAGATTTCTCTTTCTTGGTCACTTATTAACACATTTTTCCTTTAAAAATTCAAAAGTCATAACCATGGGATGTCTCCAAGAATTTATATTTAAATAATAATTTAACATCCTCAGTTCAGTGAGGCTTGACCTCTTTTAATAATTTTAGATTATGGCTTTGTTTTCTTATTATTTAAAATTGTAATCTTTTACTATCTGTATGCAATTTTATTAAAGATAATTATATTTTCACTTAATAGAAAGATAAAATAGCAGATTTAGGGCAACTGTGAACAAATCCATTTTATTTTGTGCAGTGAATTTCTTTAAAGTGTCTCTCACACTGAGTGGTAGATGACATTCATGGCCCCATGTCTTCAATGCTTTGCTGTGCTTTTTCGATGTCTATTTTGACTTTGGGCTAAGTAATGTAATTTGATTTGATTTGACCTGTAAAGTGAAATGGAAATGTCAGACCTATGCCAAGGCCGCCCACAGTGGCATTGTTTCTATCTTCCTTCTCATCCTTTGATCAGCTTCAAGAGAAGTGCATATGCAGACTGGCCAGTCTTTCTCTTAGGAGCAAGGTGAGAGGCTCACTAGGGCCTCAGCTAAGCTCCTTATCCCAGCCTAGGCTCAAGAAAGCATTGGCTGAGATGAGCAGGGCCACCACACAAAATCTGCAAATGCACAAAAATAAATGCTTACTGTTATACGCTGCTGAGTATTGAGGCCTTCTTTTCTAAAATAGAACTCAATTTGTAGAGCTGTTTTAGGGTCTCAGCAAACTTGAATGGAAAGCACAGAGAGTCTGAGTGCCCCGTCTCCCCCGAGTGCAGCCTCCCCACTGTCAGTATCCTACAGAGCTAAGCGGTGTGTGTTACTAGCTATGAACCTACATGGAAGCTTCATTATTACCTACAGTTCATAGTTCTCATCAGAGTTCACTCTTGGCTTTGTATATTCAATGGGTTTTGCTAAATGTATAATGACACAGACCTGGAGGAGGGCATGGCAACCCACTCCAGTATTCTTGCCTGGAGAATCCCATGGACAGAGGAGCCTGGTGGGCTCCAGTCCATAGGTCACAAAGAGTCAAACATGACTGAAGCAACTTAGCATGCATAATGACACAGGAGAAATTCTGAGTTAATTTTTATAGAATGTGTAAGGTCTACTACATCTTGATTACTTTTTCTATATGCAGATATCCAGTGATTCCAGCACCATTTGCTGAAAAGATTGTTGTTCTTATGTTGGCAATAAAATAACTTCAGAATAACTATTTGGAGAAAATTATTTTTTTTAATTAGGAAGTTTTTAAAATATAAATTCTCCTCCTCATGAAGCTGATAGAAATGAATAATTGAATAGGATGAAATCAAAGAAATTATGCAGAAAATGTAACAGAAAATTAATAATGATAAAAAATATTCACCTAAGAAGATCTTTTCAAAAGAAATTATGAATATTTTGAGCAAGTGTGTCAAGTTAAATGTTGGATATTTGTAAAGTGGTTTTTTTTTTTTTGGATGACATGATAGCAGAAGGTCTTAAAGAATTAAAGTTTCAATGAAGTTATGTTTGGACTAACTCCCAAGATACGGAAGATAAGCAACACAAGTCACTCAGATGTTTTATTCTGCCACCGTCATTTCAAAGATTTTTTATCTTAATCAAAAAATTAGTGTGAACTAATGTTAGTGTCCTGGGAGGACGCTGGCAGAAACCAAGTGCCACATTGTGGGTTTACTCGTCCAGTCTGTGTAAGCACTTAACCAATGAGAATCTAAGGCCTGCCAGTAGCCACATGCATGAGCTTAGAAGTGGGTTATTCAGTCCCAGTGAAGATTCCGTGAAGATTTCCAGTGAAGATATAAAGCCAGCCCCCAACTGAAAGCTTAAAGGCTACCTACTGAAAGCCCCTGGTCTTGAACCACCCAGACAAAATGATAATGGATTCCTGATCATCCAAAATCTATAATATAAAAATGCTCATTTTTTTCAGTTACTAAATGTTGTGGTGATTTGTTATTTAACAATGGTAATGAATATGCTGGTATATAGAAATTTAGCTCAACTCTACTTTTTTGCTAATCTATCATTTACTTGACATAACTGTTCAAAATGTTCAGAATTATAATCCAAAAGTATGGACAATTATTTTTGAGTCATAAATTAATTGATTAGACACTCTTTTCAATATTTGTTGAAGAAAAAAGAATATGATTTTTCTCTCTTATATGTAATTTTCCACCTGGTATATCAACATCAGTGAAGAGGGCCTTTTGCAAACCTTCTCAAAACCAAATGAGTAAAACATACCTGAAAGAAAACAGGTCAAACATAACACTTATTGAATAAATAAGTAGCTATGAAAACATCAATCTTGTTATTGTATTCCAAACATCACAGTGATTATCTATGTTGAACAGAAGATGCATTTCTTTTGTTCTGAAATACTTTACATTTTATAATAGAGAATTTTTTGCTCTAGAAACACTGAATATTCCATTGTGGGTTGTATTATTTTCAAAAGATAAAAGACGAGAAAAAAATCTTTAAAGAAATGAGATTTAAATATAGATGGCACCATAAAAGAATCCCATACCATAAAATACACAGAAAAAAAAGGGATGAAATCGCTGTTTGCAGGAATAAAATAGTAGCGTTTTATGGGTTGGGGAAGTTTTACGACACTACCTAATGATTTTTCTTTCTTTGGCCAGTGTACAAATGCTTCAGCGTCCAGTTTTCCATGTCTAAATTGCTAGTCTGCTCTTATGTCTGTCTTTTCTCCAGTTATTTTATGAACCTCAGGCTTATTAGATTTCATTGTTGAAAATGCAGTTTCCTCAGATTTAAGGTGACCTGCATTGACCTCAGTGTGGATCATGTCTTTCATGTTGTGCTTGTATTTAATGACTGAGTCTATACATCACCAAATAAAGTTGTGACTTGGCAACTACATATTTTGTCTCTTTTATGTATGGCTCAAGAAGGAATCTTGAATATCTAACTCTACTACAACCAAAATCACTTAAAGATAAGGAACTGAGAGTGGGGAATTGAAAGTGTTTCTCCAAGTCTCTTTGATGTCCAATAAATGTGGTTTGCTTTACTCCAAGTTACACTGGGTAAATTCATAGCTAAAATTAATATATATATAACTCCCAAATTATCTACATTGATTATATTAAAAATGCATAAAAGTAAAAATTTTATCTTTAAAGATCCTCAAATTAATTGAGATGGGAAGACAATGTAGAAAGACTTACTTCAAAAAGCTTAATTTAATACTTACATCTAAAAACAGTGCCCCAGAGGTAGGAAGTGATTGTCCAGGATTACAAAGCTGATAGAAATTCTAGAATTATAATCTTAATACATTCACATAAGTTTAAGAATAGCAGGACTTTTTAATTAATATCTTGAATTTCTAAATTTTTCTACTAGTCTCTCTGTCATGAATATATATATATATAAGTATAAAGGAAAGTAATAACCTATTATTCCATTACAAATCTACTTTTTCAAAGAAAAGAAGAAGATAGCCAATATTTTGATTATAATGAATGTTTGTCATTCTTTATAAGGCTCTTTTTCAAAGAGAAAAATCAGAAAATGTCCCAACAAATTCTTTTAAAGTAAATACTAACTTTAAAAACATTTTCAATTATTTAAGTTATTAGCTTAAAGTATTTGTTCTGTGGTTGAAATTAGCAGGATATGAAGCACTTATTGCATTTCAGAATAAGTTTTTTTGTGATTTGAATCTGTAAAGAAAAGTACTTTTAGCAAGCTTCACAAGAGGTGAAGGAGATGATCTCAATATGATTATATAAAAAATTGTTCAGCACACCTTTTGCTTTAAGTAGAAAAGCGTTGTGTAAGTAATCATCTAAGACCTCAAGTTGAGACCCAAGGACACAAAAAACATATAAACATACCCCCACTTCCTTCCAAAGATGGGATTTGATGTGTTCCAAATAATGATGCAGAAGTAACATAATGTAACAAGGAAAGACATTAATTGAAATAATAAGCACTAAGTTGAGCTTCCCTTACACCTCAGTTAGTAAAGAACCCACCTGTAATGCAGAAGACCCCAGTTCACTTCCTGGGTCAGGAAGATTCCCTGGAGAAGGGATAGGCTACCCACTCCAGTATTCTTGGGCTTCCCTCCTGGCTCAGCTGGTAAAGAACCACCTGTAATGCAGGAGATCTGGGTTTGATCCCTGGGTTGGGAAAATCTGCTGGGTAAGGGAAAGAAAGGCAACCCACTCCTGGCCTGGAGAATTCCATGGACTGTACAGTCCATGGGGTTGCAAAGAGTCAGACATGACTGAGTGACTTTCACACACAGAGCCATAAAGAAGGCTGAGGGCAGAAGAATCAGCACTTTTGAACTGTGGTCCTGAATAAAACTCTTGAGACTTCCTTGAACTGCAAAGAGCTCAAACCAGGCAATCCTAAAGGAAATCAACCCTGAATATTCATTGGAAGGACTGATGCTGAAGTTGAAACTCCAATACATTGGCCACCTGATGCGAAGAACTGACTCATTGGGAAAGACCCTGACGCTGGAAAAGATTAAAGGCAAGAGGAGAAGGGGACGATAGAGGATGAGACGGTTGGATGGCATCACTTACTCGATGGACATGAGTTTGAGCAAACTCCAGGAGACAGTATAGAGCAGGGAAGTTTGGCATGGAGTCACAAGAGTTGGACATGACTTAGCAACTGAACAACAACAGCAAATGGTGAGAGATATGGGAGGAACATAATTGTGAGTTTTGATTAATTTTCAATTTATGAATAGACCAAATCTTTTCAGATTTATAATTTATTAGACATTTGAGAGATTAGAGGGCTAATAGTATTATTTTTAATTGTCAGTACAGTTGCATTTTTAATGCTTGTTTTCAATGATCCTCTTAATTTTAACTCTTTTCATTATCTTTTATTTTCATACTTTCTCCCTTCCTCCCTTCCTCCTTCCTTCCTTCTTCCCTTTTCTTTCTTTCTTCTTCCTCTCTCTGTGTATTCCTGTCATGATTTCTTCTTTTATTCTTATGTTTATTTCATGCACCCTTTTTTGAGAAGATTTAGTAATTTCCACCTACCAATGCAGGAGACACAAAAGAAGAGGATTTGGCACTGGGTTAGGAAGAGCCCCTAGAGTAGGAAATAGCAAAACAATCCAGTATTCTTGCCTGGGAAATTCCATGGGTAGAGGATTCTGGCGGACTTTAGTCCATGGGGCTCGCAAAGAGTTAGACATAACTGAGCACACGGGAACACACACACAAAAATCTCCATACACTGAAAACATTCAACCATAGATATTCCTTACATTCTGAGCATGACTATTTATTATTATTTATCTTATGGTTGCTAAATAAACTATAGGATGCTAGTTATTTTTGAATTTGATATATAGAACAAATCAATTTATATTTATTTATTCTTTTTATTTATTTTTTGGCCACACTGCATTGCTGCTGGGATCTTAGTTCCCTGACCAGGGATCAAACTGAGATACAAACCGAGACAGTGAAAGTACTACGTCTTAACCACTGGACAACCATGGAATTTTCAAAACAAATCAATTTTAGTAAAAATATATTTCATGCAATGTAATTTGGCATTCTGTATTTTCTCATTTGCTTATCTGGCTAATCTAATAACATCTTATGAAAGAATAGTAACTGTAATAAAAATCCACAAATCCAGTCACATACGTTTTGTCCTCAGACATCCGAGTTTTCTGAAATAGTGTAAATTAAGGAAATGAGCTTCAAAGCAGATGATTCTGAGTTTGAATCATTGTGCAATTCTGATCAAATCACTTCACCTCTCAAGCTTTTTTTCCCGTTATTTAAATACAACAGGAATGATTGTAAAAGTGTCAAAAGCTTGGTGTGAAAATTAGATGGTATTATATGTAAAGTAACCAGCAATGATAGTTCTTATATACACCAATTTATTTCAAATTCAGAGGATATAATGTACAAAGTATGTCTGTCACTTAAAGAGGAAGTCACATACTGAGCTTGCCAAATTGCAAGTCAGAACTTGGAAAGCTGAGAGAGAGTTTGAAAATACTCTGTGACAAAAGAGACCAACCTGAGCCAAAATTAAGTTGGTCATTAAGTGCTGATCAGTCAGTTAGGACAAGTAGTGAGGGTGGAAAATATACAAAAATACTGCTTGTCAAGGACAGTAGAGAAGAATAGTTTATTTACGAAGTATTCATTCACAATCTACTGCAAACCCAAGGTTTTACTCTCATCAGACCAGGAAAGGTCCTGATTTCAAGAAACTGATGAAGGATTCAGTCGTAGAGAAAAGAAACCTAAACAAAAATTATAAAACAATGTAATAAAGATAGAAGTGACATTATTCTCAATTTCAAGCATAACTACTGGAAAAAAGTGATCACTGACTTTAGACTTAAAATTTAGCAGAACTGAATGAGAGAGAGGAGGATAAAGAAAACATATCAGGAGACCATAAGTAAAGCATCAATTGTGTGGGTACATGTTACTATAAGTAGTTAAATACTTTTAAACCTAAAATGTGATGGAAAAAGATTCAAGAGATAAGGAAAGAGTGTAGTATGTTCAAAGCAAATTAGCAACAGTATATGCACTTTTTAAGAACTCATTAACATCAGGAGATTCATCATAATTTTGCCATTTAAAGCAGTTTTCCAGCACTGAAGACTCCCTGTAGGAAAAGATGAAGAATGAGAGAAGGCATGCATAATGAGAGGTATGTTGTGCTCTAGGAATGGGGCTAGATGATGCCAAACATGTCCACAGTGACTCACAGAATCACATGTTATAACGTTGAAATTTGCCTAGAATTTCCAGATAATATATATATATTATATATAATATATATAACATTCTTATGTTATATATATAAAATATATATAATATATAAAATATATATATATATACACATATAAAACTTACATTCAGATTCAAAATCTGAGGGTTAAGGAATAAAGTCTTACCTAACAATTTAGTTTTGAGAAAAAATAGTAAATTAAGAGATTGTTGAAATCTCTTAGAATCATTCTAACCCCTTCCCTCAGGGTAAGATGTAAAGGAAAAGGGAGAAATTCAATAGATTGAAAAAGAACTTTTGGGAAACTCTTTAAACAGAGCTAAGCTCTTTCTCTTCCTCTTTTCCCTTCTCTCCTCTGTAAGAACAGTCAGTCTTTTATGTAGGGAAAAGCATGCATACATATTGGGGAGGAGGGAAGGAGGTGGGGAAGGTCTGAGCAGGGCTAGTAGGATCTAGCCTGGCCTGGAGTACAAAGCCTAAGCATGATGAGTGGTGGAGAAGGGTGACAGTCTGGGCAGAGGTGGGGATGACCTGGTAGGGAGTTTAGATCCAAACAGGATGGAGGAGGGCAGCTTGGCTGCCCTTGTTCATTGTGTCAGAGCGTAATCAAGATGTAGGGTGCATGGGATGGCATGGAGCAGCCCAGCACTGGATGGCAGAGTTTGGATGGGTTGGATTGAACATCCCTGGAGGAGAGGGTATTTGAAGTGACATTTCAAAGAAGTTGTCAGTGAGGTGAGATGCACACATGCTGGAGGATGTCAGAAGGCAAACGTGTGAGGGGAGGGCAGCCACATGAGAGCAGCCTGTCCCTGCTTCTCATGCCTGACTGTAGGGAAGGGGGCTTCAGATGCAGAGTCTACTTAGCAGGTGTGTCAGAACCCAAGGGTTGGGGAAGGCATCTAAAAGAGGGGGCAGCAGAGCATGGCATCCTGCAGCTGGAGTGAGGCCAGGTGTCCATAGTGAGGAGGAACTGGCTGTGCTGATGGACGATTAATGTTTTGTGGATGAGGTGGTTTAAAAAAACTTAAATGTACTAATAATTCAACATATGAAAATAAATAACATAAGAACAGATATGCAAATCAGAAAGTAACTAAGAAAATAAATCTTAAAAGTTATCATGAGAAAAAATAGCTCTTGTATCAATAACTTCATATGGTGACAGATGGAAACAACTTATTGTGGCCATCACTGCACATTATATACAACTGTTGAATCTTCATGACGTTCACCTGAATGTTGCACATCAATTACGTGCAATTGAACGTTGTGTGTCACTTATGAAAAGAAAAGAGAAAGTGAAAATGTTTGTTGCTCACTCGTGTCCAACTCTTTGGGACCCCACCAGGCTCATCTGCCCATGGTATTCTCCAGGCAAGCATACTGGAGTAGGTAGTCATTCCCTTCTCCAGGAGAGCTTCCTGATCCAGGGATCAAATTCAGGTCTCCTGCACTACAGGCAGATTCTTTACCATCTGAATCACCAGGAAAGCCCAATTATACTTCAGTTCAAAGAATTAATGACAGTCACACTTCTCACTGTCAGAGAAAGGGATATATATATATATATATATATAATATATAATATATTATATATTATATATATATATATATATATATTTCTTTCAAAGAAGCGAGTTAAGGTGAACACTGAAGATTTGGGTGGGAATTAGATTTTTCAGTCTAATGCTCTCCTAACTGAGCTATTCCGGCTAGCTTGGGTGAGAATTAGAAGTATTGTTGCTAACACTTGTCTTCAGTATAAAGAAATACATGAAAATAACTCAGCTGTAAATGTGTATAGTTTCTGTACAACTACCGACCTATCTATGTAGATTGCATATATACCTATACTTACACACACACACACACACACACACACACACATGTATATAATGTGCGTGTATATCTACATTCTGTAGCTCTGTTTGCAGAGAAGTTCTGGTAGCAGAGACACACCAATAGTAATGAGCTTGGCTTGCACCCACTTTTGGGTTTCACCAGTGGCTCAGTGGTAAAGAATCTGCCTGCAATGCAGGAGAAGCTGGTTCTATCCTTGGATTAGCAAGATACCCTGGAGGCAGGCATGGCAACCCACTCCAGTATTCTTGCTTGGAGAATCCAATGAGCAGAGGAGCCTGCAAGGCCATAGTCCATAGGGTCGCCAAGAGTCAGACATGACTGAAGTGACTGAACACGCATGCAAGGCATCCACTTGTATCTTCTAAAGAACATTCTCCAACAAAAGAAATTAGGGTTTTTATGGAGGGGGCTGATTTGATTCCAGTGCATGAAGCATGAAAAGAACAAACAAGTTGTGGTGTGTGTGTGTGTGTGTGTGTGTGTGTGTGTGTGTATCTGATCAGAAACAAGGAAGTGCTCAAAAAGTGATGGGTTAAAAGGAGGATGTTCCTACTGGGCAACTCTGAGACAATTGGAGAATCAAATAATTAAAAATAAGAAGAAACTGTACTTACTTGTCAAAACTCTTCAGAGAAGACTCTCATAGATTTCTACAAGTGCCTACCATGCAATGAATATGATTTATTCATTATTTATATGATCTCCTGAGTTTATAGGTGGATATTGATACTTGGCATAGCAATCATTTTCAGGCATTTTCAAAGATAAATTGTGTAAAATATTACAGATCAGCATGAAGAGTACTCACAATCCATCTTGAAGATAAGGAATACCAACTTTCAACCCCAACAAAATAAAATACTATTCCTTTAAAAAGTTTCTTTATTTTCAGTGGACCTGTGTTTCAAAAAATAGTAATTTTTAAAAATTTCATTAATAAGAGTTGTAGAAACCTATTTTTCCAGAACATCTAGCTAAGATAATCAATACAGATGGCTACAGTAAACAACAGATTTTCAATGTAGACCAAAGAGCCTTATGTTGGAAGAAGATGTCATCCAATCAATGTCTGGCTTCAGAGCATCAAAGGACAGGCTGACTCTCTTGTTAGGGGCTAATGCAGCTGGTGACTTTAAGATGAAGCCAAGGCTCATTTACCATTCTGAAAATCCTAAGGCCCTTAAGGATTACACTAGATTTTGTTTCCCTGTGTTCTATAAATGGAACAGCAAAGCCTGAATGACAGCACATCTGTTTATACAACATGGTTTGCTGAATATTTTAAGTCCCTTGTTGAGAGCTAGTGCTCAGAAGAAAACCTTCCTTTCAAAATATTACTGCTCCTTGACAGTACACCTGGTCACTCAAGAGCTTTGATGGAAATATACAATGAGATTAATATTGTTTTTATGCCTGATAATACAACACCCACTCTGAAACCCATGGATCAAAGAGAAATTTTGACTTTCAAGTCTTTTTATTAAGAAATAAAGTTTGTAAGGTCATTGCTGCCATTGACAGCATGATAGGTCTAGCAAAATAAATTGAAAACCTGCTGGAGAGGATTCACTGTTCTAGGTGCCATGATGAACATTCATGGAAAGAGGTCAAAATACCAACATTAACACAGTTTGAAAGAAGTTGATTCCAACCTTCATGACTTTGAGGCTTCAAGACTTCAGTGGAAGCAATAAATGCAGATCTGGTAGAATTTGCAAGAGTACTAGGGTTAGTCCTGAAGGGGAGCCTGAAAATGTGACTGAATTGCTGCCATCTCATGATAACACTGGAATGGATAAGTTGCTTCTCATGGATGCTCAAAGAGAGTGGTTTCTTGAGATGGAATCTACTCCTGATGAAGATGCTCTGAAGATAGTTGAAATGGCAACAAAGAATTTAGATTATTCCATAAACTTAGTTGCTCAAAGTAGAGGCAGGATTTGAGAGGATTGACTCCAGGTTTGAAAGCAGTTCTACTGTGGATAAATTCTGTCAAATGGCATTGCCTGCTACAGAGAAATCCTGTCCATGAAAGGATGTGGCAAACTTCACTGTTGTCTTATTTTAAGAAATTACACAGCCACCCCAACTTTTAGCAAACACTACCCTGATCAGTCAGGTGCCAACAACACTGAGGCAAGACCCTTCACCAGAAAAAAGATTATGGCTTGTTGAAGTCTCAGATGATGGTTAGCATTTTTCAGCAACAAAATCTTTTAAATTAAAATATCAGTTCACTTCAGTTGTTGTCATGTCTGACTCTTTGCAGCCCCACGGTCTGCAGCACACCAAGCTTCCCTGTCCATCACCAACTCCCTGAGCTTGCTCAAGCTTATGTCCATTGGTGCCATCCAACCATCTCATCCTCTGTCATCCCCTTCTCCTCCTGCCTTCAATCTTTCAATCTTTCCCAGCACCAAGGTCTTTTCCAAAGAGTCAGTTCTTCGCATCAGGTGGCCAAACTATTGGTGCTTCCGCTTTAAAGAATGTACACTGTATTTTTAGATGTAATGCTGTTGTAGACTTCATAGACTACAGTACAATTTAAGCATAAATTTAATATGCAATGGGAAACCAAAAAAGTTGTGACCTGTTTTACTGAGATGTTATCTTCACTGTGGTCTGGAACCAGAGCTGCAGTATTTTCCTAGATAGCTCTGTATCTATATAGTATCCCCATTTCCATTAATATATCTTTAGCCATCAAATATTTGCCAGTGATCATTCCAGGTCAATTATATATTTCAGGAGGGATTAATCATTTTAAAATACTGAATGCAATTGTGCAAATGCAGATTACAGACATTTCCTAAACTATACATTTTTTTTTAAAGACAATAATCTGATGGTGTTGAAGTTTAATGAAATAATTGTAAATCAGCATGCTCTACTGGAGTTAGGATCATCTATCAAATCTATTGTGGATCACAACAAACTGTGGAAAAATTTTAAAGATATGCAGAGGAACCAGAGATCAAATTGCCAACATTCTTTGGCTCATGGGGGCTTCCCTTATGGCTCAATGGTAAAGAACCTCTTTGCAATGTGGTGACCTGGGCTTGGTCCCTGGATTGGGAAGATGCTCTAGAGAAGGAAATGTCAACCCACTCCAGTATTCTTGCCTGAAGAATTTCATGGACAGAGGAGCCTAATGGGCTTTGGTCAATGGGGTCGAAAAGAGTTGGACACCACTGAGTGACTAACACTTTCACACTCACATCATAGAAAAAGAAAGGTAATTCCAGAAAAACACCTACTTCTGCTTCATTGACTACACTTTAAAGCCTTTGGATGTGTGTATCAAAACAAACTATGGAAAATTCTTCAAGAGATGGGAATAGCAGACCACATTACTTGCCTCCTGAGAAAACTGTATGCAGGTCAAGAAGCAACAGTTAGAAATGGACATGGAACAGACTGGTTCCAAATTGGGAAAGGAATACATCAAGGCTGTGTATTGTCACCCTGCTTATTTAACTTACATGCAGAATACATTATACAAAATGCCAGGCTGGATGAAGTACAAGCTAAAGTCAAGATTTCCAAGAGAAATATCAGCAACTTCATTATATAGATGAAACAATCGTAATGGCAGAAAGTGACGAGAAACTAAAGAGTTTTTTGATGATAGTGAAAGAAGAGAGTGAAAAAGTTTACTAAAACGTCAACATTCAAAAAACTAAAATCATGACATGTTGTCCAGTCACTTCATGGCAGATAGATGGGAAAAAATTGGAAACAGTGACAGATTTCATTTTATTGTGCTCTAAAATCACAGTCATGAAATTAAAAGACGCTTGATTCTTTGAAGAAATCTATGACAAACCTAGGTAGCTTATTAAAAAGTAGAAACATTGCTTTGCCTACAAAGATCCATCTAGTCAAAGCTATGGTTTTCCAGTAGTCATGTGCCGAAGAACTGATGCCTTCAACTGTGGCACTGGAGAAGACTCTTGAGAATCCCTTTGACAGCAAGGAGATCAAACCAGGCAACCAAAAAGGAAATTAGTTCTGAACATTCATTGCAAGGATTGATGCTGAAGCTTCAGCTTCAATACTTGTACCACCTGATGCAAAGAAGCAACTCATTGGAAAAGACCTGATGCTGGGAAAAATTGAAGAGAAGAAGGAGACAATAGAGGATGAGATGGTGGGATGGCATCACCAACAATGGACATAAGTTTGAGCAAACTCCAGGAGATGTTAAGGACAGGGAAGCACAGAGAGCAGCAGTCCATGGGGTTGCAAAGAGTTGGGCAGACTGAACAACAGGAAAAATGGATGATTATATGGAAAAATATATTTTAAAAGATCTAGTTTCTTTAAATTCATTTTTAAATTTTATTTGGAGTATAATTACTTTACAATATTGTGGTGGCTTTTTGCCATACATAGAAATGAATTAGCCATGGCTGTACATGATCTAGCATAATGATAGTAACACTTTCACTCATTTCTGACAGTTATTTTTTTTCATTTTGTGCTTACTATGGTTGTTTTTAACAGTGAACAGTGCAATAGAGGGAAGGAATAGAATGGGAAATACTGGAGATCTCTTCAAGAAAATTAGAAATGCCAAAGGGAATATTTCAGGCAAATATGGGCACAATGAACAGAAAAGGCATGAATTTAACAGAAGCAGAAGATACTAGGAAGAGGCGGCAAGAATACACAGAAGAATTACACAAAAAATAAAAGATTTTCATGACGCAGATAACCATGATGGAGTGATCACTCACCTAGAACCTGACATCCTAGAATGTGAAGTCAAGTGGACCATAGGAAGCATCACTAGGGACAAAACAGTGGAGGTGATGGAATTCCAGTTGAACTATTTCAAATCTTACAAGATGATCTGTTAAAGTGCTGCACTCAATATGCTATCAAATCTGGAAAACTCAGCAGTGGCCACAGGACTGTAAAAACTCAGTTTTCATTCCAATTCCAAAGAGAAGCAATGTCAAGTAAGGTTCAAACTATCCCACAGTTGCACTCATTTCACATGCTAGCAAAGTAATGCTCAAAGTCCTTCAAGCAAGGCTTCAACAGTATGTGAATAGAGAACTTCCAGATGTACAAGCTAGATTTAGAAAAGGCAGAACACCAGAGATGAAATTGCCAACATCATAGAAAAAGCTAGAGAATTCCAGAAAAATATCTACTTTTGATTCATTGACTATGCTACAGTCTTTGACTCTATGGATCACAACAAACTGTGGAAAATTCTTTAAGAGATGGAAATACCAGACCACCTTAGCTACCTCCTGAGAAACCTGTATGTAGGTCAAGTCAACAGTTAGAATTTAACATAGAACAATGAACTGGTACAGAATTGGGAAACAAGTATGTCAAGGCTGTATATTGTCACCCTGCTTATTTAACTTCTATGCAGATTACATCATGCAAAATATCAGGCTGGATGAAGCACAAGCTTGAATCAAGATTGCCAGGAGAAATATGAACAACCTCAGATATGCAGATTGATAGGAGAATGAAAAAGCTGGCTTAAAACTCAACATTCAAAAAAAATCAGATCATGGCATCCAGTCCCATCACTTCAAGGCATATATATGGGGAAACAATGGAAACAGTGACAGACTTCATTTCCTTGGGCTCCAAAATCACTGCAGATGGTGACTGCAGCTATGAAATTAAAAGATGCTCGCTCCTTGGAGGTAAAGCAATGACAAACCTAGACATTGTATTAAAAAGCAGAGACATTATTTTGCCTACAAAGGTTTGTGTAGTCAAAACTATTGTTTTTCTAGTAGTCAGATATAGATGTGAGATCTGGACAATAAAAAAGGCTGAGCTTCAAAGAATTGATGCCTTAAACTATGGTACTGGAGAGGACTTTTGAGAGTCCCTTGGACAGCAAGGCAATCAAACCAATACATCCTAAAGGAAATCAACTCTGAATATTCATTGGGAAGACTGATGCTGAAGCTGAAGCTTCACTACAGGCCACCTGTTGCAGACAGCCCACTCACTGGGAAAGACCCTGATGCTGGAAAAGATGAAGGCAGGAAGAGAAGGGGATGACAGAGGATGAGATGGTTGGATGGCATTAACAACTCAATGGACATGAGTTTGAGCACTCTCCAGGAGGTGGTGAAGGAGAGCAAACCTGGTGAGCTGCAGTTCATGTGGTCACAAGGGGTAGGACACGACTGAGTGACAGAAAAACAACAAATGCCTTGATTTTTATAATACTTGAGTCCATATTACTGCCTCCTTTTTAAGTAGTTTACTTTTCATGTCTTTTATAACTTTAGTTTTATAGCTGCTTCTCTACATTTGTGATCCATAGAGGATATTTTCAGTATAAATACTGATACATTTAACAGTCAAAATATATAATATGAGATATGAACTCCTGGAAGAAAACATGTAAATGCTGCCTTTTACCTTAGCCTGATGAGAAACTTTAAGTATGAACAATTGATCTTTAAAATGAGAAGTCAATGAATAAATTGCCTAAGGAAAATGAAAAGAAACTTGATAAGAAATATGCTCTGCTTTTATAAACAAAGTCTCTATAACAATTATGCTTATATAGATACCTTGATTACATCAATTTAAAAATATTGTATTGCTGTCATAGGTTTTAAATATAATATGAAAGACAGAAAAATCAACTTTATAGCCAATGTGAAGTGGATATCCCACAGGAAACATTCCCTAATGCTGAAAACTGGATGAATTGGAGGCCAGAAATGAGGCCAAAAAAAAAAAAAAAATGTTATTTCTTACAGCATAATTTATCACAATACATGCAATTCAGTCACTCAGTCATATCCGACTCTTTGCGACCCCATGAACGGCAGCATGCCAGGCCTCCCCATCCATCACCAACTCCCGGAGTCTACCCAAACCCATGTCCATTGAGTCGGTGATGCCATCCAACCATCTCATCCTCTGTCATCCCCTTTTCCTCCTGCCTTCAATCTTCCCCAGCATCAGAGTCTTTTCATATGAGTCATCTCTTCGCCTCAGGTGGCCAAAGTATTGTAGTCCAACTCTCACATCCATACATGACGATTGGAAAAATCGTAGCCTTATATAGACAGATGTTTGTTGAAAAGTAATGACTCTGCTTTTCAATATGCTGTCTAGGTTGATCACAACTTTCCTTCCAAGGAGTGTCTTTTAATTTCACGGCTGCAATCACCATCTGCATTGATTTTGGAGCCCAGACAATAGTCAGTCACTATTTCCCCATCTGTTTGCCATGAAGTGATGGGACCAGATGCCATGATCTTAGTTTGCTGAATGTTGAACTTTAACCCAACTTTTTCACTCTCCTCTTTAACTTTCATTGAGAGGCTCTTTAGTTCTTCTTCACTTTCTGCAATAAGGGTGGAGTCATCTGCATATCTGAGGTTATTGATATTTCACCTGGCAATCTTGATTCCAGCTTGTGCTTCCTCCAGCCCAGCGTTTCTCATGATGTACTCTCCATAAAAGTTAAATAAGCAGGGTGACAATACACAGCCTTGACCTACTCCTTTTACTATTTGGAACCAGTCTGTTGTTCCATGTCCAGTTCTAACTGTTGCTTTCTGACCTGCATAAAGGTTTCTCAAGAGGAAGGTCAGGTGGTCTGGTATTCCCATCTCTTTCAAAATTTTCTACACTTTATTGTGATCTACATAGTCAGAGGCTTTGGCATAGTCAATAAAGCAGAAATAGATGTTTTTCTGGAACTCTCTTGCTTTTTCGATGATTCAGAAGATGTTGGCAATTTGATCTCTGGTTCCTCTGTCTTTTCTAAAACCAGCTTGAACATCTGGAAGTTCATGGTTCACATATTGCTGAAACCTGGCTTGGAGAATTTTGAGCATTACTTTACTAGCGTGTGAGATGAGTGCAATTGTGTGGTAGTCTGAGCATTTTTGGCATTGCCTTTCTTAGGGATTGGAATGAAAACTGACCTTTTCCAGGCTTGTGGCCACTGCTGAGTTTTCCAAACTTGCTGGCATATTGAGTGCAGCACTTTCACAGAATCATTTTTCAGGATTTGAAATAGCTCAACTGGAATTCCATCAACTCCACTAGCTTTTTTCATAGTGATGCTTCCTAAGGCCCACTTGCCTTCACATTCCAGGATGACTGGCTCTAGGTGAGTGATCACACCATTGTGATTATCTGGGTCGTAAAGATCTTTTTTGTACAGTTCTTCTGTGTACTCTTGTCACCCCTTCTTAATATCTTCTGCTTCTGCTAAGTCCCCACCATTTCTTTCATTCATTGAGCCCCTCTTAGCATGAAGCATTTCCTTGGTATCTAATATTCTTGGAGAGATCTCTAGTCTTTCCCATTCTATTGTTTTCCTCTATTTCTTTGCAGTGATCACTGAGAAAGACTTTCTTATATCTCCTTGCTATTCTTTGGAACTGTGCATTCAAATGGGTGTATCTTTCCTTTTCTCCTTTGCTTTTCACTTCCCTTCTTTTCATAGCTATTTGTAAGGCCTCCTCAGACAGTCATTTTGCTTTTTTGCATTTCTTTTTCTTGGGGATGGTCTTGCTCCATGTCTCCTGTACAATGTCATGAACCTCCATCCATAGTTCTTCAGGCACTCTCTATCAGATCTAGTCCCTTAAATCTATTTCTCACTTACACTGTATAGTCCTAAGGGTTTTGATTTAGGTCACACCTGAATGGTGTAGTGGTTTCCTCCTCTTTCTTCATATTCAGTCTGAATTTGGCAATAAGGAGTTCATGATCTGAGCCACAGTCAGCTCCCAGTTTTGTTTTGCTGACCGTGTAGAGGTTCTCTATCTTTGGCTGCAAAGAATATAATCAATCTGATTTCGGTGTCGACCAACTGGTGATGTCCATGTGTAGAGTCTTCTGTTGTGTTGTTGGAAGAGAGTGTTTGCTATGATCAGTGCATTCTCTTGGCAGAAGTCTATTAGTCTTTGCCCTGCTTCATTCTGTACTCCAAGTCCAAATTTGCCTGTTACTCCAGGTGTTTCTTTAATTCCTACTTTTGCATTCCTGTCCCCTATAATGAAAAAGACATTTTTTTTTTTGAGCGTTAGTTCTAGAAGATCTTGTAGGTCTTCATAGAACTGTTTAACTTCTGCTTCTTCAGTGTTAGTGGTCGGGGCATAGACTTGGATTACCGTGATATTGAATGGTTTGCCTTGAAAACATACAGAGATCATTCTGTCACTTTTGAGATTGCATCCAAGTACTGCATTTCAGACTCTTTTGTTAACTATGATGGCTACTCCATTTCTTCTAAAGGATTCCTTCCCACAGTGGTAGATATAATGGTCGTCTGAGTTAAATTCACCCATTCCGGTCCATCTTAGTTTGCTGATTCCTAGAATGTCGATGTTCACTCTTGTCATCCCGTTTGACCACTTCCAATTTGCCTTGTTTCATGGATCTAACATTCCAACTTCCTATGCAATATTGCTCTTTACAGCATTGAACCTTGCTTTTATCACCAGTCCCATCCACAACTGGGTGTTGTTTTTGCTTTGGCTTCAGAATTAGTGTTATTAAATAAAATAAGAAGAGCAAATTATTATGTTTAACAATGTTTGTTTTTCCAAACTTAACTTCTAAAATATAATAAGCAATAAGAGAAGCAATATTGTTGGGCAAGGATTATTGAACTATACCACTCAATGGCCAAGCTACAGGAGAGTTTTAAATGGTTGGAAAAAAAATGAATAAGAATAAACAAAATAGATGCAGCTGCAAGAGAGACTCTACAATCTCTAAACTCTGAAATACTTACTATTAACTCTTTTCTTAATTTATTTATTTATTTTAATTGGAGGCTAACTACTTTATTATATTGTAGTGGTTTTAGCCATATATTGACATGAATCAATCACGGGTATACATGTGTCCCCCATCCTGAACCCCCGTCCCACCTCCCTGCCCATCCCATCCCTCAGGGTCATCCCAGTGCACCAACCCTGAGAACCCTGTCTCATGCATCAAACCTGGACTGGTGATCTGTTTCACATATAGTAATATACAAGTTTCAGTGCTATTCTCTCAATTCATCCTTCCGTTGCCTTCTCCCACAGAGTTCAAATGACTGTTCTTTACATCTGTGTCTCTTTTGCTGTCTCACATATAGGGTCATCATTACTATCTTTCTAAATTCCATATATATGCATTAGTATACTATATTGGTGTTTTTCTTTCTGACTTACTTCACTCTGTATAATAGGCTCCAGTTTCATCCACCTCATACTGTTAACCCTTTACAAAAGAAGTTTGCAGATCTCTAATAGAAGACATATATTTTAATTAACTTGTTTTTATTTCAAGTGAATTTTCTAAATAAGATCTTATAATTCATTTTCTTTTTGTTTAAGTGTGGAAATGGATAATAATAACTGTTTTAGTATGTTTAAATGTCACTATTATTTTTATCATTTAGTCAGAATAGGAGATAATTATCAGTTTAAGCTTCTGACAAAAGAGGTACTTTAAAGGCAAGAACCAAGATGACATGGCCTAAAAAAGGTGGAACTCAAAATTGGGTAAAAAATACAAAAGGAAACCAAAGTTTCATCAATTTCTAGATATCTGGGCAACAAGTTAACAAAATTGCACATGTGTACACAGATACAATCAGAATCAAACAATCATAATAAGTGCTCATGAATATTTCTTAAATAAATATCACCATTTTATATAATGCAGTCTAGAAGACATTGAAGTAGATTAGGCTTGGGTTCAATTAAAGCCAATGAGGTATATAACTTTCTAGAATAAGAAAAATATATTGATGTTGCATGAATATTAACTCATATGCTTACAGTTGTTACCTGAATTATAAGTTTGTCATTGGCCTCTAAATTATTAGGAAATTAATTTTTGAAATGAATTATTTAACATGAATTATCTGCAAGATAGAAACCAATAACCTGAGAGTCTGCACTCAGGCACCTCTTGAGATGCAGTTTCGCTTAGGATGAGTCTGGTGCCATGAGGCGTTAAGAATACTGCCTATTCCCGATGCCTTTCCAAGACAACAATAACAACAACATAGAGAAAAGCTCCTGAGTGTTCATTATGAGCTAGGCAACTAGTAAAAATTATAAATAGATTGTCTAAGAGCTTTGGTATAGATTATTATTGGTCAGATAGAAGACAGCTTTACTGATTGATACTACAAGGGACAGACTATGTTTGCAAAAGACGTTATACTGGAAGATTATTATAACAATACAAGTAATAATCCAAAAGGCTATTTGTTAACATTCTAGTGTTGGCCAATGCCTATTTTGGAGAGTATTTAGCTTTAAAGCTGCTTTAATTTTCATGGGTGGGCTTCCTGGGTGGCTCAGTGGTAAGGAGTCTACCTGGCATTGCAGGAGACACGGGTTCAATCCCTGGGTTGGGAAGATACCCTGGAGAAGGAAATGGCTCCATTAACCCACTCCAGTGTTCTTATTTGGGAAATCCCCAGGACAGAGGAGGCTGGTGGGCTACAATCCACAGGAAGGCAAAAGGTTGGACCTAACTATGTGATTGAGCACTCAGAAATGCTAAATAGCAGTTTTCTTTTAGGCCTTTTTCTCTTAAAAGTATTGTGACAAATGAGCCTTAAAAGAGTGAATTACTTTTAACTTGCTGGCATCACTTTCCCAAACTATGCCACTCAAATTTGACCTGAGGGTCTTATGTCAATGACAACTCTAAAAGATGTTTTTACAAATATAAGCGCTTGTGCCAGGTATTACAGTAATGTTTCCTATAAACAGTCTATTCTCAAAAGAATTATAAAATATTGATAAAATATAAATATTTCAGATATAGGAAAGATTAATTCCAATCATATTTTAGTATAAATAGATGCTTTTAAGATTAACTCATTCTAAATATACTTCTCCATTTATGGTTTCCCTTGAGTCAAATATATTTCATAATGTCATAAATCCATAGGAAATTTTATGTGATTGCCTGTATTCTTATATCAAACAGGAGGGATATATTATTATTGAAGTACTTCTTACTATGGTGTTTTTAAATAGTCATTAGTCTTCAGAATCATGGCATTTGTAGTCTGGTAGTGCAGAAAATTCATTAGGAAGTGTCCTTAAAGAAACTCAGGCCCTTTTGACATAATTCATAAATAAATGAAATACTTTTTGCTCACTCCTGCGGTGAAAACTTAGGGGGAAAAAGTTAAAGGCATATTTTGGAAACACTATTAATAAATTTGCTGTCTGTGTCATTTGTGCATATTCAGTTGCTCAGTCATGTCTGACTCTTGGCAGCCCCTTGGACTGTAGCCCACCAGGCTCCTCTCTCCATGGCATTCTCCAGGCATGAACACTGGAGTGGGTTGCCATTTCCTTCTCCAGGGGATCTTCCTCAAACAGAGATCGAACCTGAGTCTCCTGAACTTTAGGCAGATTCTTTACCTCCCCAGAAAAGCCCAGTTAGCGTTGCTATCTGTCAGGCTCCAAATAAACCTTCTAAACTGCTTTGTGATGTTGGGCTTCGGACTCCATCCCACTGCGTTCCCCATGTGTATGTGAAGTGAGTGTGTAAGGGCCCAACTAGAGAAGTGTTCTGGGAATCTGGAAGAAAGAGGAAGAGGTTTTGTCCATTTTGGTGTCATCTGGTCCTGCCTGCATGAATTCAGCAAACGCTTGTTGTTTTGGTAGACGCATTCAGGTCCAGGACCCCGTTTTTTCCGTTGTATTTTTCCCATAACCAGCTGTAACATGTTCCCTCGGAGGTGGAAGCCCCAGCCCCATAATGCTCTGTTCTCAGGGGTCCCAGCATAGCGGCCCCCATCTCTCTGCGGGCAGCATTCCCACCTGGGAGATCTTAGTGTCAGCTCCACAGAAAGTCTCCTCCAAGCTTCTATGCTCTAATGACCCAGTTCTTCCCTTTGTTCGCTGAATAATTTCTAGAATCAGTATCCACATGTCCCCCTGGATTCCTGATTTTGCTTTGCCATTGTTGACTCACAGATTGGTAATGAGTTCCCCGTATTCATGTCGGTTTATTAAAATAAATGGGTAGCCTCTTTTCCTTTCTGAATCGTCACTTAAATCATCTTTAAAGAAAACTTGGCTTTTCTTTTAAAAGTTGAAGAAATCTTTTCTAATGCTAAACAAGAATTAAAGCAGAAGAAACGTCTTATTTAAGAAAGCCCCTGTCCTCATATATACTGTAATGAATTGAGAATGATGAATAAATAGAAAGAAAGCAAAACGTGACCCGAGGATGCACTTTTCACCTGCCTGTTTCTCAGTCCTAATGTTCGATTGTGTTAAATTGTTATATATTAATATTCTGCCTTAGAAAGTAAATTATGAAGATACTAATTAACATTAGTCAAATATTAAGTGACCACTGTTTATTGATGCATAAATATTTTCCCTATATGTACAGAAAGACAGGGAAAAAAAAGAAATGATACAAGTAAAAATATAATGACAGAATGTTTTGTTTAGGAGTAATATGTTTATGATAAAGACATTTAGGAAGCAAAAAATTAAAAAGAAAAAATTCTCAGTAAGTCACAATACATATACAAAATTGTTTGTCTATCACTCTAATTGGTTTAGGAACAAACAGAAAAAAATAATGTATTTTTGTGTGATGTATTATTTGTCAAGGTGATTAGTGCTAAGAGTATATGGTCAGTTTTATTAAAAAAAGAAATTATTGGAATATAGTTGATTTACAATGCTGTGTTAGCTTCAGCTGAATAGCAAAGTGATTCAGTTATGCATACATATATCCTCTCTTTTTTACATTATTTTTCCTTATGAGCCATTGCAGAGTATTGAGTAGAGTTCTCTGAGCTATATAGTAAGTTCTTATTAGCTATCCATATTAGATATAATAGTGTATATGACATGTGAGTGCACTCAGTCGTGTCCGACTCTTTGCAACCCCGTGGACTGTGGCCCGCCAGGCTCCTCTGTCCATGGAATTTCCCAAAGAAGAATACTGGATTGGATTCCATTTCCTACTCCAAGGGATCTTCCTGACCCAGGGATGAGTATCATGTGTTTCCTGCATTGGCAGGAAGATTTTTTATCAATGTGCCACCTGGGAAGCCCCTAGTAGTGTATATGTCAATCCCAATCTCCCAATCTATCCTTCCCCGACTTATCTCCTGGTAGCCACGCATTTGTTTTTCTACATCTATAATGCTACTTCTGCTTTGTAACCTTTTTTTATATTCCACCTATAAGTGATATCATATGATATTTGTCTTTCTCTGTCTGATGTCACTCAGTACAACAATCTCTGGGGTCATCCTTGTTGTTGCAAAGGCATTGTTATTATTATTATTATTATTTTTTATGGCTGAGTAGTACTTCATTGTACCACATCTTCCTTATCCATTCATCTGCTGATGGACATTTATGTTGTTTCCATGTCTTGGCTATTGTAAATAGTGCTGCAATGAACATTGGGGTGCATGTATCTTTTTGAATTATGTTTTTCTCCAGGTATATGTGTGCCTAAGAGTGGATTGCTGGTAGAGCTATTTTTAGTTTTTTAAGGAACCTCCATATTGTTCTCTATAATACCTGTACCAACTTGCATTCCCACCAACAGTATGGGAGGGTTATCTTTTATCCACACCCTCTCTGCGGAGGGAGTCTTAAGGTCTTTATGTAGCAAATCCTGTGGGTGGAGACTATTGATCTCCCAAAGATAGTGGATAAAAATGGATTCCTCTCTTTCAGGCTCTGCTTAACTAGTAATTTTCAGGGAAATATTTGTTCAGACATCTCTTGGTAGAATGAAAATAAATTCCAGCATATATTTCCTCCATCTATGTGGCTTCAGATAAATACTGTATCTTTAATAGAAAAGGATGGGGGAGTGTAAAGAAGAATTTGCCATTTTTCTTATTTTTGATGATTGTACTTCTATGCTTTACTATTGTGGACAAAAATTCCATTTGATCAGTCTCATAAAAATTGGAAAGCAAATTAAGTATCTGTGCTGTGGTTTAGAGTCTAAGTGGTGTTTCTGTAATTCAGATCCAACTATGATTATTTGTCACAGAAACTATAAACTTATTTCTTTTTGAAGTCATTAAAGAATTTTTTAAAAAGTGAGTTAATAAGTTTTGGCCAAACTTAATTAATAACTCAACCAATTAATTAATCAACATACTCTCTTCTCTATATTGTCCATCACATTTTCAGATGAAAATGAACCATCTTTCTACTTAAGATGAAGATGAATTGTCTAGCAATGTATGAGTCAAGTAGCTAAATTTAATCTCAGAGGAGTTTACACTTAGATTATTTATTTGTATTTTGCTTAGGGATTTTATTTTGCATAAAATTTCTATATTCACTACTGACAAAAGAAGAATTAAATTTATTCTCTTTCCTTTGAACTTGATTTTTAGACAAGAATCACAAAATTCATGAATAAGAGTAACCAATTGTGATATAGAGGGAATTTATCAAAAACACTGACTACTTCAGATGATAAAAGATTGTCTAAAAATATGTGCATCAACTAGCTAATCCAACCTAAAGCATAAAAATCAAGAAAGTGTACATGGTTCTATCAATCACTTTCTCTGATTGAGAAAAACCCACAAAAGTTTATAAAGGTCAAGTATAATTTATTTAGTAATAGTATTTTAAGATATAAGCATTTGGAAATGAAACATAATTTTAATGATTTTCTATTTTTTAATTTCAAATGTTCTCAGTGATTTTCAGAAAAAAACTTTAACTGTTTCTCTTTAAAGCTTAAAACATTTCTTAGCTCACAAATTGCTCTTAGTCTTTGATTTTTTAATATAAATTTGCACAAAACGTACATACCATAGTTGGATATAAGGTATACAATTTTAATATGCTGCCTAAAAGTACATAGATCATTTCTTAAACTAGTCCCTCTTATCCCTTTGGGGGAGGTAAATGCCTTCCTTCTACTGTGCTTTATTTGGCTCAAATTCTAGTAGGCTCCCCTGACAATCCTACCAATAATTTCTACTGCAAACTGGTATGTAACAATAGCCTCCAACTGACAATCTTAGTCAGTTAACCTAACTGGCTTTCTATTTGTTTCTTTCTATGAATAAAATAATCAGTCTTTCACAAAGGTTTCACAGTCTTTCACAACCCTTTCACAAGGGTTCTGGACACTGCCCACTGCCATGCTTTTTCTAGTGGCCCAGCTAAACTTTCTTACTTGTGACATGATAAAGACAGAAAGAAGGAATATGCCTTGGATAGTTTCTCTTTGTTAAGATTGTTAGTTTTCTTCAAATTAAAAAGTGAGTAATATGTTCTTGTCTCTGATTATTCATCTTTTAATTAATGGCACTTGGGTTAATTTTTCTCTATTTTCTTGGAATTCTTACATGCAATTGAAAGTAGCTTTTGGTAAAAGTCAATTGTATTTAATTGAGGTAAATTTTGGTCAGGGATACTGCTTTTTTTCCCCTCCTTAATCTTTACCTTTTTGTTTCAGAAGAGTAACAGTTTGAGCAGAGTAGTATTAGAACAGGCAAACACATTGAAGATATTAGAATATTTGTTTTCTGAAACTTTGTTGGTGACAGTTGTACTATTAGGATAGTGTGAATTTAAGATCCAGAAAAGCAACATAGGAATTTCAGTGTTGAGAATTTCAGTTGAGAGGGAGTTGGTTAATTAAATAATCTGAAGACTGTGAAGACTAGTTGATAATACATGCCAGTCGATGATTATAGCTACAGTCATTCAGTAGATGAGGAGACTCTGGACTGAAATGCAGAAAGAAATTGATCATGGCACCATGAAACTAGGATATTGGAGTGAAGCAGAGAGAAGCAGCACTGCAAAATCTAATAGGATTTTGAAGCTGAAGTGGCAAATGACAGAAATAGGGAATTGATAAGGGAAACTATTTTGAAAACACAGGTAATAATGTGGCCATTGGAATATATTGAGATGAGGATGAGAAAACCAGATGAGATAGCTGAGTTTAGAAATGGGATTTAGCCTCATGTACATGTAGATGCAGGCACTTGCCATTCTCCAATTTTCCTGCTAGATTTCTTTATATGCTAAAGTTTTTAAAAGACAATGACTAGAAAGTTAAGAAATGAGATGCTTTGTTTTTAAGGTGTAGGTGTTTGTGTAAATGCTGATAATATAACTGGCAGAGAGATTAATTCCAAAAGATTAGGAAAATATTTTAGAAACTTTCTAGGCCAGTTCTATACCTCATGCCATTCATAGCTGAATCCCATTTACACATTTAAGCTTCACTTAAAAATAAATACATGTCACATAATTTCAAATGGCCTTTCTCATCACAGTATGGTTATTTTTGAAATTCAATTTGCATTAGCATAATTCTAACTGACATTTAAACTGTTGGGCTTTACATTTCTCACCAAGTGTTAATTTTATCTGAAAATGATAAAGAGTATATCACCATCAAGTCAATGATCAGATATGGAAATAAATTCAGTTAAATTTCCAACAAAATACCAGTCAGATATCAATATAATTAAATCAAAATGTGATAGGCTTGAGCTTAAGGTATCTGTTATTTAAAATTATTTGAATAGTCAACTAAACTCAAATTTGAATATATATATGGGGCTTTTCTCATGACAAGTTCAATTTGACAAATGTGTTATATACACAGATATATCAAATCAAAATTAGGTATACATAGTCAAGCTAATTTGAAATTTTCTAATGAAATCAATTAGTCTAATCAATCAAAATTGATTTGATTTGTAATCAGAATACACATGAAGTCTGAAAAATATAATCTTATAGCATATAATGCATGCTAAGTTGCATTAGTCATATCCAACTCTTTGCAACCCCATGGACTGTATCCTGTCAGATTCTTCCACCCATGGGATTCTCCAGACAAGAATACTGGAGTGGGCTACTGTGCCCTTCTCCAGGGTATCTTCCCAACCCAAGTATTGAACCAGCAATACTGATGTCTCCTGCCACCTAGCTTCCGGATCAGGGATCAAACCAGTGCCTCTTGCATTGGAAGTACAGAGTCTTAACCATTGGACTGCCAGAGAAGTTCCTGAGTTAACTATTTTAGAGTTTTCATATAAGTGGGATCATATAGAAGATCACTTTGTATGTCTGGGCATATTTCATTTAGCATAATGTAATATTTATAAAATGTTTAACATTGTGGTATTTCATTGTTATATATTTGGAATTATTTTTTCCTTCCTTAAGAAGGTAGAGAGCTTTGTTCTGTCAAGAATTTGCATTACTTCCTCATTAATCTTTGTGAGGCTTCTTCTTAAGCTTTGCTAAGTTAGGTTCTAGAGTAACTTTCACTGCATGTAAGTTCAGTTCAGTACAGCCACTCAGTAGTGTCTGACTCTTTGCGACCCCATGAACCGCAGCACGCCAGGCCTCCCTGTCCATCACCAACTCCCAGAGTCCACCCAGACTTATGTTCATTGAGTCTGTGATGCCATCCAGCCATCTCATCCTCTGTTGTCCCCTTCTCCTCCTGCCCTCAATCTTTCCCAGCATCAGGGTCTTTTCCAATGAGTTAGCTCTTTGCATCAAGTGGCCAAAGTATTGGAGTTTCAGCTTCAGCATCAGTCCTTCCAATGAATATTCAGGACTGACTTCCTCTAGGATGGACTGGTTGGATCTCCTTGCAGTACAAGGGACTCTCAAGAGTCTTATCCAACACCACAGTTCAAAAGCATCAGTTCTTCAGTACTCAGCTTTCTTTATAGTCCAACTCTCACATCCATACATGACTACTAGAAAAACCATAGCCTTGACTAGATGGACATTTGTTGACAAAGTAGTGTCTCTGTTTTTTAATATGATGTCTGGGTTGGTCATAACTTTTCTTCCAAGGAGTAAGCATCTTTTAATTTCATGGCTGTAATCACCATCTGTAGTGATTTTGGAGCCCAGAAAATTAAAGTGAGTCACTGTTTCCCCATCTATTTGCCATGAAGTGATGGGACCGGATGCCACGATCTGAGTTTTCTGAATGTTGAGCTTTAAGCCAACTTTTTCACTCTCCTCTTTCAGTTTCTTTTTTTTCCCCCTTTCACTTTCATCGAGAGGCTCTTTAGTTCCTCTTCACTTTCTGCCATAAGGGTGGTTTCATCTGCATATCTGAGGTTATTGATATTTCTCCCAGCAATCTTGATTCCAGCCCAGCATTTCTCATGATGTACTCTTCATGTAAGTTAAATAAGCAAGGTGACAATATACAGTCTTGACGTACTCCTTTTCCTATTTAGAAAATTCATCTCTAATGTTTCCCCTAAATATACCTGCTAATCATTTAATACTATTGACTCTGACTTATTGTAGCTCCAAACTGTCTCCTCTCCTTATTGAACTCTGGAAATTACTGAGTTTATAATTATTTAACTATTGAGTTTATTCTTTCCCCACTCCAGTTTGGGTGTGTGTGTGTGTGTGTGTGTGTGTGTGTGTGTGAATTTGTGGAGTTTCACTCTCTGAATACACAGCCTAGTAACCAGGAAACATTAAGTGGAAAAGCCTCATACGATGTCTGGAGCTCTCTGGGTCTCATCCTGGATTCCAATCCTTTACATCAGTGAGGCCATGTTCTCTGTGGTTCTCCTGACTCTGTCTGGAATCACCTCCAGACTGAAGATGGGGACAATTACAGTGCTCACCTGATCACTTCTTTTCTCTCAAGGATCCTGTCCTTTGCTGACTTGCCCTGAAGTTTATGCAAGCAGTTGATACACATCTTTTGTTGAGGTTTTTAGTTTTATATCATTGGCAGTTAAGTTCAGTTTTTGTTGCTTCATCATGTCTGAAAATGAAACTGCAGGTTTTATCATTTTAACTGTTATATAACTGTTAGCACACTGACAGAAAATCAATAATCTACCCTGTATACATACTTATCATTTAAATCCCTCCTTTTGCATATTGTCTGTTAATAGTATTTGCATAGCCATCTCCTATTGATTTATATGAATTTTTCTACATATTCTTTTTCCAGATTTGGAAAATATTATATTCCTTTTTAGTTTGCTTTCAATGCCATTCATGGAGTTTTGTCTCATTTCATATGCATATCTTTAAAAATATTTATTTATTCAAATTGATAAGTTTTTCCTTTAGGGTTTACCTTTTGAAATTCTTTTGCAAATCTTAATAAAGAGTCATTATGTATGAATATAACTGTTTTAAATTTCATATTTAAATGTTCAATTTATGTTATTCATTTGGGACATAACAGATGAGATTGATAAAGCCAACTATCCATTTATGATTGATGTTTCTCACCTTCTATTTTCCACCAGGAATTTTGTATTACACCCAGGTTTTCCATCTAGGTTGAATTATGTGACTACTCCTCATCAATGGAATATAAGTCAAAATACTGCATCATTCTTTCAAGCCACAGTTTTGGGGGTTTTACTTTCACTCTTCTCTGCTTATTTGCTGGTATAAAGCTCTTCAAAGTCCTTGTGTGTAGCAGAGATTAGGATAGAGCCAGGAAGAAAGCTGCTCTCTGATGAGGAAATATTGTATGAACTATTACATAGGTCATTATACTTTTATTGTATGTTTATTATAGCAGTTAGCAAAGCTAATAATGAGATTAATTAAAATGAAGTTATCATTATATTTTTCCAAACAATTAATCACTTGTTTCAATATCGTTTATTGAATGATTCATCCATCCACTTAAGTAATAATGAGTTTATCATTTTTTCAATTAGCTACTTGTCACATAACAATTATTGAGTGATTCATTTATCCCTTATTTTGAAATACCACCTTTCTACATAATATATTGTATTTTCAAACAGAGTTTATCTCATTAAATTTTTATATATTCTATTTGTCTAACAGTTTCAGTCTGTCAGATACACACTGTATTTAACACCATGATTACTGATGACCTTTAATATTTGTCAGGAAAAATTTAAGAGTTAAAACTTCTTCTAGGATATTCTTATTCCTCTATTTTTCTAATGATATAAGAATTTTTAGCAATTAAAAACAATATATATCAATTGAAATTATGTTCATAAATTAGTTGAGTATATATATTTTTTTCTTTCAAATACTGTATTTCTTTCCAGGAATATATTATGTTTCATACTTATTTAGGTCTCTTTTTAATTCCCTTAGTGGCACACACTCATTTCTAAAAACTCTGCAAAACAGTTGTGGATGACAACCCTAAGATTTATAAAGAACACAGAGAGTGATATTAATGGCAGAGAAAGAATAAACTTGATTTTCATTAGAGTCTTTGTTGAGGTTAACACAACTGGACAAAGAGCATCAGACCTCACACGTCTGTTGGGCACACGCTGTCATCATAAGTTCATACTCCTGTACTCTGTGGGGGTAATTGGTCTCAATGCCTTCCATGTGGACATAAAACCAAAATGCCTTTTTTCCATTTTGCTGGTAATATTTATTCAGTGGCTTTTATCATAGCAAAAGGTGTTGGTATAAAGTATTAGAATCTTTGATTTTAGTTGTACTAATTCATTGGACTCTATCTAGGAGTATTGTCCTTGACTATTCTTTCCTTTCCAATATTAAAAGTTACATTCCTTTCAACTCAAACCTTATATATTCTCAAATTTTATGTGTCAAATATTGGCCCAAAGTATTTAAGAATGTGAAATGTTTATACATTTGTTATTATTATATTTATAATTTAGGCTAATAATTTTAGTTATCTGTTCTCCACTGATAACTAGAATATGTCCTCTTCTGAGTTATTGAATGTAGAATCATAATTTTATTTTACCGGTAAAGAGAAAGATGATTCTAGTGAAGAAAATTTTATTATCTTCCTTTTGACCACAAAGGAGTCTATTTTTACCATTTCCCATGCAGCTTTGAACTCTGTGTCTGGGTTCAAACAATACAAGTATGGACTGAGATAAAGTACCTCATTTCTAGGTGTGGTATAAAGACAACATGGCAGTCATCCATTCCTGCTGTTCTCTGCCACATGAACTTGAATATCACTTACTGTAGCTGCCATTGCTACAAACTAGAGAGAAAGTAGCTTTCCCCTCATCACATTTTTGTAAACAAAAGTAAACCTTAACCTTATCAAAAAAATATACATAGGAGCATATTTTTCTCTATTTGCTATGCTTAGAGCTTCCAACAATCTCAGACTACTGATTCACATACAAAGACTCTCGTGTTTAGGAAAGTCCAAATTATTTACTGCATTATTCTCGCCACTCTTTTTAAATTTTTCTTATTTATTTATTTGAAGTTTATATTTTAAATTTTGTGCAATTTTTAAATGTTACTTTCATTTGCAGTTATTGCAAAATGTTGGCTCATTCTCTGTGCTGTACAGTATATCCTTAGGCCTGTCTTACACCCAGTGTTTGCATCTCCCACTTCGTCAACCCCTCCTTTGTTCTGCCCCACTAGTAGCCAATAATTTGTTCTGTGAACCTGCTCCTTTTTATTATATTTACTAGTTTGTTGTATTTTTCAGATTCCACAAACTATTTTTTTTAATAATATGACACAGCTTTAAAAAATTTTATGTACAAAAGTATTTGAAACTTCATTTGGAAACACTGACTTACCTAAGGTTTAAAGATATCTTTTGTGTACCAACTCTGGTATTTTTCAAATGACATTTTCCATCTCTAATAGAGACCTACATTGAAATGTGTTATTAGAAGTTTTCTCTCAGGACGAGTATTGCAAAGAGTGCACTTTATGAATGCATTTTTGCATCAGTATTTCCTCTCATCAATTATGTGTTCCACTCATCTAAGTATGGCTTGGCATTGACCTAGAAATATTTTTCTTTAGATAACTTTTCTGTTGATAACTTTCAGGTAGTTTTTAATTGAAATGTTGATAAAAGACAATATCTTGCCATGTGTAGCCTCCAAATGGTATAGCCTCATTTTGGGGCAGCATAAATGAAAATACACTTATCTTGCTACATAGAGTTACTCACCAAGTGATTCAAAATTTTTTTGAATGTTAAATATTCTGAAACATTCCATTTTTGTTTAATTTTCTATATTGTAGTTTAGGTAAAGAAACTCAGGACATAATTTTGTTAATAGTTTTGTTCCCAGTGGGTAGGGTCTTGTCTCATTGCAAAAAGGATTCATCCATGAGACAGGGAGGTCAAGTTAGTGATGTGAAGATTTATTTAAGTGATAGAGCACTCTCAAGGGGAGAGCATGCAGTCTCAGGTGAGTAGCTGCCCTGAGGTTTTTTTTTTTTTCTTTTGGTGAACTGGTTATGTGGAATGAAGAAATCACCCTACATCACCCCACAATCACTGTAGACTGTGGCTGGCTGAAATTAAAAGATGTTTGCTCCTTGGAAGGAAAGCTATGATAAACATAGACAGCGTATTAAAAAGCAGAGATATCACTTTGCCGACAAAAGTCCATATAGTCAAAGCTATGGTTTTTCCAGTAGTCAGGTTCAGATGTAAGAGTTGAACCATAAAAAAGACTGAGTACCAAAAAATTGATGCTTTTGAACTGAGATGATGGAGAAAACTCTTGAGAGTCCCTTGGACTTCAAGAGATCAAACTAGTCAATCCTAATGGAAATCAACCCTGAATATTCATTAGAAGGACTGATGCTGAAGCTAAAGCTCCAATACTTTGGTCATCTGATGCGAAGAGTCTACTCACTGGAAAAGACCTTGATGCTGGGAAAGATTGAGGGCAGGAGGAAAAGGGGGCGACAGAGGAAGAAATGGTTGGATAGCATCACCAACTCAAAGGCTATGAGTTTTAGCAAACTCTAGGAGATAGTGAAAGACAAGGAAGCCTGGCACACTGCAGTCAGACACGACTTAGCAACTGAACAATAACAAGAAGTGAGTTTACTTAAAAAAAAAAAAAATTTGAGACAAAAAATGCAGGGATATCTCTTACTTTATTTTCAAGAGGAAGAATTAAACCTTTCCTTTTAACTTTTTATCTTTCCTATTGTTAGAGCAGACAGGTATGTAGATATGAGAGGAGAATGAGGGCAGGGGCCAGGTGGCAGAATATCAGGCATCTTGTAAACAGAGAATGTCCACAGGCAAAGGAAAGCAGGAAACTGACAGGAAATTACACCTTTTGGATGATAAGTGTCCTATAAGCAGACACAGAAAGGTGGGGAAAGGCAGCAATCTCCTGAATCCAAAAAACATTTTGTTCATTGTGCTCTCATTACAATAACATTAACTTTAGAGATAAGAAGTATCCATCATGCACTGATGCCATGACATTAGTGATCTAAGCTAAATAGGGGCAGAAATCCCTTCTTCCCTTGGGAAAGTGGAGCCAGGATGAAAACCGGGGAAGACAACCCCCAAACCTTCCTTCCCCAGTGAGTATTCCACCCCTTTACATATGTTCCTCATGACTGGCTTGCCAAAGAAACCCAGGGCAGCAGCTCCCATGTGCCATATCCCAGTCCATAAATCACACCTGGGGCAAAGTTAAACACCAGCTGTCCTCTGAAGGATACCCTTTTATTCGAACTATATTTCTTCATCTTTTCAGATTAATTTTCTTTTAATAGAAAAAATACTCCAATACCCTCCTAAGAGTGGATTATAGGAAGTAAAGAATATCATGAGTATTTTCAGTGTCATTTATATTTATACTTGATTTTTAATTTGAGTATAGGGTTTGAAAATGAAAGTGAAGTCGCTCAGTCGTGTCCGACTCTTTGCGACCCCATGGACTGTAGCCTACCAGGCTCCTCTCTCCATGGGATTTTCCAGGCAAGAGTACTGGAGTGGAGTGCCATTTCCTTCTCCAGGGGATCTTCCTGACCCAAGGATAGAACCTGGGTCTTCTGCATTGCAAGCAAACACTTTACCATCTGAGCCACCAAGGCTTCGTATAATGTTTAAAATTATATATTTTTCTTTTCTTCGAGCATTGATGCATCGAGTCAGGAGTAGATGCCCCCCCCACCCCACCCAGGGTAAAGCGATTGGAGATTCATTCCCTGTGGACTGAAACTCCAAGAGGAGAATAGCAGGACAATAAGGGAGAAGGCTGAGCCCTGCCCAGACCACATATTTCTCATTCCCCAAATCAGGAGTCCTCCCCAACCACACATGGGCAGAAATTCTCCTTGCAGGTCAAATGGGGCACAATGTCAAGGGATGCTCTACCCATATGCTTTTTCAGTAGAATCCGCTTTGACTAAGAGATGCGTATGCACACAGGGAAGGATCCTGAGGTATACTAAATATGGACCAAGAGCCAGGCAAATCAAAATGATTGGCCAAAGGAAAATTGGAAGAAATGTCCCCATATAAGTGATTTAAACTGCCACTAACCCTCAACTCTGGGACTCTCTCAAGAATATGCCCTTGTTTCTGTCCACATGTACTGTACTCTCTTTCCTCTTATACTTCACTTGCTTCGCTGCTTTCTGTCTTTGTGGAAATTCTTTTCTGCAAAGCCAAAGGGTCAGGGCCCTTCTCACTGACCACTGGTCTGGTGGGTAGGATCTGGTGCTTTCATCACTGTGCCCCAGCCCAATTTTCTGGTGAGAAACCCAAGCCCCGTTCCAAGCTGTTGCCAGCTGAGGCCACCTGAAATGAGCATTACTTCACTGACACAGGTTTAATTGTTGGTTTTGTTTTTTTTTTTAAGATGTCAAATGCCACTTGGGTTTTTGAACATTTGCCTATGAGACTTTTTTTTTTTTCTTCCTTTCTAGATGCTATGGTAATGGGTCTCTTTCCCAGAGTTCTGAATTTTGACAGTAATGTGCTTTGGTGGAAATTTCTTTTCATCCATTGCTCTAGGCATTGTGTAGGGCTCTCAATTTGGTGTTTCAAGTTTATCAATTCTATGAACCATTCTTGATGAAATATTGGATACTTTACTTCTCCATTTTATCTTTTATCACTGGTACAAAAGTTCAGAAATTGGAATTTTCTGAAAATATTTCATTATCTCATAACTAAATTCTCCTTTGCTCAGTTATTTGGCCTATAAGAGAATCAGAATAATCCTTAACTTTATTTCTAGCATTGGAGCTTTCATTTATGAGATCTTTATGTATCTTTCTCTGTAGCTGTGTCTATATTTCCAAAGTGTCTTTCTTTGTGGTTTCCTATTAAAGATTCTTTCTTTCCCATGTGTAAAATGTCCTCTCTCAGGCTATTACTCACAAGTAACTGAATATGTCATTCTTTTTCTTTCTTGCCCTGTTTCTTCTGACGTCTGTGAATTTCTTTCTTTTTTTTTTTTTTTTTCTTTCTTTCTCCTAATTGTCATTTGGTTTCTGTTTTCTGGTGATTAACTATTCTTGAAGTTCTGATAAGTCTTAGCAATTCAATCACATGTAGTCGTGAGGAATAAAAAGTTGAATGACTATTCCCTGGTTCTGGTTGTGTGTATGCTAAGTCACTTCAGACATGTCCCAGTCTTTGAGACTCTCTGGACTGTGTGGCCTGCCAGGTTCCTCTGTCCATGGGATTTCCCAGGCAAGAATACTGGAGTGAGTTGCTATGCCTGCTTCCTATGGATATTCTCAACCGAGAGATCGAACCGTGTGGCCTGCCAGGCTCCTCTGTCCATGGGATTTCCCAGACAAGAATACTGGAGTGAGTTGCTATGCCTGCTTCCTATGGATATTCTCAACCGAGAGATCGAACCGTGTGGCCTGCCAGGCTCCTCTGTCCATGGGATTTCCCAGGCAAGAATACTGGAGTGAGTTGCCATGCCTGCTTCCTATGGATATTCTCAACCGAGAGATCGAACCTGCGTCACTTGGGTCTCTTACACCGGCCAAGCAGGTTCTTTACCACTAGTGCCACCTGGGGGGCCCATAGTTCTGTTTAAAACATAACCAACTAAGGAACTTCTATCCACACTGATGTGTCTAGTCTGTGTACTTGGGCAACGCTATCTAAGAAGGTCTTTCTATTTCGGGTACTCACTCTTCTCCTGGAGGAATTCTCCAGTGCCCCACTTTGGAAGGATGCATTCTAGTTGTCATTTTTGTCAGAGCTAATTAGAGATGAAAGGGGCTGCTCTCACTTCAGGATAGAGCATCTCACTTAACTAACATCCCTTTGTTTGTATGACCCCTTCGTTGCACTGGTATCAGGCTCTTAGGCTCCCTGGTTGGTGCAAACCCTCCAGAGGATAAATCAAAGCTAATGCTTTGGCAAAATAAAGACACTTGCTCTCACTTTTGCTGAGGCAGAGGGGTGTGAAGCAACTCTGAAAATTCAGACCCATTTAAATATGCTTTCAAATATTGTTTTGATCTGTAGATTATATTCAGTTTCTGCTTTCAGAGGTAGTTGGTGCCCTCGGGGCTGAGTTATGTGACAGGGACTTTGTGGCATAAATTCGTCTGCTTCAGCCTAAGCCAGGAGAGGAGTAAAGAGCCATTTCATCAAAAACATCTTGTCCATTTTCTGTCTGTCTTTCAAATTTTCTCCTGATGCTCATTCTTCCCTTTTCATTGTCTGCATGTATTCTTTAAATATTTCTTTATAATTATAGTGGGGTTCTGTGGGAGGCAGATTGTGTTTGATTCTCTTGTGTGTTAACTAGAAGTACACAAACTCCTTCAAAAGAATTGTTAGGAAAGTAAAGTAAAAGAAACTGCAAATGTTGGAAATGCACTTAGAACACAGTGAACTGCCTTTTAATATGCATATTTTTCCCATTGAACCTCTGGAATTATATATTTTCTTGAAGAAATCACTGTATCTATGATATTAAAGAGTCCACAGTTAATTGGAGAATTCTCTAACTTGCATTTGTTGTGTGCATTTCAGTCAATATAAGGCTGTCAATATTTGTCAGAAAATCGAAAAATATTGATGAACATGAAATATTTTAGCATTAACTCTTGGTAAGAAAAAAGAAAACAAGAAAGTAATTTTCTTGTGTATAGTTAGTGGTATGACTCAAGTTTAATGTTTTGTTTTAATCAAGCTTTAATGTACTAAAAGTCCAAAATATGTAATTATCAATCAAATGTGAGAATTTTAGTAAGTTACTTTTGTCTTTTTGTGCACCTGTGGATTTGAACCCAGAATGTTCACAGAAGGAATTCTGAAGATGATGACCTTGTGATGGCAAAAAAAGATTTAAAATTGCAACACAAGTATTAAGTAAAAACAAATGTTTTATTTGAAAAGCATCTCACTTTTATCATTTCTTATTTATAATGGAAATGCATCTATGCATGTTGACTTTATTTTTTGAAAGGAAAGTGTATCTTTGACATAACCCTCATCTAATTACTTTTTCTACCTATGTGTTATTTGTTAAAACTCTTTGATAATTTAATTTCTTTTAGAAATTAAATTTAATTAGCTTTGTATGTAGGATAACTGATATCTGATATGGTTAGGGTGAGCAAACAAGAGGTGTACAATTTTTACAAATTGGAAATGATGAGAGTACCTATACTATACTAATAGTGTAGCATATAGTGAAAATAAGAAGTGGAGCAGTATTGTTATTATTGCTAAACAATGCAAAATGATTTTTACACATCGGACTCAATATGATTCACCTGGAATAGGCTCAATATGACAGTGATTCTTATCTGTACATTTATAATTTGATACATCATCTCTTTTCTTCCTAGATGGTCTGAAAAGTATATTTACAAGTATTACTGACCTAAATGGAATTGTTAATTCAGACCTGGAGAACACTAAATATGCCACAGATTGAAAATATACTATTTTTAATTGATTTAGTCCTAGAGTTGTAAACTGCCAAAAGCAGTTTTCCAGTTAATTTAATATTTTCTAAAAGAGTTTCTCAATCACACTGAATTTCAAGCTACTTCAATTATAATTATATAAAGAATTTCACAAATTTTCACTGTGTGTGAACAACCAGAAGACACCATTTTTAATATATAAATGTTTCCAAGAAAATTGAATATTATGCCTGAAAAGTGTTAGAAATAGATCATAGAACTCATGAGTTAATTTTCAGTTGAGGGTCCAGCTGCCACAAGTAATTACACTTGTCTGAGCAGGCACTTACTCTCTCACCTTCCACATCCAAATCAAATGTAGACAACATCCAATTAAATGAGAAATTTCAATCCACTTGATAAACTTAATAAATGATTTTCTCATTACACTTACTATATAAGTATGCTCTTCATTTTACATGTTAGAAATGTATTATCTTGGAAGAAAAATAGATGGATTTATAAAGTTTTGGAGGGGAAGAGTTGTAAAGGAAAAGTTCACTTTGGTTTTGTAAAGTATTTTTAAAAATGCATAGCATGTTAAATTTAAGAAAAGCACCATTTCTAAGTATGTTTTTCAAAATTCTATTTTAAGGTTGGCAGATTTAAATTATGGGTTAATTTTCCTGCAACTTTATTTAAAATAATACATGTTTGTCCAATCTAGGGTCAGAGAAGGAAATGGTTAATGTTAGAGTGAAGTGTATTTTGGTCTTTATATTTACCCTGTAATATATTTCATTTAATCATCATAAAATTTCTATCAAATTTTTTTTTTCACATGTAGGCGAATAGAGTTACAGAAAATTTTCTAAGTTGACTCTTATTTTTCAGCCAATATTTGGTCCTAAATATATTTGTTTCCAAAGCCTGGCTTCCCTATATTTCTGTAGGCTGCAATGCACACTTTAAAACATAAAAATGACATATAATACAATCCCCCCAAAAAATATTTAGTTCCCATGGCTAATAAACCATTTTTTAAACAAAAAAATATATAAACTCCTCTTTTTCCCCATTATTCAATTTTATTTTTGGCCTGGCATTCTTCTAGGTGCTGCTGTTACAATGATATAAGATGAGAGGAGTGGATATGGAGGTTTCATTTGAGTACTCAGAAGCTGATAATTGAGCTAAGGACTAAATAATGCAAAGTTTTTATATATACATATATATGTATATATGTATACATATAAAATGTATATATATATGTGTGTGTATAATATATATATGTATATATGTATCTATTATCCAAAACTTTATCTAGATCAGGTTCATGTGAAAATCTGGTGGTGACATTTCAGATAGAAGGACTTTCAATGTACACATCTTAAGGTGAAAACAAGCTGGGATGGTAGGAGAGAAAATAACCAGAAAATCACTGTGACTGGATTGTAGGGAAATGAGATAGTTAAAAGTTGTTATTCTGTTATCAAAGCCTTTGTTTATTCAAATTTACTTTACAAATTACTTTTTTTTTTTATCATTTTAGGTAATTTTCCGTTAAAATTTTTGTAAAAACTGTTATCACATAAATGATTTGAACAAAGCTATGTGATTAAACTAAGTCAAATTAACATGTGAGTAAATGACAGCTAATTAATCTTTGTAGAAATATTTGCATATCACATGAAAATTTTTATGAATTCATATATAGCTATAATTTTGAAAAATAAAAATATTCTGAATTCACAAGTATTGAATAAGATGAGCAGAGATATCTTGAAAGAAAGATTGGTCTTAAATTTAGTTAGCTATTTTTAGAGCGTTGTCCCTTTTTGACACGTTGAGATACAGATTTGGGAGTTAAATAGAACTACATTAGTATTGTACCTTAATAAATGTTGCATCACACAAATAATTTAAACTTAATTGCTTATTTATAAGTGGTCGTTAATACTCTCAAATCTACTCTCTGATTTGTATAGTCTTTACTATCCAAACTGAGGCCCTATTATCTTCAATTACTTTCCTTTCCTTTCAACTCAATACCAGCTCCCACTGTTTATGCATCAAGGGCTGTGTAAACTATTTAAATTTTACGTGCAGATGGCTACTACTTTAATTTTATCATTTCTTTTTCCTGCTGTGGTCTGGAGTATTATAATAGATTTATAATTGGTCAGGCTCTTCTTGTCAACCTTTCTCTGCTTTATAATTTTCAATTCAACATTGACGACTTTATAAAGTGTAAATCTAATTTCATCACTACATTACTAACAGTCTTTAAATATCTTCATCTTGCATTTTTGAGAAATTCCAAACTTGTCAACATAATGTAAGAAGTTATTTTGTTGTGTGGCCTGTGTTAAATTTACTTTTATAAACTCAGCTCGGAAAAACCTCTCTCTGTCACCATTCATCCTGTTTCTGAAGCTATATGGTATGCTTGACATATTTGAAACATAAGACATCATAAGATGCCTTAATTTTTAAATGTTTTACAGTTACATGGATCCCTTGCTCTGTCTATCACTCTCCTTCTGTCTCTAGTTCCTGATGTAGTTTATGCTGCAACAATTATATACACACACACACAAATCCTGAAAGAAATACTCAATTTTGTATCCTTGGATATACTGTGATTAAAAGCCTTGCCAAGGTATGTGCTATGTTTCCTCACATTTATCTAGCTCAAACACATTGGCAATCTGTCCATTTATTCAAATTTCTGCAGTTGATTAAAAAAGCTGAGTGGGTCAAACATCCCTTTCCATTTAACAGTATTGAATGAGAGAGAATAAAAACACCCTTTCCACCAACACAAAAATCTATATCATTAGTGTCTCATCAGGAAGTACTTCATATCACTCACAAATTAGCTTAACTTTTAAGCACTTTGATTGAATATATACTTATTTTATGGGCTTCCCTGGAAGCTCAGACAGTAAAGAATCTGCCTGCAATGCAGATCGGAGTTCAATCTTTGGGTCAGAAAGATTCCCCTGGAGAAGGGAATGGCACCCCACTCCAGTATCCTTGCCTGGAGAATCCCATGGACAGAGGAGCCTGGTGAGTTACAGTCCATGGGGTCACAAAGAGTTGGACACAACTGAGTGACTAACACATGCACATCCTTGTTTTGGTCGTGTCTTGATAATGTCTCCTGCCACCTCTATAATCTTTACTGGTAGGATTGTTGATATAAGTTGGTGGACCTGAAAGCCTTAGGCTCTTAAGTTACTTTATTTTTTTTCCCTAAGGCACCCAAGCAACCAAGCTATCAAATACTTGACTAGCTTTTCCTTCTTTAGTAATTCATCCAGCAGTTTTCTTGGCTCTTAAACATCATCAAATTCCTATGATATACTTTTCCTTCAATCAGTAATCACAACTCTTGAAAACCTTTATACAGTGGCCTGGTTTATTGCCTGCTCTCTGAGGGTCTTAATTTCCTGTCTACTCATCTTTCTTTTCAAAAGGGCCAGCATCTAGATTATAGAAACAAAGCCTATTTCATTTTTATCATTTAAATAAATGCAGTAAAAACGTAAGTTGGAATATTGAAAGTACCCTTGAGTTTTCAAAGGGTGTACTTACAAAGGGTGCACTTTCAAAGGGTGTACTTCCTGTACAGAAGAGGAAAGGAAGCACAAATACAGGGAATTCTGTTAGTAGAACCATATGCACTTTATCTCTGGAGAAGCCACTAAGCTATGTAAGACATTTTACTCAGGGAACCAAAGTTTGAGTTTACCTAGTAGCCTTTTACAACCCAATGGCCACAGAGTCAAAAATAGGCTGTGTAACTGGCTAAACCAGTGCGTCATTGATCCATACATTTTCAATAAATAATGGCGATGAGCTTGTTCAGAGTACTGTGGCAAATGATTTGTATCTAAACTGTATTATAAGCCACTAGAGGATACATCACATCCTTCTTCTGTCCAAGGGTTGACACCACCAGAACTCTGGAGATCCCTGAAGATAAGCATAGAGCTGCCGTGAGTCTACTCCTAAGTTGATGCTATCTTTCACACACACTTTACACACATTTTTGTTGTTTAGTCACTAAGTCATGTCTGACTCTTTTGCAACCCCGTGGACTATAGCTCACCAGGCTCCTCTGTCCATGGGATACCCCAATCAAGAATGTTGGGATGGGTTGTCATTTCCTTCTCTGGGGGATCTTCCAAAGTCAGAGCTTGAACCCACATCTCCAGCATTGGCAGGGGGATTCTTTATCACCAAGCCACCTGGGAAGCCCTGTTACACACATTAGCACAGTACAGTTTCCAGCAATTTCTTAGATTAGTGCTCCTTGGTTTTGCCGGGGATCTGGTTTTGGTTTGATTTTTATGTTATTTATATCAAAGCTTGATCTAGTTTCAGGGGCTTCCCCAGTGGCTCAGCTGGTAAAGAATCCACCTGCAATGCAGGAGACCTGGGTTCCACTCCTGCGTTGGGAAAATCCCCTGGAAAAGGGAATGGCTACCCACTCCAGTATTCTGGCCTGGAGAATTCCATGGACTGAGAAGAAATCCATGGAGTCTCAAAGAGTTGGATATGACTGAGCGACTTCACTTCATTTCACTTCACACATATTTTATTTGTCCCATGTCTTCCTTCTCTCCCAACCTCAAACTGTAGCTCTTGAGTGTGTTTCCTTCTGAGCTCAAACTACATGCAGAGTCAATACCAGTTAATGGGCAGATTAATAATGTCTACAAGTTATAATGTTATGTATTTCCAAATTACGTCCCTGAGTAGTAAATTTGAGGAAAGAGTACTACTGTCTGGGATAAGTAGAGTGTTAAAAGACTTGTTAAAACCTATTTTCTGTACTAATTAGATATGAATTTATATTGTGAAGGTCTAATGAAAATTGTTCAATGGAGGGCTGAAGCTGTTACCTCTAGCCAGTTCTTCAAATAAATGTTTTGAGACATTTTAATGACATGGTGTCAATAAATTAAAACATAGACACAGAAGGATGAAACCTATCAATCTAAAGCAAAGACATGTGAATAGTGAGCAGCATTGTACTCTTGTCTGGTTAGCACTATTCTTACCACTTTTAATTTACTGAATCATTGCAGCATCTCAGTGAGAGAGCTAACTCTTAGGTAGATTGATAAGGAGTCTGGAGCTTTCAAGGAGAAAGGGACAAACTTTCTTTTCTACATTCCTTCATCTTAGTCACAAAAGACATTATTTTCATTATGTCCAGAGCTAATGATTACACAACAAAACAATTCATTGTTCCCAAGAGTATGTTTTTCCTTAAACTCTGTTCTAGTGATTATATAGCAACAATGTATCCTACTTGATGACATGTTTTTCCTTCTTAAGAAGCTTCTGACTAATCCTGTTATCTTAAAATGTATGTTGTGGGAGTGGGTCTGGTAAGATCTTTCTATTATTAGTTCTAATCCTGTTATCATAACATGTATGCTGTTGGAGTGGATTTGGTAAGACCTTTTACAACCTTGAGATATTCTTTTGATCTATTGCTAGTAACCAGTTGAAAAAATACATAGATCTTTTGTTAAGACTAGTGAAGGGGAACTCTGCCCCACTTCTGATGTTTACGTCAGAAGCTTTCTCTAGCCCTTTTCCACTGAAATAAAACTTTTGCCAAAGGAAGTGCTGAGTGACTGAAACCGTCTCTGGTCCTGAAATGAAATTCTCTCCTTTGGAAATCACGAATGCAACATTGTTCACCATAGGCTATGACTTATTAAGTAGATATTATCTATTAGTCTGGGTTACAGAGGCAGAAATTGAGACAGAGACTCCACAGTTTTTAAACAGTAGGCCTGAGATATAATCAAGGTCATCATCAGGCTCTGTTGTCTGCTTTCTCGACCACAAGACAACAGTCCCTCTCATAGTCAGAGCTGATGGTGGGGATGAATGTAAGTAAAAGTGCAGAAGCATTTTGTCAGAATTAGTTTCGTAAAGCCTTTTTTTTTTTTTTTTTTTTAAGACATATAACTGAAAGGTACAAGTTACTATTTGGAAACTTAACATCAGTAATTAATAACTTAATCATTGGTATTTAACCCATGTTGCAATTTAGAATTGTGAAATGTGAAACCCCCTCCCGAGGAGAGAAAACACAGCACTGCCATTTTGAGTAAAACCCCCTCCCGAGGAGAGAAAATGAAGCTTTAAGACAAAGGAACTCAACGAGCCAATCAGGGGAGGACAGGAAGTCCCTCACCCCCCCTTACTCTAACCCACCAATCAGTAGCTAACAAGACATCCTTAGTTGAAGAATTAACCAATCCCCTTAAGCTTCCTGTCCTGCTTCCCCTGCTATACAGTGTAAAAAAGATTCACCGCTTTCACTCTAAACTCCTTCGCCCTTGTGTGAAGAGAGTCCCTGCTCGAGCTTGTAATAAAGTTCCTCACTGTTTTTGCAAGAATCTTAGTTTGAATTAAAAAATATATAAATACCCATGTCTACACACTTAAAAAGATCAGATGAATCTGATGAACAGCCTTAGATTAGATTGACTCATTAAAAGACATTTATTCTAGACTCCAATAAAAAGCAGAGCTGGAACGAACTTGTAAACAATCATCACATATCACATTCATTTTTGTAAAAAGCAAGATTAAATTTTTTCTGAAGCAATTTTCTACTAAATAAAACATTTGAACCTTACTATATGGACACACCCTGCTTATTTAACTTATATGCAGAGTACATCATGAGAAACGCTGGGCTGGAGGAAGCACAAGCTGGAATCAAATTTGTAGGGAAAAATATCAATAACCTCAGATATGCAGATGACACCACACTTATTGCAGAAAATGAAGAACTAAAGAGCCTCTTGATGAAAGGGAAAGAGGAGAGTGAAAAAGTTGGCTTAAAGCTCAACATTCAGAAAACAGATCATGGCATCCAGTCCCATCACTTCATGGTAAATAGATGGGGAAACAGTGGAAACAGTGGCTGACTTTATTTTTCTGGGCTCCGAGATTGGTGCAGATGGTGATTGCAGCCATGAAATTAAAAGACACTTACTCCTTGGAAGCAAAGTTATGACCAGCCTAGACAGCATATTAAAAAGCAGAGACACTACTTTGGCAACAAAAGTCCGTCTAGTCAAGGCTATGGTTTTTCCAGTGGTCATGTATGGATGTGACAGTTAGACTATAAAGAAAGCTGAGTGCCAAAGAATTGATGCTTTTGAACTGTGGTGTTGGAGAAGACTCTTGAGAGTCCCTTGGACTGCAAGGAGATCCAACCAGTTCATCCTAAAGGAGATCAGTCCTGGGTGCTCATTGGAAGGACTGATGTTGAAGCTGAAACTCCAATACTTTGGCCACCTCATGCGAAGAGCTGACTCATTTGAAAAGACCATGATGCTGGTAAAGATTGAGGGCAGGAGGAGAAGGGGACAACAGAGGATGAGATGGTTGGATGACATCACTGACTCAATGGACATGGGTTTGGGTGGACTCCGGGAATTGGTGATGGACAGGGAGGACTGACATGCTGCGGTTCATGGGGTCACAAAGAGTCGGACACGACTGAGCGACTGAACTGAACTGAACTGAATATGGACTCAGGGGCTTCCCAGATGGCACAGTGGTAAATAATCCACTTGCCAAAGAATCCACTTGCCAATGCAGGAGACACAGGAGATATATGTTCAGTCCCTGATTTGGGAAGATACCCTGGAGAAGGAACTAGCAATGCACTCCAGTATTCTTGCCTGGAAAATTCCAAGGACAAAGGAGTCAGCCAGGCTACATCCCTTGGAGTCACAAAGAGAAGGACGTGACTGATCATGCACACGCACACATATGTGAACTCAACAGAATTTAATATGATTTTCATATAAGCTAAAATTTCTTGGTTTTTGCACATTATTTAATATGACTTTTAGGGGACCTTAATTTATGTTGTTTGTGGTGGTGGTGGTTTATTCGATAAATCATGTCTGACTGATTAGCTTAAAATTGTTGAGATTTTTGAATACTCAAAGTTTAGAAAAGGATGCTCATTTTTCCTCAATCTTTGCATTCACAATACACTTACATTTTCAATGCTTTTAATAGTCAAATAATTGTGTCATTTAAAATATTTGGGGTTTATAATTTTGTTATTTATAACATCTTCAAATTATTTTTCTAGTTGCTACAAAGAACCTAAATGTTGATACTTTTTACATGTACATGTAAGTCACTTCAGTCGTATCTGACTCTGTGCGACCCCATAGATGGCAGCCCACCAGGCTCCCCCATCCCTGGGATTCTCCAGGCAAGAACACTGTAGTGGGTTGCCATTTCCTTCTCCAATGCATGAAAGTGAAAAGTGAAAGTGAAGTCACTCAGCCGTGTCCGACTCCCAGCGACTCCATGGACCGCAGCCCACCAGGCTCCTCTGTCCAGGGGATTTTCCAGGCAAGAACACTGGAGTGGGGTGCCATTGCCTTCTCCGACATGTGCAAATAATAAGTGTGAAAGTCAAAGTGTGTCACTCGGTTATGTCTGACGCTTTGTTACCCCGTGGACTGCAGCCCGCCAGGCTTCTTTGTCCATGGAATTCTCCAGGCAAGAATACTGGGGTGGGTAGACATTCCCTTCTCCAGGGGATCTTCCTGACCCAGGGATCAAACACCGGTCTCCAACACTGCAGGTATATTCTTAGCTGTCTGAGCCGCAACTTAGCACAGCATGCACAAGTTGTTATAAATAAAATATTTGTTAAAAGAAATTACTTCTCTTCAGAAAGACATGCCAAACTAGCTACAATGTAGGTATATCCATAGCATGTGGTTTTTTGACAGTCAAATATGAATACATATTAATTTCAGATAAGCACATTGCTTCCTCAAGAATATATGATAAACTGAGAAGTTGTATTGTTGTATAATTTTCTAGAGAAATACTCCCTGAATTTTGTACTTGTCTGCATCACAGGAGAAATAGTTATGAGCTAAATCATCTTTTCTTACTTGTGTATTATTTTTAACTCTGGTGAAAAATTTTTATAACTTCATAGAATTCTAAGTTAATCACTAATAGCAAAAAGAGTGAGTCTAGAAAATCTGATCTAAAGATAGTATTTACTTTCAAAGGAGAAAACTTTAAAAATAGAAGTAAATAATAGGCCCTTAAATTAAAAAAAATCTTAATAACTACACTGATTAATAAATTAGGACATTTTCTGTTGGAAGTGATAGAACATCAGATAAATTATCTGAAATAAAGCAGAGTATATTATGTCTAATAAGAAAAAATTTAAGAATAGCATTACTTAGCTCTAGGGTCCAAATGGCATTAGGATTTTGTTACTTTCCCTCACTTTCCTGTCTTGTTGTGCTGAGTTCATTTCCCAATGCCATGTGGTAAAAAGAGGATATTGTGACTTCAGAGATCTTATGCATTCAAACTTTAAATCCAGCAATTATGAGTTTGAATATTTTCCCAAACACTCTATTAAACATTTCAGATACATTATTTAGTTTAAGTCTAAATTACATGTTTTTCTCCTAGAGTGAAATTAATTGCTGTATCAAACTCTACTGAGATTCAATGGAAATGGGTGTTTCCTCAGAAGAAAGTTGTCATAGGATTACCATAAGGAGCATGAATAAAGGATAAGTAGCAGAAAAATAAAGGATGATCATTAGTTTATCATTGGCATAAGATAACACATGCATGCTCATAGACAGACAGATTTCCCCTACACAAGTACATGTAAAGTCTGCATCCTCATAAAATGAAACAATTTGCAACAAAATAAGAACAACTAGGAAAACTGGATAAATGACTATATTCCAATTTTAAAGTTTGAAAGCTTTAAAAGAAACACTAGAAAAGAAACACTAGAGAGACTGAAAAACAGAGAAGAAAGCATTTCTTTATCATTAAGAAGTGAAATGAGTATTTGCAGCTAAATTTCTTCCTTTCAGTTACTTATAAATTGTAGTCATGGCAAAGAGACTGAAAATGAGAACTTGGCCTAGCAAAAGACAAAATGTTTCCAAAGAAACAAAACTATGATCAATGACTTAGTAGCAGAAATGGTGGAAAGTTGAAATCAATGGAATCATATAATTAAACTGATAAAATACTCACAAGTTTAAATTATATGCTCAACAAAATGTACTCTAGACATAAACATGGAACACAAACATTTAATAATTATTTATTTTTAAGTGAGATACAATTGAAACATTCTTAGACCAAGCTGAGTGGATCTGTCCTCTGTAGTACTGCAATAAAAGAAACATTTAAGTAGCATTTAGAAACAATGAAATGATACTAGGAAGGAACATAGCAATACTTGAAGTAGTAATGAACATCAGAAAGATAGATTGAATTAAATAGATATTGATTTTTCAAAAGCTGTTGTGTTTGGATAATTAAGCTTTATGTAGAATTAAAATAGATATGTACTAAATTATCCAAAGCAGTATTGTTCATAATAACCCAAAATAGGAAACAAGCCAAATGTGACTCTGTCACACAAATGGAACAGATTTTAGCAATGAGAATGAAAAGTACTCAAATACATGCAGCTATATAAATTTAGCACACAAATTTAATAGTAAGAAACATAAGCAGACCTTATATGTCCCTTTTTTTTTTTTTTTAATATTATTTTATTAGTTGGAGGCCAATCACTTTACAACATTTCAGTGGGTTTTGTCATACATTGACATGAATCAGCCATATAGTTACATGTATTCCCCATCCCGATCCCCCCTCCCACCTCCCTCCCCACCCGACTCCTCAGGGTCCTCCCAGTGCACCAGGCCCGAGCACCTGACTCATGTATCCCACCTGGGCTGGTGGTCCGTTTCACTATAGATAATATACATGCTGTTCTTTCAAAACATCCCACCCTCACGTTCTCCCCCAGAGTTCAAAAGTCTGTTCTGTATTTCTGTGACTCTTTTTCTGTTTTGCATATAGGGTTATTGCCACCATCTATCTAAATTCCATATATATGTGTTAGTATACTGTAATGTTCTTTATCTTTCTGACTTACTTCACTCTGTATAATGGGCTCCAGTTTCATCCATCTCATTAGAACTGATTCAAATGAATTCTTTTTAACGGCTGAGTAATATTCCATGGTGTATATGTACCACAGCTTCCTTATCCATTCATCTGCTGATGGGCATCTAGGTTGCTTCCATGTCCTGGCTATTATAAACAGTGCTGCGATGAACATTGGGGTGCACGTGTCTCTTTCAGATCTGGATTCCTCAGTGTGTATGCCCAGAAGTGGTATTGCTGGGTCATATGGCAGTTCTATTTCCAGTTTTTTAAGAAATCTCCACACTGTTTTCCATAGTGGCTGTACTAGTTTGCATTCCCACCAACAGTGTAAGAGGGTTCCCTTTTCTCCACACCCTCTCCAGCATTTATTGCTTGTAGACTTTTGGATAGCAGCCATCCTGACTGGCGTGTAATGGTACCTCATTGTGGTTTTGATTTGCATTTCTCTGATGATGAGTGATGTTGAGCATCTTTTCATGTGTTTGTTAGCCATCTGTATGTCTTCTTTGGAGAAATGTCTATTTAGTTCTTTGGCCCATTTTTTGATTGGGTCGTTTATTTTTCTGGAATTGAGCTTCAGGAGTTGCTTGTATATTTTTGAGATTAATCCTTTGTCTGTTTCCTCATTTGTTATTATTTTCTCCCAATCTGAGGGCTGTCTTTTCACCTTACTTATAGTTTCCTTTGTAGTGCAAAAGCTTTTAATTTTCATTAGGTCCCATTTGTTTATTTTTGCTTTTATTTCCAATATTCTGGGAGGTGGGTCATAGAAGATCTTGCTGTGATTTATGTCGGAGAGTGTTTTGCCTATGTTCTCCTCTAGGAGTTTTATAGTTTCTGGTCTTACATTTAGATCTTTAATCCATTTTGAGTTTATTTTTGTGTATGGTGTTAGGAAGTGTTCTAGTTTCATTCTTTTACAAGTGGTTGACCAGTTTTCCCAGCACCACTTGTTAAGTACAAGAAGTTGAAATAATATGACACTTTGGAGGCCAGTGTTTGAAATGGAGCCAAATGGGGATTTCTGGAATTTTAATAATGTTAAATTATTAAGTGTATTTCTTGATTTGAATGTTCATTGCATGGATATATGTAATTTGTGAAAATTCAGTTAGCTGTCCATTTATTACATGAACCATTTTTCTCTATCTACATTTTACTTTAGTGAGAAGTTAATGAGAAAGAGAGATAGTGAATGTTCTTTGTTTACTTATATATAAAGAGATGGTCTGAGCTAAATTAACTTTTAAAACTTACTTTACTGTGAATTCTAAAAGTTCCATTAGTTATTATAATAATTAAAAGATTTGGCATTAGTAAAAATAACCTGAAAACAATAAACAAAGCATAATGAGAAGGTGTTATATTAGAACCTAGTCATTAATTTATTCATAAATATTGCTAATATATTCACTTATTGATAAATGAATAATATATTTAATGACGATTATAGCAAAGGCAAATTTTTCAAAGATTTGAATGCATTGTGCTGGTTGCAATGAAATTGATAACATTCTCATGATGAAATTTAGGTACAGAATGACTTAATAGTATTTCAGATAACCAAAGTGCCAGAGTTAAATCTAGCTATATTTTCTTTCACTCAGAATATATTCATTAGAACATTTTGTTGAACAGTAATGAAAGTTTTAAAAAATTAATAAACCAAACTAAATGTAAAAAAATACCTTAATTGTACAATGTTTCATGAATTTATTTAAATGAAAATAACCAGTAGACTACAGCTTTAATTTTTTTTTTTCCTGGAAGAAAATGACAAGTACAATTGCTACTGAGAAATGCTTCAGAAGATGACTTTCTACACAGAAAATGATGTAACATAATGACAGTGATATTGTACTTCTAATTTGTGTCACAGTCTGTTGTGCATTTTTCCCTTACATTCCCTGTAAGTTTCACAACATCATGGAGAGCCCTATTACGACTCCTTTTTGTAGAAGTAGGAAATTGAGAATAACACTCAGTGACTCAAAATTAGTTCTGATCCTAACATCTGTGCTCTCAACTGAATGAGTCTCAGTACTAATTGTTCATTCGAATTTCATAGAAAATCTTAGAAAGGAAAGAATTGGATCTTTACCGCAATTCATTGAAACTAATAGTTATGGAGTAAATCTTAGGCACCTATATTTTCATAAAGTTCCACAAGTTCTCAATTTTACCTCTCCTCTCTGACACTCTTCTACACTAGTCCATGTAGGCATTTCTCAATATATTTATTTCTTTCCTCTGATTCAGGCATATTGTTGTTGCTGTTGTTTATTCTCAGAATTTTTCACTTCTTTTACAGAGTTCTGATGAGAAACCAGATTGTTGACTCCAAATCTGTGTACCTGTGGTTCTTTCCTTCCTTCATCTTACATATTTCTCTTCTTCATCTTTTTTCTTACTTGTGTGTGAAGGTTATGATATTATGCTTTGGCTGCTATTCTTCTGTTTCTTAACTGGCAGACAACCAAAGTGGGTTGACTTACAAAATAACCAAGTTGGTTGGCTGTTTTCTTCTGTGGCTAGCTGTAATTAATTTTAATTTAAACTGCAAGTTTGTATGGGTTATTCCTTGAACAAATTGGTATTCATTGTATCAGTAACCCTAAATCACTATCCCATCCTTAAGAATGATAGAGCTCTGCTGTTACATAATCATCTCACTGAGTTAGAGGTAATTAATTTTTATCTTGGGGTGGCTGGCAAAATTCTATGTCTTTTTGTGGATTATAAGTGTGTCTAATTTATAATAATTTCCTAAATTAAATGTGATTTTCTGTATCTATAGTTTTCTTTTAAATTGAAAACATTTAACAATTAAAACAAAGATAATAGGTTAATTACTAGTGGGTAACAGCAGGCCAAAATGGAATCGGGGACAACTTTTGGAAGACTATTGTAAAAATCGATGTAAAAGGAATTGGCTTGGAAGCGGGTACCAAGAGTAAAGATAAGTAGAATAATTTGGATTCTGGATGAGTGGTTTGACCCAGTTCTTGTGGTTATTTAGTCTGTTTAGTCATTAAATCGTGTCTGACTCTTTTGTGACTCCTCTGTTCATGGAATTTCCCAGGCAAAAATACTATAGTGAGTTGCCATTTCCTTCTCCATGGAATCTTCCCGACCCAGAACTGAACCCATGTCTCTTGCATTAGCAGACAGATTCTTCACCACTGAGCCACCAGGGAAACCCTTGAGCCAGTGAAGTCAAGTGAAGTCGCTCTGTCGTATCCGACTCTTTGCGACCCCATGGACTGTAGCCTACCAGGATCCTCAATCCAGGGGATTTTCAAGGCAAGAATACTGGAGTGGGTTGCCATTTCCTTCTCCAGGGGATCTTCCTGACCCAGGGATCGAACCCAGTCTCCCACATTGTAGGCAGACACTTTACCTTCTGAGCTACCAGGGTGAGCCAGTGGGAATGGCTAATTGATGACATGTGGGTTGTTACCAGGTTGTCACTAGTGGCTTCATGACTTTTAGCCTCAGAAATTAAAAGATATCAATTACTTACTTCTGCCAAGGAGAAATTACTTCTTCCTGTTTCCTGGGAGCAGGAAGATCAGGTTGTTAATTTGAGCCATTTAAAATTTGAGATGCTTAGTAAGGTTATTTAGCTATGAGACTGAGACCAGGCATAATCACTAGAGGGGTGAGACTGCAGGAAAAAAGTAGAATAGAAGAGATAAAAAATTAAGCACTGGAACAACCCCATATGTAGAGAAAAAAGAAAGAAAAATCAGCTCAGAAGACTGATTAGGATGAGAGAGCATGTTGAAAGAAAAACTAGAACATTGTGGTGTTATCCGAAGCAACTGAATGTTTTAAAAAAGGAGATTGATCATCTGTGCAGAATGCTTCTGATAAATTAAGTAAAATGAGAACTAAAAAATTACCATTGTATTTAGCATGACAATGATAAATCAGGGCAAATTTGTTGGGGCTTAGAGCAGTAATGGCATGTTTTTAAGCTGATAAAATCTAAGAGCATGAACAAATAGTTATGTAGAGGAGGGGAAGATTACCAAAAAAATTCTTGTAGGAAAAAGAGTATGTTATAGTATGCAAAATTAAAAGGGAGACATATCTATTTTCCCTGACAGAATTTCATAGAAAATATGTAGGTACAGATCCATGTGGCATCACAGAGCCATGTGATGGGGAGATTTCCTCAGTAAAATAGGGAATAAGGTCATTAGTTTAGGGTAGGTTGGGGGAATGCTTGTGTGGTGCTTAGGATTTGAGAAGAAAAAAAAAATATCAAAACAGTATGAAATCGTTATTTCAAAGCCAAAAGCAGTGAATGAATTGGTGAAATACTGATATTATGACTTCCATATATGTTAGGTGTTTTTTTAGAAACTGATGATCATATTTATGCTTTTTCCTATTATTTTCAATTCCAGGAACTTGGCAGAGTTCAGTTAGAGCCCTGGACTTTGTTGTTTTTTATTCATTAAGTCGTGTCTGACTCTTTGCCACCCATGAACTGTAGCCCTCCAGGCTCCTCTGTCCATGAGATTTCCCAGGTAAGAACACTGGAGTGGGTTGCCATTTCCTTCTCCAGGGATCTAGGGATAGAACCTGTGTCTCCTGCTGGACAGGAGGATCCTCTTTATCACTGAGTCACCTGGGAAGCCCTGGACGTCACTTAGGTTGTTGTTTAGCTGGTGGAATAATATAGTGGAAGGGAAAGACAAGCAGATGTGCAAGGGAATATGCAAGGTGGTAATTATACTAGCTGAGTATCAGATTTAATCCAGGAAAGGAGGAGATTGCTCAAGAAAATAGTGAAGAATAGTGAAAAATTAGAGGGATCAATTGATTTCTGCATACCATCTCTGTTTTATTTCAAATTTTGTCATTTACTTAAATGCTAAGTAAATATTAGATTTTAATATACTTTTTGAATGAATAATATGGCCATATACAAAATACTATAATAATTTACACTTAAGTAACATTTATTTAGGATGATTCATTATGCACCAAGAAAAAAATTAACATAAAATAAGAATACATTCAGAAGTTAAAAAATTTCTAAAGAATTATATTCAGTAAAAATAAATTTAGGAATCATAATGTCTTTGCAGAAATCTATAAATATCAGAAGTATCAGACACACTGTCATGTAGACAGCTTTGATACTTCTGACAAATTGTTGTGGTTGGAACTCTTCCCAGACACATTCTACTTTGTTCATGTAAATTCAATCTAAATTAGTGAAGGTCTAATTTAGAGGAGGACCTTAGTTACATAACTGCAACTGGGTATGAATTAATGCTCACTGTTTCAGGGAAAGACTTGAAAAGACATAGATTAAAGGGTAGCCTATTGCTAATGATCATTATTTATTGAGCACCATTCATTTCATACAGGAAGAAATGAATAATATAGTTGAAATGCACAGCTTATCCAATGGCTGTGCATAACTGTATCATCAGGAATTTTCAGGACCTCATACTGAAAGCTATGGAATTAAAATAACTTCTAGACTTTGGGGAGCAGGATAGATGGGGTTAAGGGACATTTTTTTCCCTAAAGAAAAGACCAACTGATGATCACTTAATGATTTATCCCTTACTTTGAATTCTTCTGACTCCTTGACACATATTCCAAACATTTAAAGGGTAAATGACAGCATTTTAATTAATTAGACAAATTATGCTTTAAACTTAAAATTGCAACATGATTCCACTTAAACTGTAAAGTAAAAGTTTAAGAATAATTTTATTAATGTGCAAGACTACTTACAAAGCCACTCTAAAAACTAAATTTTAGTTTTTTCTATAGCTTATATAAAAATATAGTTTCATTTCAGTGTATCAATCTTAGACTATAGTTTACAGGAAGAAAAATGTTTTTGATATAAAATTAATTAAGAAGAAGTCCTTTGAAAATGTTTTAATTTAGTTCAATCACCAGTGATTTTTTTCTTCCCCAAAAGTCATTGTCTAGAATCATTTGTATTTTCTAAACAGTTAATAATAATGTACTATGTGCAAAGTAAATCTGATGTTCTGTTTAGATATATTACCCGAAATTCCAGGGTTAACTTTCCTACTTTGAATGTGTATTCATTGAGGTGATACAAATTAATTTACTTTGAATGGAAACAAACCAAAAACCTGAGAATGTGAGTTGAGTTATTTGATACCAACGTTAATTTCCTTCTACTACAGAAATATCTAAAGAGAAATAATTAGATCATACTGATTTCTGTTTTTGAAATATCTTATATTTTACTAGTTTTTATTTTAAAACTCTGCTCATGAAATTTTAGAATCCTGTGCCTTTTTTTCCATTTAATATATAAAGTTGAAACAAGATTTTAATATTTTACAGCACAGTAATAGATGTTTTTGGGTACATGCTTTGTGGACTTGCAAAATATAAGCATGTTTGATTTCTCTATGTTTCGGAAAGATAGTTAAATATACAAGAAATTCTTGAATGTGTGTAGGTTACAATATAAGAATAAAATTAACTTCTAAGTCAATTTGAATCTCTGTGACCACTGTATTATCAGTTAATATCATTGTCATTTCATTCATATGACAATTTTCCTGCTGGGAGTTATATTCTGTCTTTGAAATGTAATATGGTATAATAATTCAAAGGTACATACATACTATAAAATATAACTACTGGGTAATGTATCAGGTAAGTCATTTTCAAGATTAAAATGACTGCTTTATTGGATTCTGCCTTTTGAATCAAACTCACTATTGTATTAATTAGCTTAACCACTTTATAGTGAATATTGGTTAGAGGAAAATATTTCAGAAATTGTAACTTTCAGTGTTAGAAAATTATTTCAACTACATATAATTGTAGCGTTTTCATCATGGTTAATAATGGAAATAAAATGAATGGAGTCAAGCTCTTCCCTGCCAAGCTTTTTTTGCTGTGTTGTCTGAACTTTTATTACGAGGTAAACCACCAGTCAATCACTTTACTATGATTTCTAAATGTTTCCTTTTCCAACATCATATTAGTCAAGATAAATGACCAGATTAGCCAAACTTTTTTAACCTGCATACTGTTTCATCTGCCTATAATGTCTCTTGCAGTTTTCTGTAATAGTTATGCTTTACATTAGAAATATGAAAGCATTTGATCCATATCTATTAGTTCATGTTATTCATACCTAACTAACTCAGTTAACTTCATCCATTATGCTAGTATATCAATATGTGGTTTGGTTTTATTCATTAAAAAGAATTAGCTGATGATGTATTAGAATGTATGTATTAGAATGTATTAGAATGCCATCCACATATATATTTTAATAATTGGCCATGATTTGATCACCTTAAATGTACAAACAGAAATTTATAATGAAATCAGAATCATATATATATATTCAAAATATGGACATTAGATTAGTAATTCAAAATTTAACTCAAAACACTTTAAAAATATTGGCACAAATATAAAAGCAGCAAAGTTATTGGCATTGAAGATCCTGGAAAGTTGAATAATACTTCATTATAAAATAATTTTGAGAAATATTAAGCATAAAGAAAAGTTAAATGTGTACTTTATCAATGCAGGCACAAAAACAAAGTGTAATTATTACTGATTAATATGCTTGGTCATCTGGTGCAAAATTCGATGGTATTAGTGTAGAACTAGAGCCAATTGAAATGCAGGAAACTATGTTGTTGTTGCTGTTATTAAGTCACTAAGTCCTGTTTGACTCTTTGTAACCCCATAAACTGTAGCTCACCAGGCTCCTCTGTGCATGAGGTTCTCCAGGCAAGAATATTGGAATGGGTTACCATTTTCTTCTCCAACAGGGAGCTATCTACATATACAAATAAATAAATCACAATAAGCATTATGGAGGTGGTTGGATCATCCATTAGAAGTGCTCTTTAAGAGGTATATTATATAGAGTGCTGTGCCCTTTTGACTAAGACTTTCTAAAGACAGGAAAGCTATGTCCCAAATTATATTTCCATAATTCATTACCCTATTTTCCATGAGTTCAAAATAATGAAATTATTAGAATCATAAAAAAACCAGTGAATGCAATGCTTTAGTCTCAAAATAAGTCCCTATGAAATCTTGGTAGATGACTCAGGCTTCCCTGGGACTCACAGTGAAGAATCCACCTGAAATGTAGGAGCTGCAGGTTTGATCCCCAGGTTCAAAAGATCCCCTGGAGAAGGAAATGGCAACCCACTCCAGTATTCTTGACTGGAAATCCCATGGACAGAGGATCCAGGCAGCCTGGAGTCACAGGGTCAAAAAGAGACAGACAAGACTTAGCAACTAGCCAACAATAGGATAATTGGATAGATAAACAATAACTGAACCTCATAGTCAGGAAGAAATTTTTTCCTGTACTTAGATATTCAGTGATAATTTGTTGCTATCCATTAACAAGCATAAGTTGTGACATGGTAAGTTATAGTCACTTTATATAAATCATATCCAGATGTACTAAAATGACTGTGTTAGAAAGTTTATTTTGGGGGGAAAATGACATTTGGTGAAACCAATCTAATTTCTCCCAATGAAAAACATCTCATATGGATATGCATGTATCTTAAATACCACACACACACACATAGAAATAAATTATTTTTAAATAGTAAATTATACAAACTTTATTCAGTTTTTGCAAATGGGAGCTTCATATTATTTCTTGACAATTCTTGTTTTTGTAAATAAAAATGCATGTGATTTTTAAGAAATATTGTGAATGTAAAATAGAATACACCTCGGACAGTTTTCTATTTCCTTTTCCTAATTCATAATGCAACAGTTATAAAAGCTTACCCATTCTTTACTCCTTCCTTGGGGAGAAATTGGTGGAAATTTCATAACCTCGGTTTTCATGAAGCTCTTTTGCCACAAGGAACAACTTCTAAGGCTTCAGGAAGGAGAAATGTTTATCACAAAGTAAAACATCTCCTGAGTCAGCCTGTTCAGGGAGATTTGCTGCCACTTTTATTGAATTCCTGAGAGTTTTATTCCTCCAGCTATTACTCTCAAATGTATGAGCAAGAAAAGGCCAAAGCCCTTATGGGCTTTAATATGTCTCCTCATGTAAATGTTTACTAAAACTTAGAACAAAGCAGTAAGTCAGAGCAGCACTGCCAGGTAGCGTTTTTCGTTTGTTTCAGGTCAGTATCTCCTGGTGAGGAGGAAAGATGTGAGTTCAAATATTGTCTTGTTACTTAACTTAATCTTTCTAAAGATACTTTCTATTGTGAAAGGGGGATAGTGACACTGATTCTATAGTGTTGGCCTTGGGTGAAATGAGATTAATTATCCAAATAATTTATTAGGAAGCCTGACCCAATTCTAAGTTTTCAGCCAGTTCATCAGCATTCCTTCCAAGTGATTCCTTTCTGTTCCAATTACTTTTCTGTTCATCTTTCTATTTTGACTAGAGATTTATCTGAACATTTTTGGCTTCACTTAGTACACTTACTGTGGTGTTTATTATCTTTTGCTAGCCTAATTTTAAGACTGAACAAATAGTGTTTGGGGGAAGATCTAGGGCAAAGAAAACGATCTAATTCCCACAGAGTGTTTCCTAGTTTTGTGGTCTATGAGACAAAAGTTCTGTCTTAGTCACACTGCAAATTCTTTGCATCAAAATACCACATATAATTAATGTAACTCTAACCTATAAATGTAGGTGAGATAGCTTAATTTGGATGAATTTTATATTATCACTGGGAAACCAAATAATTTATTAAAAACAAGCAACTATCTAGGCTAAATCAAATCTTGCTTGTTTTCACACTAACATAAACCCTTCCTACCAACCTTTCTGTACCTCAAATAGCCAGAGATCTTTAGGTGAACATGGGCATCATATCCAATTCATACCAGTGGGGTGGGGGAGGGATATTTCAGGAGATGGAATTTTAATTATCAAATCAACTTCAGGGCTGGACCAAAAGAGCAACACTCTTACACTGACATGTTGTGACAGGAGATTTCTGATAATGACAGGGTAGGAAACTCATTTTTATGTCTCAGTGAAATAGCTCACAGAATTGCATGCTACTCCCATAATTATGATAAGCAATAATTGCAGGATTGAGTTATTAAAGCTGGCTTGGTAAGAGGAAACTGACACTAGAATAGAAAGTAATAGGTGATAAGGGTCTGAGAAAAGCTTCATTTTACATTTAACTTCATTATACACTTAACCCTGATGCAAGGTTGAAGGTTTTTTTTTTAAGCTTGCAATGTTCTCTAGGTTAACAGGAGATGTGCTGTTGGCGCAATTATGTCTCACCGTCAATCCCAATACCATAACACAAACAGGTAAGTGAGAATGTTGCAGCATTCACATTTACTGTAATTGTAGATTTTTACTAAATTGTAGATTTTACACAGTAATGATGGCAAATGCCATTTCACAGAATTCAGCATTATCCCCAAACTGATGCCACTGTCTTGAAAAGGCCAGGGGTAGAATTTATTAATAGGACACAAAAAATAATCATTTCTTTCCTTTTATTAAAATGTGGTGTCACTCAGTTACAGTTATTAATGTTAATAAAACTTAAGGATTTGGAAAAGGAGCAAGAATCTATTTTTAATTTAGTGGGAATTTATTGAGAAATTATTTGTTTCAGTTGTATCTGGGAATAAACTGACAGACATAAATAAACAGCATGTTCACACCGATTGTCTTGAAGTCAAATATTTGCTATGCGAGATAGGACAAGTTATTTAACCAATCTAAGTTTCAATTTCTCTGCAAATTAAATTGAATTACTGTGTACATTTCAAGTAATATGATAAGAGAAGCAGTGCTGTTAGGACACATGATTTTTCTTCTGTCGTCCCACTCTTAGGCCAACCTTTTCTTGTTTTCTATTCTTCTGTCTCTATCTGTTTGCCATAACATTTGCTTGGCACATAAGGTACCCAGAATGGCCAAAAAACAGTTCTCACTTTCAATTCTTTGGGCCTTTGGTTGAGATATCCCACTTCTGTTTCCTAGATGTTCCGAATCTACTAAGCCCAAGCATGAGGACAATAAACACAATTCTTCAACTAGATATTGTGTGTATTGATGAAAATGGACCACAAATTACTATCTTCCTTGATTCTTACAACTGTGCAGTTTGAGGTACAGGAGATGATCAAATATTAGCTGTTGTTATAAGACAAACTGATAAGGTATCCAGTAGGTACCCCAACCTTCAGAATGTTGTCTCCAGGTAGGGAAGAAATTGAGTCTTCATCAGGACACTTAATCTTTCTGTGAGGCTAGCTGCTGCTGGGCCAGTGGGGCTCCTTATTAAATCAGTAGCTTCCATTTGCATGAATCTGTTGTTCTTCATAATAAAATACATGTGGATTATCACAACCATAGATAAGGCATTGTCTAAGTTCAAACTGATGATCCTGGCAGGTCTGACAGAGACTAAATGACTCTGCTTAAACCCATGACTAAAAATGTGATTCATCCCATGAGCTCAAATCACTGCTCTTTCCAAGACCAAGGAATTTCATGTAATCTGCCAGGTGGTAATTTGCTGAAGGCCCTTGTGTGCATTGGTAAATCAACTCCCTGAGATGGGAAAAGATCCCAGATTTCTAGTTATTGCTAATTTCCATGGTTTTGCCATGTTTCCAATATGATATCATGAAAAATAAAGCTGAAAAGTATACTAATGACTGATGAGATCTGCTAGGAATTCCAGACCAACAATACTCTTTAAATTTTGTATACCCAAGTTGTGGCTGTAACTGTATCAACCATAGTGTGAGTCCATCCCTGTAATCCTTAAATACATAATCAACCAATTCCAGAATCCATTTTGAGGATGACTTTCCTTATAACATTAAAGTATCCAGATGGATAAATAATGATATTTAGGGCAAAAAGGAGATATGAAGTGCATAGAGAAACCATAATTACCCTCAGTATATTAATAGTAGTGATAGATTTAGTATCAGAATCTGAACATTACAACTCTAATTCATGTCATCTAAAGTGTCCTTTATTTTATCAATGCTCTAAAAAATAACTAGTAAATTAGTAATCCTTGATATATATATGAAGATATTTATCTGTATGTGTGTGTGTGTGTGTGTATATATATATATATATATATATATATATATATACATGGATGCATATATATATATGGGTATATGTATATATTATATACATATTATATATGTATTTAAAAGTGATATAACCTACTTGCAGACATTCCAGTTCACAGTCACATCTATGCTATATAAGTATAATATTTCCATATTCTCAAAATATTTTACATCCTGTGTTAAGTACTTGAATGCCAGATGGATAGGAACACATTTGTAACTCTACTGATTATTCTGGTGTTGCTTATTTAGAAACATGAAAAATGAATATACTGTGGATATAATAGTAGAAAGGTTACAAATGGATAAGTTAGGAAATTAAAAAAGTATTAACATATCTGGACCACAAGAAAGTGATATGCCCAACAGTTTAAACTGGCAAGTTGGTAACTCTAAGATTGTTTGCAATATCTAGTATTGTTTCTGTAAAAGTGAATTAGTATAAAAAGTATCTATTTGTAAAGTTTTAGTCCTAGCTGATAAATTTACCTAAATAAATATAAACATACATGTAACACCCTTAATTTGTTTTAAGCTCTGCACAAAATTGTGGAATGCCCTTCTGTGGCCCACACTACATTTTTATTAAACATGCCTCAAAAGATTAAAAAGAAAAAAATAGGACCAAGAAAGACTAGAAATTAATCTAGTAGGTTAATAGAGGCTCTTATTCCATTTTAAAGGCAAATTTCAAACAATTCTTAAGAAGCAACCATCTTTCTTTCTGCTCTCTCTGCATGGTGAAGTTTCAATTGAATAATCTGTCTTAAGTTGTAGGTTGTGAATTGCATGTTCATTTTAGAGACAGTTGACAGAGTCGAAGTGCCTGCGGCCAATAGCTAATACTCCCCTGGGAACTAAAAAAAGATAAAGGAGTGACCTGAGCTGTTAATTACTTTCATGGGGGCAGAGGACAGAGGGCAGAGTTTGCAGTTGATAACAGAAGATTTTCCCAGACTTTCCAGAACTTAATCCCATTAGGTGAGACCTTGGCAAGGCAAATATTATTGGATCTAAGAAGGTAAAGGCATTTCTTACAGTATTACAAGAGCAGACACACAATAGGAAAAGACTGCAAATTATCTAAGCAATGATATAAGGTTTACATGTTTTCAGTTTTTCCTTAGTTCAAGAATTATGAATTTGAAAGTAGTGCTGACTTTCTGCATTTGAAAACATAAGTAACACATTTATTGTCAATTCTGAGTCTTAGCAAAACAAAAACAAACAAACAAACAAACAAAAAAACCAGGCAATATTTTGGAATATTACTTGTGTTGTTGGAGTGCTACTTACAAGTTTAAGCTTTTCCATAACATAGGGTAAAACACAGTTTCCATTGTTTATTATTGTTTAAAATTGTGTTTAGTCACTGAGTCTTGTCTGACTCTTGTGACTCCATGGACTCCCTTCAGCCCACCAGGCTTCTCTGTCCAGGCAAGAATACTGGAGTGAGTTGCTATTTCCTTCTCCAGGGGATCTTCCCAACCCAGAGGTCAAACTCGCATCTCCTGCATTGGCAGGCAGATTCTTTACCACTGAGCCACCAGAGAAGATCGATTTTAAAATAAGGAAATGCTATTTTTTTCATGTTAAAAGAAAAAAAAAATCTGAAAATGCAATTAATTTTTTTTGCTATGTGATTTCTTGATTAGTTTTTATGAAATTTTATGTCACTATATTACATGTGGTAATTTCAAATGTGAATCACTTTGACAGAAAGAATAACTAACTTGATTAGCATTTATTTTGCTGGCAAAAAGAATTTTGCTGGCAAAGAAGCAAGAACTGTGATGATTTAAATGTAAATAATGTAGTTTCAAAAACATATGAATTTATGTTTGCAAAGAAAGAAAACTACCATTTTTTACTAAAAATTTTAAAAGCAATGAGGAAAATCATGTATTTCACATATTCTGTATTTATAATTTGATATTGCTTTCTAGAAAGAGAAAGTTTTTGGGAAAATTCACATTTTGCTTTATATTTGAAACCTGAGGTATAACTAGCAGGATCACTTATGCCATGAATGGGATATAAATGAGTATATATGTATATATGTGTCTATGTGTATATGTTCACTTTTATTATTTCAGTGTTAGTGATGAACAGAAATAGTTGCATAAGGTAGAGTATGAATATTCCAATTCAATTTCCAACAGTAAATAATGTGTTGTTTAAAAATATATGCTACTGTTCCTGGAACTACAGGCTGTTTAGGAAATGAGAAGAAAATGAAACAAACAAACCATTATTGCAATGGGTTTTCATGATAGCTCTGCTAATAAATTATTCTTTTATTCATGTTATGTTTTCCAGTTTCCATTTCCATATCCTCTTCATTCATTTACATTCTTCTGTACTAGGAAAGCAATTGGACAAAAATGGCCAACAAATATTTATTGTATTTGCTCCCAATCATCTACTTAATGTGTTTCTTCTTTTCTCATGTAACTCTTATGCTCAGAAACTCTGCTTTAAGCATTACGACTGTGTTTGCATTATGTTAAGACATTCTTCCTGATATTTATGACTTGGTATCACTTTTATATCATTTTAAGCTAGTCATTTAACATTATCAACCTAATGTTGAGCAACTTCAGTGAACATAACACTTTGCTAGGAGAAGGAATGAACCAGTTATCTTGTTCAGTTAGGTCAATGGTCACACTATTCCCAAGTGATTACAATATACTCTTACTTCTTTCTTATTTTGCCAACAAATACTCTGTTTCCTTCTTTCTTTACATCTGTAAAATCTCAAGTCCTCCTGTCACTATAAGGCTTTCCCTAACTTGAGCCCAAACTCTTCCTCCTCTTAGCATAATATTTATATTATTCAACTTGACTCTTGCTCATATACATTTATCTGGTTCTTTTTTCCTGTGCAAGCAATAAGTTTTCATCAACTAGTTTAATGCATCTACCAGCTCATATTTGTTATGGTATAACTTCATTGCTTTAGTTAGCACTTTTTGATAAAAGAACGCTATAGCTAACTAAATCTATAGATTAAATATAATCTCCGAGGTCAAGAAGCTTATAATTTAAGAGCGGACAATTAAACATTATTCTCCTTATTGCCAGAAAGCTGAAAAGTGAGCACGTGAAAGGTATGAAGTAAATAGTAGTGATATTTTCACAATTAAAACAAAATAAGTATAAAGGTTTACATTTGAAAGTTGTTGCTGTTTTTCAATCACTAAATTGTATCCACCTTTTTGCAACCCCATGGACTGCAGCAAGCCAAGGACAGGCTCCCCCGTCCTTCACCATCTCCCAGGGTTTGCACAAACTCATGTCGTTGAGTAGTCAATGCCATTCATCTCATCCTCTCATCCTCTGCCGCCCCCTTCTCCTTTTGCCTTCAGTCTTATCATCAGGGTCTTTTCCAATGAGTGGGCTCCTCACATCAGATGGCCAGAGTATTTGAATGTAAGAGAATATAAAAACATACCCACACGGGCAAAATATTTTGGTTCTTGGCATTAGACATGTATTTAGTTATAAAAATAGCATCTATGTGGTTTAAACCTACAATTTCTGAAACCCTTGGATGGAAATTTGATTTGGTTTGTAATGTTGTCTTTGGGCATCCCAGTACTAGGGTGTTAGAAAGGGCTTACAATAGGGTGTGAATTGTGATAGGATTTGGGTTTTGGTTGGGTGATTTGGGGACTGGCCCAAGGAAGCAAGGGTTTTGCATTGAGTAGGCTGCTCTTAGGCAGCAGGGATAAGTCCAACTGAGTATCTCAATAACTCTTACCTCTAGAAAGGACAGACTAGAGTAAAAACTAAATTATAACTGATAAGGATGTATCAGTTAATCATTCATATTATCCCTGGGAGGGGTCATTTGGTATTTTGTATCCTGGAAAATATTTATATTTTATTTTCATTCAGACATGAATACAGAGTGCTCTAGTTTTTGTCTTGATCCATCAGGGTCACAGAAAGGTCTTTTTTAATGTTGACATTCTGTGCAATTATTTTAGGAGAACAACAAAGTCTAGCTGAAGTACCAGCTAGCTCCTGGATATCACGGACTGCTTTTTTCTTTCTCAATAATGCAGTTTAAAAGAATGAACATTTTCACTGATAGAAAATTTTCTTGATAAATGCTGCACATGAAATTCCAGTATGCTCAGGAGTAAATTAGGCTTTATCTTCGAGGTAGAGATAGAAGGTAATTTTGGATGTGAGAAACAGAGGCATTTATTTGAATATATATATGTACAATATATATTCATATATAAAATTCACAAATAGTTGCTATTTAAGTGTTGAGGCTGTAATTTTCTTTTGTTTTTGTTAAACACTGGGTAAAAATGAGAGATTCTTTATAACTTTAAAGACCTTATAATATAATTCTATATTTAAAATTCCTTTTTTCATGTAGCCTCTTAGATGAATTCATTCAAGATGTGAAAACAACCAGTGATTGAGTCAACAGACAAAAAATTAGCACTTTTGTTTTAGTGGTATCTTATAAATTAGCCATAGAAAATAAATTATTTCTAAAGGCATCTTGTTATTTTGATGCTTGCAATTAAGTCTAGTATTGTATTTGTGTAGTCTAGGTTATTATTCTGACATTTGGAATGAGAAAACTAAGGCAGAAAGCTGTTATGTATTTTGCCTTAAGATGCAGTGATCCAACAACAATCTATTATTGATTTGTTTTATATGCTCAGACCTTTTTTACATTTCAGTTTTTAAAAGAGAAAGACATTTCCAAAATATCACCATCACAAACAACTAGCCCAATTGGTATGATAGAAAAATAACTCTGTACCTATAGAACCAAAAATAAATATAATTTTCTGTGTTTCATATTCATAAAATAAATATAATTTTTTGTGTTTCATATTCATATATGTACAAAACAGCATATACATATTTAAAATTTAATTATAAAAATTGCATATTTCCTTTGAAAGGACATATATACTTTTACAACTTGATGCTGTTCATTATGTATTGTATGTTGTGCTTGAAAGCTTAGAAATGATTGCGTTTTCCTGGACCCAATGATTTGATAAACATTTTCACATTTTTTTCAGTACATGTAGAAACATATTTTGCTAGTTCCTCTCATGCAATACCATGTACCCTGTGTCCTCAAAAAGGTTGATTTTAAAATCAACAGTGTACTGTTTTAAAATAAAAGCATTTAGGATGAAAATAATCATTTTAACTTTGGAAAAATTCTAGAATTTTAATCATTTATATGTTTTCAAATTTCTAAAATTTTTCAGTTAAACATCCGTGCTCTAAAATATGTCAATACTATTAACATTTTATGTGTTGTGTGGGCCAAAGAACTTTACCATAGTACATTTTTAATGCTTTAAGTAGCATTGTTGATGTTGTTTGCTGGTTTGATTTTTGTTGTGTACTTACAGTATGTCATTGTTCTTCATTAATAGTTCAGTATTCTATTTCTTTGGCAAATGATTGAAGGCAAAAAAAGAAGGGGTGGCAGAGAAAGAGATGGTTAGATAGCATCACAGACTCAATGGATATGAATATGAGCCAACTCTGGGAGATAGTACAGGCCAGGGGAGCCTGGTGTGTTGCAGTCTATGGGGTTGCAAAGAATTGGGCATGGATTAGTGACTGATAAATAATAACAAATACTTTTTCTTTGTGATGGGTCTTCTTGTTTCTTTCTTCCCAATATTTTTACTAAAGGCATTCGAGAAGTAGTAAAATTGCATTTCAGGATTTTGTTTTTTCTATATACACTTAGAAAAATTGGCTGTAGCAAACATTTTCAGATATCCAATCCAGAAGAAGCTGTAGGCTCTTTAAGGCAGAGATGGTCTTTCAGACAGATTAAGTGGCTTATTCTATATATGTCAACTTGATCCTGTTGGTTGAATACATTTTTCTGATTATTTATATCATGATGATTTTCCATGAAATGGTTATACCTTTTAACACAAGTCTTAGCAATGTTTTTTTTTTTGGACCTGTATCCCTAGGCAAGGGAAACCAATGGGACTAATTAAATTTAAAAGATTTTGCACGGCAAAGGAAACCATTGACAAAATGAAAAAGACAACTTGCTGAATGAAAGCAAATATTTGATATGATGTGACTGATAAGGGGTTTAGTGTCCAAACTATATAAACAGTTGATATAATCCACTCTCAAAAAAACCCCAACAACCTGGTTAAAAAATGTTCAAAGAACCTGAATTAACATATATCTGAAGAAAACACAGATAGCCAATGGGACATGTAAAGATGTTCAGCATTGCTAATCAGAGAAATGCAAATAAAAATCACAATGAGATATCGCCTAACATCTATCAGAATGATCATCATTAAAAAACCACAAATAAACACTGGCAAAGATGTGGATAAAAGCAGATCCTCTTTTTTTTTTTTTAATTTTTTTCATTTATTTTTATTAGTTGGAGGCTAATTACTTTACAATATTGTAGTGGTTTTTGTCATACATTGACATGAATCAGTCATGGATTATCCTCTTGTACTATCAATAGGAATGAAATTGGTGCTGTCACTGGGGAAAACAGTATGAAGGTTTCTCAAAAAGACAAAAGTAGAATTACCATGTGTCCCAGTCATCCCACTCCTGGGTATATATCTGACGAAAATGAAAACACTCATTCAAAAAGATATGAGTATTCTAATGCTCATAGCAGCATTATTTAATGTAGCCAATATATAAAATCAACTTGTGTCTATCAACAGGTGAATGGGTAAAGAATATGTGAGACATATATACACACATACACACACTGAAAGTTAGACAGAGAGGGACTAATTTTGTCATTTGTAACAACATGGATGGACCTGTAGGGGTATTATACTTAGAGAAGTAAGTCAGAGAGAAAAAAGACAAACACTGTGTTGGCACTTGTATGTGGAATTTAAAAAATAAAACGAATGAATAAATAAAACAGAAAGAGACATAGATATGGAGATCAAACTAGTGGTTACCAGTGGGGAGAGGTTTGGAAGAAGGAGCCATATAAGGGAATGGGATTAAGAGGTGTAAACTACTAGGTATAAAATAAATAAGATACAAGGATATAATGTATAGCACAAGAATAGAACCAATATTTCATAATAACTTAATGGAGTAGAATTCATAAAAATATCTATCATACATCAAATATACAACATTAAAAAAGTTTAGAAAGATTCAAAAAAGTAGAATTAGAACTGTAATAATTCTGTATAACAGAATTCTTGCATAGTTATATACTCATTTTATTTTAGTTTTTATCAAATATAATTTTTTTAAATATTTAGAATATATATTGCACTATTACAATTAATGAAATATGTCTCAATTGCTATAAACAATGGAGTGATTATCAAATCTTTACTACTTTCAAGAGAAGTCCTTTTCTTTTTCTCTTCTCCCTTTTCTCCATCTTCCCCCTATCTTTTTTCTCTCCAAGAGAGTTCGATTAATGAGTTTACATTAAGGATCCCAGCAGAATAGTACAATCTATTTCTTCTTCTTTTCTGAACAGTGAAAACATCTTTCTGCTTTGCTAGTTTTATGCTGTAAGATTTACAAGGGCACAAACTTATCTGGTGGGAGATCCTGTAGAATCTTAATTTTGAGTGATATATTAAAATCAGATGGCTATTAGGTTCTGCATTCATTGGCCAGAAACCTTGAGAAGAAGAGTAGGAATGGAACGACTAACATCAGAACTATAAAAATAAATGGTTTGTGATAAAGATGATAATTTAGTAATGGTCATGTTGCATTTAGGTTACAAGTAGACTCAACCACTTTCCTGGTGGAGCAGATGGTAAAGAATCTGCCTGCACTGCAGGAGACCCACGTGCAATCCCAGGATTGGAAAGATCCCCTGGAGGAGAGAATGGTAACCCACACCAGTATTTTTGCCCAGAGAAATCCATGGACAGCGGTGCTTGGTGGGTTATAGTCCATGGAATCACAAAGAGACAGACACAACTAAGCAACTAACACACACACATACTCAGGTGGACATGGATAACCATGGTGGTGATTTTTGTCTAGATAAATGTTGAACCTTTTGAATCAGATAAATTTGCTCAATTAGAGTAGAAAGAAAATTGCAGAAAAAAAAGTCAAGAGATATTGTACCAGGTATTATTATTAGATACCTAGCTGGTATCAGATAGACAAGGAACTGATTCATAAAAAACAGTGACTGCTCACATAGGGAATCAGTCACACAAAGAGTACGCATGAAGTATACTACAACTCTGGCCATGTGAGCTCCAGACATTAATCTTAGGACAAGAGGAATTTAAAATGTAGGTCGTTGTACTTTGACCTTAAACTTCAGAACACAGCTTAACTTGGTATGCAAAAAGGACTAAGGTGAGAAAAGATCTTTGTATGTATGCATTTCTTTGTGTGTATTATTTTCTAAGAAAAGTTTCCCTTCGATTATTTAGAGTGCAACTGTGATCAGAAAACTAATGTGTGAGATTCTCACTTTCAGCTGTTAGTAACAGTTGACAGGCACCAGGTCAGCTGCCTCCAAATCTGTTCTTGTTTGATGTTATTTTGAGGTACATTCAGAGCCAAGTAATCTCTTGATTCTTGTATTTATACACAGGATCTCAGTGTCATCCCCCAAAATTTCAGAATGGCTCTGGTCAACACCTTAGACTCCTGGATGCAAACAAAAGATTCTCCGATAGAAAAGAAATGAAAAAAAAATCAAATTAATAAGTTTTCACAATTTAAAAAGGATATAATACAATATAAAAACAGTATCTTGGCCAGAAAATATGATAAAGTGAATTTTGCATTGATTTCAGAAAATGCTACTTATACTCAAGTACAGTAGAAAGGAACCAAGTTAATCAGTAGACAAAATTCTAGTCTCTTGAAAGTTTTTGAACATCATAGGAAAACTATGTACTGGGATATATGCTGTTGCTAAAAAAAAAAACAACAAATAGAGCAAATCAAATACAGGTGATAAACATGCTACTGCTGGCTTCCACAAGCTGAGAAAAGGGTTAAGTATTTGGTAAAAGAAATAGCTAGACTCTTAGAACACATACTTCAAAATCCACTGTCAATTTAGAAATTGGTTAAATTTGATTTTCGAGATGAAACAAAGTTGGAATTTGTTTGCAGTCACATTTCATGGGCTTAGTGAATTTTATAGCCATTTATATATCACTAATTACACAGTGTTCAATAATACACCAGAGTACCAGCATTAAAAACATGAAATGCAGATGTTCATTGAAGGTTTTTGAATATTCTGGAGAGAAAAGAATAATATGTTGAACATAGTATTATTGGGGACTATCATTATATTATTATAGATTTCAGTACTTTGAAAGAATTTGGAATGCCTTAAATATATTTCTTGTAGCTCTAAAATTCACAACAGAAGGTTTCTTTAAAGCCAGCAATTGAAAAACAAATGTGTATAATTGCATATATAGAATATCATATATGCCATTATCTTTACATAATTCTATTCATTAAAAGAAATTCAAAGGTGCTCCTATAATCAATGAGGGTTACACAGTCAGTGAACTCCAGGCCTTGAGGAACATATGCACCACTTTATTCTCTGTCCACTCTATCTACTATACCTTTCTGGGATATAATTACCTCCTCTTTATTTTCCAATTTAGATGTCATTACTGGACCTAATGGGGAAGGCAATGGCACCCCACTCCAGTACTCTAGCCTTGAAAATCCCATGGATGGAGGAGCCTGGTAGGCTGCGGTCCATGGGGTTACTAAGAGTTGAACACGACTGAGCGACTTCATTTTCAGTTTTCACTTTCATTCATTCCAGAAGGAAATGGCAACCCACTCCAATATTCTTGCATGGAGAATCCCAGGGATGGGGTAGCCTAGTGGGCTGCTGTCTATGGGGTCACACAGAGTCGGACATGACTGAAACGACTTAGCAGCAGCAGCAGCAACTGGATCTAAAATTAAAAAACTGCCATTATACAGAGTGAAGTAAGCCGGAAAGATAAAGACCATTACAGTATACTCATACATATATATGGAATTTAGAAAGATGGTAACGATAACCCTATATGCAAAATAGAAAAAGAGACACATGTACAGAACAGATTTTTGGACTCTGTGGGAGAAGGCGAGGGTGGGATATTTCAAGAGAACAGCATCGAAACATGTATATTACCTAGGGTGAAACAGATCACCAGCCCAGGTTGGATGCATGAGACAAGTGCTCGGGCTTGGTGCACTGGGAAGACCCAGAGGGAGCAGGTAGAGAGGGAGGTGGAAGTGGGGATCGGGATGGGGAACACATGTAAATCCATGGCTAATTCAAGTCAATGTATGACAAAAACCACTACAATATTGTAAAGTAATTAGCCTCCAACTAATAAAAATAAATGAAAAAAAAATTTTTTAAAAAATTGCCAACTTTTGTAAACTACATTTTTATCAGTATATCTTCATGAGTTAACTTATTCACAGATAACATAAATTTTATGCAAAAAAAATGCTTAAGTAGAAAAAGCATAGAATCTTCAAAGAGATAATATTTGATCTTATGTAACTATGTGGAAAATGTGAAGTATCCCATTCCATTTTAACTATAACTTTATATATAAGTACATATAAACATACATATCTTTATATCTTAAAAGATGCCATTATTTACTATTTCTTGGCAGTTATTTATTTTATTTTTTTTTACATAACAGATATTTAAAGCTCCATTTAGCACAGTTCTCTAGTAAGAATAAAATTAAGTACAGAATTAAAATGCTTACTGAAATATTTTTAAGGTGATTAAGTATTTTTTAATATCTAAGTATTTAAGGTGATTTTAAGGATTTATTTTTAGATGTCCCTTTTAAAATCAGCACTTAAGATAGAATTATTAGATATGTGAGATAAATTGTACTTCTTCTTTGATTATTAAGAAAGAAAAATCATACTTACATACTTAAACTTATATGTCATTCAGTCCAAGTTTTCTTTGTGTGAAATAAAGTGTTAGTTGCTCAGTCATGTCCAAGTCTTTGTGACCCCATGGACTATAGTCCACAAGGTTCTCTTTGTATACTGGGCTATGTTTTATTGCGGTAATATACTTAGTACTAATAGAACTTTGAGTAACTTTGTGAAAGAAATGTTGAATTAGATGTAGACATGGAAAATTTTATTACAGCTAATTATACAAATGGAAAAGTCCAAAATGTTTTCTTTATATGCCTGTCTAATTTTCAAAATAATACAACTGTGAAAAAGCTGAAGCATTTAACTGCTTCATGAAAAATCAGCATATTATTTATATTAAAATTTAAAAATTGCTAAGTTAATAAGTTTAATTAAAGCTCAATTAACATTACGTGAAGGAGAAGGCAATGGCACCACACTCCAGTACTCTTGCCTGGAAAATCCCATGGATGGAAGAGCCTGGTAGCCTACAGTTCATTGGGTTGCTAAGAGCCGGACACGACTCAGCGACTTCACTTTCATTTTTCACTTTCATGCATTGGAGAAGGAAATGGCAACCCACTCCAGTGTTCTTGCCTGGAGAATCCCAGGGATGGGGGAGCCTGGTGGGCTGCCGTCTATGAGTTCTCACAGAGTCGGACACGACTGAAATGACTTAGCAGCAGCAGCAACATTACATGAAAAAATTGCAAATAGTATAGACTACAACCATACAATAAAGGAAAAAAAAAAAAAAAAAAAAACTCTCAAAGAATAGTGTACCTACTTAAGTAGTAGTAACTCTTATTTTCTATCCTTAGTTTCTACTTGAATATCCAAATGCCATAGAAAAATGAAGAAGATAGAATCCCAACATACTGCCTACCACCACAGTATGTATACTATGAATGTTTGCTACTGAGATGGTGGGTCATCATCTGTGTTAAGCACCTTTAGCTTCAACAAACGAAGAACAACCCTATAGTCACAATCATCATGAAACATTTGTTTTCACTACCAGGGAAGTTTTAATGAAATATTCTATTATGAATAAATAAATAAAAGTAGAAAATCAGTGTGATTGAGGAGAATTCAAAGACAAGCCATAAACTGGTTGAAATCCTTGCAAAACACATAACCTAATAAAAGACTGACTTTCCAAGCACAAACGGATAAAAAATTTGGTGTTGTCTTCAAGGATTGTGGACTTGAGTGAAAGTATCTCTCAAAACATAAAATAAATTGATGTGAGTATAGAGATACAGAACCCTCCAATGAAAACCAAAAAATAAGTAAGCTTGTAAAACAAAGCCCACCAGGATGAATTTGCAAAAGCAAACTTAAAAACAATGAAGTGGTTCAGTATCATGGAAAATAACAATCTCAAGGAAAAAAGTGTATCTTTACCCTCAAGGAATCAGATATGATATGTTTTTTAAAAATCCTAAAACATTTTGAGGAAAATATAGAGGAAAATAAAAACCTCAGTAACCATTTGTCTAGAGACAATAAAAAAGACCTTAGAAAATTATAAAATAATGAGAGATTTATTTAGAACACAATATGGAGAGATTAAATAAACTTAACTGTGAAAGGAAAATTAACAGAAGTTTTAGCAGCACAAGCATCACCTGAATGGATTTCCAGAAGTAAAAATGTAAGCATAATGGAGAATGAATGGTCAAAATGTTATAACTGAGAATTTTGCAAAATCAAGGCTTATACATTCCTTATAAGAAAAGGGTAAAAACCCAGACTAAGGAGATTAGTAATGTATCAGAAATATAAATGAGGAAAGAGCTCTTAAGAGATGAGCAGCAAGGTATTTTGATCTGTAAACTGTACATTAGGCCTAGGTGACTTGACTTACTAAGTGCCCATAATTATTGCTCCTGTGGTAAATTTGCTTTTTCACTTTGGCAATCACATGACTGGGAATATTCAAAATCATGAGGTAACAGTTCTTTGACCCTCTTCTCTGTTCTAAGCTCATAAAAGCTACACCAACTATGAAATTTAGGGCATGTTTGGGCATAAGAACAAAGGAAGTGATGGCTAGCTGAATCAAGTCAATGCTAATTGGTCACATAAAAATAAACAGAAATAAAAATAACCCTGGTCCAAGATAAAATATTTGTTTTTCTAATTCTGAAAACAGGGCCAGAGCAGAGTAAGCATAAAAGCAGTGTTTACGTACACATGTTGAAGAGAAACTACAAATTCAGCAAGGATAAAGAGAAAAATCATAAGAAGAGAGAAATTATACAATAGTTTTTTGCATTTCTTTTTCTTGGGGATGTCCTTGCTCCCTGTCTCCTTTACAGTGTCACAAACCTCTGTCAATAGTTCATCAGGCACTCTATCAAATATAGTCTGTTAAATCTATTTCTCACTTCTACTGTATAATCGTAGGGATTTGATTTAAGTCATACCTAAATGATGCAGTGGTATTCCCTACTTTCTTTAAGTCTGAATTTGGCAATAAGGAGTTCATGATCTGAGCAACAGTCAGCTCCCAGTCTTGTTTTTGCTGACTGTACAGGACTTTTCCATCTTTGGCTGCAAAGAATATAATCAATCTGATTTCAGTGTTGAGAATCTGGTAATGTGCATCTGAAGAGTCTTCTCTTGTGTTGTTGGAAGAGGGTGTTTGCTATGACCAGTGCATTCTCTTTTCAGAACTCCATTAACATTTGCCCTGCTTCATTCTGTACTCCAAGGCCAAATTTGCCTGTTACTCCAGGTGTTTCTTGACTTCCCACGTTTGCATTCCAGTCCCCTATAATGAAAAGGACATTTTTTTGGGGGTGTTAATTCTAAAACGTCTTGTAGGTCAAAAAAGCAAAATGACTGTCTGAGCAGACCTTACAAATAGCTGTGAAAAGAAGAGAAGTGACAAGCAAAGGAGAAAAGCAAATATATACACATTTGAATTCAGAGTTCTAAAGAATAGTGAAGAGAGATAAGAAAGCCTTCCTCAGCGATCAGTGCCAAGATATAGAGGAAACAATAGAATGGGAAAGACTAGAGATCTCTTCAAGAAAATTAGATATACCAAGGGAACATTTCATGCAAAGATGGGCTCACTGAAGGACAGAAATGATATGGACCTAACAGAAGCAGAAGATATTAAGAAGAGGTGGCAAGAAAACACAGAAGAACTCTACAAAAAAGATCTTCATGACCCAGATAATCACAATGGTATGATCACTCACCAAGAGCCAGGCATCCTGAAACGTGAAGTCAAGTGGGCCTTAGAAAGCATCACTATGAACAAAGCTAGTGGAGGTGATGGAATTCCAGTTGAGCTATTTCAAATCCTGAAAGATGACGCTGTGAAAGTGCTGCACTCAATATGTCAGCAAATTTGGAAAACTCAGCAGTGGCCACAGGACTAGGAAAGGTCCGTCTTCATTCCAATCCCTAAGAAAGGCAATGCCAAAGAATGCTCAAACTACCGCACAATTGCACTCATCTCACACGCTAGTAAAGTAATGCTCAAAATTCCCCAAGGCAGGCATCAACAATATATGAACCGTGAGCTTCCAGATGTTCAAGCCGGTTTTAGAAAAGACAGAGGAAACAGAGATCAAATTGCCAACATCTGCTGGATCATCGAAAAAGCAAGAGAGTTCCAGAAAAACATCTATTTCTACTTTATTGACTATGCCAAAGCCTTTGACTGTGTGGATCACACTAAACTGTGGAAAATTCTGAAAGAGATGGAAATTCCAGACCACCTGACCTGCCTCTTGAGAAATCTGTATGCAGGTCAGTAGACAACAGTTAGAACTGAACAGGGAACAACAGACTGGTTCCAAATAGGAAAAGGAGTACGTCAAGGCTGTATATTGTCACCCTGCTTATTTAACCTATATGCAGAGTACATCATGAGAAACGCTGGGCTGGAGGAAGCACAAGCTGGAATCACGATTGCTGGGAGAAATATCAATAACCTCAGATATGCAGATGACACCACCCTTATGGCAGAAAGTGAAGAGGAACTAAAAAGCCTCTTGATGAAAGTGAAAGAAGAGAGTGATAAAGTTGACCTAAAGCTCAACATTTAAAAAACTAAGATAATAGCATTCAGTCCCATCACTTCATGACAGATAGATGGGGAAACAGTGGAAACAGTGTCAGACTTTATTTTGGGTGGCTCCAAAATCACTGCAGATGGTGAATGCAACCATGAAACAAAAAGAGGCTTATACCTTGAAAGAAAATTTATAACCAACCTAGACAGCATATTAAAAAGCAGAGACATTACTTTGCCAACAAAGATCCATCTAGTCAGGGCTATGTTTTTTCCAGTAGTCATGTATGGATGTGGGAGTTGGACTATAAATTAAACTGAACACTGAAGAATTGATACTTTTGAACCATGGTGTTAGAAAAGACTCTTGAGAGTCCCTTGGACTGCAAGGAGATCTAACCAGTCCATCCTAAGGGATATCAGTCCTGAATATTCATTGGAAGGGCTGATGTTGAAGGTGAAACTCCAATACTTTGGCCACTTGATGTGAACAGACCCATTAGAAAGACCCTGATGTTAGGACAGATTGAAGTCAGGAGGAGAAGGGGATGACAGAAGATGAGTTGGTTTGATAGTATCACAGACTCGTGGGCATGAGTTTGAGTGAACTCCCAGAGTTGGTGATGAATAGGGAGTCCTGGCTTACTGTGGTCAGTCCCTAGGGTCACAAACAGTCAGACACAACTGAGTGACTGAACTGAACTGAACGCTGCAATCGTTTTAAAGATTAAACTGAAAAAAATTTAGATTAGCAATATATCTTGCATCAGTCACAAAAAATCATGATTAATGATAAAACTGAACATACACATAAACACACACAAAGAGAACTATAAGCTTGAACTGCATAACCAGATTGAATATCATTAATTTTTCTAGGATCATATAGTTGCATAAACATTATAACAATATATACACACACAAATTTAATGATAATTCATTTTAGCAGGAATGTAAGTGAACACAGAAGAGTAGCAAAGCAAAGACTTTTGAGATTAACTAACAATATATGGGTCCTTGGTGGCTCAAATGGTAAAGAGTCTGCCTGAAATGCAAGAGACCCAGTTTTGATCCCTGGGTTGGGAAGATCCCCTGACAAAAGGAATGGCAACCCAGTCCGGCATTCTTGCCTGGAAATTTCATGGAGTCCCTATAAATTCCTCTAAAGTCCTAAATTCCTGTAGTCTATGGGGTCGCAAACAGTCAGACACCACTGAGCAACTAACAACAGAATATATAGAATCAAGTGATCACATGTCTAGGCTGAAGTCTTTAAACATGTAAACATCTCTGTAGTTCATACTGAAATGTATCAACTAATAAAGTAGTCCTGCCACCATAATGCCCTGACTGTAACTTCAATCTCTTACTTCAGTGTGTGAGGCCATAGTGATGAAGGAAATGAGAGTCCTATTTTCCGTCTATCCCTACCATGGTTCTAGGAATTTGTGAATCCTTTTTTTTTTTTTCCTTCACAGATATTATTCCCTTTCATTGGCATATGTAGACATAAATTCCAATTATCTTTTATGTCACTGTAAAATTATCTCTTAATTATAATGTTAGCTGATGAATTGACCTTGCCATTTTCCTCAGTGCTATTGATGTTTAAATACTAACATTTAAAGAGAAGTTAGTTTCTAGTGGCCACAAAAAGGCTAATTTTAATGATTAAAAAATAGTTTTTAGTATCCAAACATGCTTAATTTTTAACCCATAGTGGACAAGTAAATATATACTATACATTGCTTTGATAGTTGCATAATTTATTTCAATATTGAAATCTTTAGACTGGAATAGGTGAGTAAATCTGACATGAAACTAGTGATTATAAACACTTGTTGGTTATTATGAAATTAAACACTTGGAAACATATTTTTTCCACAATTACCTTTATCAACATATGCAATTTACTTATTCTAAAAAAAGAGCAAAAATAGACAATTAAATTAACCTGCTGAAAAATAAAGTCAGGCATTTTGTTCATTTATGGCTAGAGGCATACTACATATCTATTTACTGACAACTTAATATATGACTGCTGCTGCTGCTGCTGCTAAGTCGCTTCAGTCGTGTCCGACTCTGTGTGACCCCATAGACGGCAGCCCACCAGGTTCCCCATCCCTGGGATTCTCCAAGCAAGAACTCTGGATTGGGGTGCCATATCCTTCTCCAATGCATGAAAGTGAAAAGTGAAACTGAAGTCGCTCAGTCGTGTTTCCCTTTGTGTTTGATCTTCATTAGTTTGATTAATATGTGTCTTGGTGTGTTTCGCCTTGGGTTTATCAGTTTGGGAATCTCTGGGTTTCTTGGACTTGGGTGGCTGTTGGTCCTTTAATGGACCAGAACCTGGTGGTCTGTGGTCGACATTAAGAAAGTAAGATAGAGAAAGAGGCTGATAGCGCTTGTTGGTCCTTTAATGGACGGTAACCTGGTGGTCGGAGGAGTAAGAGAGAGAAAGAGGCTGATATCCCCTGGTTTACGCGGAAAGCCAATAGAGTCCTGTTCTTAGGGCTCGCGCTGCTGCATGTAGGCACCGGGCGCCCTCTTGAGTGGGTGACGGTGCAGCGCGCCTTCTCGAGAGGGGCTTAGAAGCCCGGGCAAGAAAGTGAGCTCAGCGGGCCTCCGCGCTCCAAGGAATTAGCCAGAAATAGAGAGAGAGAGAGAGAGGAGAGAAAGGAAGGAAGGAAGAAGGGAGGGAGGGAGGGAGGGAGGAAGGAAGGAAGGGAGGAAGGAAGGAAGACAGACAGACAGATGGGAACGAAAGCTCTGATGGAGCAAAGGTGTTTTAGTCAACATGGCGTGGGCATATATACTGTCTTACAATGTGGTTAGTCTCAGCAAAGACAAAGATTAAAATTCCAGAATTTTAAAACATAAGATGATCCCTAACAAAGAGAGGGAGTTGCAAATAATCACCTTTTACCATTTGGCTCATAAAAAGGAAGAGGGCACTTCTCACTGTAATGAGAAATTCCTGGATTCCTCAGCCCCTGGAAAGGCAAAGGCGTGCCTCTCCTCTTAATTCCTGAATATTCAGGAATCAATAAGGGCCAGAGGGTTACTGACAGATCCAAAACAGCACACAGGAAGCCTCTTGTTAAATGCTTCCTGACAGGTGGCTATTTCCTTCCCCATTTTAGGGAAGTTTTCAACTATTATTTGTCTCCTCAAGTATTTTCTCTTTTTGCCTTCTTCATCTGGGACTCCTATGGTTCAAATGTTGGTTTGTTTAGCATTGTCCCGGAGTTCTCTGAGGTTGTCCTCATTTATTGTAAGTCTTTTTTTTCTCTTTGCTTCATTTATTTCCACCATTCTATCTTCCACCTCACTTATCCTATCTTCTGCCTCAGTTATTCTACTGTTGGTTCCCTCCAGAGTGCTTTTGATCTCAGTTATTGCATTATCCATTATTGATTGACTCTTCTTTATTTCTTCTAGGTCTTTGTTAAACATTTGTTGAATTTTCTCAATCCTTGTCTCTAGTCTATTTGTCTGTAATTCCATTTTATTTTCAAGATATTGGATCATCTTTACTATCATTATTCTGAATTCTTTTTCAGGTAGACTCCATATTTCCTCCTCTTTTGTTTGATTTGGTGGGCATTTATCATGTTCCTTTACCTGATGAATATTTGTCTGCCTTTTCATTTTGTTTAGGTTGCTGTGTTTGGGCCACCCTTTATGTAGGCTGGAAGTTCATGGTTCCTTTTTATTGTGGAGCCTGTTCTCCATGGGTGGGGCTGGACTAGTGGCTTGTCAAAATTTCTTGGTTAGGGGAGCTTGTGTCTGTGTTCTGGTGTGTTGAGCTGGATCTCTTCTCTCTGAAGTGCAATGAAGTGTCTAGTAGTGAGTTTTGGGGTGTCTGTGGGTTTGGCATGGCTTTGGGCAGCCTGTCTTTTAATGCTCAGGGCTGTGTTCCTGCTTTGCTGGAGAACTGACATTGTATGTCTTGCTCTGGAATTGCTAACTCTTTGTTTGAGCTTATTTTCAGTGTAGGAATGGAGGCTTTTGGGTGAGCTCTTGTCTATTAATCTTCCCTGGAATCAGGAGTTCTCTAATACTCTCAAGTTTTGGAGGTAAGCCTCCTGCCTCTGGCTTTCTGTCTTATTCTTACAGTAGACTCAAGACTTCTCCATCCATACAGCACAGATGATAAAACATCTAGGTTAATGGTGAAACAATTCTCAACACTGAGGGACACCCAGAGAGGTTCACAGTTACTTGGAGAAGAGAAGAGGGAGGAGGGAGATAGAGGTGACCAGGAAGAGAAGAGGGGGAATCAAAAGGGGAGAGAGAAATCTAGCCAGTAATCAGTTTCCTAAGTGCTCTCCACAGTCTGGAGCACCCAGAGAGATTCACAGAGTTAAGTAGAGAAGAGAAAGTAGAGGGAGGAGATAGAGGTGACCTGGGGGAGAAAAGGGAAACTCAAAAGGGGAGAGAGCAATCACACAAGTAATCACACCCCTAAGTGAAAATGGATACTGAAGATTAAATTCTTAAAGGTACAGAATTGATAACAAATACCAAAAAGCAAAGATTAGAAATCTAGAGTAGAGGTTAGACTCTCAAAAATAGAATATTAGAAATACAAAACAAAATCAATCACAAAGTGTTAAATATATATATATATATATATATATATATATATATATATATATGAAATTTGACTTAAAATAGGGTAATTTTTTTTGCAAGGTAATAGGTTATAAAAATGAAAATTAAAGAAGTAATAAAGGACTTAACATTTTTTTAATTAAAAGTGATAATAGTAAAAATATATGTAGGATTTTCTCTGGAGCTGTTGTGGGCAGTGTGGGGTCAGTTCAGTTTCAGATATTTCCTTGTTCCAGCTTGTACTTGTTCTCAAGGTCTATAAGCGCCCCCACCACACACCCAATGCTTAGTTAATGTTAACTGCAGTGTTTTAATTTGTTGCCCCTGTCCCTTCCAGAGCAGTTCTGTCTTTGTTCATTTTGGCTTCCTCTGTTTGCAAGTCTCTTCAGTGTCTAATTTCTGCCCTGACAAGTGGGGGGAAGGTGGTCACTTATTTAGGCTCACTTGTTCTGTTGTGTTGCAGAGAGGGAGGGACACTGCAAACAAACCTCGCTGACAAGTGTGGGGAGTGCGTGCAGTGTATGAACCACTCTGGGTTTGCCCCAGCTCATGGTGGCATGTGCTTCCTGGGTCTATAGTGCTCAGGCTCCAGAGTGCTCTGCAAGGGCACTTTCCAAAGCAGACCTTGCAGTTCATGCACTTCCCAGGTCTACGCCACTCAGATTCTTGGGCACTCTGCAAGGCACAGACAGCTGGGCGTGCATTTTGTGCACTTCCCAGGTCTTAGTATCTCAGGTGACCAGGTGCTCTGTGAGCACACTGTCCCAGTGGGCCGTGCGTCTTAATCACCTCCCTGGTCCAAGCCGCTCGGTTTCCTGGGCATGCCCTGAGAGCACAAGTCTCTGGTGCTCCGTGAGTCTCCTCTGGGGAGTTGATCCTGGGCTCTGACCCTCCTGACAAATGTCCCAGGAAGACGTGGTTAGCAACTGGGAGCCTGCTCACAGTTTGGGGGAGGATGCGGGTCTCTGGGGCCAAGATTGCAGCAGCTCCTTGCCTTCTGGCTCTGGCTGTAGCCTGCCTGGCTCTCTGCCTCTGGGGAGGGGGAGGGACCTGTCCGCAGTCGGCTAGCTCTCCTTTGGTATTAGCTCAATCCTTTGTTCTGTGAGCAGGCCAGGCTTCTAGTCAGACCTTTTGTGGGAAAGTTCTCTCTCTCTCTGGCCATCCCACATCTTGAGTTGCTTTCTCACATTTGCTCTCTCAGAATGTCCTTAGGGCATTTAGGCCTGGTCCTTACCCTAAGTACCAATTATGCAGTCCACAGCTCTCTGTCCAGTCCCCACTCACTAGTGGCGGATGTGAGCGTCTGGGCTACTTCTCTGCTGGCAGTTTTGGTTAGGCACAATTCTGTTATTGTTGTTGTTTTCTCTCCCAGTTATGTTACCCTCTGAGATCCCAAAATCCCCACATCCCATCTGTGAGAGGGTTTTCTCCTGTTTGGAAATTTCTCCTTCACAACTCCCTCCCCAGGATGGGTCTCTGTCTCTAACGCTTGTGTCTCTCTTTTTGTCTTTTATATTTTGTCCTACCTCCTTTCAAAGAGAATGGGCTGCCTTTCTGGGTGCCTGGTGTCCTCTGCCAGCGTTCAGAAGTTGTGTTGTGGAAATTGCTCAGCATTCAAATGAACTTTTGATGAATGTGTGGGGGAGAAAGTGGTCTCCCTGTCCTATTCCTCCACCGTCTTGGGACTGCACCCTTCTCCATCATTCTTGCCTGGAGAATCCCATGGACAGAGGAGCCCAGCAGGCTACAGTCCATAGGGTTGCAAAGAGTTGAACACAACTGAAGTGACTTGGTATGCCCACATGCAGTTTTATCTACATGTCATATGTTATCTTGATTTTATTTTTTACTTTTTCCATTCTTTTCAAACCATGTTAATATGATTCATGCTTTAAAATCTTTTGCTGACCATTATATATATATATATATATTTTTATTAGTTGGAGGCTAATTACTTCACAACATTTCAGTGGGTTTTGTCATACATCGATATGAATCAGCCATGGAGTTACATGTATTCCCCATCCTGATCCCCCCTCCCACCTCCCTCTCCACCCGATTCCTCTGGGTCTTCCCAGTGCACCAGGCCCGAGCACTTGTCTCATGCATCCCACCTGGGCTGGTGATCTGGAATACATTTTTCCTAATTCTAATAATGCTTAAAATTGACTAAAAAATTACTATAAATTATAATTTTGAGTACTCAATGAATTTTTGTTATTACTGTGCACTCAGTATGGATAATGTATGTATACATTATTGATTTTATTGTTTTGAATTGTCTTAAAATATATTAATGATTTAATAATCATTAAACTAAGTAATTTACATCTAAAAAGTTATACTCAGGCAAGTTTCTTTAAGAGTCAATGCTGAATTCAGCACATGCAGAGTTGTCTATGATTGTTAGTGAAATATCAGTGATATTCTAGTGTATGTTTAAGCCTTTATTATATATTGAACATCAACTTTTCCTTAGAGTTATCCCCAGTTTAATACATGTCTGAGTAAAGATGCAATTCAAATGTTCATGCAAGTTGGTTTATGAAAAATAAAGATGAAAAGGTTTTAACATTATAGAACTATTGATAATTACCTATAAACTTCTCCTTACTGTTCAGAACTGTCTTTTTATACAGAATATTGTGAAAATGCATTGTGTATTTTCTAGATAGTTTGACCTATATTCCTATTCAAGAATGATTACAGTATTTTTATAATTTATATTCTAATTATAAATGTAATTAGACTGCTGAGTTATTCACCAGTAGGAGGACTTGCTGAGAAGCACTCAGAGATCTAGACTCAATTGACTTGTATGTGAATACCTCCTCAGAGAGAAGAAGATTGTTTACCATAGAAGACTGAAAAATACATTTTTAGCAACTCTGATAAAATTGCTAAGGACAAAAGTTATAACATCTTTCTGGGCAAGAATAGTGCCAGGTGGAAAAAATAGGTGAAATAGAAAATAGAGCATTAAAATGTAGGTATAATTACATACCAGACTTGAAAAAGTAGCACAGTGATATGTGAAGTGAAACTGATCTTTCAGAGCCTGTGGCTATACATTGACTAAACATAATAACCCCAAATTCTGGTTTGATTAATGGAATAGATGCTAAAAACAAGTAGGGTGTATTTCACATAAGCTTCCTTCTTTCATGTATAAGGAAAACACTTGTTCAGCTGTTCCTCAAGGCTGTGTATAGCATAGGAGACAGATTCAGATATACATTAATTTGCAGCTGGCTGACAGTGTTTAAGCCATGGAGCTACATAACAAATTGATAGATATCAAGGAATTGGGCATGTTTTTGGTTAAGAAAGTTCTGTTTTCACAAGGTATTGGAATTCATGACCGTAGATGTTTATTTTCCTGAGAGACATTATTATGCTTCAGTAAGTATGTTGCTTCTAGACATGGTGATCAGAAATAAAAGGGAGAAAAATAAGCATCAGTTTGCAACATAAAACTTTTAGACTGCTATTCAGATTCAGCATGGGCCTATATGTTTGTATGTTTTCCACATATTACAGATGACCTACATGTTTCACACAAAAAAGTCAGTTTTATAACTTATGTTAGTTCTGGATTTTTACTGTTTTTACTAAATTTTTGCTATTAATAGCTTGGGAAATAAATATTTTAGAATGGAAGTGGAATAGCTACAGATTATATCTCAATTAAAACATTAGTGGCATTTTGGACAATCATTGGTTTTCTGGCATTGTCTTTCTCACCTCAAGATCACCAAAATAGGCCATGTTATAAAACAAAATGAAAAAAATGATAAAATTCATTTAAGGTGACATGATAATCTGAGTACTGGAAGTTCTGTAGTGATATACTGCTTGGGAGTTCAGTGACTGGTATTTGCATTCATTGTTTGGGAAAAACTACTTACAGAATAATATGTGTGTCAGCTGGTGGAAGAAGTTTATACTTTTCTTTTTCCTTATATAAAAAAATCACTTGCCTCAAAGATCATTTAATGGCATGAATAAACTCTACTCATATTTTTGTCTTAAGTTTTACATTACATTTATAAAAAATAAAATATTAGGGTGTATTTTGCATGCCTGTAGCCTGTCAAACTGATTTGGCAAGCATGTTCCATCAACTGATATTGTCTAATGGAACTCTTGTTAATGAAGAAAATATTGCTGATATTGTAGCTACTACACCTTTGGTCACCAAGCACTTGCAAAGTGGTCAGTGCAACTGGGGACAGATGTTTAATTTTTTTAACTTAAGTTTTCAAATAAGAAAGCCATGAGGGTCTAGTTGCTACCATTTTGAACCAGCATAGCTTTAGATTGAACACAAGATATTTGAATATGTGCTAAGCATACTCAAGAATGCCTAGCTGTCAATGTATTGGGAATGGCACATATAATCTTATTAATGATCTAGATCATGGGGAAAGCTATTAAGAATAGCATAAATGAGAACAGGATTATATTATACTTTTCATTATGCACCATGTTTTCTGAACATAACAAAACCATACTGTCATTAAATTATGTGATATAATAGCAACATGTAACCAGCAACAATGACTGAATCCATGACGCTTGCTACAAGTACAATAAAATGCCATCTGCATACTTTTTAATAGAGTTTCTGTTTTAATATATATTCTTTTTAGTCTATTCATGCATTGTGCATTTAATGACATTAGAATGATAATCATTCCAAATATAACAAAGGCATTAATGTCTATTAATCTGAGAAAGAAAAAAATTAATCTAGTTTCTATATTTAGGGAGATAACTGTTTGTCCTCACAAACATCCACATGCTTATTCTAGAGTACTACATTCTATTTTATTTGACAAATCATATTGGCATTCCAAATGCTGATCAAATGACAGATTTAAAGCGTGTGTTCATTTAATTATATTTGATAGTCTGTAACTACCTTTATTTCTGGCATTTTCACTATAAACTTTTCTGACAGATCTTTGTAAGTAAAATAACTAAGAAATGTTGAATGATTAAAAACACAAAAATATCTGTCAAACTGAATGGCTAACCGAGATTAAAATCCTGTATTTCCTTAGAGGAATGTCTTGGTATTTTGAACTAGGTCAGGGACATGGTAGGAGCATTTGGCCACTGTTTTTCTAAGACTACACTCATTGATACACTCTATTAATACTTCAGTACTACTTAGGATGCATTTTTAGATCTCATCAGAGTTCACAATAGTGAACTGTTTAGTGACCGATAAGGGCTATACTGAAAAGTGGTGGAAATACAACAGCATTAGATTATTTTCCAACTTTTATTGGTTTTCCTTTGTTGCTTTTACAACAGAATCAGACCTGATAAAATTTTATAGGACATAATTGTTATATATTAAAATAGAATATGTAATATGTAAATGTGGTCATAATTTAACTGTCTAGTTCAGTACTGAGACCTTAGAATACTGATCATTGTTCCTATCAGCTTGAGATAGGGTTTTTCCTTACTATGGAATACTGATCTGCCTTTTCTCAGAACATTTACTCTAGAAAACTGGTCATTGTGAATTCTTTAAGGGCTCTTTGAAATATATGTATGTCTTCTCTCCGTTTCTTGTCAGCTTGCAGCTAAGGAAATATCTTTCTCCAGTATGTGGGAACCATATCTTTCACCTGGAAACACCTAAAGAGGTATCACCCCTATCTTCAGTATCTTTGGGAAGATAGGAGCCTAGCTGGATGGATGCCAACTAGCAAACACAAGTGACCCTAATCAGGGAGAAAGACAATTGTAAACAAGGAAGTAACCCAATGTGATCTTTTGACACACCGCATTGATCAACCTTCCCCTGACATCCTCCAAAACTTCCCCACTAATTCAATGCTTACAGCCCCTCCTGTCCTAGCTTGCTTCCCTGCTGGCTCGGATGGTAAAGAATCTGCCTGCAATGCGGAAGACCCAGGTTTGATCCCTGGGTCGGGAAGATCCTCTGGAGAAGGGAATGGCAACCCACTCCAGTATTCTTGCCTGGAGAATTCCATGGACAAAGGAGCCTAGCGGGCTACAGTCCATGTCGTCGCAAAGAGTGGGACGTGACTGAGCAAGTGACACTTTCACTTTCACATTGTCCTAGCTTATGTGGAGAGTTCAGTTTGTCCTCTATTGCAGTAGTCTTGAGAAATGAAATATTTTCTGCCTTATCAGTAAATAAAGAATATCACAGCCATCAGTCGTTGCAGCCACCACCAATGATGAACTGGTGAGCCCTGAAGGGACTCAGGAAGAAACGAATACCTGCCATTTAGCAGCCATCAGACTGCAGTCTTGCCCTGAGGAAGCTCAGGGTGTGAAAACATAAGCTACTGGTCCCAGTTAGCTGAGGTGCATATCAAAAGGATGACTTCAGTTAGCCCAGGCTCTTGCATTTCCCCATACACAGAAAGTGCTAAATTCCTTAACTTGAGCTATCTGGTTCTCCTTAGTGAACAGTAATCTTTTGAGGCTCAGACTACCTGTCTTTTGTTGCAAAACTCTATGTAACCTGGCTCTTGTCCTTGCTTCCTCAAAGCAGTTCTCTCAGGGTTGCTTGAGATACTGCCTCCCAGCCTTGAAGTCCTAAAAATTCCCACTCAGTAACACATAACTCTCAACTTTCGGGTTGTGAATATTTTTTAAGTCGACAGTCTGAATAGTCTTCCTTGCTGAGATAACTTTTCATGCTGCAATTTTTGCCTTGATAATACATTTTTAAATTTTGATTTTCCTTTTATTCTTCATCATTTAGAAATGTGTTAAATGAAGGAATACAGCATATTCAGTGATTTCTCTTCTAATATAATATAAACTATAGCTTAATGTTAAAGTCAGCATATGTAAGTATCTTTGTGTATTCATTGACTACTGTATATACCTGTGTATTTAAATCCTACCTTAATGAAATCCACAGCTGAGTTCTCAGAGAAGGCTGTGCTTCTTGCTAGAAGCTTTAGGAAAGAATTTGCTCGCAAGCTCATCAGGCGGGAGGCTGAATTCAGTCCTGGGGTGGTGGTTGGGGGGATTGTAGAACTGAGGTCCCTATTTTCTTTCTGGCTGTCACCCAGGGGTCATTCTCATTTTCTAGGGGCTGTCTGCTTTCCTCAGTTTGTCATCCTTTTTTCCATTTCAAAACCAATAACATTGTGTCAAGTCCTGATGGTTTGGATCTCTCTGATCTCCCCCACGTGCCTCATCTTTCCTTCACTTTCTTCTTCCTTGTGTATCTGACTCACTTTTTTTTTTTTTTTCCTTTTAAGGGTGGAAGTAACTGTATTGGGCCAACCTGGTGTATCCTGTCTACACTACTAATTTAAATCCACCTAATAAATAAGCCTTAATTCCACATACAAAGTCCTTTCACATCAGTACCTACACTGATATTGATTAAATATTCAAGGTATGTGAATACTGAGAGAATACCTTTAGTTGCCTACTACAGTTAATAATACCCATTCACCAGGAAGGAGGGAGGCAATTTTATTTAAAAGGTACTAATTATTGGCTAGAATTTATTGCTTTGTACCTTAAAAACAGCATAGCTAATCATGGATATAATATAGAGGTAGCATTATATATAAAGTCAGCAAAGGCAACTAACTACACTGTCACATCACAAAATCCTTGATATGAGTAGGGAAGAGGATGTTTTACTCACATTTGGAACCAGCATAGGATTTAGTAATCTGCTTGATTATAAATATCTGTAAGGTTGATTTTATAATTTGATTTGTGATTTTGATGACTGCTCTGTGTATGGCAGTCAATTACGGTCTACGGGTAAGTAATACACATCCTTTTTCTTTTAGGCATAGGCCAGTGACTTTATGTATAATTTTAAAGGGTCATGTGTTATTGAATACAGGCACACCGATTTGTTGTGGATTGCTTTAAACCTGCATTACATATCCAGTTGTTTCAAACATTCCAGTTGCCTGCTTACCACAAAGCATTTCTAATCATCTACATATGGCAGAACTGGCCTTTGCTGTATGGTCAAACTACACATTGTCCCAGATTTAAATAAAAAATTCTAAAATACTATCCCTTTATTACACTGCATGTCTACATAATTTGGAAATGTGATTTTTTAAAAAACATGGCACAGTACCTGAGTTTTTCTTTTCTCTTGAATCTCTAAAAGTGAGGAACCAGGTCTGTGAAAAAAATTTTTAAGTTGAATGTTCACACATAAGAGGATTATGTACGTGTGTGTGTGTGTGTGTGTGTGTGTGTGTGTGTGTGTGTGTATAAGCTTTTATTGTCATGGCTTCTTGATATTTTCAGTTTTGTATTAGGTGCTTGGTTCAAACCTAGGAAAGGATAAAAATCACTCTTAACATGTTTCCTGAGATAGAGGAAACTGTTTATTGTAACATATTTTTAAAAAATCATTGAGTTCTAGTTAATATATGTAGTACTTGATTTGATAACACTATAGACAGAAATATTACATAGTCAAAGTTAATTACATTGATAATTTTATATTTTCGTTCTACTGAATGAAATTGAGATAATGAGTAGTTAATGCCAAGGGAATCATAAATCCTGATTAAAATGTGGTTTTTGTTCTTTACCCTTATCACACTGTTTATTTTTATGTATCTGATTTTAAGCAGACTTCACATTAGTTAATCACTTACCATTAGAGTATGTAAAAATGTTTTTATGTATTTTAGAAGCTAAAAATAAAATCTGTATATGATGGGATTGCTGTGTGCTGTGTTTAGTTATTCAGTCATGTCCAATTCTTTGTGACCCCATGGACTGTAGCCTGCCAGGCTCCTCTCCATGGGGATTCTCCAGGCAAGAATACTGGAGTGGGTTGCCATGCCCCCTTCCAGGGGATCTTCCCAACCCAAGAATTGAACCCAGGTCTCCCACATTGCAGGAGGGTTCTTTTCTGTCTGAGACACCAGGGAAGCCATGATGGGGTTAGAATATTATTTTAAAAATCATCATGCACTTAGTGCCAATTAGCTAGATTCGATAAGAATCTTTGGATAAATTGTTTTTATAGCATAGAACAAAATGCAAAACTGAATTATTTTTGTTCCTCATGTTATTCTCATTCATTTTAAAATTTCTTTTTTTTTTTTTTTTTCAGGTTATGCCTTGCTCAGTAAGAACTTTCGTCACCCTTCTGAACCAGCCTACTGACAGCAGGCAACTGTCGCTGAGAACAGAGTAAGACGCAAATTACGACATCATTGCAGTAAAATTTCTTATGAATATAAAGTATACTGTATTATTTATAGTTGATGATGACTGGACACTCTGAATGCCACCTTTTTCAAAGTACTCTGAGCCTATTTCATAGATATTAAGAGAATCAAACCTAGGTATTTATTAAACAAACACATACATAAATAAATGGATAGCACTCCTCCTTATTCTTAATTACACAAGGATTAATTTTGCCAGGGTATTTTCCTAAGGTGTTCTAATTTTGGTGATCTGATAACAATGGAAAAAGAAGAAAAAATAATAGGCCATACTGAACACAGCAGTTGAGTGCTGAACTTCAAATCCTAACCCCAAATGGACAGTATCCTTAAACTTCTAGATAATGTGCCAGATAAGAAAGAATTTTCTTAAGGTGAAAAGAGTCCGTGAGAGTCACGGAGCTCAATACTGAAATAGTATTTAAATATTACTCACCAGGGCTGCATATGCCATGTGTGAGGTATCACAGGTTGGATATAAATGAATAGGTGGTACACTGGTAAAGAATCCACTTGCCAATGCAGAAGACACAAGAGATTCAGGTTCAATCCCTGGGTCAGGAAGATCCCTTGGAGTAGGAAGTGACAATCCTCTCCAGTATTCTTGCTTGGAAAATTCCATGGATAGAAGAGTCTGGAGGGTTATGGCCCATGGGGTTGCAAAGAGTTGGACACAACTGAGCAGCTGAACACAACACAAATCTATAATGAATAATGAGTTGGAAATCAAAGCAAAGTTATTTTCAAAGTCTAATATTCAGTTCAGAATTCACACATGTCTCTTCAGTTGTATTCCTCTTTGCTAATAGATTTTTAAAAATTAGAATTATATTGTATTATTTGCAATATATTTACTTTGGAGTATTTTAAAAATTAAAATCCTCATCAATGAAGTAGTCCTTGACTGCTAATTGATATCTATCTTTTTACCATATGGTCCTAAAATTTGATAAAGCTCTTCCTTGATATGGATTCAAAGCTCATGCTGGATTATTATCTGATTCCATTTCAATTATATCAGCACTATTTTGAACTATATAAAGTTAGTAAAACATAAGATTTAGGAATTTAAGTCAGAGAAAATCACCTTAAAGATCTAGAGACCAAAACCTTCAGCTGAGTGTTCCAAAACCAGGTGCATTTTCATTTGAACTGAACAAAGTTTTGGTTCAGCCTGTACCCTCTTCCTTCAGATTGCCATGCTGAGCCAAAACAGTAACAGTATTTCTAGAAACTCCTCCAGGATGAATGTGATGGAGTAGATTCACGTGAAAGTGCAGAGTTCTGGCAGGTACACATAAAGCCAGCCTTTGAGAGGAGAAATAAGGTATCATTTTGAACCATTCTGGAGAAAGGAATGGCAATCCACTTCAGTATTCTTGCCTGGAGAATTCCATGGACAGAGGAACCTGGCGGGCTACAGTTCTTGGGGTCGCAAAGAGTCAGACATGACTGAGCGACTAACACTACTTGAACCATTCGCAATCATTGTTTTATCAACTATCTAGAAGACAGAAGATCGTCTAGAGGATGTAATGGGCTTGCTGCCTCTGGTAGTTAGTGGCCGAAATCCTTTGTCATTTATTCTGTAAAAATAAATTAACATGGTCAGTCTTGATCTTGAGTGCTATGGAGCGAGTGCTATGGAGCAAGCTACACATGATGCTTAACTAAGAAATGATTCTGGTACGTTATAGCTTGAAAACAAAAATGACTCTCACTGTATTTTACAAGTGTGTATACTCTTAATATTCAAGACCCTGCTTTGTCTTGAAAAGCATGTCCATATCATGGAGTGAGTGCAGGAATGGGCTGTAATGCTGTCTTCAATTTTTGATAATATATTTCACTGATTTGAACTCTACTTTTCTGAAAGCAAAATAGACTTTGAGTTGAATCTACCAGAATTTGAAAAGAGATTGTTATATTACTTGCCCAATAGTCTTAACACAAGTTCTATAAAAACTCTGAGCACCATTTCCCTCACCTGAAAATAAATGAGACCATACACTTAGCTTTCAAATATTTCAGATATGCAGATGACAGATATACATTATACTCATTAATATGTGTCCTCCAGTTGAGAGTCCCAAATGAGCCTTTTTTTTTTCTTCTTCTGGATCTATCTTTAAAGTGGATCCTCTAGTCTTGGGGATTTCAGGTTCAGCCATTCAATTCTTCCTAGGTGACTCATGGACTTCCTGCACATAAAAAAAAAATGATTGTTTTATTGCCACTAAGATGTTGCTAATTCATTTAGTTATTGTGAAAAACAACCAGTTTAAGTAAAAGTATTTAACACATGGCTAAGACACATTACAAATGTGTTATAAAATAACATATAGTGGACAAATACATATGTTTACAAACATCTACATTGTGTTCTTTAATGACCAATTTGACTATAAAATGATATTTAAAAATTAATTTATTTAGAAAATGCCCTGTTATTCTGAGCTTGATATATTAGGCACACAATGGCACTAGTAAGCAAATTGAAAAGCACTATATGTTGATGTGGATAAATACATACATACTAATTGCTTATTAGTGCCATTATCAGAAACAAGCACTAGACTAACTAGAGAATCAAGTAATGTGGAATATGTGGTAACTGGGAATTGAATTTCTCTTTTTATTCTGAATGTTATTTCTTTGCTTATTGTGGAGGAGGGCGGGGGAAGAATTTAGCTCTGGTATTGAAAATAGACCAATATATTGAAAACAAAATCCAAGAACTAATGCTTAGGAACAAATTACATTCCATGATAAAGTAAGGAAGAACGTATGCCAACAAAGAGCTGGGATGCATATTATTGAAGTGCGCAAAATTACTTCTTCATGAGGATTTTGTAAGAGTTGAATACTAATTTAGCCAGACTACAACAGGCAAATCGTATGTTAGATGAGAAATAGACACTTCAGTTTCATGAGTCATTGGCTTGGAAAACTGTCTTAAAGATATTAAGGAAGGAAAAGAAAAAGAAGAAAAATCACAATAAAAAATAGAATATCTATCACAAACTATGTCAGCAGGGGTGAAAAAATAGCATGATGCATGGAATCGGAGAAACAGAAAATCCAATTTGTCAGGAAGAACTTCTCTCACCTGGCACTTTTTTGACACAAAAAATTGCAACAACATTTTCTCCCTGAGTTAAGATCCCAGAACCTATGAAAGATAACGCAACAGTGAAACATTAGACAAGAAAGAGTTTATATGATTAAACTAATATTTTAAAGTTGTTATAACTTTCTCAGTAAAAGCTATTCATTATTTTCAATTATATTAAAGCAAAGTATTTAAATTTAAATAATTTTATCAATAGTGGTCAAATTAGATAGTAAAATAACTGTACAATTTAAAATAGAGTTCTTGAAATTTGGTATAGTGTTCTATGATTTAGATATAAAAATAATAAAGTCACTCTAATAAAGTATTTTTCTTCCCCTCATATTACAAATATGTACCATATAAAAAGCCTACACATACATATGTATGTATCCATATCAGCATATAGTGCTTTTCTATTTATTTTTGTTTATGTTAAACTTCATTTATTTATGATTAACAAATAAAAACTGTATGTATTTAAGGTAAACAATAAAATGTTTTGAGGTATATCTTGTATAATGAATACAAAAATCAAGCTAATTAACATATCAATAACCTCATATATAGTTAATATTTTTGTGTGCATACAGTGAGAAAACTTAAAATCTACTCACAGGAAATTTTAAGTGTACAATACATTGTAGGATATCATGTAACTCAGTAACAAAAAAACAATTTGATTAAAAAATGGGGAACGGACCTGAATAAACATTTGTCCAAAGAAAACATAAATGGTCAAAAGGTATCTTATGAGATGCTCAGCATCACTAATCATTAGGGAGATGCAGACCAAAATCACTGCAAGATCACCTTACTCCTTTTAGGGTGACTATCATTAAAAAAAAGAAAACAAAAAAACAGGTTTTGGTGAGGATGTTGGGGAAAAGGGAATTATTGTGTGCTGTTGATGATAATGAAAATTGGTTCTGCCATTAGGGAAAACAAGATAGAAGTTTCTTAGATGAATAAAAATAGAACTACCATAAGATGCACAATCCCACTTCTGGTTATATATCTAAAGAAAATAAAATCGGTATCTTATAAGAGATATTTTGCTCTCCCATCCTCATTGAAGTGTACTTAAAATAGGCAAGGTGTGGAAATAACCTGAAGTGAAGTGTAGTCGTTCAGTCGTGTCTGACTATTTGCGAGACCCCATGGACTGTAGCCTACCAGGCTCCTCCGTCCATGGGATTCTTCAGGCAAGAATACTGGAGTGGGAGTGGGTAGCATTTCCCTTTATCAGGGGATCTTCCCAACCCAGGGATCAAACTCAGGTCTCCCACATGGCAGGTAGATGCTTTACCAACTAAGCCACAAGGGAAGCCCAAGAATATTGGAGTGAGGAGAGCGAAAAAGCTGGCTTAAACTCATCATTCAAAAAACTAAGATCATGGCATCCAGTCGCACTCCTTCATTGCAAATACACAGGGAAACAATGGTAACTGTGACAGACTTGATTTTCTTGGGCTCCAAAATCACTGCAGATGGTGACTGCTGCCATGAACATAAAAGACATTTGCTCCTTGGAAGAAAAGCTATGAGAAACCTAGACAGCATATTAAAAAGCAGAGACATTACTTTGCCAACATGGGTCTGTATATTCAAAGCTATGTTTTTTTTCCAGTAGTCATATATGAATTTGAGAGTTGGCCCATAAAGAAGGCCAAGGGCTGAAGAATTGATGTTTTTGACCTGTGGTGTTGGAGAAGACTCTTAAGAGTCCCTTGGACTGCAGGAGATCAAACCAGTCAACCCTAAAGCAAATCAACCCTGAATATTCACTGGAGGGACTGATGCTGAGGCTGAAGCTGGAATATGTTGGCCACCTGATGTGAAGAGCTGACTCATTAGAAAATACCCTGATGCTGGAAAAGATTGAAGGGAGGAGGAGAAGATGATGACCTAGGACCAGATGGCTAGATGACATCACCGACTCAATGGGCACAAGTTTGAGCAAGCTCCAGGAGATGATGACGGACAGGGAAGTCTAGCGTGCTGAAGTCCATGGGATCGCAGAGATGGACACAGCTGAGCGACTGAACAACAGTCACCCATATTTTTGGAATCTAAAAAACTGAACTTAAAAAGATAGGGAATAGAATGGTGGTTGTCAGGAGTTGGGGCAGGGAAATGAGCAGAGGTTTGTTACATATGTCGTACTGTGGGGCTAGAGAAGACTCCTGAGAGTCTCCTGGACAGCACTAAGATCAAACCATTCAACCTTAAGGGAAATCAGCCTTGAATAATCACTAGATGGACTGATGCTCAAGCTGAAGATCCAGTATTTTGGTCATCCAATGCAAACATCTGATTCATTGGAAAAGTCTCTTAAGGTGGGAAAAATTGAGGGCAGAAGGAGAAGAGGGCATCAGGGGATGAGATGGCTGGATGGCATCACTGATACAATGGACAGAAACTTGGTCAAACTTTGGTAGATGGTGAGGGACAGAGAGGCCTGGCGTGCTGCAGTCCATGACATCTCAAGAGTCAGACACAGCTAGGCGACTGAACAACAACAACAAATTTACACAGTAAATTCTTGAATTCTAAAGTACAGCATGGTGGCTATATTAATGCCAATGTATTATGTACTTGAAATTCTGTAAGAGAGAGCTTAAGAGTTCAAATTATTTTTAGACACATGAACACAGAGGAAAAAATATATATTAAAAAAAATGACTTAGTTATGTGACAAGAGGAAAGCCTTGAGCCATAAATTCAGAGTAAGCACATAAAATACAGAACATTGAAACAGCCTTATTTTTATTGATATGTGCATTGTGTATCTTGAGAAAAGGGCAGGTAATTTTTGAAGCCAGGTCAAAGAAGTCTCAATTTAATACCATAATGATTTCTGATGCAAATCAAGCACTACTCTGATGATATTTGCTGCTTAATGACATAAATTGAAATATAATTGTACTAAGAGAGGCTAAATGTAATATCAGTACAATTACTCTGTGTGAAAAAAATCATACAAAGAAAAAAAGTAGTTTCAGCTAATATAAGTGACTCAAAATGTTTAGGTATTTAAAATATGCCTTGTTTATTTGCTTATTTATAAAGATAAGTTATACTAATTTGCAAAGACATTAATACTACCTTTTTCTTAAACATTTATAAACAACCTAATATGCCCTTTATGCTAAGGGTAATCTCTTCCAGTGACCTAATGCAGGTCTGGTAAAAGTTATTGCATACAGTTTGGGAAATAAAATAAGAAGTCTGCTTTCTAGGCTCTAAAATTTGTTCTCTGTATTTTACTTATCATACTTAAAGATTATAGTCAGCAGTCCCAAACTGAAACTTAGGTTAGGGAGGTGGCCATTTTTCTGGGAATTAGAAGATTGTCATCTTCCCAGAATAAACTTAGTGAGAGTTTCAATATTAGATTGTTGGCAATGAAATGTCACCTAGTTGATAAGATACAACTATTGTGCTTAGCATCTTGCCTCAACATAAACCCATGAAAATAGGAAGAGGAGAAATTTTAATTTGCTAAAAATCAAATATTATTTAGGCACTTTGCCTAGAAGGGAGAGGATACAATGTAATAAATCAATAAATTTCAGTGTTATATATGTGAAAGATGCAGGATAGTGTTCAAGAAAGCACATTACAGGTATTTAACTCACAACCAGGTTAAAAAGAATGTCTCTTAAAAACATTTTAGATGCTTGGACAGTTTTTTCTAGTTGAGAAGTAGCTAGATAATGAATTTATTGATACAGGAAGAGTTACTGGCGTAGCAAAGGGCATGTACAGCTTTTCAGCTGTAAGAGTTTTTTGAAGAAATTACAAATAACTTGGTATATGGAAAGCTGAGGGATAAATTGCAGATAGGTCAGTGGAAAAAAACATGAAAATACTTTTTTAAAAATCCATATATTGACACCATTATTTGCTAAGCTAAAGAGATTAAATGTTATGCTCAAAAGTACTGGAAAATCTTAAATTACTTAAGGAGATGAAAATTATGTGATGACACTGATGTTTTTATAGTTCCCAGACAGAATTTAGAGTAGTACTTACCATAGCACACTATGCAAATGAATCCATTAAGGAAGGAAAGATAGACTATTATTTACTTATATAAAAATAAAGGTAAAAATATTGCTTATTTTTGACATATTATCCATTCTAGTTCTCCTATGTGGCTTATGTAGTTTAATTTTTAGTTAAACAAAATATTTACAATATTATTTTTTAATCAAAAAGAAGTAAGAGCAATTTGGCATTTATCTAAATGAGTTGCAAACTCGGAGCTGCATAAAAACCTGCACATTAACATTTAAAGCAGTTTTATTCATGATTGTCAAAACATGGAAGTAGCCAAGATGTCCTTCATAGGCAAATAAATAAATAAACTTTAGCACATTGAGACAATAGAATATTATTCTGTGCTAAGAAGAAATTAGCCACCAAGCCATGAAGAGACAGGAAGAAAATGTAAATGCATATTACTAAGATAAAAAGCCAATCTGAAAATGCTATTTACTGTATGATTCCAACCATGTGACATTCTGGAAAAGGTAAAATTATAAAGACAGTAAAAAGATCAGTAGTTGCCAAATGCTAGGGGAGAGAGATGAGTAGGCAAAGCACAGGAGATATTCAGGAGAGTGAAAAGACTTTGTATGATATTAAAATGATGGTACATGTCATATACATTTGTCCAAATTTATGGAGCATAAAACAGCAAGGTTGGGAAGATCCCCTGGAGAAGGGGATCCATTATTCTTGCCCAGAGAATTCCATAAACAGAGGAGCCTGTCGGGCTACAGTCCATGGGGTTACAAAGACTTGGATGTGACCAAGCACTGTGGAGCTATCAAGGGAACATTTCATGCAAGGATGGGCATGATAAAGGACAGAATTGATAAGGATCTAACAGGGGCAGACCAAGAAGTCACTTGATCATGCCCGACTGTTTGTGACCCCATGTACTGTAGCCAACCAGGTACCTCTCTCCATAAGATTTTCCAGGCAAGAGTACTGGAGTGGGTTGCCATTTCCTTCTCCAGGGGATCTTCCTAATCCAGGGGTTGAACTCAGGTCTCCCTCATTGCAGGCAGATGCTTTACCATCTGAGCCACCAGGGAATCCAAACAGAAGCAGAAGAGATTAAGAAAAGGTAACAAGAAGACACAGAAGAACTATACAAAAAATGGTCTCAATGAACCAGATTACCACAATGGTGTGGTCACGCATCTAGAGCCAGACATCCTAGAGTGTGAAGTCAAGTGGGCCTTAGGAAGAATTACTATGAACAAAGCTAGTGGAGGTGATAGAATTCCAACTGAACTATTTAAAATCCTAAAAGATGCTGCTGCTAAAGTGCTACACTCCATATGTCAGCAAATTTGGAAAACTCATCAGTGTCCACAGGTTGAAAAAGTCACTTTTCATTCCAATCCCAAAGAAGAAGTGAAGTCTCTCAGTCGTGTCCAACTCTTAGTGATCCCAGGGGCTGCAGCCTACCTGGCTCCTCTGTCCATGGGATTCTCCAGGCAAGAGTACTGGAATGGGTTGCCATTGCCTTCTCCCAAAGAAGGGCAATGCCAAAAATGTTCAAACTGTGTACAATTGTGTTCATTTCACATGCTAGCAAAGTAATGCTCAAAATCCTTCAATCTAGACTTCAGCAGTATGTGAACCTAGAACTTTCATAAGTACAAACTGGGTTTAGAAAAGACAGAGGAAACAGAGATGAAATTGCCAACATTTGTTGGATCATAGGGAAAGCAATAAAATTCTAGAAAAATATCTTCTGCTTCATTGACGATGCTAAAGCCTTTGACTGTGTGGATCACAACAAACTGTGGAAAATTCTTAAAGAGATGGGAATACCAGACCACCTAGCCTGTGTCCTGAGAAATCTGTATGCAGGTCAAGAACCAAAAGTCAGAACCAAACATGGAACAACTGACTGCCTCCAAACTGGGAAAAGAGTACAACAAAGATGTGTAACGTTACTCCGCTTGTTTAACTTCTATGCAGAGTACATCATGTAAAATTCTGGACTGGATAAAGCACAAGCTGGAATCAAAATTTCTAGGAGAAATATCAACAACCTCAGATATGAAGGTGAAAGAGAAAAGTGAAAAGGCTGGCTTAAAACTCAACATTCAAAAAACTAAGATTATGGCATCCAGTACCATCACTTCATGGCAAATAGAAGGGGAAAACATGGAAACAGTGGCAGATTTTATTTTCTTGGGTCCAAAATCACTGCAGATGGTGACTGTAGCCATGAAATTAAAAGACATTTGCTTCTTGGTTGGAAAGCTATGACAAACCTAGACAGCATATTAAAAAGTAGAGACATCACTTTTCCGACAAAGTTCCACATAATCAAAGCCATGGTTTTTCCAGTATACATGTCTGGATGTGAGAGTTGGACCATAAAGAAGCCTGAGAGCCAAAGAACTGATGCTTTCAAATTGTGGTGTTGAAGACTTGAGAGCTCCTTGTACTGCAAGGAGATCAAACTAGTCAATCCTAAAGAAAATCAATCCTGAATATTCATTGGATGGACTGATGCAGAAGCTGAAGTTCCAATACTTTGGCCACCTGATGAGAAGAACTGACTCATTAGAAAATACCCAGATGCTGGGAAAGATGGGAGGAGGAGGCAGGAGAAGAAAGGGATGACAGGATAAGATGGTTGGATAACATCACAAAATCAATAGACATGAGTTTGAGTAAACTCTAGGAGATAGTGAAGGACAGGGAAGCCTAGTGTGCTTCAGTCCATGGGGTTGTAAAGAGTTGGATATGACTCAGCAACTAAACAAAAACAATATTACACAATTGGGAATTCTTCATTCTGGTAAAATCTTACAGCTTCTATAAGTTTAATGAGATGTCAGCTAAACCCTTTAAGCAAGAAAATTGCCTAGTATTGGAACATTTCCAGAAAATTATTTAAAAACAATATTCTCTCCGGTGCACAGGGTTGTTTTGTTGTTGTTGTTGCTGTTGTTGTAAATCTATTATCACCCATTATTTTTTAAGATATCTTTAAGAGAAAGTTTAGGTGAGTTTCTCTTTCCAAAAATTCTTGCAAGTTGCTGCAATACTGAAAGCTATTTGCTGACAAAAAATGTAATGCCCCCCAAAATTAAAACAGTGTATATTTTTGTGAGAGAACACATGCATGACATTTTCAAGCTTCAAAATTCTTTGAAAGATTCAACAAGAAAGTAATTAAGCCTCTGAACAATCAAAATATTTAATCACTTTTTCACCTTTTTTTAAAAAGAATTTATGTTCTCCCTTTTATTAAAACAGCTTTATTGAGGCATAACTTCCAAACCATAAATTCACTCATTCTACTGTCTTAATATAATTCAGAGATTTTAAATTTTTTCAGTAATTTCTCATAGGAGTGAAACCAATCACCACAATCCAGTTTTAGAACATTTTCCTGACCCCTGCAAACATTTCCTCTGCTCTTCTGCATTCCCATTTCTACTCCTCAGATGATAAAAATCTGCCTGCATTGAGACCTGGATTCAGTCCCTGGGTTGGGAAGGTACCCTGGAGAAGGGAATGGGTGCCCACTCCAGAATTCTTGCCTGGATAATTCCATGGACAGAGGAGCCAGACAGGCTACAGTCCATGGATTCGCAAAGAGTTGGACACGACTGAGTGATTAACACTATCACTTTCACATTCTACTCCCTAGACAAAAATTAATCTGCCTTCTATCTAAAAGAAAATTAGAGCAGTTTTAGGTCCACAGCAAATTTGAGAGGAAGATACAAAGATTACCTCTATACTCATGTCTCCACACATGCACAGCCTTCCACAGTTATCAATATCCCACCCCAAGTGGTACATTTATTATAACTGATGAACTAAGCCTGGGTGTCCTGCATTGCAGGCAGATTCTTTAACGTCTGAGCCACCAGGGAAGCCTGATTCATATTAGAGGTTATATAACCAACCTGCTAAAGATATTGTGACAATTATTTTTTTTAATATTTGAGAGTAAATAACTGATAGCAGAAGAAATGAGAAATTCCTATTAAAAATAAAACCAGTCTAATAAGTGCAGCCAATAATGCAATTTTCAACTATTTAGCATCCTAGCTGACATTTTTTTTTTTCTTTTTTTGCTGGTGGACTTTGAAGACAGGGGCACTTGTTTTGTAATAGTTTCCACCATGCTGCCACCCCAAAGATGGTCGCACTTTGTAAAAAATAAATGCCTATTAATAGTTATGCATAAGAAAGTAGAGGTAATATAAAACTTTATGAACCAGACACATAAGTAGCATAAGAATATCTAAAATCTGAAGATAGCTGTCTGAGTTACGTCAATATATCAGGGATGAACTGATGACTGCCCCCTCGGCTCAGTGGTAAAGAATCTGACTTCAGTGCAGGAGACACAGGAGAGAAGGGTTCAGTCCCTGGTACAGGAAGATCCCCCTGGAGGAGGAATGGTACCCACTGTAGTATTTTTCCCAGGAAAATCCCATGGGTTGAGGAACCAGGCAGGCTACAGTTCATGGGGTCTCAGAGTTGGACACCACTGAGCCACTGGACACAGATGAATATGTGCAATAGAGGACTACAGTATATGAAACAATAAAGCTGTTTGAAATCATTGCCATAGAAGAAACAGTATAGAGAAATTATATGAAGGAGAGTTTAGTCAGTATAATAGAGAAAATAAGATAAAGACTAGAAATTATCCACATATTTTGTTCAGATGTGGCTTATTGGTAAAGCACTGTCTGTGTTGTCTTAATAATCCAGATTTCATAAAAATCAGCCTTTTTTCAGAAATGAATTATAGATGAGAAATTGGAGCACAGAATGTAGATACATTTTTGTCCAGGAATTTTGCTGGAAAGTAAGAGAGAGGATAGCAATTTAAGTTTATATTTCTCTTAATTTAACATTTAGGAAGAAAAACACTAGTATAGAAAGAGTAGTTGAAGAATTATAGGTTAAGTAGATCATTGAGTTAGCAAGACATCAAAGATTGGCAGAGGGAGAATATGAACTCTGTGAAGACACATGCTTCTTCCAGAGAAACAGAAGGAAGATATAAAAAAGACAAATACAGTATGTAGGTGATAAGAAATGCTGAATATTGGTGAATCTTGGTATTTTCTGAACAGTGGGAGTTACAATAGCCTTTCTGAGAGTGCAGAGACAATATGTAAAACAAGTTTGTTCAGATTTGCAACTTTACTAACTCCACTTTGTATGTTCAGAGACACTAATTCAAATATTTATTGAGAAATAGCGATCACTCTATACATGTAATAGAGCAGTTGGTGAGTTTGAAATGCATTTAAAGAGACAAGAAAGGCATATAAACACAAGTGAAGTGTTGGAATAACCAACTAATAAGATATGAGAAGAATAGAATTGTACCATGAGAAAGATTCCAGGACATTATTTCGCTTTCTCTAAGGGTGCTCAGCACTTGGGGATTGTATTATAATAGAGCGGTCATGATGTTGTGCTTATTGAACTTGGTTAAAGGAAGATTGCAGAGTAGGTGGATCAGAAGGCAAACCCTGCCTTCCAAAACACTGCTTTCAATAAAATCAGAACCTTTGAGGGCTGCAACCAAGAGCCTATTCAGAAAAACAATGATGGATCTATTAAATTTCTGGTGGGGAGAAGTTTAGAAGAAACAATAGGTTGGGTTTTGTCCGTATGAGTTCTATACCATTCGACAAAGGAGATGCACAGTCTGGTTTTGTAAAGTTTTATGAAAGTGTTATAGAAGTATAAATAAAATAATCACATTCTTTAGTTGATTCAGAGGTTTCCGAATATAATTTTAAAATGGTTAATTTAACCTGGATTATCTTTTTAATGATGTAAGTGTTAATAAAATATTATGAACATTTTGGCTTCCTGCAAAGAATAAAAAATGGTAATACTATTTGTTAAGCATTCTGGGTATTTACCATTTGTAATACAATAAATTAATTTATGAATCTTTGACTCGCCAATTGCTCCATTATGTGTATAGAGTGATTGCTGTTTCTCAATAGTTGGATTAGTGTCTCTGAACATATGAAGTGGGGTTTGCAAACCTGCAAATCTGAAGACAAACTTGTTTTACATATTACTGTGCTTCTGTTAAACCAGTAATAAAATATTATCATATAGATAACCATACAACATCTTTTAATAAGTTACACTAGGTTAAAAAATGAAAGAAAACTAGAGGATAGCAGGAAATAAACCTTTCTTCATATTAAAGAATTATTTTACCAAAAGTATTATTACTGTAATAAATAGTTTAAGTTGAAGTCATTTCCCAGTTTAAAATAATATCTCATTGCCATAGTAGAGCAGGCCTCCATATGATTTACGGGTAATACAGTTTTTACTGTTCATTAGTTGAGTTAGTTATAATTTAGCAGAACTCCAGTAGTCAGGCATAATACAAGGCTGTTATTTTTTCATACAAAATCTAAGAGCAAGCTTCTGGTGACTCTCCAGGGCAGCTGCCCTTCAGGTAGTCACACTGGAGCCCAGGGACGTTTTACCTTTGCCATTCCAGCATCTTTACATCAAAAACACCTTATAATCACTGCTGCTTTAGAAGAGAAAACCTGTAGGATCACCAACAGCTCTTAAGTGTTTCCAGCATAGGAGTGACATAGGTTTCAGTTACTAAAACAAGCTACATAATCACACCGAATTTCAGTGCAGTGAAAATGTGATACCCTCCTTCGTAACCTCAAGGGGAAGAGGATCAGAAACATCAGGGTACCAGAATGCCTTTTCCTGCTCTCGAGTAAGTTTGTCTCCTAATATATTCGTATGTTTTTATGATGATAACATTGACATTCATCTTTTTAGTATTAGTTCTCCCTGCCCACATTTTCTCCAAATTTCAAATAAACATGACTTGGTCATAGAACTTTACTCTTTTAAATTTTTTCTCCATAGACCTAACTTTTATTTCTATCACTGTTCTGTCTTAAGTTCACTGTTGTGCTTTTCTCTTTGTTCACTGGAAGTGACTCCTTTGATTTTCTTCCTTTTCTGAATCCTTTTGCATTACTGTTTTCTTTTCTGTTTTCATTTTCAATCTTTCAAGTTGGAAAGACTATAGAATTGTTTTAATACATTTCATTGAGCTGTACAATCTTCAAATGTATTTCTAAATTATCACAAATGAAAAATTTACTTTAGTTTGCTTTTATACTTTCTATAGTACAAATCTGTAGGAAGATTCTTTTGCTCAACATTTTGTCTGTGAAACTAACCCATGTTGCTGCATTTGGCTGTGGAGCAATCCTTATTATCGCTGGGCAGTATTTCATTCATAATAATGTTGTTGTTTAGTCTAGAAATCATGTCTGACTCTTTTAGGAAATCATGGACTATAGCCTGCCAGGCTCCTCTGTCCATGGAATTTGCCAGACAAGGATCCTGAATTGGATTGCCATTTCCTTCTCTATTGTACTAGTTACATCTCAATTTATTTTGGTGTTCTACTGTTGATGGGCATTTGGATAGTTTCCAGTTTGGGGCTTTTGTGAATAATACTGCTATGGATATTCTAGCAAAACAAACAAACCACAACAAAAAAAAGCAAAACCAAACAACAACAACAAAAACAAATGAAGTAGATTTTTGTTTTGTTTTCAGTTTTTGTATGTATCAACTCAACCAATCCTCATAACAGCACTGTACAATAGAATTGTTACTATTCTCAGTTATAGACAAGCGCATGATAATAAGTAGTTTATACTAGGTTATGCAGAGGAAATAACAGAGGTGAAAAGAGGTGAAGAAGTGATATCTTGGCAGAAGAAGACACATATAAGACACATATAAGGATAGAAATATAATTTGCTTTCAAATTTATTGTAAAAGGTGATCTTTCAAAATAGAGGTAAAAACAATCAGTCTTATTATATAATGTCAGGAATATTGTCACCTTGTGTTAAAGTGTCTTCCTTATAACACATAGTAAATACACTGCAACAGTTTCAAAGAGATGTATCTAAAATTGGAATTTATCTTTAAAATATTATCATGAAATTGCGTAAATATGTATGTTCGAAGACGTTTTACATTAGGAATTAGATACATAAAAAATCAGTGATTGCATATGCATCCAAAAAAGCCTGGTTTATGATCTTAGCTGAGTTGTAGATGATATCATCATGAAACCTGGTGTAAAGGGCAGAAGCATTTGAGAAGGGATCTGTTATAAGAAAGACTGAAAGACAGGATTTGATTCAACAGGGGATTTGGGAGCTGAAGCAGTTTGGAACAATGGCAGGTCCAAGGTGTGACACTTAAATATATAATCAAGTTATTGTAAAGTTTAAGGATTTTGTGGCACGTAATTAAAGAAAATAAACTGATAATCAGCATGGAGATATTTATATCATCATTATGAGACAGACTAGAGCTAAAACCTGAATAAGAAACTTCCGAAGAATTTGAAGAAAATAGAAAGCAATTATGAAGTTCTTTAGATGACTCACGAGGCAGGCAAGAGTTAAACAAAATCAGATATCATAACCACCTCTTGAACAATAAGGTCTCTTTAATTTACTATAATCTTCAGGTAAAAAGCGAAATTAAGTTTCTATCTCATGGAAATATTTTATTCCCTTTACATCCACATGGGTCTCCTTCCTCTGACAGAGACCTGTCTCTCAAGGGCTCTTAATGTCACTTGTCATTTAGCAGAGTCTGTGTTACTCTGTTGGCTGAAAGTCATGTTCAATTTTCACAACCTCTTTATTAGTAATCGGAGTGTATCACAAGAGACAAATCTTCATACCTCATACCTGTTTTTTTTTTTTTTTCTTTAAAGCTAATAGCTTTTGCATCCATTGCAAAAGCAAGTCATTTACGAGAGAAAAAGCTATCTGATTATTTCAATCAATTTAAATTAAATTGAAATGCCTTTATAAGAAACTCTGGCTGAAGGTGCTATGAAAAATTACAAGACCTCAACATTAAGGATGGGGTTTCTTGGAAGAATTACCAACTTACCCTCTGGTTTTCATTCATCAGTTAAATTTCTAAGTTCTTTTTATGCCTTTTGAATCTATGAGTCTATAATTTATAGTTCTACATGGATCCCCTTAATTTCTTTATTTTGTTGAAATAATTTTACATTGAGAAATATCAACAATTGAACCTACAACTGCAACACAATCAGTTTCATGAGAAATATATGTTTCACAATATATAATATTTAAGGGGGTGGCAGTTATAAAAGTATGTTTATATAGTAGGTAACCACTTAAATAAGAATACAAAAACTTCCTTAGTTTTCTCTCAAATACTAACACTGTATTTTCTTCAACCTGATAATTATACATTTTTTAAGAGTTTTGAAAATGAGAGTCACATTAATTTTATCTGAGAGGTGGAGTGAAGACTACTTTTGTCCTCTGTTTTGTTTTTTCATTTGTTTTAAAATACTAAAATAATGAATACTTTATTTGATCAGATTAATTGTCATTTGGAATAACTCAGAGCATTAGAGCATAAATTTAGTGAAGATTATAATAATAATAATATTAACAGCTACAACAATAACTATACTGACTTATTGAACTATATGTCAGGAATTATGCCAAGTATTTTACATGCATAAGTCTAACTTAATACTCTCAACAATCCTTCTTCTAGATGTTACCCCGGGATGTTGCTAAGAAAACTGAGGCTAGTAGAGAAGTGATATATCCAGAATTTCACATGAAAAATAGGAAACCCATATCCAAACTCAGCCATCTTGTTCAGAGTCCTTGCTCTGAGTGAGTGTTATACTACATCCTAGTAAAAGAACATTAGTGCAGTCTTGTGGTGGAAGAAAGTCATGCATTTAAGCTCCTGTTTTGATCTCCTACTGAATGTGCTCACTGTGCGATTTAATCGGCAGTGAGGTTCTACAGAGACATTATTTTCCCCTATAATCCATGTTTATTGTCATGTCTGTTGTTGATAAAATAATTGCAAATTTTTTATTTTCTATTTTTCAAAGACTAGATTTACTCATTTGGTGAAGCTATCTTTAAAAAGACAACTTCAATATTGACTCATTAAATGGAATCATATATCTGAGTGAATTTTTTCATTAAAAATAGATCCAGTATACATCCAGTCATTAGAAACATTTTGAGATAATTTATTTATAGCACAATTCAAAGTTCATGGAGAAAATATTGATTTTTATCTACAAGGAATTGCCTCCTTAAAATATGATAAAAGTAAAACAAAGAAAACAGAACAAAATATCTTAAAAGTATCATAATAAACATCGTTTGTACACAAGTCTAGAGTTATTTGTTATTTCCTTGTTTTAAATGTTTAAGACATATTCGACTCTCTTCATTTCTGAGTTTTCTATTTAATGATTTTTTTTAAGTGGAAACAGTATTTCATTTTGTGTAGATATATGTACTATGTCTTTCTTTTAAATTTAATAGTAAGAATTTTAAAAAGCTGTCAGGATGCTTCCTTTTTTTCCTTTAAATTGTTATGAAGGCACAGATTGGAGAAAAGTTCAACCTAATCAAGTCTATTACACCATTTTTAAATAATTTTATTTTATTTTTAGTTGTCATGAAGCCTGGTGACTAAAGTCTTGTCGATAACTTTCTCAATTTCACTTCAAGCTTCCATGTGTTTATTTTTTAAAGTATATTAGCTCTCTATTAGCACAGACTTAGCAGCTTAAAATAGCACCTCTTTGCTCTCTTGCAGTTTCGTGGTAAGAAGCCTACATGTGGCTTAACTAGATCCTCTGCTTAGTATCTCATAAAGTTGCAGTCAAGATGTCAGCCAGGCTCTGTTCCCATCTGGAGGCTCTCCTAGAGAAGCAAGGACTTTGAAGCTCATTCAGGCCACTGGCAGACTTCGCTGCCTTGCAGCCAGATGCCAGAGAAGCCTGGCTTCTTGCAGGCTGGAATCCAGGGGACTGTCTCTGCAATTAGAGGCTGCAAGCAGTTGCTTGTCATGGAAACATATCTTATCCCTCAGCAGGGAGAGCCTCTAAGCAAGCTGGCCAGCACGAGAGTCTCATCTAATGTAACCTAATCACAGAAGTCAAACCCCATCTTCTTGGCTGTATTCTGTTGGTTAGAAGCAAGTCCTGCCCCCCTCAGGGTGTGAATACTAGGAGGCAGAGATTATAGGTGACTGATTTAAGGTTTCTGTCCATTGTCCTAACCATAAATAAGTGGACCTTCCAAAGGTCCACTTTAAGCACTTAAAGCATATTTTTAAGTATGTGCTTAGTTGTGTATGACTCTGTGCCAGGCTCCTCTGTCCATGCATGGGATTATACTGGCAAGAAGACTGGAGTGGGTTACCATTTCCTCCTCTTCCCAACCCAGGGATTGAACCCACATCTCCTGCACTGGCAGGTAGATTCTTTATCACTGAGCCACCTGGGAAGCCCCATGTTTAAGTAGATACTCCTAGAAACGTAAGGGAATTCCCTGGCAGTCCAATGGCTCAGTTCAGTTCAGTCACTCAGTCCTGTCTGACTCTTTGGGACCCCATGGACTGCAGCACACCAGGCCTCCCTGTCCATCATCAACTCCCAGAGTTTATGCAAACTCATGTCCATTGAGTCAGTGATGCCATCCAACCATCCCATCCTCTGTCATCCCTTTCTCCACCTACCGCTTTCAATCTTTCCTAGCATTAGGGTCTTTTCCAAGGGGTCAGTTCTTTACATCAAGTGGCCAAATTATTGGAGTTTCAGCTTCAGCAATAGTCCTTCCAATGAATATTCAGGACTGAGTTCCTTTAGGATGGACAGGTTGGATCTCCTTGCAGTCCAAGGGACTCTCAAGAGTCTTCTCCAACACCACAGTTCAAAAACATCAATTCTTTGGTGCACAACTTTCTAGGACTTGGCATTTTCACTGCCAGAGGCCTGGGTTCCATCTCCAGGTCAGAGACCTAAGATCCCACAAGCTGCATGGCTCAGCCATGAAAGTTAATGAAATGAAATGGAAAAAAGGAAAAGAAAGATAAGAATAAATGATAATTTATTTACCAGGATGCAAAGATGGTTATAACTAAGTGATGTCAAATGAAAGGGAACATATTATATTTTGAAATACTAGCCTTAGAATATTGAAATTTAGCATTCCAGGATTTAACTACATTTTATTTAAGCATAAGTATCATAGACATAACAATAAAGTAATACACATTTGTTACTTGACCTGTAAAATAATAGAATTCTAAAACTTTTAAAATATATTTATTTATAGTTTAGAAACAAATCCCTCACAGTGAACATTTATATATTAATGGTTCAGTGACTGACTATATTAATTTATAAAGGAATGATGCACATTAATTAAAAAAGTATATGTGTGCTATTATACCATTTCTAAATTAAATTAAATTTTATTTTATTCACACAAATTAACATAGACAATTTGTGGATATTCATAATTCTTAAAACAGCTACTACAAAAAGTTCTTATCTGAGTTCCCTTACTATAATCTATTCAATTCGTTTACTTATTAAATTTGAGGCTAAGTGGGGAAAATCCAAAGATTTTGGTCTAAAATATTAATCTGAAATATACTCAAGAAGGAAAGGGAAAAGCTAAAGGAGTAAAAATTTTTTACTTAAATGTAAGGAAACACTTCCTGAAGATCTGTCATGATGGAAAGATAAAAGAGCTGAAGCCCTTGCCATATTGCTCTCTGAGCTAAGGATTAGGGGATTATGGTGATTTGGGGCAGGGGTCAGGAGGGGAACAAAAACAGCACCAGTGAAATGTGCTTAGGGGAAAAAGCATGATACAAAAACATGTTCCTCTTAAAGAAGAGGAACTTATTTCTCCCTAAACTTCTTAAAGTTTTACAATCTTGAAACGTTTCAGAGTCTCAAACTTTCATCAAAACATCTGAAAATCTCCCAATTAACAAAAACAAACAAAACTACTCCCGAACAATGACTTTGAAACAGATTTCCTAATGGTCATTGTAGCTAATTCAAAGCTTTTTTTTTTTTTTTACCAACATTGTATAATAGTGACTTTTAAATGACTATTTTCATCTTAATGTCTCTTACAGAAAATTTCAACTATCTAAACTCTCCTTTTTGTGGTTTATTCTAAAAAGTGGTAATACTTTGCATGCATGGTAGCTCTTTGAATAATTCACGTTTGCTGTTGCTGCTGCTGCTAAGTTACTTCAGTCGTGTCCGAATCTGTGCGACCCCATAGATGGCAGCCCACCAGGCTCCCCCATCCCTGGGATTCTCCAGGCCAGAACTCTGGAGTGGGCTGCCATTTCCCTCCCCAATAATTCATGTTTAACATATGCTAAATTGATAATGAAATAAGAGACAAGGGATCTTCCCAACCCAGGGATCAAACCTGCGTCTTCTGCATGGCAGGTAGTCTCCTATGTTGCAGGCAGACTCTTTACTGACTGAGCCACCAGGGAAACACTCATATGTAAATACACCTCCATAAACAACAACAACAAATTTTATATAGTTAGAAACGAGTAGCTTATATTTATATCAAGGGAATAACTTTAAATGTAATCTTTTCATCTGGATTCTTACTTTAAATAAGATTGAAAATCATTTTAATTAAAATAAATTTGTAATATCCTAAATTTGATAAAATTATTATATCTAGGTGAAAGATATTTCAAAATTTTCTCAATCTTATTTAAGAAATACAGGCAAGAATATTTGTTTTTTTCTGAATGTAATAATCTCAAGTAATAATTTAATATTTTTTATGTTCAAAGATCTTAATGTATATCCTATAGATACTTGATAGATGAGCAAAAGTCAATGGGTTTCCTGAGACAATTGTGTGAACAATTTAGCCCATGCCTACATTTGCTATTACATTAAAGATAAGCAGTCAGTTTTCATTATTCATATTTATTGTATTTCATGAAATTTCATTTGCTCCTAGAGAAATACAGAGCAACTTTTTCATCAGTTAGTTAACATATAAGCTTGCATTTTGTGTGTTTCATCTGAGTAAAGGTATGTATTTTCTCTGTAAAGCAACACTCAGCTTTCCTGCTTTTAGAAACCCTGTACAATACTTTAACACTATCATCCAGGGCCATTTTACACAGTGAAATCACTAACACAAAGCAAAAAATGTGACAACTGTGGCACTAAATAGACCACAAAAAAAGATTTTACATAGCAGGAGAGCTGAAGCAAGAGGAACGAGTGTCTCCTGGTTTGACTCAGTTGGTAATCTGAGCACAGGGAGACCAAAATTTGTCACCTTTAAATGTGTCCTCAAATAACCACGAAAGTACCACATGAGTATTGAATTCACGTTAAACATACATTTTAATAAGTAGGGAAATTCACAAATAGGGAGCCAATGAATAATGAAGATCAACCCTATTTATGATTAAATATTGTCACCTGTTCCTACCAGATCTATGGAGAGTATTAATATTATAAGAACCATTTGACAAGGTGTATTATTCCACTGATAAATTAAATGTTTCATCTAAGATAGGAATAGGGGTACCATGAGTGTGATTATTTTGAAAATGATTCTGGATTTCAACTATATGTATCACTGAAATGCTTTTATTTTCAACTTTAGCCTATTACAGAAAGGGACTGTATTACTGATTATATGTATGACTTAGTATATTAATCATCCATTGTTGTATAACATGCTACCAAAATTTAGTGGTTTAGAAATTTTCTTGTCTCTGTCATCTTTAAGCAGACTGGCATAGTTGAATAGTTCTAGTTCAAGATTTTTGTTAATGTTTATTTAAGTATCTACTTTCATTTTCTGCGTCCTTCCCACTCCATCCCCCCTTGGTTTTTGTTGTTGTTTTATTTTTATTCTTTTTTTTAGGCCATGCCATGCTGCCTGAGGGATCCCAGTTCCCTGACCAGGAATGGAACCCATGATCCCCTGCACCAAGAGTGCAGAATCTTAACCACTGGATCGCCAAGCAAGTCCCAGTGCAAGACTTTTAATGAGCCATTTGAAGGCTTGACTGGGATTGATGGATTACCGTCCACTCACTCTCAGGGTTGTTCACTGAAGGTTTTGATTCCTCATTCTTTTGGGGGCTTTAAATAGAAGACCTGAGAGAACCCCAAGAGGGCCTCTCCCAAGAACATGGTGATTAACTTCAAGTGATGAGATAGAGTGAGAAGGAATTCACATGCCCTGTGTAACCTAATCTCAGGGGCAACATATCATCACCATTGTTAACACAGACCAAACCTATCACAATGTGGGAGAGGATGTCACAAAGATTTGAATATTGTGTATATCAAGGACCCAGGATAAAGGGGGCAACTCAAAGGATGGATACCAAAGACAGAGAGCGTGTGTTGTCTATTGGTCACAAATCCTCAGGGCAATATTAATGTAGAAAAATTGGTTAACCTTCTAGGTTTAATGTATAATTATGTATTGAATATATGCTACTTAATCTATTACTATATTTTCATAAAAATTCAATTTCTGATAATTCAAATTCCCATTGATATTTGCTATATTGCAAGTTAATCAATAATTTAAAATTTATTTTTAAAGTATTTTAATAAGAATCTTTCAAAAGAACTTTTATAGATCCTCTTATGCAAAAGAAAACGTAAAGTCCTATTTTAAAAAAGTTCTCTAGGCATTAAATATTAAATAAATGTTAAAAATCTGGCAAAATCCATTCATTTGTATGTTTTTCATTCTATAATTCATGTATTCTTCATTTAAACAGAGTGTTTACACATGTCAGATACAGCTATAAGCACTGGAAATCTTGTGATGAATAAAAAAAGATAAAACATATTACCCTCATGGAGGTTTTACTCTTGTGAGAGGAGACATTAAGCCTATGAGCAAGTAAAATAAAATATGTTTTATTAGACATTGATAAGCTACCTGAAGAAAACAAACTGAATAGTGAAAAATGCACTGTTAGGAATAGGTGAAATTTTAAATAAAATTACTGGTGTCACCATCAGTGACACCATCTTCAGTGTCACCATCTAAGGAAAAATAAGGAGGAGAAAGATACTGGGATATAGATATTCTTGGGAAGTGACAGGTTTAAGCAACACTGAAAGAGACAAGAGACTATGACTGAATGAGAGCGAGTGAACAAGAGAGAGAAGAACAGGAAATACAACATAGGAGCACCGCAATATGTATGTCAAACGCTAACCAGTATGAAAGAGGAAATTAATAGTAACACAATAATAGTGGGACACTTTAATACCCCACTCACAACTATGGATAGATCAACTAAACAGAAAATTAACAAGGAAACACAAACCTTAAATGATACAATGAACCAGCTAAACCTAATTGATATCTATAGGACATTTCACCCCAAAACAATCAACTTCACCTTTTTCTCAAGTGCACAAGGAACCTTTTCCAGAATAGATCACATCCTGGGCCATAAATCTGGTCTTGGAAAATTCAAAAAAATTGAAATCATTGCAGCCATTTTTTCTGACCACAGTGCAGCAAGATTAGATCTCAACTACAGGAAAAAAATTGTTAAAAATTCAAACATATGGAGGTTAAATAACACGCTTCTGAATAACCAACAAGTCATAGAAGAAACCAAAAAAGAAATCAAAATATGCATAGAAATGAATTAAAATGAAAACACAACAACCCAAAACCTATGGGACACTGTAAAAGCAGTGCTAAGGGGAAGGTTCATAGCGTTACAGGCTTACATCAAGAAACAAGAAAAAAGCCAAATAAATAACCTAACTCTACACCTAAAGCAATTAGAGAAGGAAGAAATGAAGAACCCCAGGGTTAGTAGAAGGAAAGAAATCTTAAAAATTAGGGCAGAAATAAATGTAAAAGAAACTAAAGAGACCATAGCAAATATCAACAAAGCTAAAAGCTGGCTTTTTGAAAAAATAAACAAAATTGACAAACCATTAGCAAGACTCATTAAGAAACAAAGAGAGAAGAACCAAATAAACAAAATTAGAAATGAAAATGGAGAGATCACAACAGACAACACCAAACAACAAAGGATCATAAGAGACTACAACCAGCAGCTCTATGCCAATAAAATGGACAACTTGGATGAAATGGACAAATTCTTAGAAAAGTATAACTTTCCAAAACCGAACCAGGAAGAAATAGAAGATCTTAACAGAACCATCACAAGCAAGGAAATCGAACCTGTAATCAGAAATCTTCCAGCAAACAAAAGCCCAGGACCTGATGGCTTCACAGCTGAATTCTACCAAAAATTTAGAGAAGAACTAACACCTATCTTACTCAAACTCTTCCAGAAAATTGCAGAAGAAGGTAAACTTCCAAACTCATTCTATGAGGCCACCATCACCCTAATTCCAAAACCAGACAAAGATGCCACAAAAAAAGAAAACTACACGCCAATATCACCGATGAACATAGATGCAAAAATCCTTAACAAAATTCTAGCAAACAGAATCCAACAACATATTAAAAAAATCATACACCATGACCAAGTGGGCTTTATCCCAGGAATGCAAGGATTCTTTAATATCCACAAATCAATCAATGTAATACACTACATTAACAAATTGAAAGAAAAAAACCATATGATTATCTCAATAGATGCAGAGAAAGCCTTTGACAAAATTCAACACTCATTTATGATTAAAACTCTCCAGAAAGCAGGAATAGAAGGAACATACCTCAACATAATAAAAGCTATACATGAGAAACCCACAGCAAGCATCACCCTCAATGGTGAAAAATTGTAGGCATTTCCCCTGAAATCAGGAACAAGACAAGGGTGCCCACTCTCACAACTACTATTCAACATAGTGTTGGAAGTTTTGGCCACAGCAATCAGAGCAGAAAAAGAAGTAAAAGGAATCCAGATAGGAAAAGAAGAAGTGAAACTCTCGCTGCTTGCAGATGACATGATCCTCTACATAGAAAACCCTAAGACTCTACCAGAAAATTACTAGAACTAATCAATGAATATAGTAAAGTTGCAGGATATAAAATTAACACACAGAAATCCCTTGCATTCCTATACACTAACAATGAGAAAACAGAAAGAGAAATTAAGGAAACAATACCATTCACCATTGCAACAAAAAAATGAAATACTTAAGAGTACATCTACCTAAAGAAACAAAAGACCTATACATAGAAAACTATAAAACACTGATGAAAGAAATCAAAGAGGACACAAACAGATGGAGAAACATACCATGTTCATGGATTGGAAGAATCAATATTGTCAAAATGGCTATTCTACCCAAAGCAATCTATAGATTCAATGGAATCCCTATCAAGCTACCAACAGTATTCTTCACAGAACTAGAACTAAAAATTTCACAATTTGTGTGGAAATACAAAAAACCTCGAATAGCCAAAGTAATCTTCAGAAAGAAGAATGGAACTGGAGGAATCAACTTACCTGACTTCAGACTCTACTACAAAGCCATAGTCATCAAGACAGTATGGTACTGGTACAAAGACAGAAATGTAGATCAATGGAACAGAATGGAAAGCCCAGAGATAAATCCACGAACCAATGGACACCTTATCTTTGACAAAGGAGGCAAGGATATAAAATGGAAAAAAGACAACCTCTTTAACAAGTGGTGCTGGGAAAACTGGTCAACCACTTGTAAAAGAATGATACTAGAACACTTTCTAACACCATACACAAAAATAAACTCAAAATGGATTAAAGATCTAAATGTAAGACCAGAAACTATAAAACTCCTACAGGAGAACATAGGCAAAACACTCTCCGACATGAATCACAGCAGAATCCTCTATGACCCACCTCCCGGAATACTGGGAATAAAAGCAAAAATAAACAAATGGGACCTAATGAAACTTAAAAGCTTTTGCACAACAAAGGAAACTATAAGTAAGGTGTAAAGACAGCCCTCAGATTGGGAGAAAATAATAGCAAATGAAGCAACAAACAAAGGATTAATCTCAAAAATATCAAACAACTCCTGCAGCTCAATTTCAGAAAAATAAATGACTCAATAAAAAAATGGGCCAAAGAACTAAACAGACATTTCTCCAAAGAAGACATACAGATGGCTAACAAACACATGAAAAGATACTCAACATCACTCATTATCAGAGAATTGCAAATTAAAACCACAATGAGGTACCATTACACGCCAGTCAGGATGGCTGCTATCCAAAAGTCTACAAGCGATAAATGCTGGAGAGGGTGGGGAGAAAAGGGAACCCTCTTACACTGTTGGTGGGAATGCAAACTAGTACAGCCACTATGGAAAACATTGTGGAGGTTTCTTAAAAAACTGGAAATAGAACTGCCATATGACCCTGCAATCCCACTTCTGGGCATACACACTGAGGAAACCAGATCTGAAAGAGACACGTGCACCCCAATGTTCATCTCAGCACTGTTTATAATAGCCAGGACATGGAAGCAACCTTGATGCCCATCAGCAGATGAATGGATAAGGAAGCTGTGGCACATATACACCATGGAATATTACTCAGCCATTAAAAAGAATTCATTTGAATCAGTTCTAATGAGATGGATGAAACTGGAGCCCATTATATGGAGTGAAGTAAGCCAGAAAGATAAAGAACATTACAGCATACTAACACATATATATGGAATTTAGAAAGATGGTAATGATAACCCTATATGCAAAACAGAAAAAAGAGACACAGAAGTACAGAACAGACTTTTGGACTCTGTGGGAGAAGGCGAGGGTGGGATGTTTCGAGAGAACAGCATGTATATTATCTATAGTGAAACAGATCACCAGCCCAGGTGGGATGCATGAGACAATTGCTCGGGCCTGGTGGGCTGGGAAGACCCAGAGGAATCGGGTGGAGAGGGAGGTGGCAGGGGGGATCAGGATGGGGAATACATGTAACTTCATGGCTGATTCATGTCAATGTATGACAAAACCCAAAAAAAATTAAAAAAAAAAAAAAAAAAAGAACAGGAATAAAATCGGAACTGGGAACTCATTTCACTGTGGAGACCACGGCAAGTATTTTCCTTTTTTTTTTTTTCTTTTTTAGAACAGAAGAGATGTCTTTGTAGAAACACACACACAGGAGAAACAAAGTATTAGTTCTAATTCAGTTACAAAATTCACAGTAACCAATGATGATGGCCTGTGGTTTTAGCAATATCTATGAACTCAACATTGTCCCTGCTCTTGCTGTTTAGTAACTAAGTATGTCTGGCTCTTTGTGACCCCATGGTCTGTAACCCGCTAAGCTCCTCTGTTCATGGGATTTCCCAGGCGAGAATACTAGAGAGGGTTGCCATTTTCTTCTCCAGGAGATCTTTCCAACCCAGGGATTGAATCCCTGTCTCCTGCATTGCTGGTGGATTCTTTACCACTGCAGTAACCCTATATTTTCATTTAATGTCCTAACACACTTTTATCATTGACAAAGCAATTCTCAAATATATGTTGAAGAAAAAAAAAAAGCAAAGTATCTATAATGAAGAATAGGATATATCCCTTTTATAATTAACATCAATCATGGTTTTGAAGGTATAATAAAGCTGAAAGATACAAGTTCTTTTCTGAGTTTGGGTGATGGTAGGAGGAAATAATACCAACAAAAAGTAAGTATTTAACATATATTTCAGTATATGTATTTATTAGTCAATATCTACTATAATTTTTTTTTAAATTATAGCCATAAATATAGCAAGTTCTTTTTTTTATTTATTTATCTTTAAACTTTTTTTTTATTAGTTGGAGGCTAATTACTTCACAACATTTCAGTGGGTTTTGTCATACATTGACATGAATCAGCCATAGAGTTACATGTATTCCCCATCCCGATCCCCCCTCCCACCTCCCTCTCCACCCGACTCCTCTGGGTCCTTCCAGTGCACCAGGCCCGAGCACTTGTCTCATGCATCCCACCTGGGCTGGTGGTCTGTTTCACAAGATAATATACATGCTGTTCTTTCAAAACATCCCACCCTCACCTTCTCCCTGCCAAGCATGACATACATATATATCATCCCTTTTGTTCTTAGAAAAACTCATAGATACTTTAGCTTGTTAGATAAATTAGCTGAAAATAAAAACCTCTATCTCATAAAATATAATGATAATGAACTCATATGAAGGAAAACTGTATGATAAAATATTAACCATTTTCTTAATGTATTTTTATATTACAAAACTGGTAAATAGTCTGTGCACCAGCTACTGGTAATTTGCAATTACACCTCACTTGAAAGTCTGCAATATGTATCATAAACCAAGAAGCAAAACTCGCCATCAAAAGAGAACACAAAATAGAATTCAAGTTTTCACTTTCTTTGAGCAGCCAGATGGCACAGAATTATTTTTCTGCAATTGAATATAAAAGAACTAAAGCTGAGACAAACAGACCATTTCGGATTTATAGCATGGTTTTATGATTTTTCAACAATGAAGGGTTATGTATACAATTATTAAATCTATTTATCTTGTAGAAGATTATTTAAATAATATATATCACATTTAAAGTATCTTGTTAGCAGAACCTTATATAATTTTTCAGTTTGGATACACTTATTTAGGCTATAGGTACACTTTGACAATCAACATGTTATTTTTGTAAATTGCCTGCATATAGGTAGAAACTCAGAAATTCAACTGTTCAAATATGGGCATTTTGCTATAACTAAAAGTGCATGAACCAAAAAATGGGATTTTAAAAGTGTTATTTGTTTGAAGGACACAAAAAATTATGACTGAGCATATGGTTGAATCTTTTTCCAGTTTCTTTTCATTTATGTTGCATAATAACAATAATAGCAGCTACATCATAGGGTCTGCATGAGAATTTAAATGATCTGTTTAAAACAGAATTAACTCTGCTGCTGCTGCTGCTAAGTCACTTCAGTCGTGTCTGACTCTGTGCAACCCCACAGATGGCAGCCCACCGGGCTCCCCCGTCCCTGTGGTTCCCCAGGCAAGAACACCGGAGTGGGTTGCCATTTCCTTCTCCAATGCTTGAAAGTGAAAAGTGAAAGTGAAGTCGCTCAGTCAAGCCCGACTCTTCGCGACCTCATGGACTACAGCCCACCAGGCTCCTCCCTCCATGGGATTTTCCAGGCAAGAGTACTGGAGTGGGGTGCCATTGCCTTCTCCAAATTAACTCTAAATTACCATTAAAAGTACATAACAAATATTGTAAAGTAATTAACCTCCAACTAATAAAAATAAATGAAAAATGTACATAGCAAATATTCAATAAATATATCAAAATGAAAAGAAAATTAGTAAACCAGTGTTTACGATTCTCTTGTTGATAATCTAAGTGATTTTACATTTGTGATACATATGTTTTGAATGCATTGTTTTCATTTTCTTCTTCAATGCACAGGTTTCTGAACACATATATCAATATACATGGTGTTCTGAAGATCGTTTGGCTAATACAAAATGATTAAATCAAGTGAATAAAGTGAACTGTTGAGTACAATATCAGGGCTTTACTTTGCTCTATTTTTAAACTTTTCTAGACATAGCAATAAAATTAGGCCAGAGTAGTGAATGTCCACTGTATGGAAGTGGCTGTGGGGAGGAGGGCAGGTATCAACTCAGTAAAGATTCAATGTCCTTTCCTAGACTTTAATCCAACTGGAACAAAGAAGACAGGAGTTAACAGGTAGGTTCTTCTAGTAGTGAAGACTCCCATATATAGAGAATAAACTAGTGGTTACCAGTGGGGAGAGGAAAGGGGAGAGGGGTAATACAGTGGGAGGAGATTAAACAGTACAAATGATTAGGTATAAGATAAACTATAAGGATACATTGTACAACACAAGGTATATAACCAACATATTTAAATAACTATAAGTGGAGCATAATTTTTACAAACGTGAATCACAATTTTGCATACCTATAATTTATATAATAGTTGTATAACAACTATACTTCAATTAAAAATTATAATTTAGAACACTGAGAAAGTCATTCTTACCTGCATTTCTTACAGTGACCCAAGCACAAAGATGATAGATGAAGATAGCACATAGATTTATGATAAATAATAGACAAGTAGATAGAGATAGTGGAGAAGGAAATGGCAATCTACTCCAGTATTCTTGCCAGGATAATCCCATGGACAGAGGGGTCTGTTGAGCCACCTTCCAAGGAGGTCACAAGAGAGTTGGACATGACCAAGCAACTGAGCATACATATAAGATATAGATAGAGATGATCACACGCCACGTTCTCACCAAAGACATCATTTTTCCTGTAAATCACAGGGATAGTTTTCAACACTGACAATTCTTGATCTTTGAAAAGTACTTTTCACAATAGCCCCCTTCCTGCCTTTCTCATATTCTCCCCACTTGACTCTTATTCTTTTAGGTATTCTTCCAAAATATCTAGCTAATCCTTCTTAGGCTCATTTTTTAGGGGTCTCCATATCAAACTATCTTCTTTTCTCTCTGTGTTGTCTTTATAAGGCCAACTCATTTCACAGTATGCTAACATTTTTAACAGTATGTTAATAAATAGAACATTCCAAGATCTACATCTCTCTGCAGACCTCTTTTCTGAATTTCAAAACCATATATTCAGCTGCCTATTCTCTTCTTCTACTTCGAGCTTACAAAGGAACTTTATAGTAAACACCTAGATGGAACAAGAGTTTCCCCTTTACAACTAATGACACCTGAGAGAGCACTGTCTTGCTAAAGGAGCCAACTTACTGTGACCTCGCCATGTAAGGGGTATTGTTTATTTCTCTGACTTCTAAATTTCCTTTTATCAGTCACTTTAGCTTTCACACGGCTATGGTTCCACTCATATTTTTATATCCAACCGATACCACCATAGCCTGAACTAATAATGTCTCTCTTTGGCCAATCTAATAGCTTCCCAGCAGTTCAACAACATCCACTTTTTTCTCATAAAATAAAATTTCTCAATCTCAGGAGTTATTAAAACATAAATGTTACTTTTAAAGAAACAGATGAAAACAAAACTGAAGTGGCTTCCTATTGCACTTAGGAAAATCCCCATATTCCTAGCACAGCCCACCAAAAAGCTGCTTCAGCACTCTCCCAATGGTATCTTGGGAATCAGCCCCGTACACAGACATGCTTTTTATAATTACCTTAATCTGTAGAAGCCATGGCCTCACTGATTAGGACTTACATGATTCAGTACATCATATCACTGTCTTCAGATTTCACCTCTGATTACCCCAGAATCATAAGTCAGGTCATTGTCTCCTTCATTCTGCCTTTACAGCCTTTTCAGATACAAACAACTTCCATCTGTTGCATCAATGATATCAGTTACATCTCCAATGGAGGAGTCCCACTTTATGAAAAATAGCAAAGAGGGTAACAATATCTACCACCAACAACAGTCTTTGCAAGATGTCATCCCATGCTAAGGGTTGGAGGTGTCCAGATTGCCAAGAAAGATAGGACTCACAGGCCCTTGATGGAGCAAGGCTTTACTGCACAGAGAATGCACAGCAAGCTCAGCTCAACATGTGATATGCCCAGCATAGGCTTCAGAGCCTGAAAGGAAATGTTCCAAGCCCAAGGCATGCTCTTATGCAACCATGCAAGGGTCAGCAGCTTGTGTTTGACTGTTTTTCCCAACAATATAAAAATCCAACATTGGTAATAACTTTCAACTTTCTAGGTGTCTCAGTAGTATTTGGCAGAATTGATCATTCTCATCATGATATTTTCCTTTTCATTTTATATCTGAGATGTATTTTCAATCTCGGTTCATTTAGACTTCACCTCCTGACAGTGTCTGCTCTAACCAACACACCTAATGTAGCACCCATGTCATTCTCCTCTAATTCTTTATTTAGATGTATAATGTATACATTGTATACAATGTATAATTTATAATCCTTTACACATTTGCATAAATGTATATGCAAACACACACACACACACACACACACACATATATATGTATATGTTACACAGGGGTTTATCATTCTTCTCCCAAAATATAATACAAAGTTTTGACAAATGGGCCTTTATGTTTTTGTCCTATAGTGTTTAAATGAAATTTTATTATAATTTTAGATTTAGGAAAGATTTCAAAGATAGTAGAGTGCTCTCATATACTTCATACCGTTTCCTTTATTATTAACATTATAATTATATATGATGCATTTACTATAATTAATGAACTGATATTGACACATTATTAACTAAGTTCATATCATTATATATCCAGATTTCCTTAGTTTTCACCTAATGTAGTTTTTCCTGTTTTATCCCAAACAGGATGTCACACTACATTTATCAGTTAAGTCTCCTTAAGCTCCTCTTGACTCTGACAGTTCCTCAGACTTCGTTTTGATGACAATTTTGAGGACCATTTGTCAGTTATTTTGTAGAATGTTCCTCAAATGGCATTTGCCTTGATTTTCTTTCTCATGCTAGACAAGGGTTACATGTTTTGAAGAGAAAGACACAGAAGTAAAGTGCCATTTTTATCATAAGTATATGGGATCAACTTAACACTGTTGATACTGTTAGTGATCATTTGGCTGAGACAGTTTGTCAAATTTTTCCGCTGTAAATTTACTGTTTTTTTTTTTCATTTCCATCTGTGCTCTAGAGGGATGTCATATGTATAGTGCTAATTTACAATGAAATCTGAAATCAAAGGAGCTATATGCCATCTCCTAGATGGTAAGGTTTCTACATAAATTATTTGGAATTCTTCTGCCTCATTTATTTATTTATCCAGTTATTTTTTAAAATGTTGGAATAACTGCCTAGATATTTGTTTTATGTTTTTTAATATAATCTAACACTACATTATCTATTTTTTTCCAGCTTCTGCCATTGGGAACTTTTCCAGTTAGTACCTCAGTTTCCTTACTTTTTATGTACTTCCTTACTTAAGTACTTCCTTACTTTTTATGACCTCATCTTCTATAAAATAACCTCCAAGCTCATCTTATATTCTTAACACTAGTCCTAGAATTATCCAAGAACCTCGGTTCCTTTTATCAGAGATTAGTATTAGAAATTAAGATGTGGGCCCTAAGGTTGCTTCTTTATTTACAGGAGTCCATTGTGTGGATGTATCACAGTTCACTGATTCACCTTCCCAAAGGCAACTTGGGCTGTTTCCAAGTTTCAGTATTTATGAACAAAACTGCTATAAACAATCGTGTAAAGGTTTTTCTATGGACCTTGAGTTTTTAAATCTTTTGCATAAATACCTGGGAGCACTATCATTTGATTGTATAAGACTATGTATTTAAGAACCACTACACTGCTAACCCATTGTGGTTTTTTTTTTTTTTTTTTTTTTTTTTTTTTTTTTTAAATATTATTTTATTAGTTGGAGGCCAATCACTTTACAACGTTTCAGTGGGTTTTGTCATACATTGACATGAATCAGCCATATAGTTACACGTATTCCCCAACCCGATCCCCCCTCCCACCTCCCTCCCCACCCGACTCCATTGTGGTTTTACCATTTTGAATCTGTTGCTCTATATCCTCACCAGCAGCAGTTGGAGTAATCAGTTTCATTTGTTCTTCAGCTGGTTGACCAGTGTAGTCTTTCTAATTGTATAACAATATTTCATTTGCTTAAATTTTCAATTCCCTAATGAGAAGTGACATTGAGCAACTTTTGTTATGTTTATTTGTGTGTGTGTTTAATCACAGTATTTCCTAGAAGTGACTAGCATAAAATAGGTCCTTGTTAAATATTTATAAAATAAACTATGCATATGACAATAAAAATTGTATGTAATTTTATTACAAGACTAAGTTCTTTTGATTGAAAATAAATAAGTCCCTGAATATTTCTATCTGTACTATCAGCTCATAGTCCAAGATATAAAGCATATCATATATCAATATAGTTTGAATTTAAATAATTTGGGCAGAGATATTATTATAAACACATTTAACATGTAAAATGGTTGTAAATAACTGGTAGAGCTAGCTCTTTGAAAAGAATGCTTAAAATATCTATTTTTCAATATTTAGAATTGAAAAATAAAGAAATCCATCCATAAATGATAAATTCTATTGAAATATTCTATGCATAACTATTATATATTTATTTTTATTTTCCATAGAGCATCATACCCTGTACCAGAGGGTTGTTTTAAAAATAAAATAAGTGGTGAAATATACAAAGTTTTTAGCCATTGATTTGAGTACAGTGTTGTGGGTACAAGGTATTGCTATTATGACTATAATTATTATTTTCAGTAATTCCTTTTGATCAATGTAAGAATCCATAACATTTTTGAATTAAATTTCCTTAGTTGTTCTCTAAGTGAATAATTAATAAATCACTACTGTTTTTGTTGATCTTTAATTCTTTTGCTATTGTCTTAATATCTTTTATCCCATTATCTATCATTATTTTTTACCATCTTGTACTATTAGTCTTTTACTTTTTATTTAATTTTTATTCACATTTTTATTTTTGTTTACTTTTCAGAACATAAATATATATTCTTTCATAAAGATTGATCTGTTACTACCAGTATAATCAAGTTACTTTCTAAATCTGTGTAAATTTTCCATAAATTTCACCTTTAGATTTGTACTAACCATCAGTATTGTAACTCATAATACATATGTTCTGAAAATGGTCTTGTTAATTTAATATAGCAAATAATATAAGGTATTACTTTTTTTCATGCACTGAGGACATATAGATACCTATTTTGTTTATAAATGATTTCTCAAATCAGACATGAAAACTATCCTGTATATTTGTATTATTACATTTGAAAATGTCTGTGACAAATGAGAATTATATGTGATTAAATATTTCCTAAGTCCAAGACTTTACAGGTTAGTGTTTTTTCCTACTTTTAATACACTTCATGAAATACATTTTTGGAATGAATTTAGCTTGCATGTAATATGAAAACCTTGCTATATTTTGACACATGCACTGATATATCTAATAGGTAATTTTAATATTAAATTCAATTAGCATAACAAATTTTACATACTCATTATATTGTTCATTTAATTTCCTCTAAAATATGTTGATAAAATGTTTTCCTTTATTCTACAAACATCTAGGTCTTTTCAAACTACATTGATAGCTTAATAATTATATTCTAATATTGCTTGAGCAAATTTTTTGGGGGGAATTTTGCCTAGCATCCTAGTGGGGAATCCAGTATACCTACACAAAACAATATTCATGTTTAACTATATCAAGATATGGGGTCTATAGCAGTTATTTATTGCTGAATAATAAACCATTACAAAATATAGGGTTTTTAAAAAATCCTATTTGCTCCTGGTTCTATTTGCAAATTGAGCTGGGCTCCACTGTAAGTTTTTCCATTCGTCTCATCTGTGGTTACTCATGAGACTACAATCAGCAGGCAGCTTCACTGAGACTTCTTGGTTTAACAATGGCTTCACTCAAATGCTTTGCAGGAATTCAAACAACCAACAAGCTATCTTTTTCTAAGCAGTCTCTCATCATCCAGGAGGCTACGGATACCTCTCTGGGGGACAGCAGTATTCCCAAGGGGTGAGAATGGAAATGCAAGTCTTTTTCAGGCCTGAAACCAAAACTTGCAAATGTTTTATCTACCACATCTTGTTGATCAAAGTCCAGTCCAGATTCAACAACATGGCAAATGGGTTCACCATCTTTTTGAGACATGCGGTACAGTCTAGTGACAAAGGAGGGTGTATTCTGGGATGGGAAGAATCTGTGACTCTTTTCCCAATTTAGTAAAGACTTGTGGAGCACAGCATTGTTGGAGTGTTTGCTGTATAAACTGGTTCTGCAATCTGCAGTTTCACAAACCAAGAAAGATGACCTGATCATTCTGAAACTAGGTTTACTCATTTAGAAAACAAGTATAATTGTTTTAAAGATTTGCTGACATAATTTATATAAGCTCCTTAGCACAATTTCTAGCATAATTACAAATGTCAACTATTAATAACGACTATTTCAAATATTTTCTTGGTGATTAACCCAATCCTAGCTACTCTTTTGTTGTTGCTGTTTAGTTGCTAAGTAGCGTCTGACTGTGCAACCCCATAAACTGTGGCCCACCAGATTCCTCTGTCCGTGGGATTTCCCAAGCAAGCATACTGGAGAAGGTTGCCATTTCTTTCTCCAGGGGATTTTCCTGACCCAGAGACCAAACCTGTGTCTCCTACACTGTCAGACAGATTCTTTACCACTGAGCCACCAGGGAAGCCCAATTATTCTTCATATTTTGTTAAATAAAAATGCAGTTTTCTAACTTGAAAGAGGAGCATTTTCTCCCATAAAATAACAAAATGCCAGAGTAGTGCAATCAGGGCAAGAAAAAGGAGTAAATGACATGAAGCAGGGCTAACCTCATGGGCAACAACTTCATTATTTCTGTCACCTACTCCTGCCAGTTGATTATACACTGGAGACTGAATCCATTTTGAAGTCAGTTAAATTCAGAAGCACAGAGGAAGGAAGCAGATTATGTATCTTTATGACCTTCTTTCTCCTTTCATCTAGGCTGCTCACATTTTTAGACTTCGCTGCCTCTAAGTAAAATGTGTTGCTTTCTCGTCGAATCCTTTCAGAATTTAAATGGATATATTATATCCCCTTCTATATGAGGACTCTCCTGGTTGCTAGGTACATAAATTCAATGCAGATTGGCTTTAAAAGAAATGAATTTATTTTATCACCATCTGTTATATCAAGGCATATACTGACCCAAGTACATTTTTTGACTCACTAGTAAATCAGGACATAGACTCTTTCTGTATCTCTTTCTCAACTCCTGCCCTTCTGTTTTCCATTGTATTTTCAGGAAAACACTTCTGAAACATTGACAACTAGTAACCATAGGAAAAATCATTTAGCTTTAGTGACGGTCATAGCTCCAAATGGGTAACTCAGATCAGGTGTTTATGCCTCAGCCAATCTCTGTGATAAAAGGTGATAGTGTCCTTTGAGACTGAGGTATAGAATAATACTACTGTAGGTCAAATCAAGTCACTATTTCCAGAAAAAAATGAAAACAGATGCTAGATAAATATATATAACAAATATTCAGGAATCTTTTACCACTAGCACAGACAATGGATTTCAATTTACTGTGGATTGAACTTTGACAGTTTTATCAAACTTTCTTTACGCCTTTTTCCTTTTCCTACTATATATGAACCAAAGATGGAAATTCACCCACCCCTTGGAAGCAAATATTGCCTTTCTAACCCTTGATTTTGCTTTATGCATTGACCAGTATGTTTTATTCAAATTCTTGAAAAATTTTAATTTCCATGAGACTAGAAAGCAGCAGAATCTTTATTAAAGTCTTCTATAATCTATCCAGGTGTAAAATTTTATTTAGCTCAAATAAACCACATCTACATCTTTGGAAAATGATTTAGACAATATTCCTCACTTAATAACTAAAAGGAGAGTAAAGAAAAATTTTATATGGATGAATATTGGCAAAAAAGAAGCATAACAATTTTGTGATATGTTCTATTTCTTTTTAAACCCTCTCAAAAATGTACTCCTGTTTAAGCCAAGTAGCTTAAGAAGATAAAAAATTATAAACCACTAGACATACAAAAACACTCCTTTTCCAAATATGTTTATCATTGTATAAACACTAAGAATATATATTTTAGCAAGTTTACTGAATAATTTATAGAATATAATATTTGACACATTGCCTTCTTGCAGAAAACACTGAATGCTTCAATCCCGTTAAATGCACTTTCAATACCAAATGACTTAATCATTTATCTCCAAATAATCCTAGTCTTCTTGCATATTTTAGTTTTCTGATTTTTCCTTATAATTAAAATGTCTTGATAAATAGCCTTTAATAATATATATTCATGCATTGTTCACATTTATTCTTAAAATAAATTTTTGCAGTATAAAAATGCATTGACTTTTCTGATATCCTTTATCTTTTTTTCTCTCCAGGTCAATATTATACACAGATTTGGATGAACCAAATACTGTATGATGAAGAGAATAACAAAGCTAACAAAAACAATACAAAACAAAATATGACATCAAAGCAATACAAAATAAGCAAAACTCAGTAAGAATTTCACTGGAAAGCTTTAATAACTTTCCTTACACCAGCAAATGGAGGAGGACTGACATTCTCAAGGAACTAAGACTACTATATATACATCAGGAGCCAATGCCGAAATGAAATTTGGATTGTGACAGCCGTCCCATGAATTAATAACTCACCTTTATCTACAAAACCCTAGAGGTGGCTTTGAATTTATTGATTTTCTTTCCTTAGTGTTTCAGCCAGGTCAGATTTTGGGAGAGAGCCTCCTTTAATTTCTGCTAGGGTGGGAGAAAGATTTATGATGTTCCTATTTCGTCAATATCTCGGGGGTGAAGAATGGACATTGTCTTCCAGTTAAGTAAACCATAAGCGGCACCTTTGTGAAAAGGGTCACTGAATTTATTCTAGATGTTGTTAGTTACTGTCTCCTTGGTCACACAATATTTGCTGAAACACTAGTGTGGGGCACTTGTCTTCCATACAAAGCCAGCAAGGCTTTCATGTCTCTGGAATAAGAGATATCATTACATGGAATGTCACTGTGTTTCATAATTGCTTATATTGCTGTTTCTTAAATTTAATTTCTCCTCATGTCAAAATGTAATGAAAAGTCAATCAAAAGTATGTAAGAATTTCTCATGTTATTTTAGATGTACTCATTTTACAGCTTTTTTTTTCATTTTCCATGGATTTTAAAACTTGAGAACATATACAATCACACATGAAATTTTTGTACATTGATCCATAATCTTTTAAAACAAGAAATGAAATATGTGTATATTTTATATATGTATAGGTGCTCAGTAATGTCCAACTCTGCAGTCCCATGGTATAGCCTGCCAGGCTCCTCTGCCCATGGAATTTTCCAAGTAAGAATACTGGAGTGGGTTCCAATTTCCTCCTCCAGGAGATCTTTGCGATCCAGGGATAGAACCAGCGTCTCTTGGGTCTCTTGCATTGGCAGGCAGATTCTTTACCACTAGCACCACCTGGGAAGCCTGTGTGTGTGTGTGTGTGTGTGTGTGTGTGTGTGCTTGTGTGTATGTATTATATATATATCAGTTCAGTCACTCAGTCATATCTGACTCTTTGTGACCCCATGGACAGCAGCACACCAGGCCTCCTATCCATCAACTTCCTCTCCCTGACTTTACTCAAACTTATGTCCATTGAGTTGGTGATGCCTTCCAACCATCTCATGCTCCGTCGTCCCCTTCTGCTCCAACCTTCAATCTTTCCCAGCTTCAGAGTCTTTTCAAATAAGTCAACTCTTCACATCAGGTGGCCAAAGTATTGGAGTTTCAGTTTCAACATAAGTCCTTCCAATGAATATTCAGGACTGATTTCCTTTAAGATTGACTAAATCATAGTTTTAATTTATATGTGTGTATACATATATATATATATGTACATATATGTATAAATCATAGTTTTAAACAAGTTCTGCTAGGCCTGCAAGCATGAGTGCTAAGTCGTTTTAGATCTGTACGACTCTTTGCCACCCTATGGACTGTAGCCCACCAGGCTCCTCTGTGCATGGTATTCTCCAGGCAAGAATACTGGAGTGGGTTGCCATGCCCTCCTCCAGGGGGTCTTCTTGACCCAGGGATGGAACCCGCATCTCTTAGTCTCCTGAATTGGCAGGCGATTTCTTTACCACTAGCGCCACCTGGGATGCCTGCTGCTATGCCTACTACTGCTGATTTCTACTGTTGCCTCTCCTCCTGTTTTTATTGCTGCAACTAAGTACAGCACAGTGATATTGTTAACAATACTTTTACTACTGATAATGATATAGATTTTACTGGCCCATAGTTTGCTGAAATTTTAATTAGACACAAAATTTGAATTGTACCAATTTTCCTACATTTAATCATAATGATTCCATTATTTTCTCCATTATACTCTGAATACAATAGATTATATTTCTGACTTTAAATTTTTTCTGGGGTAAATAATTTTTCATGGTTATATTATCATTATAAATCACTGCTGAATATAATTTGTCTAAATTTGAGCTGTGATCATTGCTCTGATATTTGTGAGGCATATTTTCTATGATTTATTTTCCATATAATATTGCTGTTAGGTTTTATTGACAAAGATAAATGAAATATAAGTTTCTAGAAGAAAACATAGTAGAAATATCTTCATGACCTTGGGGCATACAAAGGTTACTTAAACAGTATAAAAATGGCACCAAACTTAAAAGAAATAAAAAGATGATTGCACTTACTTAATATTAATAATATATATTAATCAAGATATAACGCTAAAGCATTAAGATGTTTCATCACATACACCTAAAAAGCACCTCATATAAAGAGATATTTTAAAATTCTTATTAATAATTTTGAAAAAAGATCTTGATTTTTTAAGTGGGCCTGATCCTTGTTCAGGTATATCTAAAAAGTATACAGTGGTCCCGCAATATCCTTGGAAGATTGGTCCCAGGACCCCTTGAAGATATTAAAATCTACAGATGCTCAAATCTCTTATAGAAAGCAGTGTCGTATTTGCATATAACCTAGTCACATTCTTCGGTTAACCTTAAATCATCTCTAGATTACTTATAATACATGATACAACGTAAATGCTATGTAAACAGTGGCCAGTGACTGGAAAACTCAAATTTTGCCTTTTGGACATTTTCGGAATTTTTATTCTTGAATATTTTTTACCAGTAGCTGGTTGAATCTGTGGATGTAGAACCTATGGATATGGAGATCTGACTATGTATTCAAATAGTCAACTTTTATGGTTCCATGGCAATCCACTCCAGTATTCTTGCCTGGAGAATCCCATGGACAGAGGTACAAGGCGGGCTAAAGTCCATGGGGTTGCAAAGTCAGACATGACTGAAGAACTTAGCATGGGTGCACATGATGCTAATCATGATGAGCATGAAAACCAAACCTGCCTTGAAATCACCTCTGAGAATAGAAACAATTTAAAGATTGACAATACAAAGAACATGATGGAATATGAAGCAAGGGAAAGTTGCTCACATTGTCAGTGAGATTATGTCATTTTCATCACTTTGAAAGCTTGTTTAGTGGCACTTGCTGAACGTATGTGCACCAGTTCTGATCTAAGTCTACATCTAAGGAAATGAGTGAAATATTTTCACCAAAAAGACATAAAAAATCATTTCAAAAGTTTTACTCTTAACAGTCAAAATTGAAAACAGCCTAAATGTCTTTGAATAGAATGGATGAATTGTGATGTACTGTTAAAATGGATACAAATAGCAATAACAAAAAACAAACTGCTGACAAATTAAAAAGCATAGGTTAATCCCAGAACAATTGTATTAAGTGAAAGAAGGTAGACAAAACAGCTATTAATTGCAAGGTTTTAGCTGGTTAATTTGAAAACAGGCAAAACTAATGGAGGTTTTTAAGTGTCAAAACAAGGGTTATCATAATTGTATCAATAAATTAATTTTATGGGCACAATAGAAAATTCTAGACATGTTCTATAGCTTGATTTGTGTGGTTTTCATCAGGATATAAATTTCACTTTGCTGTACAGTTAATATTCATTTATTTTACAAACCACACTGCAGGCACTTGCAATCATAAATCAAAGAAAAACAAACTTGGCATCCACTGACAGCCAGGTTCATTTTATTTATTTATTTTTAAAATTTATTTGGACTTTCCAGGTAGCACTAGTGGTAAAGAATCTACCTGCCAATGCAGGAGCTGCAAGAGATGCAGGTTCCATCCCTGGGTCAGGAACATCCTTTGGAGAGGGAAGGGACAACCCCAATATTCTTGCCTGGGAAATTCCATGGACAGGAGAGCCTGGTGGGCTACAGACCACGGGGCTGTAGAGTTGGACACAATTGAGTACAAAATGTATGTTCATTTTAAAGAGTAAAGAAGCAAGAAATGCATACATCTCTTTAGTATGCTCTCCAGTGATCTTGGAAGGGTGGAGTAAAGGGGGCAGTTCATTTCTTTCAATTTTTGTTGCCTTATCTGATACTTTTATCCACTGCAGCAAGACTGTAAACAGACCACCAATGCTCCTGAGTTATTGCTTTCCCCTGGCCTACAAACAGGCATGATGATATAAGAGTTCTGTTGATTTATTTCCATTGGACATGTTTTTCACTATAAACATTTGTCACATGTAGTTTGCTGGGGAAAGGTTAGGAAGTGCTGGTTTATACCACTTTCTTATTTTTGGCTATGTCAGGTCTTTAATGTTTATTTGGATTGTCACAGTGAGTCAGGAAGAAGAGATATTAGTTAGATGTAATTTACATTAACTGATTTGATCTGCAGCAATGCTACTGAAGTTTTTTTTTTTTTTTTTTTTTTTAGGGCCACCAAACTTTGATGAGCATTGGCAGCAGAACTGCCATTTATGGTTTAGCAAAGATGTGTCGTCGTTTCACTGAAATAAAGCTACAGCAGAAGCTTTGACTACAGTAGTTGTAGCAGAAGACTACAGTAGTTGTGACCTGGAATCAGAGATAAATACTGTAAGGAGAGCAAGTGAAAAAATCCATGAGAATTTGCAACTTTATGTGTTGAAAATATGATTGGAGGTGGGCTTTCTGCAAGTTCGCTTTGCATTGAGAGATGATTGTACAGAATTCTGGATAAGCATGAGTGAGTTGAGATAAGATGTAGAGAACATCTGGACTGAGATGGGATAATAAAATTAAAACAGAAGTAATGTATATAAGGGCTTCCCTCATACCTCAGTCAGTAAAGAATCTGCTGCAATGAAGGAGACCTTGGTTCGATTCCTGGGTTGGGAAGATCCCCTGGAGAAGGAAATGGCAATCCACTCCAGTATCCTTGCTTGGAAAATGCCATGGACAAAGGAGCCTCGTGGGCTACAGCCCACAGGGTCGCAAGAGTCAGACCCAACTTAGAGACTAAACCGCCACCACAATGTACATAAAGGACTTCCCAGGTGGCACAGTGCTAAAGAATTGGCCTGCTAATGCAGCAGACATGGATTCAATCCTTGGATCAGAAAGATCCCGTGGAATAGGAAATGGCAACCTGCTCCAGTAATTCCAGAGACAGAGCAGCCTGGTGGGCTCCCCGAGGGGTGGCAAAGTATTGGCCATGACTGAGCAGCAAAGCACACACACACCTGTACCTAAAAATAAAAAGGGAAATGAGGAAATGAGGGGCCGTTTATGGACTGAGTGTACAAAGACCAAGGGAACACAAGGATCCTTGCTTTCAACTGCACTTGATGAAAAATATTTCCCTAAAATATGTAAAAATATATGCAGAGCACACAAAAAAATTGGAAAGATTCATGTGCAGAAATGCAACTTTTTCTTCATTTTCCCATTAATTTCAGTAAAGTAATATCCAAGTTTTATATAATTATTTATCATGAATTGCAATTCATAATTTAGTTAAGATTTAAAAATATATACAAGGCTTTATGAATATTCAAACTACTGTACAATTGTACTCATTTCACACACTAGCAAAATAATGCTCAAAAATCTCCAAGCCAAGCTTCAACAGTACATGACCTGTGAACTTCCAGATGTTCAAGCTACATTTAGAAAAAGCAGAGGAAGCAGAGATCAAATTGCCAACATCCACTGGATTATAGAAAAAGCAAAAGAGTTCCAGAAAAACATTTACTTCTGCTTTATTGGCTATACCAAAGCCTTTGACCATGTGGACCACAACGAACTGTGGAACATTCTTCAAGAGATAGGAATACCTGACCTACCTCCTGAGAAATCTGTATGCAGGTCAAGAAGCAACAATTAGAAACTCGACATAGAACAACATACTGGTTCCAAATCAGGAAAGGAGTACTACAAGGCTTTATATTGTCACCCTGCTTATTTAACTTATATGCAGAGTACATCATGTGAAATGTCGGGCTGGATGAAGCACAAGCTGGAATCAAGATTTCCAGGAGAAATATCAATAACCTCAGATATGCAGATGACACCACCCTTATGGCAGAAAGTGAAGAAGATTTAAAGGGCCTCTTGATGAAAGTGAAAGAGGAGACTGAAAAATTTGACTTAAAACTCCACATTCAGAAAACTAAGATCATGGCATCCAGTCCCATCACTCCATGGCAAATAGATGGGGAAACAATGGAAACAGTGAGAGACTTTATTTTGGGGGGCATCACAGTCACTGCAGATGGTGACTGTAGCCTTGAAATTAAAAGAGACTTTCTCCTTGGAAGAAAAGCTATGACCAACCTAGACAGTGTATTACAAAGCAGAGACATTACTTTGCCAATAAAGATTCGTCTAGTCAAAGCTTTGGTTTTTCCAGTAGTCATGTATGGATGTGAGAGTTGGACTATAAAGAAAGCTGAGTGCCAATGAATTGATGCTTTTGAACTGTGGTGTTGGATAAGACTCTTGAGAGTCCCTTGGGCTGCAAGGAGATCCAACCAGTCCATCCTAAAGGAGATCAGTCCTGAATATCCATTGGAAGGACTGATGATGAAGTTGAAACTCCAATACTTTGGCCACCTGATGCAAAGAACTGACTCCTTGGAAAAACCCTGATGCTGGGAAAGATTGAGAGCAGGAGGAGAAGGGGATGACTGAGGATGAGATGGTTGGATGGCATCACCAACTCAATGGACATGAGTCTGAGTAATCTCCGGGAGTTCATGATGGACAGGGAAGCCTGGCATGCTGCAGTTCATGGGGTCGCAAAGAGTCGGACACGATTGAGTAACTGAACTGAACTGAACTGAACTGAACTGAAGCCTTACATTTTAGTCCTTGGATGTATTTTATACTGCTTCATTTATGTTATTTTTTATTTAAAAGATTTGGTTGTGGAATTCTAATCTTTAAAGTGTGACTCAACTCCAAAATAATAAGAAAATAATTTTCATCCTCTTTCAAACATTTTCTACTAGAAATAAACAGAACAAGTATTGGAGTGAAAATTGGAACCTGTGTCCTGGAATGCTCATACAATAATTTAAAAATTCATTTGCTCTTTTAAAAATTTATTGCAAAAGAATTCTATGATTTATAAAGCACAAAAACAACACTTAGAAAGCAAATGAAAATGAGTAACTAAACTAAATATGAGAAAATCATTAACAAATGTATAGTAGATATGCATATTTATTGTCTGATTATATACACTTACTTATACATAATGAATAACAATTTTACAATAAATTTTAACATTTTAAATAACTTACTATGGTAGTCTAATAATCTAATACTTTATACAAGTTACTGCCTTTTCCTTTGTATGGAATTAGTATATCAAATGTAAACGATCTGAAAATTGTAGTTACATGCGCCTTGGACCCTTTCAACTCACCATCTGTTGCTGAATTGTGTCTGACTCTTTGCTTCTCCAAGGACTGTAGCCTGCCAGGCTCCTCTGTCCATGGGATTTTCCAGGCAAGAATACTGGAGTGGGTTGTCATGCCTTCGTCCAGGGGATCTCCCCAGCCCAGGGATTGAACCAGAGTTTCCTGAGTCTCCTTCATTGGCAGGCAGATTCTTTACTACTGTGCCACTTGGGAAGTCAAGGAAGCCCATTAACCTACCACAAATTTCCTGCTGTTTTTGCATTAATAACTTTAAGGCACTAGTACTCTAGCATTGTTCCTGATAAAATTTTCAGAACAAACTACAGAGTGCAGGAGAGTTGAACGAAGTATCATTCAATTTTCTCATCTTCTCAGGACACTTTCTGCTATTTAGGAAAAATTACATGAAGTCTTTGTGTCTTATGTTGTTGTCCTTGTTCAATCACTCAGTCATGTCTGAATTTTTATGACCCCACGGACTGCAGCATACCAGGTTTTCCTGTCCATCACCATCTCCTGGAGTTTGCTCAAACTCATGTCCATTGCATCAGTGATGCCATCCAACCATCTCATCCTCTGTCGTCCCCTTCTCCTCCTGTCTTCTGTCTTTCTCAGCATCAGCAAGTTTTCTAATGAGTTGGCTCTTTGGATCAGGTGGCCACGGTATTGGAGCTTCAGTTTCAGTGTGTGTCCTTCCAACGAATATTCAGGGTTGATTTCCTTTAGGATTAACTGGTCCTATCTCCTTGCAGCCCAAGAATCTTCTCCACCACTGTTCAAAAGCATCCATTCTTCAGCGCTCAGCCTTCTTTATGGTCCAACTCTTACCTCCATACATGACTACTGGAAAAACCATAGCTTTGATTATGACTTTGTGTCTTATGCACTCTGTTATTTCTTTCTCTTGAATTGACTCAATTCTCACTTCTGTGAAGACATTCTATAATTAGTAGCTCTAAGTATGATTCCCTACTGAACTCCTTATGTATATATAATCTAGCTACTAATTTGCTAACATAAAATTTTGAATAATCCTCCACTCCCTTCTAATACCACTTCTTGCTATATTCAAACCAGTATATTATTTTTCTATGTAATGTCTATATGTGCGCGGGATCTCAGTTGTATCTGACTCTTTGTGACCCTATGGACTGTAGTCCACCTCTGTTCATGGGATTTCCCAGGCAAGATTACTGGAGTGGAGAATCCCTTCTCCTGACCCAGGGATCAAGCCAGTATCTCTTGTGTCCCCTGCATTGGCAGACAGAGTCTTTATCATTGAGCCACCTAGGGATTGTTAAATAATATTTAGACAGAATAATCTAGTGTATTATTGAAATAATAATGAAGGTGTATTCCCTGTATGAAATGACTTAATAGTCTAGTATAGAACATCTAGAGATAGATTTTTAAAGCACCATAGCTAGATGCAAACTATCACATTCACAAGGGACAAACAACAAGGTCCTAAGCATAAGGAACTATATCCAATATCCTCTGATAAACCATAATAGGAAACAATATTTTAGAAAAGAACATATTAAGAATATGTGGAAAAGAAGTATCATAGCAAGTTCAGTAACCAAGGTGGATACTAGGAATAGAAAGCAGAATGAGGTGTTCAGAATAGATGTGAAATTACATAAAAGAAGAAAAATCATAGGTGTGTATGGAGATAATAATTGTAGAACTCAGGAGAATAGGCTATGTGTCATTTATGTGGTAAACACTGCTCCTAAATATTTGTGCTCAAAATATCATTCCTTTTTGCTACTACCTACCTCATACAGTTTGAGTGTTCTTCTGTGTTTATCAGGCACTTAATATATATCTCTGTAAGCATCATATTCCACTGTAATTAGATTTATTGAACATCTCATTTTTTTCCATTATACAGATATTTATGTTAAAGACAATATTATATTGACTTTGTATGTGTGTGTGTGGTCAGTTGCATAGTCATGTCAAACTCTGTGATCCCATGGGCTGTATCTACCAGACTCTTCTGTCCATGGAATTGTCCAGGCAAGAATATGGAGAGGGTTTTCATTTCTTACTCCAGAGGATCTTCTGCATCCAGGGATCGAAACTTCGTCTCTCGCATCTCCTGCTTTGGCAGGTGAATTATTTACCACTGTGCCACCTGGGAAGCCCTTGACTTTGTATGCTGTTGCTGTTAAGCCACAACTCTTTGCAACCCCATGGACCAGAATACCAGGCCTTCCTGTCCCTCACCATCTCCTGAAGTTTGCTCAAGTTCATATTCATTGCATCAGTGATGCCATTCAGCCATCTCATACTCTGAAGCCCTCTTCCCCTTCTGCTAGCAATCTTTCCAATGAGTCAGCTGTTCACATCAGATGACCAATGTACTGGAACTTCAGCTTCAGCATCATTCCTTCCAATAAGTATTCAGGGTTGATTTTCCTTAAGATTGACTGGTTTGATCTCCTTGGTGTCCAGGGGACTCTCAGAAGTCTTCTCCAGCACCACGGAGTGAATCCGTGGCACTCAGCTTTCTTTATGGCTCAGCTGCCACAACCATGCATGACCACTGGGAAGACCATACCCTTTGTTGGCAGACCTGCTTTTCAACAGACTGTCTAGGTTTGTCATAGCTTTTCTGCTAAAAAGCAATCTTCTTCTGTTTTCCTGGCTGCAGTCACCATCTGCAATGATTTTGGAGCTCAAGAAGAGGAAATTTGACACTACTTCCATTTTTTCCCCTCTATTTATTATGAAGTAATGGAGCCAAATGTCCCATTTTTTAAAATTATTATTATTTAGTTTTAAGTCGGCTCTTTCTCTCTCCTCCTTCAGCCTCCTCAAGAGGCTCTTTGGTTTGCTTTCTGCCATTAGAGTGGTATTATCCACCTGTCTGAGGTTTTTGGTATTTCTCCCACCTATCTTGATTCCAACTTTGTATGTCAGCTTCTAATTCAATATTTTCAACATAATGATGTTGAATGAATATAGAAACTTCAATCATCCAAGTTTCAGATTCTGAAAGAACATGGATTCTAGAGAGCCCCAGTGCCAACAGTTGGATTTTGAGCTCAGCTTACTTGGGCTGAGCACCATATATGGGCTCAGCACCATTTTCTTGGGCTGTTATTTGAGCTCTCTTCCTCAGTTTCCTCATCTGTAGAATGGAAAAGTACCACTAGGATTATTGTGAATATTGATTGATTTGAGCATTAAGAAAAGACTCTAATAATGGACAGTGCTAAGTAAGATAGCTATATTATTACACTATTTCTTTGTGGTTTTAAATGATACTACTCTTGTTACATGTGCACATCCACATGCACACACCTATTTTCCTTTTTCTTGCAATAGTTTTCTAACTGATCTTTATACCACCATCATCTCTGTTTTTTTCTAACATATTATCCATACTGCCATAAGAATTTATGACCTAAAACCCACTTATAATCACATGATTTTCATCATTTAAATGCACATTGAATACAATTCCATAACTTCAGTCTAGAATTCAGGAATCTCTATAAGATATAACAAATTCTCTTTCAAGAATTATTTCTTTATTAACAAGCTTTATTGAAATATAATTCACATACCACATAATTTACTCACTTAAAAGGTACAACTCAATGTTTTTTGGTATTCATTGACACATGCCGCCATCAACATAGTCGATTTTAAAACACTTTCAACTTCTCAGAAAGAAACCACATATCATTTAGATATCACCCCACTATCCTCCCATCACTTCCCAACCAGCAAAACATTAAGGCTACCTTCTCTCTGTACATATTTTATATGAATGGAATCTTAAATATGCGGTCTTCTGTGACTGGAACGGGCTTCTTCCAGTTAACATAATGTTTTCAAGGTTCATTCTTATGGCATATTTCAGTATTTTGCTACATTTTATGACAACAAATTTCCATGGTAAGGTTATACTACATTTTGCTTATCTCTTCCCCCTTTAATGGACATTTTGACTGTTTCTAACTTCTGGCTGCTATAAACATTTATGTACAAGTTTCTGTGTGTACATATATTGTTATCTCTTGGGACTAGACCAGGCAGTGGAACTGCTGGGTCTTATGGTGACTCTATGTTTACCAGTTTGAGGAAATGTCAGACTGTTCCCAAATTGATGCATCATTTTACCTCCTAACCAGAGCTATATACAGATGCCAGCCTTTCCCATTCCTTGCCAATACTTGTTGTTATCTGATTTTTTTTCAATTTTAGCCATCCTAGTAGATCGAAGTTATATCTCACTGGAGTTCTGGTTGCATTTCCCTGATGACTAGTGGTGTTGAGTACTTTTTCATGAACACAAAGGCCACTTGTGTATCTTCTTTGGAAAAATATATATTCAGATCTTTTTCCCATTTTTTAAGCTGGATTATATGTTTTCGTTTTTTTCTTCTAATTGAGTCATGTATTCTTTATAAATTCTAGAGAATAGCCTCATAAAAATATGATTAATAAGTGTTTTCTCTGACTGCATGGAAGGTTTTTCACCTTCTTGATGGTGTTCTTTGAAGTACAAACCTTTTAAATTTGAGCCAAGTCCAATTTACCTATGTTTTCCACAGACAGATAAGTTTACAACAGATAAGTTTACAATTTAAAACAGAACTAAGTAATCTAAATGTTAAAAAAGAAAGAAAGAAAGAAAAAAGCTCTCTGATTCTAGGAAAGCCACAATGGATAAATTTAGACAAGAAGAAACTAGAAATGAAAATTCAACATCCTTCTTGCTTTTGATAGGTGTGCCCTACCTGTCCTCCAGGTATCTGCTGGGAGGGGAAACCTTTCAGTAAGGATTGCAGCCTGCAACCCAACACTGGACATTCCCTCACAGAAAGCTTCCATATGCAAAGGGTGACCGCAAACATCTTATAGTGTTGTGCCCCTGACAGATGTTTAAATTTTGGGAAGGGTAGGCTTTGCAAGTGCTAACAGTTCTTTTAACATACAACATAAAGGGAAATCAGGAGCTATGTAAGAAATGCTCCAATAGTTGTTGGTCATACTGAAGGTTGTTAAGTCCAAGGAAAGGATACTGAATCTTCAAAAGATACTCAATTAACTGACAACCCAAGCCCTTTGGTAGAGTGGTCCCTTGAAGTGATGGAGCATTTAGTTTGCCTTGGGCTTCTGCTTGGGCTTTTCCTTGTAAGGCTTTTCAAATACATTCACTCTACTCTTATCCACAGGATAGAGACATCTCTGGTCAAGGTTAACAGGAAAGAGCATGCCAAGCCTAGAATACACCAACAGATGTGATGTTGGCTCATTAATTTAAAAAAAAAAAAAAAAGTCAAGATATTGTCAATGAGCTTCTATAAGCTGTGCAGGTAAGGGCCTTCCAGGGTAGAGGTAAAACTGATATTATCTTGTAATTTACAAAAGCTGGGGTAACATAAAGAGAAAAACAAAAGCATACCTCACGGATTATTGGTGCTGATGTATCTGCTCCTTTTTTTATTAATATGTCTATTAGAACATCAAAATTAATGGTAATGGAAGAAAATAAACTGGATTGACTTCAATGAATTTGAACTGAAACATGGTCTGCATTTGTAGTGAATGAAAAGTAAAATAAAAAAAAAGAAAGCAACCATTTTTTTTCTATAAAAGATTGCCTTGGATTACATTAGAAAAAAGTACTGTGTTATAGTCTGTACAAATGACCATCCCAGGTGACGGTATCTGCTCAAACCACAAACTTTCATGACATTCAGATACAGTTGCATTTTGTTTATTTCAATGATGTAGGATAAAAAATGAGAAGGTTTACATTAAGATTGAACAATGTCAGGCTTGAAGCAAATGCTTAAGGTTACAGTATATGCTGTGCCAACACTGCGCATATTTATGTGATGATGGAGCCCATATATCCCTTCATACATGTATTTTTTTTTTCATAAATGTATTTTTATATGTGATGCATGAATCTCAGGCAATGTTAGCACTATGCACTCAATTTCCTCATCTGTAATGTGAAGATAATATCAGTACCTATTTCATAGTTTTATGTAAGTATCTGGGCTTCCCGGGTGGTGCAGTGAAAGAATTCACCTGCCAATGCAGGAGATTCAAGAGACATGGGTTTGATCCCCAGGTCAGGAATAATCTCCTGGAGGAAGAAATGGGAACCCACTCTGATAGTGCCTGGAAAACTCCATAAACCAAAGAACCTGGAGGGCTACAGTCCACGGAGTCACAAAGATTTGGACATGACTGATCACACACACACGTGGCAAGTATAAAATTCATGTTTGTGGTATTTGGTAATTGCTTGGTAATTGATAAGATGATGATAAATAAAAGTTATTGTATCATTAGTTAGTTGGATTTTATTAATCACCTTCTCTAAGGTTCAGGGCTTTTCTAAAATTATTATATATAACATGAAATTCAATATTCTTGTGAAATATTTTTTAAAAATAAAAAATCTGTTTAATGTGGAGATTAATGATTAGAAAACTATAGTACATGGACCTTATTCAGCCTACCATCTGTTTTGTAAGTAAAGTTTTATTGAAACACGTCATATACACAGATTTATGCATTGTGCTTGGCTACTGTTACATTACAGTGGCATGTTAGTAGATGCAGCAGAGACGATGTGGCCTCTAAGGTATAATATATTCACTATACAAAACCAAACAAGGAAAATCCCTGTTGCAGACCATAGCGTATATTCAATATCAACTTGTCAGTACCTTTCTCCATGCTAATAAATATTTTAATTTTTAGTAATTTATGTCAGTGATTAACTATATTTTATATTATTAACATATCTTTGAACATTTACAATGTCCATTGAACGTTTATAATGTCCCTACCACTTGTCTGTCTACTTAAGTTAAAAATATGCATCCAGAGTTTGTTGATATTTCCTAGTATTACATATCTATAAATTATGAGTGCCAGAATTCAGGTTTTCTCTGACTCTAAAAACAGCATTCTAATGTTTTTTCACTACACTACATTATGTTAGAGAAGAAAAGGTATTCAAGAGGATTCATAAAGAATTTAAGTCATTAGTCTCCAGGTAAATTACATTGAAGTAAATAATGATTACAGTATATCAAGGATGTTAAATTGAATAAAATGCTATTTTTGAAAATAGTGTTTATTTTCTTTACTAAAAACAGGACTGAACGAAGGAAAATAATTTGTTTTCCCCAGGAGAACACACTGTTTTAAAATTATTATAATTTTGAGATAAGAGAAAGTTAAGAAACCTACTAGAAAATCTGTAAACCTATGAAAGCCTGGAGTTTATCATACAGATCTTAATTTAAATCATTTTGACTGCATACAATATGTCTTATCAGTCTCATTGACTGCATATAATATATTTTATCAGTCTCACTTTTGTTTTACCTGGTGATCATTTTTCTTGTTTGTTTTGAAGTTCCCACTCTCTATTAAAATTTTCCAATTGTATTTCAAAAAGTGAAACAAATGGGTAGATAGTATTTACAGATAGAATTAGCAATATGCAATCATTACCTATAGTTCACAATTATGAGTGGAAATATCAGTTTTATAATGGTTTATATATTTTTAAAAACCAGAGTATATGTTTAGAAACTACAGAATATAACAAAAGTACATTTCTTGGTTTTAGCTATTGCTGTCAATTATGGAAACAAATCCACTAAATAAATGCATTACAAGCACAAGTAAAATCACCTGGGAAAAAGCAAAATAACTTAAAATTTCATAATATTGGAAAAGTTTCAGCATTGCTAACTTATTATAGACTCAACAATGACCTAAAATTATGATATTTTTCTTCTTTTTTTTATATTTGGAACATCACTTTTTACTTTTTCTTCTATAAAATAAAATACTATTGATTTTTTAGAAGCAAGACGTTGCTAGTTATCATGTGTGTTTCCTCTTAGAAATGCATTTATGGAAATTCACATGGGATAATATTACTCAGCTCTCTTAAAAAACTGTAAAGGTGTACATTTTTAAAAACACCTTTAAAATTTTTTTAAATGTAGCAGAGTTTGATGATTGGACCTAAGGAATTTAGCAATTGTTTCTAGCTGTCCAGTTATTTATGCACTGCATTTAGTGTTAACAGGTTTTGCAACGGCCCAGAGTTTGAAATGTTCTCCATTACTTTTGTCCCCCTCTACAGTAAAGAGAAACTGTACAAGATAAATAAGAAACAAGTTTAAACTCATGTTTTTGGCACTAGAATCAATAACTAGCATGTTTAAGATATAAAACTAAACTTTATAAAAGTCTTTCCAACAAGATTGTTGGTTGTTTCTAGAGACATGTAGTTTATAATACATAAGGGATAAAATTAATAATAACTGAAGGTTTAGTGTTTCAGAAAATCCCTACAGAATAATAACAAAATTCTATAATTTATGTGTTTCAAGGGATACAGATGAATTTGAGGAAGGCTATCAATTGATTGTGATTCATTCTAGCAACTTTGGATAATTTTGTAGCTATTTTTATTTCAGGCAGACACTTTTGGCAGCACATTTTTTAATCCACACACCTGAATGAGGTTGGAAAAAAAAATGTATAGGACATCATTAATTATAATAACAAACCTAAGCCAACCTTGGCCAAAATAAAAAAAAAAGTTGGAACCAAGATGGCCAGGAGAAATATTAATAACCTCCAATATGCAGATGGCACCACCCTTATGGCAGAAAGTCAAGAGGCACAAAAGAGCCTCTTGATGAAAGTGAAAAAGCTGGCTTAAAACTCAACATTCAAAAAGATAAGATCATTGCGTCTGGTCCCATCACTTCATGGCAGAACTTGAGGAAGCAATTGAAACAGGAGAGAATTTATTTTCTTGATCTCCAGAATCACTGAAGATGTTGACTTCAGCAATGAAATTAAAAGATGCTTGCTCCTTGGAAGAAAAGTTATGACCAACCTAGACAGCATATTAAAAAGCAGAGACATTACTTTGCCAACAAAGGTCCATCTAGCCAAGGCTATTGTTTTTCCAGTAGTCGTATATGGATATGAGTTGGACCATAAAGAAAACTAAGCACTGAAGAATTGATGCTTTTGAACTGTGATGTTAGAGAAGACTCTTGAGAGTCCCTTTGACTGCAAGGAGATCCAACCAGTCCATTCTAAAGGAAATCAGTCCTGAATATTCATTGGAAGGACTGGGGCTGAAACTGAAACTCCAATACTTTGGCCACCTGATGCAAAGAACTGACTCCTTAAAAAAGACCCTGATGCTGGGAAAGATTGAAGGCAGGAGGAGAAGTGAATGACAGAGGATGAGATGGTTGGATGGCATCACTGACTTGATGGACATGAATTTGAGTAAACTCTGGGAGTTGGTGATGGACAGGGAGGCCTGGCGTACTACAGTCTATCGGGTAGCAAAGAGTTGAACATGATTGAGTGACTAACCGAAGTGTACTGTAGGACAAAAACAACATTGTTAATACAGTAAGTTTTTCCTGATATTCAAGGGTGTTATTTATCTCAGAAATAGTTGCTAAGGCTAAGAGTTCCTTGGGAAAAAGCTGACTTCACCCCTGTAAAAGACTACTAAGTTATATGAGAGTATTTCATGCACAATTATGAACAGTTAAAACCATCTCAACAAGGAAGCTACTCAAGAGTTATTAGCGCAAAAAAAAAAAAAAAAATTACTTACACAGTACCTTAAAGGCAAGGCAACTGACTCATTGGTTTAGGCACCTTGAATAATTGGGATATGAATCTAAAAATGTGGTATGCCCACTTGATGGAATACTACACAAAATATAAAAGATATGAGCACTCTTAACACTCAGTAATAGCTTCATGATTTGTGGAAAAGCCAGACACATATAACTGTATATTATATCATTCCATAAAATATATTGAGATGAAATTGTGAGTAAAAGAAAAGAAATAAGTAGCTATTGGAACACTCTATCATATCTTTTTGTTGTTAATCATCTTTATTAAATGAATGGGTTCTTGTTATGATAATCATAGCAGAAGTAAGTATATATGCAGATGATCTCATCCAAAAGCTCATGAATCATGGAAGACAATGACTCAAAGATCCGCAGGCATGTTGTGAAACATACAAGAAGTATGAAACCTATATAGAACATTGGGAAAACTAAAAAATCCTCTCTCATAGTAGAGTACTTTATTCATTTGATTCACTACTCATGTTGATTGATTTTTCTTTTTCCGGAATGATGTTGCTTACAGTGTTCAAGTGAGTTCTCTTATTCAGAATGGCAAAACTTAAAGTTTACTGCGTAGTCACAAACTGTAGCATGTGTTTTCTTTATTTCTTTTACTGCAGGTGGAATTTACTATGGTAGAAGTAAAATTATTAACTAAATTTTCTTCAGACCACAGTTTATAGACTGTAGTTCTTACAGGCAATTAAAAGCCAAAACATGCCAATAATACAGAGATAGCAGATCTAAGGCAAACTCTGTTTGAGGACTTTTTTTTCTCTCCAAGTGACAACCAATATGATGAATTTCTTTTCAACAGCATTGACCTGATCCATTAGAGTAGCTGTGACAATTTATGGCTTGGCCTTAAATCATGCAATATTTACATGCTCTGGTAAAAACAAATTGTTACATTCAATCAGATAGCATATTAAATATATAACCATGTATAGAACTATGCTAGCTATTTTATTGTGAGAATTTTATATATTTACAGTTTTTCCATTTTGGAGTATCCATTTACAGTGATGATAAGTAGTGCAAACAAGTAAGAATAGATTATGTAAAAATAACGGAAAGTTTCAACAATTATTAATGGAAAGTAAGAAGTAAAATATTTGAGTTTCATTTGTAGGTAATATGTGATGACATGGAAAAACAGATCTGTAGGTTTGGCAGTTGTTTACTAGAAGAAATCTGTTTCTAAATTGGATGATTAGAGATAAATAAACATTTATCTGATTTATCTGGGAAAACTTCCTCAAAGAATTAAACTTCCAGAACGTTTGCTTTTTTTGTTTTGTTTTGAGATTTTTATTTAAAAAATTTTTTTTTGCATTGATTGTTTCCTCTTTAAAATTTTTATTTTAATTACAGCATAGTTGATTTACAAGGTTGTGTTAGTTTCAGGTGTACAACAGTGATTCAGTTATGCTCCTAATCTTTCATTTTTGTCATGTCCAAGTCTTTGAGACTCTATGAACTGTAACCAGCCAGGCTCCTCCATACATAAGATTTTCCTGGGAAGAATAGTGGAGTAGGTTACCATGCCCTCTTCCAAGGGGTTTTCCTGACCCAGGGATCAAACCCAAATCACCTGCTTTGCAGGTGGATTATTTACCACTGAGCCACTGGGGAAGCCATTAATTTTTTGCATTGACTGTTTCTTTTTTAATTTCTTTATTTTATGATATGGTTGATTTACAATATTGTGTTAGTTTCTGGTGTACAAAAAAGTGATTCAGTTATATGTGTACCTATGTCCATTCTTTTCTAGATTATTTTTCTGTATAGATTATTACAGTCCAAAGAGGACAGAGTGGCCATCATCAAAAAGTCTATGAACAACGAATGTTGAAGAGGGTGTGAGAAAAGGGAACCCTTCTACACTGTTGGTGGAAATGTAAACTGGTACAATTACTATGAAGAACAGTGTGATGGTTCCTTAAAAGCTAAAAATAGAGCCACCGTGTGCAGACATGTGTACTAAGTCACTTCAGTCTTGTCCAACTCTTCTGTACCCTATGGACTATAGCTCAACAGACTCCTCTGTCCGAGGAGATTTCCGAGGTAAGAATACTGGAGTGGGTTGCCATGCAGTCCTCCTGGGAATCTTCCTAACACAGGGATCAAACCCACGTCTCCTGTATTACAGGTGACTTATTTACTACTGAGCCACCAGGAAAGCCCAGAGCCACCATATGATCCAGAAATTCCATCCTGAGCATATATCTGGATAAAATCATAATTTGAAAAGATACATGCACCCCAATGTTCATAACAGAACTACTTACAGTAGCCAGGACATGGAAGCAATATAAACGTCTATCAACAGATGAATGGGTAAAGAGGATGTAGTATAGAGCTTTTAAATTTAATGGGAGAACAGTATAATGCATTACACTTTAAAAGCTCATACTAAATGCATGCAACCAAGAGATGATTCTGAGATTTGTTAAGGAGACAAGCAATGTTGAAGTTCTTAAAAGATAATAGCAACATGAATGATCTAACTGCTTTCTTTGGATTCTCATTCTATCACATTTGTTCTATTTTAAGATAAAGATTAAAGTAAACAAAATTTCTTCCTTGGCCCACAGGTATTACTGCACAATTTTATCTTCTAAACAACGCTATCTCCAAAACAATTTGAAAGGTTTACAAAAATATTATTATATGAGTATAAAGTGGCTTTTAACAGCTAAAGAAAATATGTTGCCAGAGTCAAAATTGTTTCACATAAATAGGCCATGATTAGAGGTGAGGCCACGTAATTAATTAAATACCCATTGTTATTTGCAGTAAAAAAAAAAAAAAAGATATACTAAATGCAACAATATAAAAACAAACAAACATAAAACAAAGGCATAAGCAGTTTTGTATTTTAAATGGTGCTATTCAAGCAAAAGTCTAAATAAATTTGTGTAGGCAACTTTTTATCAGTCTTACTTGATGGGTGACCATAGCCCTGTTCTTTAATATTTCCCTCGGCTAAAAAAGAAACACATTCACCCAGTAGTTTCCTCGAAGAGAGTCTGAAGACCTGACCCCCGTGGCTTTCTCAATTTGGTGTTGCTGGACTTCCTCAATGACTATCAAAACTGGATGAGGGAATATCAAGGAGTATTAAAATAACAGTTTGAAAATTGTTATAGCAGCATACTCAACTCCTGACCTTCAGAGGCTATTGATTCTCATTCTGTCAGAATGCTGACTCCCCTTCTAAGCTGTTGGTTCTTGAGTTCAAGTATCTTTAAGAGCCTGAGTGATGCTCACGGCTAATAAAGTCCAGGGGGACTCTTTTTTATGGTAGAAATTGTTATTTTTTAATAGAGTAATTTTTTAAGGAAACCTTTCTGCATATCTACATGTAAATTCTAAGATTCTGAGCATGCTATATTTATTTTGAGGATTATTTCAGTGTATTCTGAATTTTAAACATATATATTTGGAATAAATCTTTACAATTAGCTGTATTATTTGTAATTGTTGAAAAATTAATAACTATCATATGTTATTTATTTCAATTTAATGCATAAAATGTTTTTAAGGCATTGTATAGAGCCATGTGTAGATTATCTTGTCAATTTTTTTTCTTTAATTTTTATTGAGAAATAATTGGCATAGAGCACTGTTTAATGTAATATGTATGTCAAATTCTGAAAAAGATGAGAATATTAGAACACCTTACCACCTCCTGAAAAACCTGTATGCAGGTCAAGAAGCAGTAATAAGAACCAGCTGTGAAACAATGAACTTATTCAAAACTGGGGAAGGAGTGTGTCAAGGTATTATATTGTCACCTTGCTTATTTAACTTATATGCAGAGTACATCATGAGAAACGCTGTGTTGGATGAAGCACAAGCTGGAATCAAGTTTGCTGGAAGAAATATCAATAATCTCATATCTGCAGATGACACCATCCTAATGGAAGAAAGCAAAGAGGAACTAAAGAGCCTTTTGATGAAGGTGAAAGAGGGGGCGTAAAAGCTGTCTTAAAACTCAACATTCAAAAACTAAGATCATGACATCTTGACACTTGACTTTATGTCAAGTAGATGGGAAAACATGGAAACAGTGAGAGACTTTTTATTTTGGGGGGCTCCAAAATCACTGCAGCCATGAAAGTAAAAGACACCTGCTCCTTGGAAGAAAAGCTATGACAAACCTAGACAGCATACTAAAAAGCAGAGACATCACTTTGCCAACAAAGGTCTGTCCAGCCAAAGCTATGGCTTTTCCAGTAGTTATGTATGGATGTGAGAGTTGTACTATAAAGAAGGCTGAGCACCAAAGAACTGATGCTTTTAAACTGTGCTGCTGGAAGTCTCTTGAGAGTCTCTTGGACTGCAAACAGATCAAACCAGTCAATCATAAAGGAAATCAATCCTGAATATTCATTGGAAGGACTGATACTGAAGCTGAAGCTCTGATACTTTAGCCACCTGATGTGAAGAGCCAACTCATTGAAAAAGACTATGATACTGTGAAAGGTTGAGGGCAGGAGGAGAAGGGGACGACAGAAGACGAGATGGTTGGATGGCATCATTGATTCAATGGACCTGAGTTGAGAAAACTCTGGGAGATAGTGAAGGACAAGGAAACTTGGCATGCTGCAGTTCATGGGGTCTCAAAAAGTCAGACACAACTGAGGGACTGGACAATAACTGCGACTGTGTCAGTTTAAGGCATACGTCATGATTTGACTCACATACATTTTGAAATTCACTCTATTAGAGTATGATGGTGCTGTTCTATCGAGTAAAAGGGACCAATAGGGTCACAGACATTCAATTTACAAACTCTACATCACACCAAGGGATTTTTTCTGTGACCCTCCCCCAATATTGTTACAGAGCTACAATGAGAACTCCCTTGATTCAGACAGAAAGAAGTGATGTCACATTCCTAATGCATTTAGAACAATAATACATTGTTGTTAGAATGTTGCGTTAGAACAATAATGCATTAGACCAATGACACCAGGATGCATTCACTGTGCACCTCTTATCTTCTGGAAATAGGTGGAAGGCTGCCAAAATCTACTAGCTTGAGAATAAATTATATGCCATTTCTTAATATCAACAGAGGCCAGTATGCTGCAACACTGCAGATAATTATTTTTGCATCAGCAATTTTGTGATAGCATTTCACCTGAATTAGAGAACTGTCAATGAGTGCCCTAAAAAATAAAAAAAATCAGCTGAATCACATATACCATCCTTCTTCTTAGCATCCCCATATGTATGATTTTATAGAACATGAGTACTGCCATCCCTCTCAGCAAAGAATGTACATATTTTAGAGAATTTATATGAAGGGAATCATGTAGTATTTGTCCTTCTGTGTCTAATTTATTTCATTTAGCACTCTCTCCTCCAAGTTCACCCATATTGTCACAAATGGTTTCCTTCATTTTTATGACTAATATTTTATTTTATATATATTCCACATTTTCTTTACCCATTCATGCAATGACTGACACTTAGATTGCTTCCATATCTCAGCTATTGTGAGTAGTGCTGCAGCGAGACGGGAGTACAAAACCTCTTTGAGGTTCTATTTCAATTCTTTTGATATATACTGAGGGAATATATGATAGTTCTATTTTTTTTTTTGTTTTCTGTTTCTTATTTGATTTTGTTATTGTTCTTTTGAGGAATCCCCATAATTTTTTCCATAATGGTTGTATCCATTTAAATTTCTCACAGCTATGCACAAATTCACTTTCTCCATATTATCTTCAATATGTGTTACTTTTTAAAATAAAAGTCATACTGACAGGTGTGGAGTAATATTTCACAGTAGTTTTGATTTGTAGTTTCCTGAAAAGTAATGGCATTGAGCATTATTTCACATGTGTGTTAATAATTTTCATATGTCTTATTGGGAGAAATGTATTTATTTCCTTTGCCTATTTTTAAATTAGGATATTTGTTGTTTGCAGATTCTCCAAGCCAGGCTACAGCAGTACGTGAACTGTGAACTTCCAGATGTTCAAGCTGGATGTAGCAAAGAGAAAGGAACCAGAGACCAAGTTGCCAGCATCTGTTGGATCATCAAAAAAACAAGAGAGTTCCAGAAAAAACATTTACTTCTGCTTTATTGACTATGCCAGAGCATGTGACTGTGTGGATCACAACAAACTGTGGAAAATTCTTAAAGACATGGGAATACCAGACCACCTGAACTTCCTCCTGAGGAATCTGTATGTAGGTCAAGAAGCAACAGTTAAAACTGGACATGAAACAACAGACTGGTTCCAAATTGGGAAAGGAGTATGTCAAGGCTGTATATTGTCAGCCTGCTCATTTAAATTATATACAAAGTATATCATGAGAAACGCTGGGCTGGATGAAGCACAAGATGGAATCAAGTTTGCTGGGAGAAATGTCAATAACCTCAGATATGCAGATGACACCACCCTTATGGCAGAAAGCAAAGAAAAACTAAAGAGCCTCTTGATGAAAGTGAAAGAGGAGAGTGAAAAAGTTGGCTAAAAGCTCAACATTCAGAAAACTAAGATCATGGCATCTGGTCCTGTCACTTCATGGGAGATAGATGGGGAAACAGTAGAAACAGTGTCAGACTTTATTTTTTGGGCTCCAAAATCACTGCAGATGGTGATTGCGGCCATGAAATTAAAAGATGCTTACTCCTTGGAAGGAAAGTTGTGACCAACCTAGACAGTATATTGAAAAACAGAGCCATTATTTTGTCAACAAAGGTCTGTCTAGTCAAGGCTATGGTTTTTCCAGTGATCATGTATGGATGCGAGAGTTGGACTATAAAGAAAGCTGAGAGCAGAAGAATTGATGCTTTTGAACTGTGGTGTTGGAGAAGACTCTTGAGAGTCCCTTGGATTGCAAGGAGATCCAGCCAGTCCATCCTAAAGGAAGTCAGTCCTGAATATTCATTGGAAGGACTGGGGCTGAAACTTAAACTTCAATACTTTGGCCACCTGATGCAAAGAACTGACTCCTTAGAAAAAACCCTGATGCTGGGAAAGATTGAAAGCAGGTGGAGGAGACGACAGAGGATGAGATGGTTGGATGGCACCACTGACTTGATGGACGTGAGTTTGAGTAAGCTGTAGGAGTTGGTGATTGCCTGGGAAGCCTGGCATGCTACAGTCCATGGGCTCGCAAAGAGTTGGACAGGACAGAGTGACTGAACTGAACTGATTGAGTTATAGCAGTTCTTTATATAATTTGTATACTACTTTATTGCACATATGGTTTGCAAATATTTTCTCATATTCCATAGGTTGCCCTTTTGTTTGGTTGATTATTTCTTTTACTGTGCAGAAGTTTTTAATTTTATATACTCCCATTTGTCTGTCTTGCTCTTATTGCATGTGCTTTTTGTGTCATGTCCAAGTAGTAATTGCCAGGCCAATATCCAGAAGGCTTTTCCTTTTTCTTGTCTTCTAGGAGTTTTACAATTTCAAATCTTACATTAAGTCTTTAATCTACTAATGACTGTGATATTTTACTGTGTTCCTTTTCCCATTCCTGGCATTAATTGAATTGTTGCCAACTATGAGTAAATGCCATTTTAATTCTTGTATAGCCTTCTGTAATATGTCACATAATTTATATGCATATTTTTAAATTGATAATCAAAAGAGAATATTTTATGATAATATGGTAAGTACTAAGTTAGACTAATGTGTGTTGCAAATGTGTTTGCAACACAATTTTGCCAACTAAATTAATATGTAGTCATCATTTTATATATCTTAAGAAAAATGGAAAATTTCAATATCTTCTTGTTATCCACTCTTTTCTGTAAATTTAGGGCATCTACAGATTTATGAACATTTAATTTATGATAGCAATGAAACTGTTTGAGAGAAAACCCTAACTTTAGTAGAAATAAATGCAAGACCAATAATCTTAAATGTACAGAGTCTAACTTTGAACAACATACAGTATCAGCATCTAGATTTCCATTCATACATACATAACATCCTGTTGGTACCATCTAATGACTTGACAGAGCATCAGATATTGGGGAAATGAATGTTTATTTTCATTATATTAAATGTTGAAGAAAAGTTTTAAATACCTATATGTGAGGAGTGATCAGTATTTGTGTAAATTTTAAATTTAATGCTTCAGATTTTGACATAGATTATTTTAGGATGTTGCTGATTAATGTATATCTGGTAAGTCTTATTTGAGAAGTGATTGTTTTATAGGTGTATGTTGATATTCTATCAACAGAAACAATAATTAAGTAAAATACATTTCTATATACTAGCAAGGAGACCTTTTGGTGATGACACAATGGTATAATAAAATAACTATAAACTATTTGAAATTTCTTTTTATTTTCTACCATTCCTGTTAAGATATTATTTCAGGGGTAAAAAAAAAAATGACTCTGGAGAATATAAGCATTTATTGTGTAATTGTGAGCTATTATTTACTCTAAGGTGATGGATATCAGGAAAGAAGACTCAGAAAGACAAACATATTGTACAAAACAATATTCAAAGAGCAATGACTCATCTGTAGGTATTTTCACAGAGTAACATATGGAGCCAAGTTTTATTTCTCACAGTTCTGAAGACTTAATACTGATGTTTCCCACTTACTCTGGAAGCTAGAAAGCAAAGATAACTATTAGAATTGAGGGTGTGTATCAGATATAAAGGAACATTATGGTTCTGTTATTAGTTAGGACCCTTCCATTGAAGACAAAAAAGGTTATTGGTGGAAAAATAAAATGCAAGTAAATATTTTGCAAATTAAAATCTGTTTTCTAAAATGTTACTGCTAATTTTTATAATTGTACACATGTGTATATAGAGGTACACAATGTTAGTACTAAAAATACAGAAAATTAAAGATGATTGATTCAGAAAGGGAATTGCTAGGTAAGTGGCAACAAACAGATTGCAAAAGAGATAAGAAGTTACAAAAAACTGGCTGGAACTGATTAATGGCAGGGAAAAGGTAAAGAAGGATAATGTAAAGTAAAGAAATGAAATGTAAAGAAGGATAATAACCCAGAAAAATAATCAGGTCTGATTCTAATAAGGTGAAGAAACTGAGGGCTTTGAGGTAGTTATGAGACTGTATACTTAGTGTATACAGTATATTTTGTGTATAGTATGTAGTATACATACAATATATATAGTAAACATATACCCACACTGTATATATGTACATTCAATATATACACATATCATATATATATATATGAGTAATAATATACTATATTCAACTTTCTCAACTGGAAAATTTTGCATTTTTGATCATGAGAGATATTAGAGTTATATATTTCTTTTAAAATATTAGTAGAATACCTAATGTTATGTATTTATAAAATGACACATTATATTTCTGCCCATATGCATGGCTTGTGGGATCTTAGTTCCCAAACCTAGGACTGAACTGGGCCCTCAACAGTGAAACTCAGATTCCTCACCACTGGACCACCAGGGAAATCCCACCGACACATTTTTCAAGTGAATTTTGCATATTTTTTCTGTCTGGAGCACTAGGTATATTGATTTGCTTTTGATCTTTAGATTAGAAACATCTATCATTAGACGTGTGAGATTTGAGATGGGTTCACACACACGGTAATTCTGACACTTGTTTTCAGTAATTATTTTACTCTCTAACATATTTGTGAAAGAAACAGTAGAATAGAAATGGAAACATCTGTAAATGAAGTAGAGATGTACTAAACTGCCAAATAGATTTCTCAAAAGCAATTTATCAGTTTTGTTGATACCATATGCAGCGTGAAGCACCATCAAAGCACAGTAAAAGGGCAATTTTCTCTGAGTGGAAGTTATGAATAAAGTGATTGAAGAAATCAGTAAAACAAAAAGAAAATAGGATACATGTGGGAAACCAGATGAAGAAATAAACTCAGAAAACAATTGCAAAGGTAGAAAGCTGTCATTTTGGCTTCTTCACATCTCTTTAAATTGTATATTCGATGTTAATTTTTAAAATATAAGCTATGGAAGATGCCTTTTTAACTAGTTCTTTTTAACTAGTTCTCAGTCATGTATGGCTCTCTGCGACCCTTTGGACTGTAATCTGTCAGGATCCTCAGTCCATGGGATTTTTCAGGCGAGAATACTGCAATGCATTGCATACTTTTTCCTCTTCCAGGGGATCTTTCTTACCCAAGGATTGAACCCATATCTCCTGTGTCTCCTGCATTTCAGGTGGATTCTTTACTCTCTGAGTGACTCAGTTCAGTCACTCAGTCATGTCTGACTCTGTGACCCCGTGGACTGCAGCACGCCAGGCACCCCTGTCTGTCACCAACTCCCAGAGTTATCTCAAACTCATGTCCATCGAGTCAGTGATGCCATCCAACCATCTCATCCTGTCTCCCCTTCTCCTCCAGCCTTCAATCTTTCCCAGCATCAGGGTCTTTTCAAATAAGTCAATTCTTCACACCAGGTGGCCAAAGTAATGCCTCAGGGAAGCCCTAGAGTTTTGTAGTTGACCTCAGTTGTAAGTGAGAGGAGTTATTTACTGTCTACCTTTTCTTTTATCTGGAGCTTCCCTGGTGGCTCAGAAAGTGAAGAATCTTCCTGAAATCCTGGAGACTCTGGTTCGATTCCTGGGTCACAAAGATCCCCTGGAAAAGGGAGTGGCTACCCCTATAGTATTCTTGTCTGGAGAATTCCATGGACAGAGGAGCCTGGCAGTCCACAGTCGACTGACAGACTGTCAAGACCGGCTGGACAAGCAGGGTTTCCAGGAGACTGAGAAACAAGACCCAAGTATTCAGTGAAAAGCACTCATTGGGGGACCAACACCGCTCCAAAGTGAAGGTGTGGACACTGAGTCCAGGCCACCTTCATTATTCTCTCGGTCGTGAAGGAAAGAATGTGCAGGGCGTTAGGCGATAACTCATGTGGTCTTCAGGACCAAAGAGCAAAGTGATCACTAACCACTGAGTAAGAAACAGTCATCAATAACAAATCGGTAACTAAGACTAATAGTCTCATCTATAGATTTTCCTCTAGATACGTAAAATATGTGTCTCTGAGACACCAGTTGGGAAATATTCTGGGGTCGGTTTTCCAACCCCCAGGGTCATATCTTGTTTTCAAGATGATGAACTGTTCCCTCTGGACTTGTTCCAGGAGTTTCATGTCTTATAGCAACCAGTTTATCAATAATTATAAGTTCCTTTTGCAGCCCTTGCTGAAGCTTGCTTTTCTTTGATTCTTCCTGTCTCCTACAAGAGGCTAGCACTTTTCTTTTATCTGTGCACTATCTACAGAAAGTAAACTCTTTTGGATTATATGTTATTCTTTTAGTATATAAGGAGACTATTTGCTTCCCTATTTGACCTGCTCTGTGAGTGACTTGAAATTGTTAATGTGTTCACAGTATAAGCAAGATGTCAATGGTCAGAGTCCATCACAGAGCTGTGCTCCTTGCAAGACTATCAGAGTGCAGGGCTTTTTAAGTGAAACATATTCCTACACAAGGTTATGGCAATGCTGTAGTCGCATCTCATTCAGCCAATTGAAAAATAATATTTATTAAATGCCTGATCCATCTGTGGGTATTTCTGTGAGCAAATAAAACTTGTTTTCATACAGCCCTTATGTTCCAGTGGTGACAACAAAATTTTTTTTAGAGTTAATCTTTTAAGAAGTTAGAAGGCAATAGCATGGAGAAAAATACACAGACAAATCTAAAGAACTTCAGTAAAAGGGCTGTACTTGTAAAAATAAGAGTGGTCAATGGAACCCCGTGGAGACAGCAGCCTGGAAACAAAGACTGAAGAGGCTGATGGAGCTCTCTGAAGGAAATAATTGATAATTGATATTTATACACCTCAAATGCTTGTTAATCAACTAAAAGGACAAGCAACATGAGTTGTCAGTAAGAAATGGTCATTTATCATGCATTTGTATTTCCCACAATTAGGTGGAAAAGATAGAAATGGAAATTCCACGACTTCAGTTATAATAGGAATGTAGTGACTTGCATAAAAGTCTTCTTTCCAGAGTCCATCTTAGTAATCAGAGATTATAGGCATATTTTATACCTACCTAATAAGACTTTTTTGTTGACATAATGTGTTAATCAAGTAAAATAATCTCTGATTAAACCAATTGGTGGTTTTTAGTGATAAAGACATTTTTTCTCATTTTTATTTTCCAAAGCAAAACTCTGTAAGTGTATTTTCTTGCTCTCTGTGTGTGTTTACAACCATCTAGAATCTGCATCATATTAAGATGGGGATTATTTGAGTAGATATTTGAATAGATTCCCTAGTGAGTGATTAGCAGAAAACAGTGATGGGATCAGAATTATGATTGTCAGCCTCTTCTGTGGAGACAATTGAAAATGGAATTGTTTCAGGAGCACTTTGAGTTCTCTCATATTTTTTTATTCCCTTCCTTGAATGTGGGTTATTTACGTCACCTTTCTTCTTACAGGATGGAACATTCTTTAAAATAGAAACTGTTCTTCTTACTTTTGCATTTCCCTTAGAGTTCAGAAAAATGTTCTATGAGGAGAATCAATTAAACATATTCACTCATTTAAACATTCAATAAATATAATTAATTTGGGTAATAAAATTTGGTTTTAAACGTATTAAAGTCATGACATAGTTAAAGTGTTTCATCTTAAAGAAGAAAATTTAATACACCACTCTGTATTGCTTGTGTGTGATTGCCAATTTATTTTTTAGATTTTACATTTGCTAATAATAAATGCTTGCACTTGTGTATAGTAGTTTTTCTGAGAGAATATTAGTGTGAAAGAAAGTATCTTCTCTTTCTTTGTATCTAAGATTGGGGAAAAGTGTCCATGCATCCATTTTACTAAGTCTGTTTCTCTGTAGACAATGTAAGGTAAGTCATACCAAAACTTACAGAAAGCATTAGACTGCATTACATCATGGGGGGGGGGGAGGGGTGGTGTTTGAAATAGCTTAAAGTCCAGCAGAGTTCAGATCTTAATATGCTGCAGTTAATGGGGAAAGTAGAGAAACTGATGACCAAATGCCCTAATTCTAAATTCTAAAAGGTACTATGTACATGTTGAAAAACACTTAACGCCTACTGCGTTACTTTCAAACTCAACGATGATGCACAAGAGCTGCTAGAAGCATTCTTTCCTCTCATGAAATCTCATGGAATCTTCTCTTTAGTTTGTGGCCAAGCATGTTCTTGGCTACAAAAGAGATTTTGCATTTTTTTTTTGTTGTTGTTCAGCCACTCAATCCTGTCTGATTCTTTGCAACCCCATGAACCCCATGAAGTCTGCATGCCAGACTTCCCTGTCCTTTACCATTTTCCTGAGTTTGCTCAAACTCATAGCCATTTTGTCGGCAATGCCATCCAACCATCTCATTCACTGTTGTCCCCTTCTTCTCGTGCCTTCAATCTTTCCCAACATCAGGGTTTTTTCCAATGAGTTGGCTCTTCACATTAGTTGGCCAAAGTATTGGAGCTTCAGCTTCAGCATCAGTCCTCCCGATGAATATTCAGGACTTATTTTTTTAGAATTGACCAGTTTGATCTCCTTGCAGTCCAAGGGACTCTCAGAGTATTTTTCAGCACCACAGTTTGAAAGCATCAATTCTTCAGTGCTCAGCATTCTTTATGGTCTAGCTCGCACATATAAACATGATTACTGGAAAAACCATAGCTTTGACTTTACAGACCTGTTGGCAAAGTAATGTCTCTGCTTTTTAATATGCTGTCTGTTTGTCACAGATCTACTTTCAAGGAGCAAGCATCTTTTAATTTCAAGTCTGTGGTCACCATCTGCAGTGATTTTCAAGCCCAAGAAAATAAAGTCTGTCACTGTTTTCATTGTTGCCCCATCTATTTGATATGAAATAATGGGACCAGATGCCATGAACTTAGTTTTATGAATGTTGAGTGGTAAGTCAGCTTTTTCACTCTCCTCTTTCACCTTCATCAAGATGCTCTTAGTTCTTCACTTTCTGCCATAAGGGTGGTGTCATCTGCATATCTGAGGTTATTGCTAATTCTCCCAGCAATCTTGATTCCAGCTTGAGCTTCATCCAGCTCAGCAGTTCATATTGATGTGCTCTGCATATAAGTTAAATAAACAGGGTAACAGTAAACAGCCTTGACATACTCCTTTCCTAATTTGGAACCAGTCATTTGTTCCATGTCTGGCTCTAAGCATTGCTTCTTAACCTGCATGGAGGTTTCTCAGGAGGCAATAAGGTAGTCTGGCATTCCTGTCTCTTAAAGAATTTTACACAGTTTGTTGTTACCCACATAATTAAAGGCTTTAGTATAGTCAACAAAGCAGAAGTAGATGTTTTTCTGTAATTCTCTTGCTTTTTCTATGATCCAACAGGAGTTGGCAATTCGACTTCTGGTTGCTCTGCCTTTTCTAAATCCAGCTTGTATATCTGGAAGTTCTTGGTCCATGTACTATTGAAGCCTATCTTGAAGGATTTTGATCATTACCTTACTAGTATGTGAAATGAGTGCAAGTGTGTGATAGTTTGAACATTCTTTGGCACTGCCCTTCTTTGGGATTGTAATGAATGTTTTATAGCTAACCCAAAATAAAAAAATTCCCTGTTTACTCACTGTGCAGAAGAAAGTAATAGCCAAATCTTTGACACCAACAATTTAAAAGTTCAGGAGTATTTTAAGATGCCCAATCTATCATACAAGTAATCTATGGATATCAAATGTGTGTGTGTGTGTGTGTGTGTGTGTGTGTGTGTATGCATGGATGCTAAGTTGCTTCATCTATGTCTACATTTTGCAACCCTATGGACTGTAGTCTGCCAGGGGTTTTCCAGGCAAGGATACTGGAGTGGGTTGTCTTGTCTTCCTGCAGGGAATCTTCCTGATTCAAGGATCAAACTCATATCTCTTATGTCTCCTGCATTGGCAGGCAGATTCTTCACCACTAGTGCCACCTGCAAAGCTAAATCATTCATCAACTTATGTTACTATTTATACCTAACATAATCTAATAAGTAGTAAACTATTTTGATTAAAATATCCCCCTCAGTCAGTCTCTCCCATGAGGAAGCTTCCATAATCCTCTTATCATTCTCTATCAGAGGGCAGACAGACTGAAAATCATAATCACAGAAAGCTAACCAATCTGGTCACATGGGCCACAGCCTAACTCAATGAAACTCTGAACCATGCCATGTATGGCCACCCAAGACGGATGAGTCATGGTGGAGAGGTCTGACAGAATGTGGTCCACTGGAGAAGGGAATGGCAAACCACTTCAGTATTCTTGCCTTGAGAACCCCATGAACAGTGTGAAAAGGCATAAAGATAGGACACTGAAAGATGAACTCCCCAGGTCAGTAGGTGCCCAATGTGTTATTGGAGAACTAACTCCAGAAAGATGAAGAGACAGAGTCAAAGCAAAAACAACACCCAGTTGTGGATGTGACTGGTGATGGAAGTAAAGCCCAATGCTGTAAAGAGCAATACTGCATAGGAACCTGGAATGTTAGGTCCACAGATCAAGGCAGATTGGAAGTGGGTCAAACAGGAGATAGCAGGAGGGAACATTGGCATTTTAGGAATCAGCAAACTAAAATAGACTAGAATGGGTGAATTTAACTAGACCATTATATCTACTACTGTGGGCAAGAATCCCTTAGAAGAAATGCAGTAGCCATCATAGTCAACAAAAGAGTTTGAAATGCTGTACTTGGATGCAATCTCAAAAATGACAGAATGATCTCTGTTCATTTCCAAGACAAATCATTCAATTTCATGGTAATCCAAGTCTATGCCCCAATCGGTAATGCTGAAGAAGCTGAAGATGAACGGTTCTATGAAGACCTACAAAACCTTCTAGAACTAACACCCAAAAAAGATGCCCTTTTCATTATAGGGGACTGGAGTGCAAAAGTAGGAAGTCAAGAAACATTTGAGTAACAGGCAAATTTGACCTTCGAGTACAGACTGATGCAGGACAAAGGCTAATAGAGTTTTCCCAAGAGGACACACTGGTCATAGCAAACACCCTCTTCCAAGAACACAAGAGAAGACTCTACACATGGACATCACCAGATGGTCAACACTGAAATAACATTGATTATATTCTTTGCAGCCAAAGATGGAGAAGGTCTATACAGTCAGCAAAAACAAGACCGGGAGTTCAATGTGGCTCAGATCATGAACTCCTTATTGCTAAATCCAGAATTAAGTTGAAGAAGGTAGGGAAAACCACTAGACCTTTCAGATATGACCTATATAAAACAAGTTATGATTATACAGTGGAAGTGATAAATAGATTCAAGTGGTTAAATCCAGTAGACAGAGTGCCTGAAGAACTATGGATGGAGGTTCCTGACATTGTATGCAGGAGGCAGGGATAAATACCTTCCCCAAGAAAAAGAAATGCAAAAAAGCAAAATGGTTGTCTGTGGAGGCCTTACAAATAGCCATGTAAAGAAGAGAAGTGAAAGGCAAAAGAGAAAAGGAAAGATATACCCATCTGAATGCAGAGTTTCAAAGAATGTCAAGAAGAGATAAGAAAGCCTTCCTCAGAGAGCAATGCAAAGAAATAGAGGGAAACAATAGAATGGGAAAGACTAGAGATCTCTTCAAGAATATCAGATATATCAGTGGAACATTTATGCAAAGATGGGCACAATAAAGGACAGAAATGGTATGGGCCTAACAGAAGTAGAAGATATTAAGAAGAGGTGGCAAGAATACACAGAAGAACTGTACAAAAAATCTTCATGACACAGATAATCACAATGGTGTGATCACTCACCTAGAGCCAGACATCCGGGAATGTGAAGTCAAGTGGGCCTTAGGAAGTATCACTACAAACAAAACTAGTGGAGGTGATGGAATTCCAGTTGAGGTATTTCAAATCCTGAAAGATGATGCTGTGAAAGTGCTGCACTCAATATGCCAGCAAATTTGGAAAACTCAGCAGTGGCCACAGGACTGAAAAAGGTCAGTTTTCAATCTGATCCCAAAGATAGGCAATGCCAAACAATGATCTAACCACTGCACAATTGCACTCATCTCACACTCTAGTAAAGTAATGCTCAAAATTCTCCAAACTGGGCTTCAGCAATACATGAACCATGAACTTTCAGATGTTCAAGCTGGATTTAGAAAAGGTAGTGGAACCAGATATCTTATTGCCAATATCCTTTGGATCATTAGAAAAGCAAGAGAGTTCCAGAAAAATATCTATTTCTGCTTTATCAACTATGCCAAAGCCTTTGACTGTGTGGATCACAATAAACTGTGGAAAATTCTGAAAGAGATGGGAATACCAGACCACCTGACCTGCCTCCTGAGAAATGTGTATGCAGGTCAAGAAACAACAGTTAGAACTGGACATGGAACAACAGACTAGTTCCAAATTGGGGAAGGAGTACATCAAGTCTGTATATTGTCACTCTGCTTATTTAACTCATATGTAGAGTACATCATGAAAAACTCTGGGCTGGAAGAAGCACAAGCTGGAATCAAGATCATTGGGGGAAATATCAATAACCTCAGATATGCAGTTGACACCACCCTTATGGCAGAAAGCAAAGAGCTAAAGAGCCTTGTGATGAAAGCAAAAGAAGGGGAGTGAAAAAGTTGGATTAAAACTCAACATTCTTAAAACTAAAATTATGGCTCTGGTCCCATCACTTCATGGCAAATAGATGGGGAAACAGTGAGAGACTTTCTTTTTGTGGGCTCCAAAACCACTGCAGATGGTGACTGCAGCCATCAAATTAAAAAATGCTTGCTCCTTGAAAGAAAAGTGCTGACCAAGCTAGACAGCATATTAAAAAGCAGAGATATTACTTTGCCAACAAAGGTCCATCTAGTTAAAGCTTTGGTTTTTCCAGTAGTTATGTATGAATGTGAGAGTTGGAATATAAAGAAAGCTGAGTACCAAGGAATTGATACTTTTAAACTGTGGTGTTGGAAAAGACTCTTGAGAGTCCCTTGGGCTGCTAGGAGATCCAACCAGTTCATCCTAAAGATAGTCAGTCCTGAATATTCATTGAAAGGACTGATGCTTACGCTGAAACTCCAACAGTTGGTCACCTGATGCAAAGAACTGACTCATTTGAAAAGATCCTGATGCTGGGAAAGATTGAAAGTGGGAGGAGAAGGAGACAACAGAGGATGAGATGACTGGATGGCATCACCAACTCCATGGACATCCCTTTGTGTAAACTCCAGGAGTTGGTGATGGACAGGGAGGCCTTGTGTGCTGCAGTCTATTGGGTCACAAAGAGTCGGACATGACTAAGCGAATGAACTGAACTGATGACTTCATATGGTGTTCCTATTTTGTTATGAATATTTTACATATATATATATATATATAGTAATTTTCAATATCAATTTTATAAACTATACAACTGCATGTGGTGCCTGCATGCATGTTAAGTCACTTCAATCATGTCTGACTCTTTGCGACCTTATGGATTATAGATCCCTAGGCCCTCTGTCCATGGATTCTTCAGGCAAGAATACTGGAGTGGGTTGCCATACCCTCCTTCAGGGGATCTTCTTGACACAGGGATTGAACCTCATCTTTTATGTCTTGTCTCCTGCATTGGCAGGCTTTTTCTTTCCCATTAGTACTGCCTGGGAAGCCACTTTCATGTGGTAAGCATTGCAAAATGTTTATGAGGTTCTGAAAGTTTACTTTCACAACATCATTCTACTTGTATTTCTTTACTGAGGATTTATATCAAGATCTTTTTCCTGTAAAGACATTTATCATCTATTTTGCATAATTCTATTCATAAGTATTTATATATAATCCCTTTAAGAGAAATAAAAATACATTTGCCTTTGATTCTCCTAGTAGAGCAATAGGTTTTAACTAAGTTGGGGCAGATGATAATCAACTAAGAGACATTTTCCTTGAACAATAAATATAATACCCTCTCCCCTTCCCCCATCTGGATGTTGATAACCCTTCAGTGACCACTGTATACATTAAAAGAAAATGTTAGGGTTAACTAAGGATCTTCCTTTTCTTCATCACTGCCTCCCTTTCATTTGAGGAGCAATGCTATAGACAGTGGCCAAGCATGTGCCACAGTCCATAGTAATATTGAAATGCAATAGTGTGATGTACTTATAAAAAAAATTGAAAATGAACCTCCCCATTACTCTTTTACCTGCCCTTTACTCACACAATTATCCTGTAAAAAATATTTGATGTAGAACAATCCTCCTGTCATATGCTCTCTTGCCTCATACATTGCCAGACCCTCAACAACGTGAATTCAAACCCCAAAACATAATTAATTATCTGCACTATTGGAACTAGCATAAGCATCAGATCAAGAACTTTTCACATCAAAATAAGGCATGAATATATGAAGATTCCATTTTGAAAGGAAACCTAGTAATACTTAAGAGAGTAATACACATCTTATTTTAGAGTACAGTCAAGAAGTCTGAGTAAAGTATGTTATTATTATAGGCAAGTCAGAGTATCTTACAAAGTAATATTAGTGTTGAATAAGTATCTGCCATTTCCTCTATAAACAGTGATTAAGTGGTTAGAAAATTTATAAAAGAAGATGTTTCTAGAGTTCAGATTTCTTGCAGATATAAATATTATAATGTCTTTGTCTGACATTAGATGATGAAATTAAAAAAACTCAAGTACAGACTTTATTAACTAATATGGCTACTGACTGTGAGAATTAAAGTATATGATGGCTTATGATTATGACTTAAGTAAAATAATAAAAAAATATTAGCTGACATATCAATTCCAGCCAATGCGTTGCTGCAAAAATCTGCCACATGATTAAACATGGTGGCTCAATAGATTCAGCCAGTTTAAGAGAGAGATTTATTAAAACATATTAATACATACATATCTCTGTCCTAGAGAGGATAGCAAAATCTCTGATGTAATGGAGGATTTGTTGTTGATGTTTCAGTCACTAAGTCATGTCTGACTCTTGCATATTCATGCATTATAGCTGCTCTGTCCATGGAATTCTCCAGGCAAGAATACTGGAGCAACTTGTCATCTCTATCTCCAGGAAATCTTCCCCACCCAGGGATCAAACCCACATCTCCTGCATTGGCAGGCAGATTCTTTACTGCTAACTTACTTGGGAAGTCCTGTAATGGAAGATACTTAAAAAGAAATTTATTAAAATACAAAATAGAGTCAGGTAAGAAAAGTTGAATACTGGCTATTGGAAGAAGAAAAGTAAAAATGTGTTCTCAATTACATGAATTCTAATTGAGATAATTTTTAGGAAATACAACCACTCTGCAAGTGTTCAAATCTTGGTTATTACTGATAGATCATATCATTTTGAGAGCATCATAAGTCACACTTATGGTGATTAATAAATAAGCATAGATATATATCTTAATATATAGTCATCCTTGCATTTGAATGGCTTTATACATATATATATACATATATATATGTATATGTATATATATGCTCAGTCACTCAGTCTCTGACCCTTTGTGACCCCATGGACTTTATCCCCCTCAGGCTCCTCTGTCCATGGCATTTTCCAGGCAAGAATGCTGGAGTGGGTTGCCATTTCCTCCTCCATTATATGTATATAAGTTACATGCATCGTTTTGTGAGTAAGGAGCTGTGGAGGGGGATGCTTATGTCTAATGTTTAATAAAATAAACAGTTACCTTGATTGTGAAGTGTTTGGGGAGTTCAGAATAAGTGTTGGTTATCTATTTATTGTTTACTGAATTGTAAGTATCAGTTCAATTCGGTTCAGTACAGTTCAGTCGCTCAGTCGTGTCCGACTCTTTGCAACCCCATGAATCGCAGCACACCAGGCCTCCCTGTCCATCACCAACTCCCGGAGTTTACTCAAACTCATGTCCATCGGGTCGGTGATGCCATCCAGCCATCTCATCCTCTGTCATCCCCTTCTCCTCCTGCCCCCAATCCCTCCCAGCATCAGGGTCTTTTCCAATGAGTCAACACTTCGCATGAGGTGCCAAAGTATTGGAGTTTCAGCTTCAGCATCAGTCCTTTCAATAAACACCCAGGACTGATCTCCTTTAGGATTGACTGGTTGGATCGCCTTGCAGTCCAAGGGACTCTCACGAGTCTTCTTCAACACCACAGTTCAAAAGCATCAATTCTTCAGCACGCAGCTTTCTTCACAGTCCAACTCTCACATCCATACATGACCACTGGAAAAACCATAGCCTTGACTAGATGGAATTTTGCTGGCAAAGTAATGTCTCTGCTTTTTAATATGCTATCTAGGTTGGTTGTAACTTTTCTTCCAAGGAGTAAGCGTCTTTTAATTTCATGGCTGCAATCACCATCTGCAGTGATTTTGGAACCCAAAAAATAGTCTGACACTGTTTCCACTGTTTCCCCATCTATTTGCCACAAAGTGATGGGACCAGGTGCTATGATCTTAGTTTTCTGAATGTTGAGCTTTAAGCCAAATTTTTCACTCTCCTCTTTCACTTTCATCAAGAGGCTCTTTAGTTCAGAAGTATTTAAATTTCTTTTCAGATATTTGGTGAAATCTTGAAATAAGTTCAGTCAAAAGACGTTCATTAGCAGAAATTGATTTGTGTGAGAATTATATTTTTCCTATGAAGAACAAGAGTATGTGATCATTTCATTTCAATTCGCAAGAAAAATATAGTTACTTTCTCTCTGAGAACAATTAGAAAAATCAGACTGAAACATATGAATAACTATTAAAACATACAAATAATTAGTTTGATTGCATCAGAGTGCTAATAACGCATTGAGGATTTGCCTAACCAAGATAAATAAGAAAGGCCAGAGAAGGTAGCTAAAACTGTGGTGTGACATTTTCCCTGAAACCAATTGCTAATTCTTTAAGTGATTCCAAGAGGTCATGTGATTGAGCAACTATGTTGATAACAGACTCAAGAGAATTGGTGGGTGAAAAAAAAAAAAAGGAAATGTGGACATAACAAAGAGAAGTGGCTATTAACCAATTCATTTTTAGTGTAGGACCAAAAATCTCTATTCTATGAGTTAGGGCAAAGTGGGAAAAGGCCAGCCATTACAATATCTAAAGCCCCGTTTAGAAGCATCTTAATTTTTGCTATAAGGCAAATATCGGAAACAGTGGTGGACAGGCCAAATTGGACCCACTACTTATTTGTGCACAGTTCATAAGCTAAGAATGGTATTTACCTTTAGTAATGGTTTACATTTAATATTTTAAAAGTAACTGTAGAAAAAACTATTAGCCTTTTGGCAAAATTTTTTGCTCAGTTTGTTGAGGAAACTGTCGCGTGGTGCACAAAGCCTAAAATATTTATATTCTGGTTCTTTACAAAAGTGTGCTGACTCCTTTTTGTGATGATCTGGAGTTGCAAAGCGATGATATTTCCCAGGATCAAAAATAAATTTGCGGAAGAAGATGACACAATTTGAGGTCTCAAAAATCTCTTCTGTTTTTTCTCATTAAAATGTTTGCTGCTTAATCAAAAATAAAGAGATCTGTAGACAGTAATGCAAATGCAAAGAAGAAGGAAAAAATAAACATATCCAAAGTCATCATTCAGTCACTAAGTCATGTCCGACCCTTTGGGACCCTATGAACTGCAGCATGCCAGGCTTCCCTGTCCTTCACACTCTCCTGGAGCTTGTTCAAACTCAAGCCCATTGAGTCAGAAATGCCATCCAATCATCTCATCCTCTGTAGGCCCCATCTCCTTCTGCTCTACTAGATGCATATAATTTAAAGGACAAGATCAAAATAGCTGTGATAACTATAGACAAGGTATTAAAAGTGGAATATTTGGCAGAAAACTGAAAATTTAGAAAAAAAATTAAATGAAATTCTAGAGCTAAAATGGCAAGAATTGAATATCTCAGAAGATCTACTTAAAGGAATATTAAATTCAACTCTTAAGTTCTGCATCATGGCTTTTGATTATTATTTTGGAGGTTCTACCTTGAAGGCTAAGATAGAAACAAACAAACAGACAAACCATAAACAGTAAATTGCATTTGTATAGAATGTCTTTGTATGTCTACAACATACAGATTCTAGTTTTAAAAAAATCATTAGAAATTGTACAATATATTTTACTATTTGCTTTGTACGAATATTTTTAAAAGTCAGTATTTTTATTTTCATCCTTATTGAAAATAAACTTCTGGAAATGATGATTTTAGAATTTAACAAATTGTGATGCTACTAAAATTAAATATATCACAACCAAATCACAATAAAGTGAACAGAAAACCATGTTAAATAACAGTGAAATCATGTTTGAAGGCACAGTGGTGGTGTTTTAGTCACCATGTCGTGTCTGACTCTTGCAACCCTCTGGACTGTAGCCCGTCAGACTCCTCTGTCCTTGGGACTTCCCAGGCAAGAAAAATGCAGCAGGTTGTGATTTTCTTCTCCAGATGATCTTTCAGACCCAAGGATTGAAACCAGTTCTCGTGCATTGCAGGCATATGCTTTATACTGAGCTACCAAAGAAGCCCTGAAGAAGAGTATATAAAAAGCTACATTCAGGGGTTGCATGTCTATATAGGAGGTGAATGAGCACTTAACAACCAAAACAAGAACAGCAGCTGTTTAGAGGAGCAGATTTTGCAAAATGTGAAAATAGCTGTCGGTGACATCCCACACCAGGGGCTGAAAATACTGGTCACCTTCCTTAGCAAGGGTGCCATCCATCCAGGAGCTGTTTCAGTTCAGTTCAGTTCAGTCGCTCAGTTGTGTCTGACTCTTTGCGACCCCATGGATCGCAGCACGCCAGGCCTCCCTGTCCATCACCAACTCCTGGAGTTTGCTCAAATTCATGCACACCAGGAGCTGCTTAAGTCCTTTGAAAGCAGTTCATGGTCACATTCAACTCCAAGGCCTTCCTGCACTGTGAGGCCATGGAGGAGATGGGGTTCACTGAGTCAGAGAACAAGGTGAACTGCCTGGTGTCTCAGTACTGGCAATACCAGCACCCCAAGGCTGAGAAGGAGGTTGAGTTCAGGGAGGCGGCCTAGAGCTGTCTGCTCCCCAGAAAGCACAGAACTTAAGTGAACTCCAGTCACTCACAACCTCCGCTGTCAGCCACGGCACCCTGCCTGGGCGCTTGCCCTTATTTCTGTCTGAACATCACATGCTGTACAGATGCTACCATTAAAGCATTTTCATAGTGAAAAACAATCCCTAAACCACACTTCTTCATGCGTACATTGGTTTTATTTCTTTTTTTATTGGAGTATATTTGCTTCACAATGCTGTGTTAGTCTCTGCTATACAACGAAATGAATCAGCTACATACATAGCCTTGCCTCTTGGACATGTGGACACGTGGGGGCAGGGGAGGGTAGGATGAATGAAGAGATTAGGCTTGACATATGTACACTACCATGCGTAAAACAGATAGCTAGTGGGAACCAGCTATATAGCAGAAGCAGGCATACATTGTTTTTAAGTGTCCATGAAACAGGATATAAAATCAGATTTCTTAGTTTATGTACCTTGGTCATCTCAGACAGATGAAGTTGAGAAACAGGGGGAAAAAAAAGAGTTTAAGTTCATTTTTCATAACACTGCACTTTGTTTTTGCACTATTTACAATACATTTTAACAGTTGTAATGTAATGCCTAAAAATTTAGAAGAAAAACAGCAAGGAGAATTTACACCAATTTTATATTGTGACTTTATATGAGTGTCTCGGGATCTAAATATTTGCTTCGTCCTCTTTATTTCAGGTTCTTCTTGAAGATGATGTATCCGCCCCTCTTTATACCAAAGCATGAATGTAGATTGCCTGAAATAGAAAGGTTGATTGCTTCCCGGAGCTGTTTCTCCCTGGGAGATACGTCCTTTGAAAATGTTCTGCATTAGAAAATAGACTTCATCACATAGCATTCAAATTTGTTTTAAAATGAGGAAACATGAAAACAGTTTCATGAAGTAAAGAAAATTTGTTGAAATTATTGTAATCTCCAAGGTATTTTCACACTTTGATTAAAAACACAGCAATTTAATGTGAAATTCTTTGAAAATATATCATGTTTGAGAGTAGGGGCAATAGAGTTTAAGTTTTCAGAAATGTGTTTTTGGAAAGCAGCATTTATGTTGACTGTTTAAATGTTAACATCACTGTGAGCTGTCTAAATATTCCTTCCTAACAAGGTTACAACTTATGGTCCATCATTTTCAGTCCATTTTGCTCTCAGTAATTCTTACTCACTTTCCTGTGACATTATAGATTGAATTTAACACTCAAATTTTTACTTTTAGCACCACAGTTCCTTAATGTCAGACACCAGAACTTTAAAGCTTTGTGATTTGTGACAATCTATTTAACTTCTTGTTATGTAAATTTGAAAGAATGACACTTTCCTTAGAGAATAATGAGGATTTAAAGAAAATATTGCATAAAGAATTTACGTACATTGCGTCTAAAACACATGTGGGGTTTTGTGAATATGAATTGTTCAGTCCTCCTTTACCATAACTTAACTGTCCTTTTCTTCATTTTCCAAGAACACACTTAGTCATGGATTACTCCTTAGAGGTCAAAACAGTCTCCAAATTCTATCCAGTGTGCTAAGATACAGGCTCAAAACTTCAGTTTGCATGTATAAATCTTAGGCTGAGGAAATACCTCAGGATCAATGTAAACATCATCAAAAGCTCCTTTTAAGTAGTAGGTGGAGGTTTCTACTATTAACAAAAACAAGACTATATGCTATACTCATAGCAACAGAGCAGGAATGTTAAAGAGCCAAGGAGAAGTCTCCTTAATTATTTGTCCTTTGGAACAGGAAAGCAAGTGTTTCAAAACTAGAAACCTGAGAATTTGTACCTGTTTGCATAGATGCACCTTCTTGGGCTATTTATTCACTTTTTACCCCTTTTCATCCACAATCAACTGCCATACCTGTGTTTTATATATATATATACATATATATACACACACACACACACATATACATATATACATATCTCCATACATACATATATTGAAATATTTTATATTTTATATGTATATATAGTTCTCCCTTTTTCTAGCAGGAAGCTATAGCTTTTAGAAGTCAACTGAAAATAAAATGACAAAGGACAGAATGGAATGTATTCTTGAGTTTTAAGATTTTAAAAAAGTTGTTAAGAAAAGCCTTCATATAATAAACTTTAAATATTAAATTCTATCTGCTTCAAAAAAATCAGAGAATGGGCAGAATGAGAGAGTATCACTTATCAGTCCATCAGAAGCATTCTACAAGAAATCTACCTCACATTGGAATTTCAGCTAAAATTCGCACAAAAAGTTGGTGGTTTAGGCACTAAGTCATGTCTGACTCTTGCAACCCTATGGACTGTAGCCCACCAGGTTCCTCTCTCCATGGGATTTCCCAGGAAAGAACACTGGAGTGGGTTGATATACCCTGCTGCTGCTAAGTCACTTCACTTTTGTCCGACTCTGTGCGATCCCATAGACGGCAGCCCACCAAGCTCTGCCATCCCTGGGATTCTCCAGGCAAGAACACTGGAGTGGGTTACCATGTCCTTCTCCAATGCATGAAAGTGAAAAGTGAAAGTGAAGTCGCTCAGTCGTGTCCGACTCCTAGAGACCCCATGGACTGCAGCCTACCAGGCTCCTCCGTCCATGGGATTTTCCAGGCAAGAGCACTGGAGTGGGGTGCCATTGCCTTCTCCGTGATATACCCTATATGGATACAATTCAATATGCAGAGAGAACAATCAAATGTGTGACAAAAGGATATCCATTTGGAAAACTTTAAACTTAGGTAAATCATCATGCTTTGAAGATTGATAAAAAGAAAGAAAGAAAAACAAACAAAAAAAAACTATGAAAAATATTGTAGAAAAAGGAAAAAATACCATCAGCTTAAATATATATGAAAAACATAAAATATCTAGAAATTATCCATGTGATATATATTAGACATTGCATTCATTGTCTATATTAAATCTTAAAATTTTCCCACAGTCTAGATGGTTATATGTGCTCAGTCACTCAGTTGTGTCTGACTCTTTTTGATTCCATGGACTGCAGCCTGCTTCTGTCCATGGGATTGCCCAGGCAAGAATTCTGGAGTGGTTTTTCCCGGGCACCTTCTCGACCCAGCGATCAAACCTGCATCTTTTGCGTCTCCTACACTGGCAGGCCGAGTCTTTATCTCTGTGCTCCCATGGGATGGTTATATATCTCATGTTTATATATAAGTAAAAGTGATTTAGCACTTTGAGCTTACCCAGAGTTATGTAGTAATTATATATAGAATCCAGTTTTTAAATGCAGAGAAGCTAAATTCATACTTTTTGGTGGATATATAGTTCGTTTCTGAAGATTTAATTGCCGTACCTTGCTTCAAAATTGTTTACTGGAAACTAATGTATCCTTATAATTCTATGCTTAGAGAAGAACTGTATAAGAGTGAAAGAAAAATAATTCATCAAATTGACTAAGTAAGCAATGTTTATCAGGCAAAGGTTCAATTCAGTTCAGTCGCTCAGTCGTGTCCGACTCTTTGTGACCCCATGAACCACAGCACACCAGGCCTCCCTGTCCATCACCAACTCCCGGAGTTTACTCAAACTCATGTCCATCGAGTCGGTGATGCCATCCAGCCATCTCATCCTCTGTCGTCCCCTTCTCCTCCTGCCCCCAATCCCTTCCAGCATCAGGGTCTTTTCCAATGAGTCAACACTTCTCATGAGGTGGCCAAAGTACTGGAGTTTCAGCTTCAGCTTCAGTCCTTCCAATGAACACCCAGGACTGATCTCCTTTAGGATGGACTGATTGGATCTCCTCGCAGTCCAAGGGAATCTCAAGAGTCTTCTCCAACACCACAGTTCAAAAGCATCAATTTTTCAGTTCTCAGCTTTCTTCACAGTCCAACTCTCACATCCATACATGACCACTGGAAAAACCATAGCCTTGACTAGATGGAATTTTGTCGGCAAAGTAATGTTTCTGCTTTTTAATATGCTATTTAGTTTGGTCATAACTTTCCTTCCAAGGAATAAGCATCTTTTAATTTCATGGCTGCAATCACCATCTGCAGTGATTTTGGAGCCCAAAAAATAAAGTCTGACACTGTTTCCACTGTTTCCCCATCTATTTCTCATGAAGTGATGGGACCAGATGCCATGATCTTAGTTTTCTGAATGTTGAGCTTTAAGTCAACTTTTTCACTCTCCTCTTTCACTGTCACCAAAAGGCTTTTTAGTTCTTCTTCACTTCCTGCCATAAGGGTGGTGTCATCTGCATATCTGAAGTTATTGATATTTCTCCCAGCAATCTTGATTCCAACTTGTTCTTCTTCCAACCCAGCGTTTCTCACGATGTACTCTGCGCATAAGTTAAATAATCAGGGTGACAATATACAGCCTTGACGTACTGCTTTTCAAAGGTTATATATTAGTAAAACAAATCCTCTCCCCTATATGAAAAGTTTAATTTCTAGTCAGAGCAACAAGTAACTGCTGTCACTGAAATTATGTTGTTTTCTTGGTACGTATCAAGATTTATACCTAATGCAATAATATTAGTACCTTAAGAGATTTGTGTCATAATCAATATAGTTTATGTACAAATTTCTGGTGCCATTTTAGAGTGGGTACATAGACTGGAACACATTTTGCCAGGTTTGAGCCTTCAGTAAGTAGGGATATTTTTTAAAAATGCACATACAAAATTGACTTATAAAGTGAGCATTTATTTCCAATTGGAAAGACTAACACACCAAACATAAGTTTGACAAATATCAAAATCACTACAGCAATCAAAAAATAACCTTAATCTCTCAGTATTCTGAAATACTTCTGTAACACATATCCTTAATATTTGCTTCTATACTCTCTGATTGCCTCTTCCTAGGAAGATGATTTCCATCCTGAGAATAGTAAGTTAAAATAATATTTCTTGTACCATGTTGGATCAAATATTTTTGTCATGATTTATGTGAAGATCAATTCCTTAAGTTTCACAACTTGTTTTTGTTGATGCCATGTAACTTTTTACTATTGTTATTAATTTTGGGAAAATTTATGTCAAGCATTTTTGCTTTTCAAATTTTAGCTGTAACAGATAAAATCAGTGTTTGTACTATTAAAGTTTAGAGCCTTGCACATAGAGGAATGCTGATGAATTTTCCTTGTTTCCTATCAAAAATTAAAAAAAAAAAAACACACTACCTCACACATTTACCATTATAAACAGTCAAGATTATGATTTTTTGATTCTGGTTTTTGCTAACTATTGATAAGTAATGAATATTCCAGTTAAAATGTTTATAAATGTCATGATTTCTTAGGATAAATTTTTATACACCACTTTCTTACAACTAAACGTTTCAAATCAAATTTTTCCCTCTATTCAAATGTTTTAGTACCAGGAAGCATAAGGCACATACATGCTATGCTAAAACTTCTGACTTTGCAAATAAATGAAATAACACTAGGTAACACAGCACACTAGACAGTAGGAAGTATCCTGAGAGTCATTTAAACCTTGAATGGCTGTTGATAATTTACCTTTCCATAGAAGAGACTACAAAATACACTAAATCCCAATAAATATATCCTCAAATTCTACTTCACTCGAACTGTCTCCAACCTTTCCTATGAGCACTTTTATGGCCAGTATCATGGAGGGGAAGACAAATTAGAAAAATGTAGCCATCTTAACCAATTTGTGTAAAGATATGCTACTTTTGCACATTTTACAGAAGTAAACACCATACTAACGTCTCTCAGAGAAGAAGGGCTCCATGCAAGTGTGGGAAGGTATGAAACAGTTCACAATCTCACCCTCACTTCTGATACCAATGCTTAGATGTTCCCCAAACCACCTATAGTTTCAATGATTTATGGGAGGAATTCAAAGATCTCTCTGAAAACTTATGCTCCCAGTCACGGTCTCTTCCAATGAATTAGTGAGGGGAAGAGATACATGGGGCAGAGCCCACTTGGAAAAATGTAAAAGTTCTACTCCTGGATTCTCCAATTTTTCACTTGTCATGGAGTCACAGACTGATAAATTTCCTGGAAACAAAATGGAACATATATAGAATATGTCAATATGGAAAATTGACAACCAGTGAAGCTCCTTTAAACTTTTGGGTCCAGGGTCTTTACTGAGGCTCTGTCATGCAGACATGGGTGGCTGCCCACATAGCTAAAATAAATCTGTAGCCCTTCCAAATGTTTAACTGATACTACAGGACCCAGAGATATTATTGCTAGGTTGTCTGTATTGGTTGAAGACCCTCAAGTAAGCAAAGAATTTTATCTAGCAGAAAATTCCAAGGACCTAGAGATTGTCTCATGGCAAAGTCCAGACCTCAAACTGGGGGAAGTTAAAGTCTTTACTGCCCATAATTGTAGAACTTAAAGCTTATGTTCCATTAGTTTCACAATAAATCTACTCCTGCCAGAAATGTCAGAAGTGATTGGTAGCATTTGTTGACTAAGTGGATGCTTTCTCTGTTTGTCTATATGTAGGCCCTAGAAAATCCTTGTGAGTGTGAATATCTACTACATTATCTGTGAAGAGAAATCCAGAAAATATGTCTATATTTAAAATTAAAACATGCATATTTATGCCTGTGTTTGCACACACACATACTTCTGAAGGCATCAAACTGTAAAGTAGGAAAAATGTATAACTGAACAAAAGCAAACAAAGTATTATTTAGAGAGAAATATATGATTTTAAAGGGACAGATTAAAATAAGAAAATAGAAAAATTAATGAGATAACCATCTAAGTCATAAAATTAGGAAAAGAAAAATGGCACCAATCTTAAGAATTTGGTGAATGATGTAATAAATATGAATGCCTTGATGAATATAGACGGACTCAGGAAGCAATTGAGAGAGTTACAAATCCAGATTTCCTTGAAAGTATGAACAAAACCCACTAGTATTTCCTCAAACATGATGAGCATTAACCTTATGTGAAAAGTGTTCAGAACTTCTTGTGCTAAACTCATAATTCCCAATCCAGCCTTCAGAATTCTTTGTATCTCCCAGGTGGTTCCAATATATAGTCAAGCATGGAAAGCACTGGAACAAACAAAACTCTGAGATTTTCATTGAAAGAAAGGGAGAAAGAAATGACAAAGAGGGATTTGGTGTGATGAAGGATAATAAAAGAAAAAGCAATATTAGACATGTAAATATGTCAAGGGAATCATGTTTTCAAATTTAGAGAGCATCTTATAAATAAATTTATAGACATACTGAGTTTTTTTATAAATTTAAAGAGTAACCCAACCATTTGAAAACCCATCCCCAGAAAAACTTGATGACTTTGTAGGTACCCTCTACCATTTCTTCAAAGATTAGGAAGAGCTAGAGAATTAGCAGAAAAGGCAAAAGGGTAGAATGGGGAGGGAGGAGAGGAAGGGGAGCTGAAAGGAGAAAAGAAAAATATGTCTACCATTTTTTTTATTTTAAATTTAAGTCACGTTATTTGTTAATAGGGAAATCAGGAGCAGCATGAAAAAAAAAATAGCATTCGTTTAAGAGCACAAATTCAGTAACAACAAATAAAAGATCGGCACACCAAATAATCAACCAGCATGTTTTTCTTAAAATGCAAAGATGGATTAAAGTAAGAAAATCTACTAATATAAGTTTTAGTATGCAACAGAGACTGCAAACTTTGCTGGTGTCCATCAGCCTTCTTCCATATGACTACACAAAACCTACTGGATTATTAGACCTACCTTGTCACTTGTCCACTTGAATTAATTCTACACTTTTTCTCTGAGATGTTTAATGGAGGGCTCAGGATTTATGCATTTAATTAATTGCATGCAAAACATTAAGTGGTTTCCCTGTTCTGCTCTAAAAATGTGTTTACCACTGCTCCCAGCAATGAATCTGTTGTTCAGGAGGACATGCAGAGTTGGTTTATGAAAAAGAAGACAACACAATCTTTTAAAGTCCTTGAATTTTATTGACACATTTAAAACTGAATTATCTCTAATTCAAGGAAAATATGTGTATTTAATGTGTTCAAAACATTTGCAGACCTCTAAGCAAAACACAAAAATGAGCAAAATGCACCTGTCTTGAGGAAATGATATATCTTACAGGAAGGCAGAAGAAGACATTATATCCCCAATTAGAAGAAGGAATGAAAATGTCATCCATGTGTGCTCAGTAGCTTCAGTCATGTCCAGCTCTTTGTGACATCATAGACTGTAGCCTTCCAGGCTCCTCTGTCCTTGGGATTCTCCAGTCAAGAATGCTGGAGTGGTTTGCCATGCCCTCCCCCAGGGGATCTTCCCAACCCAGGAATGGAACGGGGGTCTCCTGTGTCTCCTTCATTGCAGGCGGATTCTTACAGCTGAGGCAGCCGGGAAACCTGTAGCCTAATAGTCACAAGTGAAGCTCATTGTGGGGATAGATATCTTCATGGAGACTGATTTGACAGTGATAGCAATATTAAAAGATGGCATTTCCAAATGTTTCATATGCAGTTTTCACCAGCTCTGCCATAGCTTGGTTTTCTATAAAAACTGTTTGTCTTACCCATGAGCACATTTATTGAACGCACCGGATGTGCCAGTAATAATTTTGTCCATGGCCTTCTTATAAAGAAACAACTTTAAATCTTACTAAAAGTTATTCCTAATTAATTATTTTCTATGAATGATATGGTATCTTCACACACCAGTTAATCATAGAAAATAAGGGAAACCTATGCAATGTGTGTTTCACTTGTTTTGTAAATCAGAATAGTTGAAACAGACATTTAATCATTAAAATAAAAGTATATATAAAAATTGTATTTTCAAAGAAGTCCCATATTTTAATGATAATATATGGTCTTGTCTTCATTATGCCTGAATGTTTTTTTTAATATATGTAAAGGTGATGCTATTATAGAGGATGATTCATTTCACATATTCTCCAAAATGCTCAAGATACACTGCATGTTTCTGAAACTATTCTAGAACATCTTTGAAAGACAGTTTGAGATATTACCTTTATTAATGTTCTGTGAGATTTAGAAAGTTTCTATAGACACTTAAAAATTGGAGGTGGTTACCCTCAGGAAGAACAGATGTTTTGACATATGTCCAGATGAGTACTCTGAACTAGAAATTCAAATCTCCTTCTGGAAAACTTTTTTTTGTTAACATATGGTAGACAATGAATCTTAAAAACCACTGACTATGGAACTGACAGAAAAATGGGATTAGTTAAGATTTATTTACAGAGATTAACCAAATTGAGCATAGCAATGGGTAGAATTGGCTATATTACTCTAATTTTCAAATGATTGGCAAAAATTCCTTCAGTCTTTCCAAAAAATTTTTAAACTCTCTGAAAGTCACATGCAATATAATATTTCTAAATACATGTCCTATCTGTCTTTGTTAAATCATGTGGAACACTTTCCTTGTCTACAACATCATTAACACTTGTAGAAGGAATATACATTTTTAGTCCCAAATTGTGGAGAGAAATGCTCAAATATGAATAACTTAACTCTCTTTTCTCCATTATCATAAAAAATGATGGATTCAAAGCAAAACAATAACCACATTTAAATGGCATCAAGCAAAATCATATCCTTTCTCTATTGCTGATGATAATTACATATGAAAATACCTCTCCATTTTTGTAGATTTACATTTATATAATTCAAAATAAAAAAATGCATATTTGTCAGCTTTTTAAAACAAGTTCAAATATATAGAACAGTTATGCATTTAAACCAGATATAAGGCATTTATTTTCTCTTCTTGGAGAAATGTCATGTGAACATGGCAAAAATACTGATCTCTAATCATTCTTCCTTTTGTTTGAAGGTCATTTTCCTTGCTTGCTGGCTTGTTCTTTTTTTATATATATCATTACTGGATGCTAAAAATGCTTTGAAAAGCACCAGAAACTCATAATATATTTTAAACACTTTCTACAGGAATACTTCAAACTTAATTCATAAGAGTTTCAACATGGATATGATATATAATAGATTCCTTATACACTTAGAAGTTGAAACTAGAGATAAAATGTGAATAGTCAGCGCTATCTGGCTCATCTGAAAAAGAGTATCCTATAATAGCCATTAAGTTGGCAAGTATAATGTGTGTTGAAATTATCCAAATTTCCATGTGGCTTCTAAATTAATCTTCTGGGGTACAGGTAATACTTCAATTACATTCTTGTCTACAGATCATTAAAAATTGTCCATTCTGTTTTGAACAAAGTATTAGGGAAAAGTGGTAAAACTATTTTAAGTAGATCTAGCATCTCTGCAGATGGTGATTGTAGCAATGAAATTAAAAGATGTTTACTCCCTGGAAGGAAAGTTATGACCAACCTAGACAGCATATTAAAAAGCAGAGACAAAAAAAAATAATTAAATAAAAAGCAGAGATGTTACTTTGCCAACAAAGGTCCATCTAGTCAAGGCTATTATTTTTCCAGTGGTCATGTATGGATGTGAGAGTTGAACTATAAAGAAAGCTGAGTGCGGAAAAATTGATGCTTTTGAACTGTGGTGTTGGAGAAGACTCTTGAGAGTCCCTTGGACTGCAAGGAGATCCAACCAGTCCATCCTAAAGGAGATCAGTCCTGAATATTCATTGGAAGGACTGATGCTGAAGCTGAAACTCCAATACTTTGGCCACCTGATGCGAAGAGCTGACTCATTTGAAAAGTCCCTGATGCTGGGAGGAACTGGGGGCAGGAGGAAAAGGGGACGACAGAGGATGAGATGGTTGGATGGCATCATTGACTCGATGGACATGGGTTTGGGTGAACTCCGGGAGTTGGTGATGGACAGGGAGGCCTGGCATGTTATGGTTCATGGGGTCACAAAGAGTCAGACACGACTGAGCGACTGAACTGAACTGAACTGAAGGATCTCTGAATAAATTATTACAATAAAGAATAGTATTTACTTCAGTTGCTCAGTAATGTCTGAGTATGCAATATCATGGACTGCAGCATTCCAGGCTTCCCTGTCCAACACCAACTCCTGGTGCTTGCTGAAACTCATGTCCATCGAGTCGGTGATGTCATCCAACCATCTTGTCCTCTGTCATGCCCTTTCCTCCTGCCCTCAATCTTCCCCATCAGGGCCTTCTCCAATGAATCAGTACTTTGCATCAGGTAGCCAAAGTATTAGAACTTCAGCATCAGTCCTTCCACTGAACATTCAGGACTGATTTAGTGTAGGATTGACTGGTTTGATCTTCTTGTCAACCAAGGGACTCTCAAGAGTCTTCTCCAACACCACAGTTCAAAAGCATCTGTTCTTTGGTGCTCAGTTTTCTGTATAGTTCAACTTTCACATCCAAACAAGACTACTGGAAAATCATAGCTTTGACTAGATGGACCTTTGTCAGCAGAGTAATATCTCTGATTTGGACTATGCTGTCTAGGTTGGTCAGAACTTTGGATCCAAGGAGCAAGTTTCTTTTAATTTCATGGCTGCAGTCACCATCTGCAGTGACTTTGGAGCCCAAGAAAATAAAGTCCATCACTGTTTCCATTGTTTCCCCACTTATCTTTATAGACTGTTCAGATGCCATGATCTTCTTTTCTTGATTTTTGAGTTTTAAGCCAGTTTTTTCACTCTTCTCTTTCACCTTCATCAAGAAGCTCTTTAGTTCTTTTTCACTTTCTGCCATAAGGGTGGTGTCATCTTTATATTTGAGGTTATTGATATTTCTCCTGTCAATCTTGATACGAGGTTGAGCTTCATCTAACCTAGCATTTTACATGATGTAGTCTGCATAGAAGTTAAATAAGCAGGGTAACAATATAGAACCTTGATGTACTCCTTTCCCTATCTGGAACCAGTCTGTTGTTCCATATCCAGTTTTAACTGTTGCTTCTTGACCTGCATCCAGGTTTCTCAGGAGGTAGGTAAGATGGCTTGGTATTCCCATCTCTTTAAGAATGTTCCACAGTTTATTGTGATCCACACAGTCAAATGTTTTGGCATAGTCAATAAAGCAGAGGTAGATATTTTTCTGGAACTCTCTATTGTGTTTTTTATGATATAATGCATGTTGGCAATTTGATCTCTGATTCCCCTGGCTTTTCTAAATCCAGCTTGAACATCTGGAAGTTCATGTAGTATTAAAGTCTGGCTTGGAGACTTCTGAGCACTATTTTGCTTGTGTGTGATATGAGTGTAATTGTGAGGTAGTTTGAACATTTTTTGGCATTGCCTTTTTTGGTCATTGGAATGAAAACTGAACTTTTCCAGTCCTATGGGCACTGCTGAGTTTTCCAAATTTGCTGGCATATTAACTGCAGTGCTTTCACAGCATCATCTTTTAGGATTTGAAATAGTTCAACTGGAATTCCATCACCTCCACTAGATTTGTTCATAGTGATGCTTCCTAAGGCCCACTTGACTTCAGAATCCAGGATGTCTGGCTATAGGGGAGTGATCACACCATCATGGTTATCTGAGTCATGGAGATTTTTTGGTTTATTTCTTCTGTGCATTCTTGCCACCTCTTCTTAATATCTTCTGCTTCTGTTAGGTCCATACCATTTCTGTCCTTTATTGTGTTCATCTTTGCATGAAATATTCCCTTGGTATCTCTAATTGTCTTGAAGAGATCTCTAGTCTTTCCCATTCTATGATTTTCCTCTATTTCTTTGCATTGATCACTGAGGAAGGCTTCCTTATATTTCCTTGCTATTCTTTGGAATTCTGCATTTAAATGGGTATATCTTTCCATTTCTCATTTGCCTTTAGCTTCTCTTCTTTCAAAGCTATTTGTAAGGCCTCCTCAGACAACCATTTGGTCATTTTGCATTTCTTTTCCATGGGGATGGACTTGATCCCTGCCTCCTGTACAGTGTCAAAAACCTCCATCCATAGTCCAAAGACAGTATAATCATTACTGTTCTGCATTTTTTAACCCAGATAACTTTTTGTCACAGACATGTTTTCTCTAGCTCAGGATTCTCAACTTTTAAGGAGTGTACATTCAATATTTCCTGGTGCAGAAATTAAAAATTTCTTTGAAAGTTGTTTTTATCTAACTATAAATGTTGTCTTCACAACAACTGCAAACAAGGTTTGTTTCCTATTTTTTTTTTTAAACCATTGATCTCACTATGCCTAGTCTCTATAGGGTGGCAAGTCATGTTTATTCCTGATAAAAATACTAAAATGCTTTTAAAATCTGTGACATCTCCTTGAGAATCACTTTTCTAGACACTCCTATCAATCCAATATATTCTCCCCCTGTGTCTTAGCTGGTTAATATCTATGATTGATCTTTGGCCAAGTAGCAAATTTAAAAATGTTTTTACATTAGTTCACCATATTATAAACTTATTTTTCCAGGTATTATAGGACACTTTAAAGTTTCATAGAATTTAAAGATGCTTGCAAATATAAATTTTCAAGTGCTTTAAAATTTGTATGGGAATAGTGAAAGCATTATATTTAAGATCTAGACAGGAATGAAAAACGTGCCACTTAACTACTGTGTGATTTTAGGTGACTTGACCTCTCTGAGAATGCAAAAGTAGGAAGTCAAGAAACACCTGGAGTAACAGGCAAATTTGGCCTTGGAGTATGGAATGAAGCAGGACAAAGGCTAATAGAGTTTTGCCAAGAGAACGCACTGGTCATAGCAAACAACCTCTTCCAACAACACAAGAGAAGACTCTACATATGAACATCACCAGATGGTCAACACTGAAATCAGATTGATTATATTCTTTGCAGCCAAAGATGAAGAAGCTCTATACAGTCAGCAAAAACAAGACTGGGAGCTCACTGTGCCTTAGATGATGAACTCCTTATTGCCAAATACAGACTTAAACTGAAGAAAGTAGGGAAAACCACTAGACCATTCAGGTATGACCTAAATCAAATCCCTTATGACTATACAGTGGAAGTGAGAAATAGATTTAAGGGACTAGATCTGATAGACAGAGAGCCTGATGAACTATGGACAGAAGTTCGTGACATTGTACAGGAGGCAGGGATCAAGACCATACCCATGGAAAAGAAATGCAAAAAGGCAAAATGGTTGTCTGAGGAGGCCTTACAAATAGCTATGAAAAGAAGAGAAGTAAAAAGCAAAGGAGAAAAGGAAAGATATTCCCATTTGAATGCAGAGTTCCAAAGAATAGCCAGGAGAGTAAGAAAGCCTTCCTCAGCGATCAATGCAAAGAAATAGAGGAAAACAACAGAATGTGAAAGACTAGAGATCTCTTCAAGAAAATTAGAAATACCAAGGGAACATTTTAGGCAAAGATGGGTTCAATAAAGGACAGAAATGGTATGGACCTAGCAGAAGTAGAAGATATTTAAGAAGAGGTGGCAAGAATACACAGAAGAACTGTACAAAAAAGATCTTCATGACCCAGATAATCACAATGGTGTGATCACTCACCAAGAGCCAGACATCCTGGAATGTGAAGTCAAGTGGGCCTTAGAAAGCATCACTACGAACAAAGCTAGTGGAGGTGATGGAATTCCAATTGAGCTATTTCAAATCCGAAAGATAATGCTGTGAAAGTGTTGCACTCAATATGCCAGCAAATTTGGAAAACTCAGAAGTGACCACAGGACTGGAAAAGGCCAGTTTTCATTCCAATCGCTAAGAAAGGCAATCCTAAAGAATGCTCAAACTACTGCACAATTGCACTCATCTCACACGCTAGTAAAGTAATGCTCAAAATTTCCAAGCCAGGCTTCAGCAATACCTGAACTGAGAACTTCCAGATGTTCAAGCTGGATTTAGAAAAGGCAGAGGAACCAGAGATCAAATTGCCAATATCTGCTGGATCATTGAAAAAGCAAGAGAGTTCCGGAGAAGCATCTATTTCTTCTTTATTGATTACGCCAAGCCTTCGACTGTGTGGATCACAATAAATTGTGGAACATTCTGAAAGAGATGGGAATACCAGACCACCTAACCTGCCTCTTGAGAAACCTGTATGCAGGTCAGGAAGCAACAGTTAGAACTGGACATGGAACCACAGACTGGTTCCAAATCGGAAAAGGAGTATGTCAAGGCTGTATGTTGTCACCCTGATTATTGAACTTCTATGCAGAGTACATCATGAGAAACACTGGGCTGGAAGAAGCACAAGCTGGAATCAAGATTGCTGGGAGAAATATCAATAACCTCAGATATGCAGAAGACACCACTCTTATGGCAGAGAGTGAAGAGGAACTAAAAAGCCTCTTGATGAAAGTGAAAGAGGAGAGTGAAAAAGTTGGTTTAAAACTTAACATTCAGAAAACTAAGATCATGGCATCTGGTCCCATCACCTCATGGGAAATAGATGGGGAGACAGTGGAAACAGGGTCAGCCTTTATTTTTTTGGCCTCCAAAATCACTGCAGATGGTGACTACAGCCATGAAATTAAAAGACACTTACTCCTTGGAAGGAAAGTTATGACCAACCTAGACAGCATATTAAAAAGCAGAGACATTACTTGGCTAACAAATTCCATCTGGTCAAGGCTATGGTTTTTCCAGTGGTCATGTATGGATGTGAGAGTTGGACTGTGAAGAAAGCTGAGTGCCAAAAAATTGATGCTTTTGAACTGTGGTGTTGGAAAGACTCTTGAGAGTCCCCTGGACTGCAAGAAAATCAAACCAGTCAATCCTCAAGGAAGTCAGTCTTGAATATTCACTGAAAGAACTGATGCTGAAGCTGAAACTCTAATACTTTGGCCACCTAATGCGAAGACTCATTGGAAAAGACCCTGATGCTGGGATAGATTGAAGGTGGGAGGAAAAGGGGATAACTGAAGATGAGGTTGGATGGCATCACTGACTCAATGGACATGAGTTTGAGTAAACTCTGGGAGCTGGTGATGGACAGAGAGGCCTGGGGTGTTGCAGTCCATGAGGTTGCAGAGTCGGACTCGACTGAGTGACTGAACTGAACTGATAGATAAAAATCTCTCAGCACTAGATATTGTTTAGTTCTCTGCTTCAGCTTCCAAATCAGTATCTCCTAAAAAAAATAAAAGAAAATTTACCTGCTGGCATTTGAGTCTGAAACAAAAGCCTCTGTGGCATGCTGAATGACAGTCTATTCTCATCGTCTTTTATTTCAATTGTATATCTTGGGATTACACCTTTTTGGGGTAATGTTAATGAGATTTCACATACCGTAAATGATGCACAAGCTCTTTGCTATACAAATCAGACAATGTGATGTTCTGTAAAGCTGCTTTAAGAATTTGAGTGAAAGATACTTAAAATACTACAAGGATGTATAAAGTTTCCATTACTTCAATATATGTATTAGAATACATTAGAATAAGAAAAATTAGCTTTAGTCCACAAAACCAGATTATTTTACAATTGCTTCTATTGCTTCTGGGCTAAGAAAATTAAATTTCAAATTGGTTGAATTTCATGGAAAATAAAGAATTTTAGTGTAGAACTGTAAAGAAGAATCATATTTTCAATCATACCGTACAACCAAGGTATAGCATATTCAAACTGCTGAAAACCACTGATAAAAAAAGAATCTTGGAGACAGCAAAATGCTACATACAAAGAAAAGAAAAGTGAAAAGACTTTGTTAGACAGACATAAACTGAGGGAAACTGCTGCCAGTAGATCTGATTTAAGAAATATTAAAATATCCTTTTATATCAAATCTATATAACAGACAGAAATGTAGATTTTTTTAACATTTATCTCTGGAACTATAAAAATTAACAGTAACTACATTTTTTCTTATTTAGGCTTGATTTAATAGAAATTTCACTCCTTGAAAGAAAAAATATTAAAAATAAATTAAGTGGCTAATAGCATAAATGCAATTAAATACACCATTAAAGGAAGACAGGCGAATGGAAGGAGTAATTATAATTATCCACTTGTAAGTTTACCACCATTTTTCACAGCTATAAATAATAGACCAACAGTGAAGCATGAATGAAATGAAAAAGAAATACTCGAACCAAGAGCTAGCATGCTAAAAAGAAAAAGAGAACAAAGAGCTGATAGAAGAAACAAGAGAAAAATAAGTTGGTGTAATTAAATTCAAATATATTAGCAATTGCATTACATATAAACAGTTTGTAGGTCCAGTTAATGATAGAGACAAATTGTACTTAAAAAGATGTATTTATATATGGTCTGTTAAAACCCAATTCAAATTTAAAGCTGTTGGAAGATTAAATGCAATAATATGGAAAAAATATAATATGTAAATATTAAGCAAATCTGGGGTGGCTATATTAATATCAGAAAAAAATAGACTTCAGAACAAGGAATATAACCAGAACTAAAACAGTATATTGAGGGACAAGTCATAATAATCTCCATAAAGCTTCAAAATGCACCAAGCAAAACCTGATAGAACTGAAAAGTAAAAAGAAAAATCCACAATTAAAGTTGGCCATATTAATACTCCTCTGTTTGAAATCCATAGAACAAGTAGACATACAATTAACATTACAGAGAAGTTGACCTGGTTGACATGTACAAATCCCTCCAACAAACAAAAGCAAGCATACAAATTCCATAAAGCTTTTGGAACACTTACCCAAATAAAACATTTTCTGAGCCATTAAATAAAAATCAATACATTTTAAAGAATTGAAAATTGTTGAAGACTATTTTTTGAGCACAATGCAATTATTGTTGATAGCAACAGAAAGATATATGGAAAGTGCCAAATATTTGGAATCAAACAAATACCCCTAAATAACTCATGAGATTCATAAGAGAAATAAGAGAATATTTTGACTGAATGAAAAGGAAAAATTATATACTACAATTTGTGGAAAATAATAAAGTAGTGAGCTACTTTCACTGTCAAGGGGATTATACAGCATTAATTCTTGTCATTAGAAGGAAGAAAGGTCTCAAATTAGTTACCTAATAATTCATGTGAAGCAACAATAAAAAATGTAGAGAAATAGCCCAAAGCAAGCAGAAGAGAGGAAATAGTAAAGATAAAGCAGAGAAGACAAAATAATAGAACTGATAGGAAAAATCAATTTTTAAAAAAGAACTGGTTCTTTTGAAAGATCAGTAAAACTGATAAATCTTGAGCAAGAATGATCAACTAATTCAAATCCACAATAAGAAATGAAAAGCACTGCAGTGGTACATCTGTCAGTAAATATAGATTTTATATAAATATATATATATATGTATGTATGTATGTATGTGATGTGTGTGTAAATGGCTCAGCCATGTCTAGTTCTTTGCAACACCATGGACTGTCGCCTGCCAGGATGCTTTGTCCATGGGATTTCCCAGGCAAAAATATTGGAGTGGGTTGCCATTCCCTTCTCCAGAGGATCTTTTCCACCCAAGGATTGAACCCGAGTCTCCTGCATTATAGGTAGATTCTCTACAGTCTGAGTCACCAGAAAAGCCCTATGTATATACATACATATATATACGTATGTTTGTATGTATATATATATATAAATGTTTCTCTTAATTTTATTAAAACACACAAAGACCACATAAAGCAATTATTATAATGCTCTATTCTTAGTTTTATAACATACACAGTTGTAATTTTTAAATTCAATTTATTTTATAAAAAGAGTTCATTCATTTATCCCAATCCCTACCCCTCACCTCTGGTAACCATCTATATAAATATAAATATATATCTAGATTCCACATATGACAGAGATCATACAGCATTTGTCTTTCTCTGAGAGACTTATTTCATTTCATAAAATAATTTGTAAGCTATATGGCCAAATAGAACAAAAAAGGAGATAGAAATGGAACAGTAACAAAGTTTCAATATTTTATCGGAATTAATACAGTATTAATGTGAGGTAGATCATAATATATTGATTCATATTATAAATCCTAGCACAAATAGAAGGTCAACAGAGGAGCTAAAACGAATGCTAGACACTTTGTTTAACATGGAATGAGTTAGTTGATGCTGCTGCTAAGTATCTCAGTCATGCCTAACTGTGTGAGACCCCATGGAGTGTAGCCAGCCAGGCTCCTCTGTCCGTGGGGTTTCCCAGGCAAGAATACACTAGTGGGTTGCCATGCCCTCCTCCAGGGGATCTTCCCCCCCGAGGGATCCCTTATGTCTCTTGAATTGGCAGGCAGATTCTTTACCCTTAATGCCATCTGGGCAGCCCAAAATGAGTTAGTTAAGAAGGAATAATGCTACCAAACGTGCAACAAAGATAATACATAAAAAAACAAATGGCAGTCACAAAGTCAGTCATATTAATAAATAAATCCAGCATAAATGGACTCATCACTCAAATAAAAAGTCTAAAGTCAGAGATCCAACCTAAGTTTTTTGGACACTGTTTAATTTCTGTCAACTTACTTGCTTCCTGAGTGTCTGCAGCGGAATAGCTGAAGACCACCCGGTGACTGCGTCTCCCATTGTGTGGCCTGGGCAGTGGGATCTGCAGCCCGTCTTCAGGGGCATTCTCACGGGCATCCGTGCGCTGTCGCCCTCAGTGGGCGCTGCTGGGCGAGCGCGGAGGGCACCGCCTCCGGGAGGTTGAGCCGCAGTCAATTCAGCAACTGGGGCAGTTCTTCCACTCTGAATTTCTCCTTGGTCACAGCCTTCTCAGCTGCGGCCTGCCGCTCCTGCACCACGTGCTGAGGATCTTGGCTCGAGTAGAAAGTGTGTGGGACGCCCTTGGGATGCACATGGGACTCCCATGGGTGCTCGCAGGAGAGGGAACCACGCATGCCCAGAACTCCCCGGGTCAGCGTCCATCACGTCAGACCCACAGAGCCAGCTCCCTTGCTGTCGTAAGGATGGTGGTGTCCACACCGCGCAGAGACCAGTGTGGGTCACAGGGGGCAGGGGTAGGCAGGCTCACAGAACATGCCTCTCGAGCCGGTGGACAGCCGTGGGGTCGGGAACCACTGTGAGTTGCGGCTCCTGGAGAGCTGGCTGCCTGGCGCAGGTGAGGAGGGTTCCAGGAGCGAGGTGCCCAGCATCGCAGTGGTGCCCGTGGGCGCGGCAGACTTCAGCACAGATCGCTGGCTGGTCCTCCTGGAGGCGATGATGCTGACGTCAGCCAGGTTTTCAATGGCAAAACCGCAGGTGTGGACAGCAGAAGCTTCTCCCAGGTGCTCTCCAGGTTTAGAGGTAATGCCATAATTTTTCCCTTCTATTACAGATGACGGCTCCATTTGGAAGTCTAGGCTTAATGCCACCTAAGGGGGGTTCCTGATGCAAAGAATTTGAGGATATCCTCCTACTTCATTTGCAGGAAATCAAAGCCTCTGGACTCTGTGAAAATTTCCTTTTAAATCATGATGAGAACCCAGAACAATGTCCTATGGTCTCCTGTCTGGGGAAAGGGAAAATTCAGAGATTTTAAAATTGTAAATTGAACTAAAGAGCAAGATTCAATTATATTGAATGGAAAAGATATTGTAGATTCAAAGATGAAAACTAACGCTTATCCATATATTACTATTTTTTCTATCACTATGTTAAATCTATCCATCTCCTCAGTTTCAAAGATATTTTTTTCAGGGATATTTCATGAAGCTTTGCTTATAAAATCTAGGTTACTGAGGGATTATTAAAAATGAAAGCCAATCAAATATCAGTATACTAAAAAGTTCATAGATATAGGACAAGAAATAATTTTTAAGAAGTGCACACAATTTTAAAGTTCAGAAGTTTCAGATTGTAAAAGTATCAAACATTGTGAAAGGCATTTGTACTCAGCATTAACATTGTATCTTAGCCCCATGTTACAAAATAGCAGTCTTGGCAGTGTTCCATTTTCAAAAGGGGTACAGGAGAATTTCAGGGGACAGTTAGGTTAACACTGCAAGGCTGTTTAAGGATGAAATTGGAACTCTGATGTAGGCCCTGGCACTTTCTAAGAAAGAATAATATTGAAACATTTTATAAAGAGTGTTCCACAAAATCAAAATCCTTTGAAATGTTCTGTAATGGGGCTATTCTGTAGCCAGTAAGTTTGGAAATGCTACATAGACTATATTCTCTGCAAGGGATTCATCATTCATATTAGCATAATAGAGAAGTCCTGCAAAAAAAAAGAAGACCTATGTCAGAGTTTAATGTACCATTCCTGTTGTATTTGTCCATGAAATGAATAAATTTGTACTCTATATAACATTTGTGTTTATATATAACATTTACTAATACCTCACATAAATAATTTCCCTTGAAATATTTTCACAGATTGATGTAAACAAAAGAGATCCTTTTAACTAGTGGTCACTAAAAGTATAAGCTCTAAGAGGACCTTTGTATCCCAGCACCTAGTAGGATGCCTATGTTTGCTTTTTATTTTTGCTATATCCACCTATTCGTCTATAGAAAGTGAAATAAATGGTTGAATGAATAAGTTACTTCATTCCAATTATGCAAGAGACATCACATACTAATTTAATATATATCTGAAGGAAAAATCAATACCAATCTGCGTAAGAAAATCAAAACAATTGCTCACCACAAACAGGCAGCTTATTTTGTTTTCCCTATTTGTGGATCATTAATTTTAAGTGAGTGATCTGAAATGAATATACTTGAAACAACAATATAGAAAGGTAGCAAAATATCTTTTGTCATAACTATAGATGCTGGCATTAATAAAATTTCCTACAGAGAATCAGTATTCTACAGAATAATATATAGTTGCTTCCTTGGTTGCAGTACAGTAAGTTGAATTGTAGTGGTGGTACACTTTATTGAAATATGAACCAATAGGTTTATTGATTTTTAAATAGATTCTCTCCCTTCTGTTTTAAGTGGATAACCAGACTTTTTTCTGTCTTAGGAAAGTTGTGGTACCATAAAGATTATATAAAGTCCAAGGGTGTTTCTTGAGAAGAGATCATATTGGGTGTCCAGGGAGAAAGGGAAAAGGCCTTTGAGAGGTACCGGAGGCCTCAAAACGCCTTTTGAGGGCACCAGAAAGGGATAGATAAGACTGTTGATGCTGTGACTCCTGGGTGGATGGGGAAGGATCAATTCTAGGCATAGAGCTTTCTTGTCTTATAAAACTTCATACAGGCTACTCATGACAAAAAATTGAGTGACCCAGATAATGGAGGGATTGTGTAGTCTTTAACAGTGGCATTTTCAATAACCACTATGATAGAAAGATAATTGAAGCTCTCTTACATTTTCAGGACTCACAATGCTCCAGGACTCTTAAGAAACCTAACAGAAACTGAACAAAAACAGATGATGCTGGCAATGATTATTTTGACAAACTAGTAGGTTAGGGTTCATAGATGAATTAGAAGTTAAGAAATAAAAACCCCCAAATGTCATATTCTGTGAATTTAAAAATTGACTTTAAGCAAATTGTTTTGTTAAGAATATAGAATGTTTTAGATAAGTGAACAATTTACAAAATTTTTAAAACAATGAAAATACTCTGTATGTTACCATAAGGATGGATACTTGTCAGGGTACATTTGTCCAAAACCATAGAGCATTCAACATCAAGAGTAAACTCTAAGGTGAAGCAAGAATTTTGAGTGGTTATGATGTGTCAGTGTAGATTCATCAACTGTAACAAATGAGTCACTTGGATGAATGATGCTGATAACGAGGGAAGTTAGGCTTGGGCAGGGGCCGGGGTCGGGGGGGGGGGGGTGGTGGTGGGATTGAGTGGCGGAGGATATACCAGAAATACCAGTATCTTCCTTTCAATTTTTCTGTGAACCCAAAACTACTCTTAGAAATAATATACATATATTTACAAGTATATCCTGATCCCCCCTCCCACCTCCCTCTGCACCCGATTCCTCTGGGTCTTCCCAGTGCACCAGGCCCGAGCACTTGTCTCATGCATCCAGCCTGAGCTGGAGATCTCTTTCACCCTAGATAATATACATGTTTCAGTGCTGTTCTCTCGAAACATCCCACCCTTGCCTTCTCCCACAGAGTCCAAAATTCTGTTCTGTACATCTATGTCTCTTTTTCTGTTTTGCATATAGGGTTATCGTTACCATCTTTCTAAATTCCATATATATGCGTTAGCATACTGTATTGGTCTTTATCTTTCTGGCAACTAATAAAAATAAATTAAAAAAAGAAATAATATACATATAGGCAAAACATACAAATATATTTATAAATATATGTATATATTTAATATAGATAAAAAGTTGTATAGTGGGGGGGAGAATCTTTTTTTTGGGGGGGGAGAGTCTTACAGGTGAAAATAAAGTTGGACATGAGCAGCACCCATACGTTAAGGAAAATATTGCTTTCAGAGGTCTATTGTTTTTGTAGACATACAAATCCTAAATGCTTCAAAAAGTCAAGCACTGACAATATCATCGAAGCGTAAGAATACAGATGTCTGATATTGTGAGCCAAGCCAGACAGAGTCCTCTTAACACAAATTTTGTTCTGGTAAGTCTGATGACTGGAGGCAGTACCCACTGCAATTGTTTATGTAAAATAGCAGCCAAGTAAACTGAAGTGGTTTGGAAAAAAATACATAATTAACAGAATTGTGTGCCATAAAAGTTTACATATGGATGAAACCAGATTGCTTGAGAAAAGTGCCTGTTAGAACCTCATTTTTAAAAAGAAAATAGCTTAACTAGGATTGAAGTCTATGGAAATTAGGCTTATGGCTTTTACTTGGAGTAAGTGGGAGATATCAAGTTGGAAGCACAGCTTGTTTATTACACACACACAAAAACACATGTTTAGAGGCCTTTTTATTTGTTTTTGCTTCAGATAAAATTCAACTTGTGTAAGATTATCTTAAATGGAACAATTGCAAAGAAAAGGATTTATCTCTAACTACTTACATCCTAAGAGAGGAATATTAAGTCACTCCTGGAATTGTTTGTCACTATTGATTTAATTTTGAATATCTTTCCCTTTCCTGTTTTCATTAAATGATCTTTTATAGCAACACATTTAGAATTGAAAAGATTTAATTAATAAATTTTATTTCATAAGGTATAAATTTTATGATTTCTAATAGAAGAAGTAACAACCTGAAATAAGAGAAGTCTAGTGAGGGCATGAGTGTTTAGGAGTGAAGCATATCCACATAAGTGGTCCTTCTTGTATTGCAGCTCAGCGTACTGAAGATTTTAAGTAGCACGTTTACCTGTTAGCAAATACCACAATCATTTAAGACAGAAAAATATTTATTATATTGATAATTCTTGAGTAGAATATGAGTGTATTAACTCATAAAGTATCCATATAACCCACATAATAGCAGTTTAATATTGGTGAACGAATACTTGATCAACAGCACTAGGAAATTTCATTCTACCTAGAAATAAAGCTATCATGAACTTCAACTCATCCCTCTAAAATCTTTAATATCATCACTATGGGTAATAATAGAAAGTGAAAGTCACTCAGTTGTGTCCGACTCTTTGCTATCCCATGGGCTGTACAGTGCATGGAATTCTCCAGGCCAGAATACTGGAGTGGGTAGCCTTTCCCTTCTCCAGGGGATCTTCCCAATCCAGGGATCAAATCCAGGTCTCCTGCATTGCAGGTGAATTCTTTACCAGCTGAGCCACAAAGGAAGCCCAATAATAGAAAAGGGAACTACAGATAAATTAAATGGCACTTTGTCAATATCAAAATTCCAAGAAAGTTAAGTCACTACTTTAATACACACTGTTCACTTCTAGAGCCTGATTTCTTTTTTCTAAAACACTCAGACTCATAACAAATCAGCCTGTGTAAAAAAATAATTAAATTAGATATAACAATAGCAGGAAACATGTGCTAGACTAATATGAAATACTTTGGATTATATTATTATTTTGGAACATACAATTACCTCTTTTCCTGAAAATTTTTTCTCACAATGATCAATCTGTTTGAAGGGTTTTGGCAAGTTATAAAAATTCAATTGTGCATTAATGCATGGTCCCCAAAATAGTGAAAAAGAAAACTATAATAGAGAAATAGATAGGCAATTGAGAGATAAGTAAAGAGTTTATTTAACACTTGAAAAAAATATGGTTTATGGATGACACAATGCATAAGTGGAGACATCTTAAGTTTTGAAGTCAGAGAGCCTTGGAATCTAAGCTCTGGGATTTCTTGAGCAACAGGAGACACATTATCCAAACTTTCTAAGCCTGCTTTCCCTCTATATAACAAATTTCTATAATTCTGGTTGAGAATGAAATTAGACAATGTGGGTAGTGTGCTTGGCACATAAAATTTATTAAATAGCATTTCAGAACTGCTACTTATTTTCCACTCCAAATCTCTGAACCAATAAAAATATAGGAAAAGAGATCCTTGTTATGTAAGAATTCTATTAGACAATTATGAAACATAAAATCACTAATGCACGTGTGCCAAGCTGCTTTAGTCATTTCCGACTCTTTGCGACCCTATGAACTGTAGCCTGCCAGGCTCCTCTGTCCATGGGGATTCTCCAGGCAAAAATACTGGAGTGAGTTGCCATGTCCTTCTCCAATTACCAATTAGATATATAAATTATGTTTAAATTCTAAGCTCATTTACAGGGCCTGCATAAGGCCCCGAGGATCTCTCTCATAACTTGTCTTAATAAACTATCACATAATCCATTTCAGTCACACTCAACTTTCCCTTTACCAGTGTGGCATCCTCTGCTATCTGTTCTGAGTCTGTGAAACTGTGTTCCATTTCCATAAACCTCACTTTCCATATATTTGACCTGCCTAACTCTTTTTCATTCATTTCTTAGCTTACATATATCTTCTTCCTGGAAACCAATCTGGATTATCCAAGTTAAGTGTCCATGCATTTCATCCTTGTAGCATCCAGCATTATCATTATGATATCACTGATCATGCTATAAAGAGATCATTGGTAAAGTTATCTGTTACAATCCTCACTAAGACATAATTCCAAGGGGAGCAGGGACTGAGTTTCTATATTCAGATTTTAGCAAACTTCTCAAATAGTGTATAGAATTTAGCAAAGTTCTCAAAGAGTGTATAGATTAATGGTTAACGTCAAGAATACTTTGCTCTTCCTATCAAAATATTAAACTTTAAAGAGAGAAAGCACTATTTTTTAGTGAATCAAAAAATAATTCATGTAAAGTGATATATTTATGATACTTTGAAGGATAGTTAGAATCTAAGAGATGCAAGGTCTGAAAGTTCTTCAAGGTGAAACCAATGGCATCAGCAAAGGCAGAGAGGAAAGCATGTGGGAAATTGAATTTTCTCTAATGCCTTTGCCACTGCTCTAACAGGACTGCATGAGTGTCCTTAATCCAGACACAACGTTGTATAGAGTTCACAGATATAATTTAAGAAACTTTTTTGCTAAAGATGTGAAAGGTTACTCTCATGCAAAAACTTGTTTCTACTCCTTCACTTTCTGTGCAGGAAGTGAGGTTCAAAGTAGAACCTCTGGTTACATACACCCATTAATGAAAGATGATCAAACATGAAGGCTACACTTGTTCCACTCCATGGATATTATAAATACTGGTATTTAAAATTAGTATATTATATGCATTTTATAAAACATGTTCACACAAAAAAGCACAGACTCTATTTGTATTAATGCTGTTTCTTATAGAGGATAGTGGTTTGCTGTTACACTGCATGATTTTGTCATGATTTGTCTTTTGATTCTCATCTATTTGGGAAAGTGACATTTTCCTCTAAGGGAAATAAAAGATGAAATAACATATATGTGTTAAATAGTTATGTTAAAAATTAATGTCAAAATATATATGTGCATTGTTTTGATTTTGGAGATAATTTCATAGGTTTAATACACATGTCAATATTATCAAATTACACATGTCAAGTGTGTACATTTGCTATATGCCAAATGTCAGACAGTGATACAGTGACAAAAACTACATTCTTCATGTACCAACATTTTAGTCAAGTAATACTAATAAAGAGTGTCCTTAGGAAAATTAAAAAAAAATCTAGACATTTTTATAATTATCAAACTGTGTACTTTTAAGTATGTGTTAATATTTATGATGGCAATACTTTAATCAGTCTAATAGGCAGCATATTTATAGTCTTCTGATTAAATCTATCTTAATTACATTTTTACATTTATATAAGTTAATTATATTTCAAATAAATGTATCTTTCTTAACTAATTATCCTTTCTCCTTTATTGGGACCTATCTTTTGATATCTGTACTTTTTGCTCTTATGGTTTATATTAACTTCACTTACTTTTGAGTCATTAGTTGCCTCTTGGTGTCTCTTCAAATGTTTTGATTTCCTTTGGTACTTTCAGTAGATATAATGCCTGACTAATTAGAAACCCAGGTGTTTGGCTGAAGAACCAAGATAAGTCCTATTCTCCATACTTTTTTTCCTGTCTCCATGTCTGGTCAAATACAGAATTTTAATTTTCTGTACTTGAAGGATCAGCCAACAATCCTTGCATCTGAAAAAATACCAGCTTCTAGGAATGTTGAAACTATGGGTTCTGTGACAATGTTTAGTGCTAGAGAGAGCAGAATAAATGCTCTCTCAAAGGACAAAAGTCAATGCATATCATTAATTGTTTGTTTACTTAGAACTGTGTTTGAAAGTATTTATTTTGCCATCAGATTATGAATCTCTACAGATTTTATTCAATTATTTATTCTATTTTAATCACAATAATTAGGATATATGTGCAAATTTGAATTCTTTATATTATATATATATATAAGTTCAAATATTTCTTCAATGTTTAGCTCACCTTTGAAAGACTAGCCCTATTTTTCATTTCTGGCATATAATGATGATAAATGCCACTTATCTTGCTAAGCAGTAGTAGTAGCATTGTACAAAATATGCATCCAGACAGGAGAATGTCACAATGTGTTGTAGGATAGAGATGAACAATTATAATCTAGTGCTTTGTCATTTAGAGGTATAAATGTATAGCTGGTAGACATATAAAAACAGGATGCTTAATTCTACTTTTAACATGTGTATATATACGAAAAATTACAAAAAAAAAGAATTTCATTTTACATAAAAGCAAAAAAAAAAAAAGCAACTCAAATAAGCACCAACTGGAAAATTAACATTTGTAGTATATGTGTATAAAATTCATATTATAAAGGGAACACATGAACTATACTGACATACTATACTATCATTGAATTGTAGAAACATAATATTAATCAAAAGAAACCAAACTCAAAGAATGTTGATTATGTTATTTTACTCGAGTGAAATTTATAAATAGAAAATACTGAGTTTTAGAATTCAGGGTAATGGTTATATTTGAGGGGTAAAGCAGTAAATAGTAATTAAAATGGGAAAAATTGTGCTTTCTGGGATATTGTTAACGGACTCTTTATTATTTTTTATGGCTGTGTAAGAAATTACCACAAGCTTAGAAGCTTAAAACGACACACATTTATTAGATTGCATGTTCTGTGGGTCAGGGATCTGGCACAGTTTAGCTGGACTCTCTACAAGCTGCAATCAAAGGATCTGGCTGTCATTTTGAGTAGCTTGCGAAAAGGTCTGATTCCAGCTCACTTATATTGCTGGATGACTAGTTTCCTTACTGTGGTAAGATTCATGGTAGTTTGTTTCACAATATGCTATGGAACAAATTTGCTAGCAAGGCATGACATAATCATGGAAGTGACATTCCATCAGTTTTTCCACAGTCCATTCCTTAGAAACAAGTCCCATATCCTATCTGCACTCAAAGGGAAGGGAATATACAAGTGTATACCCCAAAGGTAGTAACCATTGCAGGTTGAATGTCACATTCTCTTTTTTTACCTGGGTGGTGATTAAATATATCAATTCTCTTTGTCTAACTCATTCATTTAAAAACTATTTCAGATATTGGTTAGATTTGAGTGGAAATTTTTTTTAGAAATCTTATCAACTATTTAAAATAAGCCCACATGTAATAAAAATAAATTTTACTTAGTATCCAGAAGGAATATTAATTATTGCCAAGATATTAAACGGGATATCAGTTTTGTTTTCAAAGATAATAAAGAAAAAGAGCAGATGTAGTGTCATGAACAAACCCTTTCTCTGATTAATTTTAAGTGAGATGATGAGTAATGTAATTATTTATGCATAGCTGACCTTTATATAAGTTCTGTCTGAAATTTAAATCTCAGGAACCCAAGCATATTAATTTTCTATTGCTGGTTAGCAAAGTACCTCAAATTTAGCAGCTTAAAGCATCAGTAATTTAATATCTCATAGGTATGTAAGTTAGAAATCCAACATGTCGTGGTTAGATTATTTATTAGGGTCTTATCAGGCCAAAGTTTAAAGTGGACTGAACTCTTACTGGAATCTCAAAGGAAGAATCCACTTCCAAATTAATTCATGTCCACTTCAGTAGCCATTGGACTAACGTTCCTTTTTCTATGCTGTTTGTTGACCAGGAATGTTCTCTTTTCCTAAAGGCTACCTGTGTTCCTTCTTATACCACTATCTCCAGCTTCAAGCCAGACAAAGCAATCAAGTACACTGCTGTAAATCTTCTGCCTTTAAGAGCTTCTGAGCTTGCACTGTGTCCCTGACAATCCAGGGTAGGTTCCTTAATAAAGGTGGGTGATTAATAATGTTAATTAAATCTGCAGTGTCTCTTGCCGTGGAAGTTAACCTCGTACAGGCATAAGAACAGGTGACAAAAATCATGGGAGAAAAGTCTGCCTATCACACAAGCGTGTTACTATTTGAATGGAAAATCTGAATCTTGTACTTTGAAAATACTGTAAACAAGTGCAATATTTTATTCTAAAGATACAATGGATTTGCTTTATTTTTGTCTCCACAAGCTATAGAAGGTAAAGTGTTATTGTAGGTGGAATTAATATTATTTTAACATATCCACATTTCTTCCTAGTCATGAGTGTGGAACGTTTAGAACCATCCTTACTTTATCTTACCAATTAAAAAATTGTAGTGAATAGAATCTTCATAGTTACCTGAAATCTACTATCTTAGCAAACTTACAGTACTCTGTGAAGTATTTTTTGAAGTAAAATTATCTGTTTGTAGATGACATGATCACATATATAGAAAACTCTAAAAACTCCATCAAAAAACTGTTAGAGCTAACAAGTTCAGGAAAATTGTAGGATACAAAAACAACACAAAAAATTAAATACATTTCTATAAAACTAAAAACAAATCATCCAAAAGAGAAAGTAAGAAAACTATCTCATTTACCATAACACCAAAAACAATAAATACTTAGGAATAAATTTGACCAAGGAGGTGAAAGATCTGTAAACTAGAAAAATACATATATAAAACTTTTAAAAGTAATTGTAGAAGAAGCAAATAAATAAATATATATCCCATATTCATGGATTGGAAGAAGTAATATTGTCAAAATGCCCATGATATTCAACATGACCTATGGATTCAATTTATTTTCTACCAAATTCCAATGCTGTTTTTACAAACATAGAAAAACAATTTTAAAATTCATCAGAACCACGAAAGACTCCAATAACCAAAGCAATCTCTGGAAGGAAGAACAGAATTGGAGACATCATACTTCCTGATTTCAAACTGTTTTACAATACTATAGTAATAAAAATAGTATAGCATTACAGTAAAAAGATACACAGACCAAGGAAACAAAATCAAGGGCTCGGAAATAAACTAACATATAATTTGTCAATGATTCTTTCTTGTGCTATTTATTATGAGTTTTAAAGTTCTGCACTTTACATTTAGGTTTGTGATTCATTTTGAGTTAGCTTTTGTGATGAGTATAACTTCTATGTCTATATTTATTTTGTGTGTGTGAATATCCAACTATTCCAGAACCAATCATTGAAAAGATTATCATGTTAGTGCCTTTGCTCTTTTGCCAAAGATTAATTGACAAAATTCATATGGTTCTGTTTTGGGACTCTCTATTCATTCCACTGACTTATTTGTCTATTCTTTCACCAATAGCACATTGTCTTGATTACTGCATCAGTTAAATCTATTTATAAATATTGCACATACTCTCATGTCCCTGGTTTGACTTTTTAATTTTTTTTATGTTTCATTTTAAAGCCTAGCTCCCTAACAGTTGCCACTGTGTCAGCAGAGTTTAGAAGATTCTGACATACAAGAAGTTGGAAATAAGTCCCCCAGTCAGAAAGATTTTCACCATTTACCATTGAGTGTGTGTGTGGCTGGGAGACTACTTTCATATTTAAAGGAGTTTATGGGTTTGCTCCACATTCAGCTAAAGATCACAGGGTTACATCTGAGAGGACAGCATCTTCAGTATGAACATAGTCTTCTGAAACACATAGGATGGCTGGTGGTTTCAGCACAGGCCTCTTTGACTGGATCTGTCCCAAATCTTCCTGTTAAGCTTCTGGTGGGTATGCCTCTGTCCTATCACACTAACACCACTGTTAGTCGCCACTGCTCCCTAGTTAATTGCTTTACTGCTCTAAGCACATCCCTGAAACATTCATTGTGCCACAGTATAATGCAGATATATTTAGGCCCTTCAGGCAGGGTCAGGGGACTGCCAGTTTTTAAGGCTTGCTCTGACTCTCCCTGGACGGGGCAAGACCTCTGCTCCACGAGCAGGAACGAGGGGTGGGAGGGATGGAGGATTTGTTCTTCCCTGTGGGCTCCCCCACCCAGATCCTTATGGAGAAGGAGCTGTGTGTATACATGTGGGGAGAAGGTAGAACTTAGGCTGCTACTCAGCTTTTACACCTCATCTTCCTTATAATAGGTCTTCCAGACTACAGAGCTTGGGAGATGGAATTCAGTGGATGCCAAATCTACCCTGCAGAACTCTCTTGCACCATAGAGCTGGGTAAGTCAATAAAAGACATGCTGTTGCCAAGATGTTTGGAAGTGTTCTTCACAGGAAAATGAAGTCCATGGCCTTCCAATGTTGTTAAAAATCTCTGTAGACCTTGTGCAGTAACTGCTTCTCAATTTATTTTAAGCCCTTTGTACAATCTCCAGAAAGCGTTGAAAAATTGTCTCTGCTGATTTTGAACAGTGCATTAAAAGTTTCTCTGGCAGAGAGTTTCACCAAGCTTCTCACACTGTTGCTACTGACAGGATGTTACAAGTAAGATTACTTGATGTTCAACCTATGATTAGTCCTATATTTATTTTATCAATATATATTCAATGGCTAGCAGGGATTTATATGCTAATTAAACACTCTAGAAATTTAGAAACTTTGTACAGGATGGTGAATATTTAGATGTTTGAAACATACAAATTCATTCTTCTTATTGCTTTAGAGATTTACTCTTGTGTTTGGTCTTTAGTATGAACTGGTCAGATGATAACTACTTGACATTAATAGCACAACAGTTGGGGACAGTGCACAGATTACCTTATCATTTCAAATATGTTTTAAATAATACAGCAGCAGAGTTGACTTTATCCTAATGGTGAGGACTGCCTTAATCCTTCTATGAACATTATTCCTTTCTCTGGACTTCAGATTTCCAATTACACACCTTAGAGATAAATCTACATTCCCTATTGTATCAACTCAGGCATTTCCCATTCAAGGTCATTTTTTTGAGATACTTCTCTCAGGGATCAGAAAATTGTTAGTTCAAAAGTATGGCATTAGTTGATAATTCTTAAAATTTCAGAGTGACGTCTTTAAAATCTCCTTAAAGAGAGTAATAACTTCACCATAAGAAAAAGAATAAAGCACCTTGGTAAAAGAGATGGGGAAGTCTAGGAGACATAAGGTCTTGCCTGACTTAAATAAGTCTCCCCTATTCTCTGTGTCTTTGACTATCACTGTAAAGATTGATGTTAACAATCGACTATTTAAAGATAAATAATTACTATATAGAAAATAACTCACAAAGAAACGGATATTCATTAAATAACTACAGCATGCCAATTTTGATATAAAAATTAAATTATTTGACAAGCATGTCTTAGAATAGAACTCTATTTGAAATGAATGAAGCAAAAATTTATGATATTTTGGTAAAATTAGTTATACTTTCTGATTTTAGTGATAGTAAATCTGACTTTGCATTAAGTGGTGCTAAGGATTAGTATATAAATGTGTCAAAAGTGTCATCACAATTATTCCCTATCCTTTTTAATTATCGAAACCACATCATGTGATATGTGCTTCTCCATTTTGATGATGAAGAAGTCATGCTATAAGCAGTGTTGTGTGCAGGGTTTGTGCAGGATGACTTTTAAGGGATGGATTCAGGACTTGAATTCTGTCATTTTTATACCAATTAGAAGGAAATGGCAACCCACTCCAGAATTCTTGCCTGAAAAATCCCATGGTAGGAAGAGCCTTATAGGTTATAGTCCATGGGGTCGCAGAGAGTCGGACACGGCTAAGTGACTTCACTGAGTGTCTACTCTGGTAGTTCAGTGGTTAAGACACTGTGTTCTCAATGCAAGGGGCCTGGCTTTGATCCCTGGTCAGGGAACTAAGAGCCCACATATTGCTTCCCCTGGTAGTTCAGATGGTAAAGAATCTGCCTGCAATGTGGGAGACCTGGGTTCGATCCCTGGGTTGGGAAGGTCCCCTGGAGAAGGGAATGTCTATCCACTCCAGTATTCTTTCCTGGAGAATTCTGGGGATGGAGGAACCTGGCAGGCTAGAGTCCATGGGGTCACAAAGAGTCAGACAGGACTGAGTGACTTTCACTTTTTAATATTGTTGTTAATGGCCCCTGAATAGAGGAATATCATTATCTAATTATTACAGTATGGGTTCTGGATTTTTGTTTCTGAAAAACTTTATTTTTTTAATTAATAGTGTTTTACTGATAACTTCTCTCTTATTTTTTATAGTAGGTCCTTATTGATTATCTATTTTAAAAATAGAAGTGTGTACATGTCAATACCAAACTGAAATATTATTATCATCCTAATGTTACTTCTTAACTATAGGTCTTTTAACCTGTTTGATATTAATTCTGCAATCATTATTATGAGAAACATAATATTCCCCAGGGATATTGTGATTAATCCCTGTGAATATTTTTTCTTGGTGATAATACACTATGTAATTGATATGGTTGACTCAGCAATTCAAATGGAATATGAAACAACATGTTTATCATAGTTGTATTTGCATAATATTTAGACTACCTTCTAAAAATAGGATTTTAATTTAGTAAATTAGATTTTAATTGCTCCTAAAAAGTCTAAATATATTTATGTTCAAGTTATATTATTCTAGAAACCTATTCTAAGTATTTCTTTTAGATATATTATTTTAATGAAGTTTAGTTCAAAGTAACAGAAAAGGTAAACGTTTTTAAAACTTACCTGTAAATATTATTCATGTGAAGTATATATTTTCAAGAAATCAATGCAATTTTTGTAAACATTCTTTCTAAAAAAGTAATTAGCCTCCAACTAATAAATATAAATTTAAAGAAATAATTAAAAAAATAAAAAGCACTTGTTCTTTGGTAGAGCATACCAAATAAAAGTTGGTATACTGAACTGAAAAGTAAATTTGCAACATATATTTTTTGAAGTTTTTGAACCCAGTTAAACTTCATATAGAGACAATGCTTTATGGTAGTCTGTGTATTTATTTATATTTTACATTTTATGAAGCATTGACTTCTGTCTTCTAAAAAGAGAAGTACGTCAAGAACAATAAAGTCTGATTCAGTATAAGGTTAAAATCTTCTCTAAAAGACTGATAAAGTAGTCTTTCTAAGAGATAAGTGGTAAAGGGCATAAAATTGCTTTACTTCCCAGTAGTCTGGAAATATACCTTGATATTTAGAATTTCATCAAAAGCAAACAGCAGCATTTTATGTCAATGCTATAAAACAGAAGTACCTCAAAGCCTATGATATTATTATTATGCTATTATTTTTATTGACCCAAAGGCCAAAAAATTAATAATATTTATATAATCTTTATAGATATTTAGAATAAAAATCACTTCATGTGAATACTGATAAATTCACATTTTAAAATAATCACAAAATCAGAGTTTCTGCAAAAGTGAGAATATAATTTTGGCTTACCTAATGTCTGTCATGAGTAATTTCTGCAACTTTCCCTTATTTATCAAAATTTTAAAAAATCGTGCATCAAGATTCATTCTGTAAACACTTATACCAGTTTGTTAATTTCAGTAAATTTGCTTGTTCTAATGGGAAATATAGAATTGTGGTTTAATATTACTGATTTGGATTGCAGAAAATAAAGTTGGTTGTTCATATATATAAAGTATTATCTTGAACCTACTTCTTTAGTAAGTGTACAACTTTTAGTAGAGGAAACTGAGAATTATACTATAGTGAACTATTTCTTTTATGACACCAATCAATTGAGTCTTAAAAGGGAGCATAGTGGAAAGAGAACAGTGTGTAGCCATAGAAACTACAATTTGAATCCTAATGGTATCTTGTTGAAAGAATGTGGTTTTGATCTCCTGCCCTGATGCTATGGAAAATACTCAAGAAATACTTATAATGACACTGATGTAGTCTTTGAAAACTCCACATGGAATCTAGGTAGAAGTCATTAGATTTAGCCTCTTTTATTTTTATTTATTTAAATATCTCCCCTGTATGTCAGGACTATTTCTTTCCATTTGGAATCGCAGAACAACAGATATTCATTAAATTGTTTAGGACCCACTAACAATATGAGGATTGTTCAGATATGCTTTAACATTTGTTGAACTTCTGCAAATAGAGGCTGACATACCATATGTCTAAGAAATTTAAAATTACAAGTAAAGCTAATAAACTGTTAAAGAATCTAAAAGAAAAGAGTCGATACATGTATAACTGATTACTTTCATGTACACCTGAAACTAACACAGCATTATAAATCAACTATCTTCCAAGGTAAGTGAAAGCAAAAAACTCTTAAAATATTTTTCCTTGTATTATGAAAAAATATACCTCCATTTCAACAAAATGGACAAATAAAATGAAAGCTATGATTTTATAAAGCTAAAAATCTGCAAATTATCATATGATTGAATAAAACTAATATTGTCTATTTCTGTGTGGCCTGTTGATATACTATCAATGCTGGTATTAGTAATAAAATAAGGGTATAGATAAATTCTATTTATTCCATAAAATTCATTTTTGTCCATGTATCAACAAATTAATTATATGCTGTTCTAATCATAGTTATCATGCAATCTGTTAATATAATATAAAGTTTTAAATTGTAATGCAATACTAAGTATACTAAATTTAAATGTGTTTTTATGAAAAATATGAATACAATTAACTGTAAAAATTCAAGACCTTAAAAAATGTTTCAAACCTATTTTCAACAATTTTTCTCTGAATATTTCAAAAATGTACATTAAAATGGATAGGTAAAATATAAATTATAATGAATATATATCAATATATATCAACTTTTAAAATTAAATTTGTTTAAACCAACCTGATGTTGGTGTATGATATTTGAACATTATATTAAAGCTCTTTGGAATTCTAGTTTCTGATCTAAATAATAGATACTGTACTTATTATGTGCAGATATTTGTATCCAAATTTAAGAATAACAATTAATAGCTAATATTGAAAAATTTCCTTATCAACATGGACAATTACCAGCATGGATAATTTGTGGCAAATATTATAGTAATTTGTGAGTTATCAGAAATCATGAATTTGAGTGTAACAAAGTATAGAGCTTTGACAGAATTACAGGGAAATAATAGTCCATATTCAAGAACCCTTTACATTCACTGAATCTGATAAAAAGATATGAAAATTCAATTTTTTTTTCCTTTATGTGCTTCTGATATTTAAATTCTTTCCACTTTAAGAAGAAAATTTTATGCCAGCTGTAGCAAACTTCATAAAACTTCTGGCTCTTTGAAATTTGTTGCCTTTCATATCAGGGGTAAAAAGCAAATGTTACATAGATTTTCTCTAAAGCTTTAATAGTGTTGATCACCGGAATGGGTATTTTCCACCTTTCAGTAGCATCACACCAGCCGAAGGCTCTGAATCCCTAGTGACAGTATTGCCCGTTATGTCACTGGCTTTTCTATATTGTGATATCCAGGACCATTTATAGGGCTACTCCTCTAAAGCACAACACCGCTAGCAGTAGCCTTCTTCCCTGGACCTACGTAGGTACTAGTTTTGACAAACTATTTCATTTTTCTCAGCTCTTCATGCTGCTTCCAAATAACAGACGTGTTTGTGTTATTTCTTCATTTTTGATTATTGTCCTGTTGGTGACTGGTTACATGCTGGAACAGTGGTCTCAAAAGTAACTTTGTTGCTATGGCTGCTCTCCTGTCTGGTGATAGACTGCGGATTTACAGATACTCTGAGGACTTCAGCACTTTTCCTCTGACCACAGATCACAGCACTTGCATATATAATGTTCCAAACATATACAGTAATGCCATTGGTCCAGTGTCTGTGATTTCACTGACTGTTTTTAAAGACTTTCTTTTCCCCTGACACTGTTTGGTTTCATAGAGCATCTCGGCTACGCTAGTTCTGCCAAACTCTCCATCAAGCCCATCTGCCCTCAAGTTCAACATCAGTGATGCGGCTTTAATGGTCATTTGCCCAGGACAGTCTGGGCTTATGCTTGTCTGGAATAATTATAAATGGGTAACTCTCTCAGTCTTAGTTTCCTAGTTTAATAGTGGCATGTAGTTGCCCTTCGCATGGATCTCTGTGGTGTCAAAAATCTCCCTGACTTTTGTATTTGCAAGCTTCTCCTCATCAAGTCCCAGTTTAGGCTTGTCTTGTTCCTATGATTCAGAGTTGGCTGACAGCTTCCCAGGTGGAATTAGTGGTTAAAAACAAACAAACAAACTGGCAGTATAGGAGATGTAAGAGAAAGAGAGACAGGTACACAGGTTTGATCCCGGGGTCGGGAAGATCCCCTGGAGGAGGAAATGGCAACCCACTGCGCAATTCTTGCCTGGAAAGCTCCAAGGATACAGGAGCCTGGCAGGCTACAGTCCGTAGGGCAGCAGAGCCCCACATGACGGAGCCAGCTTAGCACGTTGGACAGTGCTCCCAAACAGAGTAGGACTAAAGACATTCATCCCGAGGAAACCAGGACCTCTCCGCTTTGTCTTTCCAAACTTTCCTCATCTACTTGTTCAGTTTCTCCTATAAGCTAGTTCTGCTACTGAGACATGTATAACAGTTGTTCACCCAGTATGCGTGTTTAATTTTTTTATGCATTTTGAGTTTTCACAGAAGTTTATTTGTTATGTTGCTTGTTAAGTTACTAAGTCCTATCGACCTCTTTTAAGATCCCATGGACTGTAGCCCACCAGGGTCCTCTGATAATGGGATTTCCCAGGCAAGAATACTGGAGTGGGTTGCCATTTCCCTCTCCAGGGGCTCTTCCAGACTCAGGGATGAAACCTGGGACTCCTGTACTGCAGGGAGATTCTTTACCACTGAGCCACCTGGGAAGACCCTCGTTTATTATACAAAAGCTTTAACAAATACATTTAGGCATTTTTTTTGAGGGAGGCATCCTCCCTCAAACCTGGTCAGTATTTAATTTTTCAAGTTAAATATTTTATTTATCAATTAAACTGAAGAATATTTTACCTTATTATTACCATATTTACCAGCAATCCAGTAGTTCTTCCAAATTAATATTCAAGCAACCATGAAATTTTAATGAGATAGAAATTTCACCCAATTTATTCTTTATTCCTTGTCATTAGTTTTCAGAAATATAATCATATTATTACATTATCAAATAGAACATTATGGTTATCTCATCTGAAATATATATATTCAATATATATATTTAATTTTTAAAGTCTTCTTTATTCCTAAGTATGTGTATTTTAGTCGCTCAGTCGTGCCTGACTCTTTTCAACCCCATGGAATGAAGCCCACCAGTCTCCCCTGTGCATGGGATTTTCCAGTCAAGGATACTGGAGTGGGTTGTCATTTCCTTCTCCAGGGGATCTTCCTGACCCAGGGATCAAACCTGGGTCTCCTGCACTGCAGACAGATTTTTTACCGACTGAGCTACAAGGGAAGTTGTCCCATTCCTAAGTATATAAGTTCAGTCATGTAGGACTCTGCTACCCTATGAACTTATACTTTCCTAAGTATAAGGAGATCATCAAATTTAACCAACATTTACATTGCCTCAAAAAATAGAAAACTACACATTATCCTAAAAATAATTCTAACTTATACTGTAGGATCCACAACTATGTTTTATTTAAATATGGTAGAGATTTTTTTTTCTGTCAAATTCAGTTTAAAAAATCAAAATGATTCTAATGTGTATTTCTACCTTTTAAACTTAAAGCACTCACATTTTGAGCACCATTTATGTAAGAATGGTTTGTTCAAACAAAGGCAAGCCCAGCCATGTGGGCCATTTTCCAGGATCTGTGAACATGCCATGGCCAGCTTTCATGTTTTTCTTATAAGAAGAAAATGATAACTTTAAGTCAAATTTCTGCTATGGACATTTTCTTTCAGAGAAACTCATTTTTTAAAGGTCTTTCCCCATTTTCTCTTTCAAAGAGTCCCTTCATTTTCAATTATGAGGAAAGTGAAATGTTTGTGGTTTAAATTCAGATATTGTAGCTCAAATTTAATAATTGTGACTATTTTGCAGTGAAAGGCAAAACAAATATATACATATACATTATTAAATGCTTATAAAATGCTTTCCATTCTAAGAAACTTCTGAATTCAAGTTCTTTGAGGTATCTATTTACACTTAAGCAAACCTCATTTTTATTATTTACTAAACTGAACATGACCTTAAACTACTAATCTAAATGTCCCTTTGATATATGTGCAATCACCAATTTTTTAGTTTATCTTATTTAAGAAAGAAACAAAAACAAACTAAAAGTTACAGTTTCTGAATCTTCTCTTTTTTCTTTTTTTTTTTTCATTTATTTTTATTAGTTGGAGGCTAATTGCTTACAATATTGAAGTGGGTTTTGTCATACATTGACATGAATCAGCCATGGAGTTACATGTATTCCCCATCCTGATCCCCCCTCCCACCTCCCTCTCCACCCGATTCCTCTGGGTCTTCCCAGTGCACCAGGCCCGAGCACTTGTCTCATGCATCCCACCTGGGCTGGTGATCTGTTTCACTATAGACAATATACATGTTTCGATGCTGTTCTTTCGAAACATCCCACCCTTGCCTTCTCCCACAGAGTCCAAATGTCTGTTCTGTACATCTGTGTCTCTTTTTCTGCTTTGCACTCTTTCTTTCATCTCTTTATTGATGATTGTTAAATTAAATTTTATTGTTAAACAGCATAAAGAGAAGTAAAAGGCATAAATAAGTGACCATGAAAGTAAGTTTGTGATCACTACATACAACTCACACAAGGAAGAGACCTTCCCACAGATGGGACCTCAGAAGGCTTATCAGGCCAACTCCCTCCTCCACAAAGGGGACCAGATTACCAATCTCTAAAGAAGAATTTTGTTGGTCTTTGAATTTTTGTAAATATTACTATTCAGTACATTTTCTTTTCTGTCTGATTTCTTTCTCTTAATTTTATGTTTGTGATAAAAATCCATATTGTAGAAGCATTACCTAACTTGTTTTCTTCTATATAGTATTTGATTACATAGATATTTCACAATTTACTTGTCTTTCTACTAATGACAGACATTATTACTTTCAAGTTTTGCTGTATTATGAACAGCACTATTTATAAAAGATTAGCTAGTTCAGACAAAAGATAAGCCTAATTCTAGCACAACATCACTTGCAGAATAGATGCTTGAAGTTCTATTGAATAAGCACCCAAGCATGGAATTGCAGGGTCATAGGGTATGTGCTCATTTATAGCCTTAAGAGATAGTATAAAAGTTACTGAGCAGACACAGGTATTCTCAGCCAACAGCAGTGTATGATATTTTCTTTCCATTTTGGTTATTTCTCTTCTCCTTTCTTTCTCTTTCCCTTTCTTTTGCACCTTCCTTTCACCCATTCATTCTTTCTTTTTTGGGTAACAAATGTATTTAGGTATAATTAATTACAATAGACTCATGTGTGGTGGGTGTATAACTTGATGAGTTTTGGCATACACTTGAAACCATTTCAAAACCAAACATAGCAACCATTTCCAACAACCCCAGATGTTTCCTTGTGTCCCTTTAAATTTTTTCCCTCCTCCCACCCCCATCCTTTGATAACTTCTGATCTGCTTTTTGTCATTACAGATTGTATTTTTGTATTTAGTATATTTGTGTGAACTATCATTTGCTCATTTGTCTATCATTATCTGTCTTTCATTATTTTGTAGAGATTCTGTATGTTTTTAATATCTGCCTTTTGTCAAATACATGTGTTACAAATAGTTCCCTATGGAGGTAATATCTACTTTTACAGTTGTTATGGGTTTTCTCTCTCTTCCGGGGTAAATATTGATATGACATTGGGTTGTTTACTAGTTACCACATTATAGTCAAGGTATTAAGGATGAAAAGTTCTGATTTTTGATAAACATTCTGTATGCCGATTTGATAATACAAAATCAAAGGATGAGGTTATACCACTTTTTAGCCACAAGCTAAATTAAAAAAAAGAAGTCATTAGTTCATCTACACTTTCTAGTATGCCACATTATAAAGGCTTTTCCTTCAATGGAATTGAATTCACCCTTTAAATACTATATTGACAATTATTTTTAGAAGCATATTTAACATGATGCGCACCTTAGGAATTTACACTTGCATAGGCCCTTTCCAATGTTCAAGAATTTATATCTTTATAAATACATATAAAATGTTATTTCTCTTAAAAAGTGCCTCCATAAATGTAAGCTTCAGGCATGAGAAAACCTGGGTGTGATGCAGATCATTTTGCTACACTTCTAGTTGCTTTTCCACCCACAATTAATAATATTAATGAAAACTACCTACATGCTTAAACCCTTCACTACTCATGAAGTTAATATAACACACAGATGAGGTAGTGAGAGATGAGTCATTAATTGATAATGACATACACTAGAGCTTTCTAATGGGGGAAATAGTAAGTAGAAATGGCCATAATTAGTTCCAGTAATGAAAATTAATAAATTTAAAGTCAGCTAAATCACAAGCACTATTACATTTTGCCAAATGTATAAACTTACAGTATATGGGGAGTTACAATATTTTTTTCACACTGAGCAATTTTGATAAATCACATGTCTTGAATGGAAAAGCATATTTTTCTGACTTCTGCAACATTTCAGACTCTAGATATTAGGAGAAATTTAATGAATTAAACTGTTCATAAATAAATATTCAACCTACAGGGACTTTCTAATCTGTTCCATATATCTTGAGAACAGATCGCCCACTGGAAATAATTGTTACCTGAATTGATAGCCAATATTAAATAATCCCTTACACATGAAAGTAAGATCCTCGAGAAGTGATATTTTAATGAAATTTTCATGGTTCAAGAGCAGAAAAAAATCAATCCAGCTTTCTAAGTGGAACATAAGAATTCTTTCCAAGAACTGCTTAATGTGACACATTCATATAATTAATGTTTTATAAAGGAAATTTCACAGCAGACACTTGAGGCTATGCAGTTTTATTATCTCTGGATATAATATACCATGCTCTCTGCTTATTACTTTAAATTTTAGGTCTTGTTGTAATGCAGAATATTACCTTGAAGCAATAAACAGTTATACACTGATTACATAAACTTTAAATCCCCATGATCAACTACTCTCTGGCTTTGTCTTTGTTTTCTTATTTTATTTTCTAAAGCTTTGGTCACACTTGACACTTCTCTCTCCCATCTGAAGGTCTGTTGTTCCTGTCATCATGATTTTTCTCACTGCTATCTCCTTTCTTTCCATTCCCCTTGTTTAACTGCTTATCAACTCATATCCCTAATTGGTGGTTCTGCCCATGTCTCTTTTTTCTGTATTTCAAAATATTCGCTGATATTTCCCTGATGTATCAACTTCCTGTATTCTGGAGAACAGAGCAACAGCAGTAGCATTAAATGTTAAGTTCTTATGTTTTTCAAACCTAGACCTTCCACAGTTTGAATTCAACTTGCCTTTCAAAAATCATCTTCCAGTGTTGCTACCAATAAACCTTTAGCCCTCAAGTATCTCTGGAGTGATTTATGGATTCTAAGTCTTTCACTTATACTAATGTTCTTTAATTCACTCAGGATTCTCTTCTCTTAATGGAATCCTTTCAGGTCTGGTTTATCCCCCACTTCTTGATCTCTACCCCAGGTACCCTTCCTTCAAGGGAGAGCTCCCCTGTAACTCCTGTTGCACTTTTAAAGATAACAATAATAGTCCAGTTTATGTATTAAACTCTATGTCTAATTCAAGCAATTAACAATAATTCATTCATATGATAAACATTCTATAAAAAACTTTTCTGGTGTGTAACAATTTTCAAAGTTTGGAAGAGGTATTTGGCTCAGGGAATTGGCAAAGGAATGAGTTTAATTTTTTAACTTCTGCTCATGGCAGGTTAGGATGTCAGGATTAATATCAAATCTCATAAATAGATAAAAGGGAGAAAAGCCAAAAAGGTAAATCTTAATTACATACTTAATAAGTTCCAAGGGCAAAGCAGAAAAACTGAAATCAGTGCACATATCTAAAAGGCAGAGTAAGATTGCAATAAATATTGGAGGTCAGGAAAAGATAGTATTGATAAAACTTGGTCAAATATAAGGATGAACCTAGGAGGAGGCTGGCACTCTTGTGATGTTAAAGGCTTTATTGCTTTCACCTACAGAGTTCTTTGAAGGCTCTATAGTTTTAGAAGTACTAGTTGGGTATACTTCTATAGGCATAAATAACAGATGGTAGAAGAATATCCATATGGAAACATTAGCATAAAATAATTATTGATATGAAAACATATACAACTAAATATAGTTCACACCTTTGCAAATGAAACATAAGACATTGTAAGTTCCAGAAAATCTCCCTAGCAACATCTGTTTTCTTTTGATGAGACAGAAAACTTAAGAGCTTCTTTCAAGACCCTTTATTGCAGGCAAGATGAATTCCAGATCATTCATAATCATAAATTGCCCCCCAGTTCAAAAAGAGGAGAACTTTATCAAGAATCAGTTACACGTCAAGTCCTATGCTACATAACTTCATGTGTTTCATCATTTAGTATACAGAAAAAATCATTATATACTGTTGAGAACAGTAGCTCATTACCCAGAACATATTTCACATATAATTATTAAAATACAATGATGATAATTATATTCCTTACGGCAGCATATATTTTGGGGAAAAAATGCCTTTTAACATCTGAAATGTTGATGGATCCTTTCCGAAGAGAAACACTCATACTCAGTGAAAATTACTTTTTTAAAAAAGCAAACTTTAAAACCTCTGAATATTGCCCTAAAGACATACAAGGAGTGAATAAAAAAGGTATTGACAAAAAAAAGAAATGGACTAAATACTGATCAGAATGCCCAGAGACTGTGGCACTTGAGCCACAATGCTGCCCAAATCCAGCCAGCTCTGTATGATGGCATCACTACAGGTGGGTGTGGCCAGGGTTCTCTGTCCCTCTGGATCCCAGCCCAGTGTACAGTATCGCTCCTGGACATGCAGGACGTGAGCGTGAGCTTTTCCTGTGCTCCTCACCTCCAATCTATAGGAGCTGTGTTATAGGCAACACAAGGGAGAGAGCTGAAACTGCCTTTCCCCATCTGTCTCTGATTCCTAAGAAGGATGTTCTGTTCCAGGTTCGGCCGTTGCAGAATACCTGCTCCTATCATTCCTGCTTAACACTATCCATTTGCTGTTGTTTAGTTGCTAAGTCATGCCCCACTCTTTGTGACCCCATGGACTGCAGCATGCCACATTCCTCTGTCCTCCACCCTCTCCCAGAGATTTCTCAAACTCATGTCCACTGAATCAATGATGTTCTCTAACCATCTCATCCTCTGCCGCCTCCTTCTCCTTTTTCAGTGGGTTGACTCTTCACATCGGGAGGCCAAAGTATCAGAGCTTTAGCTTCAGTGTTTGAAGCTGAAACATTATTCATAAGGTAGAGATTTTATGCTCTAGAGGCAAGCTGAGAGGATCACGAGCTACTGCCTCTGTCCAGAGTCTTGCTTGTGAAGCAGAGATTCCATTCTGAGACAGCTGGGCCACTGGCTTTGCCCACATCCCAGCTCCACAACAGTGGTCCAGGAGACTGACCTTGGAGTGAGGAAGGCAATAAGATCGAAGTGCTGAGTGACTTTCTGCTCTAGGGGACAGGCTGAATTTGGAACAGAAGAGAGGAGAAGCTTAGGCATAAAGGTGCTGTTGAAAGTAATGGAAATTATGGTTGTAAAACATTAAGAGGAGGCTGGTAGCTACTTGAGAGCAGCATGCTAATCTTTAACCAACTAGGATTTTAACAGAGAGAACCAGGCATAAAGACAGCTGATGGGAGCCCTTTGGGGGCCTGATTAAGCCTCAAAAAATAAATGGCATTAAAAATGGGATAAAAAAAGACTTTTTTCACTCTTTTCCCTTTCCTTCCTTCCTTCCATTCTAGTTTTCTTTCTTCTTTAAATGTTAAATCACCTTCTTACAGCAGAGACAGACACACAGGACAAGGGGACAGCCTGATTGTAGGACTTGCCTTGGCTGCTGCCATTTTGTAACTTAATGGTTATGAACCTCAAATGAAGAGGACTGTAACAATCGGTCAGACCCTCCTGAGTCACTGACTCGGAAGATTCCAGAACCTCTGGCTGAGTCGGATCTCATAATGTCCCTGGGACTGAGCTCACTGCAGTGGTGCAGCAGGAGCCCCTGAGCAGTGATGGTGAACACTGAGCTCGCCACCCCGGGGGTGCCAGCCGGGGCCCTGACAGGCACTCCCTGCCTACTGGTATACTGCGTGAGGGCAGCTAACGCTGTGTTCACAACAAAATACCTGAAGGTCAATTCATCAGCGTATAAAGTTACTATGAGTGAGTGAGTGAAGTTGCTCAGTCGTATCTGACTCTTTGAGATCCCATTGACTGTAGCCTATCAGGCTATATACCATAACAAGACGGAGGTTAGGCCAGGAATGCGATGCAATAAGTGTTACAGGTCGTATTAATTGAATAAATAAAACAGCTGCATGATAATCTCACTAGATGCAGAAAAAAGCATCTGAAAAATTTAAACACCCTTTCATGACAAAAATACTCAAAAGTTAGGAGTAAATGGAAACTCTTAATATGATAAAAAGGTATCTATGATGATAGTACAGCTAACATTATACTTAAAAGTAAAAGAAGACTGAACACATTGAAAGCAAGAAACAGGTAAAGGCAAGGCATGTGACTTTTACAAGGTGCTCTTACATTTAAATTAAAGCACTAAGAGTGGTTAATACAAAAAGTACATACATGGCCTCTACATCCTCACACAGTTTCTTTCTATACCTATACAAACTGCTTGTTGAATGCCTTCACTGAATGAATTATACATATAAATCCACATTAAATAAAATGTGTAGGTGTAAGTTTTCTGAGGAAAGTAAAATTTTGTAAAATATTAATATGATTATTTTAATATTAATACAGGCTATATGCATATGTATTTATGGGTAGTTTTAATTCAGAGTACAATATTTTTCATACCTAACCAGTTCATGCTTGAGAACTATTAATATTTACTTACATATTATAGGAAGTTCCCCTGGAGAAGGGAAAGGCTACCCACTCCAGTAGTTTGGCCTGGAAAAGAGTCAGACACGACTGAGCCACTTTCACTCACTCACTCATAGGCACTAATGACTAGTAGTAATGATATAACATTGAGGATGATATAAAAGAGTCTCAAGAAAATTTGCAAATCTCAAAATGTGACAGAATTATTACTAATGTATTATTAAAATTAAAAAAAGCTTATGCATAGATCATATGATGATAAAGATTCATATTGATCCTGTTCTTGGAGAAATTATCACTGTTCTCCTTAAGAAATACGAGTATGGTTCTAGAACCATGTTGTTTTCTATGAGAAAAGAAATGATTTGATAATAGGTTTTGAGGGTAACTTTCCCTAATACTTATTAGTAAATTTTTTCTCTAAAATAATGAATTAAGAATCTGAGACTATTTCATATTAAACACCTCTGTTATCAGCTCTAAAGCAAACTGTATTTGGTAGGCTAGTTGAAAGATTTATCTAATTCCATATAGGTGTCTTTTACACTCCAGATTCTTCCAAATTTGTTTTTCCTTGAGTATCAAGCTTCTTGAATCTTCTACTATTGAGTATATTTCTTACTAAGGTAATTGCAATAATTGCTAATTTGATAAATACTATGCATGTTTTATTTAGGATGCTAAGTTAAGAATTATTGTATATCATTGGTTTAGTCAATATAATTAATTGTATTTGCATAAATACAAAAAGTAAAAATGAGAAAAACATAATTAGAAAGCATTAAGCACAGCTGTGCATTTAATGCAAGTTTTTATGTCTATTTCTAGTCTAAGTGGTAGATAGTAAATTAAAAATATTAATACCACCTGTGCATAGAAAATAATTTTAATAATTAAAATAAATTACTTTCTCCATATATTTGCAAGTGATTTTTCTGGCTTTCTAAAATATATTAAGATAACTGAAAAATTATAAAAATGTAATCTTAAGTTCTATAGCCCAAGATATAAGCATGTTATGTTTTTAGTTCAGTTCAGTCAGTTCAGTTCAGTCGCTCAGTCGTGTCCAACTCTTTGTGACCCCATGAACTGCAGCATGCCAGGCCTCCCTGTCCATCACCAACTCCCAGAGTCTACCCAAACCCTTGTCCATCAAGTTGGTGTTGCCATCCAGCCATCTCATCCTCTGTCATCCCCTTCTTCTCCTGCCCCCAATCCTTCCCAGCATCATGGTCTTTTCCAACGAGTCAACTCCTCGCATGAGGTGTCCAAAGTACTGGAGTTTCAGCTTCAGTCCTTCCAATGAACACCCAGGACTGATTTCCTTTAGGAATGACTGGTTGGATCTCCTTGCTGTCCAAGGGACTCTCAAGGATTCTCCAACACCACAGTTCAAAAGCATCAATTCTTTGGCGCTCAGCTTTCTTCACCGTCCAAATTTCACATCCATACATGACTACTGGAAAAACCATAGCCTTGATTAGACAGGAATGCAAATAAGTATTTTTAAAGTTTGTACTCAAGGTATTATTTTATGTGAGGGCTTATGCTTTAATTCTAATATTTGATTCATATTAATTATAGGTTTCCTAGATCTAATTTTATAAGAAAAGTATAATTAAAATCAATAGTTTCCTTCAGTGTTCTTACATTGCTTTTAGTGCATAGAATAGGGACTGTTACAGACTGAATGTTTGTGTCCCCCTGAAAATTCCTATGTTCTAACTCTACCTGCCATGTGATAGGAATTAGGAGGTGGGACCTTAGGGAGATAACCAGGATTGGATAGGGGAATGAGGGTGAAGCCCTCATGAATGGGATTAGTGCCCTTGTAAGAGTCAGGAGAGGGCTTCCTTCTCTTCTCTCTATCGTGTGAGTTTACAAGAATCAACGATCTGTGTCCCGAAACAGGGTCCTCACCAGAATCTGACCATGTTGACATCTTGATATCCAGTTTCCAGTCTCAAGAAAATGTGAGAAATGAATTTTGGTTGTTCATAGCCCACTCAGTTGACATATTTTTTTAATAATAGTGTGAACTGATTAAAACAGTGTCTTTCAAAAATAACACCCTTGGAATGTCCTCAAGTAGAGAGTTAAAAATTCATTTCTAAGCATTTAAATTTTTCTTTAAGTTATATTTGTATAATTTGTATAGGTGGTTCCACCACTCAGTTATCATGTGACCTTGGCTGAAGTATGTTCCCTTTTCCTCAATCACCTCATTTGTTGGTGCTCAGTCACCAAGTCATGTCCAACTTTTTGCAGCCCCATGGACTGTCACATGTCAGCTTTGCTGTGCTTCACTATCTCCTGGAGTTTGCTCAAACTCGTATCTATTGAGTAGGTGATACCATCCAATCATCTCATCCTCTGTCACCTGCTTCACCTCCTGCTCTCAATCTTTCTCAGCATCAGGGTCTTTTCAAATGAGTTGGCTCTTTGAACCTCCTTTAGACACTATTTTAGAACAACAGCAGAGTTTCAAGCTTGGGTTATGGAGCTTATTTGCTGCACAAGTACCTAAAAACACACAGATAAATTGATTGAATTTGAGTGTGTGCCTGTATGTGTGAGTGTATGAGTTACTCATTAGCTTGGGCAGTTTGTTGAGATTTGCAGTAACATATACTTAAAAGAATTTGTCTTCTGTATAAAAGATGACATTAATAGCTATGTTTTTGATATGTTTGTTTTAAGTTCCTTAAAACGCTCTTGTGATCTCAGCTGACATTTTTGCCATTGCTAGAATTAAATTGTAGAAAAGTTATGTGACAGGGCTTCCCTTGTGGTTTAGCTGGTAAAGGATCTGCCAGCAATGCGGGAGACCTGGGTTCAATCCCTGGATGGGAAGATCCCCTGGAGAAAGGAAAGGCTACCCATTCCAGTATTCTGGCCTAGAGAATTCCAAGGACCATATAGTCCATGGGGTCACAAAGAGTTGGACACAACTGAGTGACTTTCATTTATGTGACAAAATAAACTCATGTTCCAGTAACTAAAACTTACAAGTTTACTTAAATGGCAATTTAAAAATCTATAGGACTTTAAATAGTAATTTTGTGAAAATGTAGCTTTCATTGAAGCACCTTCAACTACTAGCATTTTTCAGCAAACTTTTCAGTTCTGGAGGACTTTTATTTATCTATGTGCATTCAATGCATTGTGTCTTAATATCAGTAAAAGTTTTCTCCAAACCGAATGACAGGCAATATGAATTTCAAATGAAATTCATCTTTCAATATGTCAATCATAGTGATATAAGAAAGCAAAATTCTTCAAAACTATGAAGCATCACAGTGGTATGTTCAATGTATTAATATGACGAATAGGTTTATTTGTTAATTTTATCCCATTACCTTTGTTATTGCTTACCTAACCATGGACTGGAGACCCAATATAAAATATCTTTTTCAAGTATATACTTAAATAATTTATGACAATAGCTGATAGGCCAAAAAGTAAAATGGTAAAAACAAAAACAACAACAAAAAAACCCAGTACTCATTTTCAGAAATTATTGTAGGTTCCCAAAGGGTAAGAAAGCTATTGCTATGATTAGCAGCCCATATCATTTAAAACGCATTGATGACACAAGTTTTTCAGAATATGCTTGGCAAGGAGAATTTCAGAGCACTTTCTGATTTTTAATTCAACTTTAAAATTTTTACAAGTTGAATAAACATTTTAAAAATGACCTTAAATAAGCTTGTCTGATAATAGAATATTGTCTGATGTCTTCAGGCAAATTTGATTAGCAGTTGCTTCCTGCTGATCTTGATAAATCATCACATTCAAAGCAGATGTGCTTTTCAATAATCCTAAATTTAAATTCTTTCAGTCCTTTTTTCCTCCCAAAGTGCTTATGCTCTGCCTTCAAACACATTCAATTTCATATCAATAAAAGTATTTAAATGCATAAGTTAGAGAGTGTTCTTTTTAAATAAGCATTCTAAACTACTAAGAGGCTAAATTTGAATGTGAAATGGTACACCTTTGAAAAATAGCTATATCATTAATCTGTAATCAGTCATTGACATATTCATTTGTTCAAGAGACCAGCTGTTGGTAGAGTAATTTTCATAAAATTAGGAAATCAATGTTATAACCATATGCAGTGTTTGATTTGATGAAGAGGGAAATTAGTAATAAAACTAGAGTGTAGTACTTCATAAAGAGATGACATTCACATAACCTTAACCCTTTACACAAATAAATCTGAAATTAAAAATGTTTTACACTTAGAAATAGTATTTTTCACCTTCTAACATATGTTCTGAAAGTTCTTTATTTATGTTCTGGAGAAAAGTGATATCAGAAAAATGTAACCATAAAGACAAAGAATGAGCTAATAAATAATCATAACCTTAGTATGAATATCTGTTACCAAATTAAAATAAATCCAGCAGTAATGTATACATACAATTCCATATGTAGATCATTTTGAGGTAAGAAGATAATATAACTACCATAATAAAAAATAAGTTTTGATACAAAATATTTAATCTAATGGTTTGAGTATGTATTCTTAATTCTATTCATATAATTTAATTCATGCAAACTGAAGGCAAATTGCTTAAATCAAAAGAAAAATAATTTAGAAATAGAGATTATTTTGACAAATAAGTCAACACAGGTGACTAAATTACATCTGTTGTTATAAAAAGTAAACACAAATAATACACAAAATGACTTCTATTGTCTGATTTTAATAACTTCCTTGAAGAAATCATTATCAGAAGACTTCTAAAAATATCACTCAATTGTATACATATAATTTAACCATAAATGAATACATGTGCACTAAAATATATTAAAAGGTTTGAAATTAGGTTCATTAATTCAAGCAGGTAGGATACAATTAGAATAATGGAATTACTTTGCTAGCTTAAAAAAAAGCCCTACAAATGTTGAGTATTTGATTAAAAGTCAATTCTTTATGGAAAGAAAAGTGTGTTCTAATACGTTACATGTTGAATAACAAAAGAGACATCTTCAATTTAGGTTTCTAAATTGGTTTTTACAGTTCCCCACTAAAGTATTTAATTGAAATACTTTAACACTTTGCATGGATAAAGATGCACAAAATGTCGAGTTTTAAAATGACCATGAGTCTGCCTTGTTGTAACTATGCAACCTCTGTCTCCAGCAAATGCAGCTTTATTAGTGAGCCCACTAGCTGAGGAAGGACAGTATCAGGACTCACATACTGTATATGTATGTAGGTGGTGCTAGTGGTAAAAGACCCACCTGCTGATGCAGGAGACTTGAGAGACATGGGTTTGGGTTGGGAGAAGGGCATGGCAGCCCACCCCAGGAGAATCCCACTGACAGAACAGCCTGGTGGGCTACAGTCCACGGGGTCACGAAGAGCTGGACATGACTGAAGCAACTTAGCATGCATGCATGCACATAAAATACCCTCTTGTTCACATTTCTTTTTCAGGTTCTTCTGCAGTGAGAAATTTAAGGAAAGCAATCACAGAGGAAAAAATATTCTGATTCAGAACCCTATTGCAAAATAGATTTTTTGAAATGCCCTAAAACCTAAAACCTTAGCTTCAACCCTGTAGTTTTGCAATTTTAATTCCCTTAATAACACAAGGTTAAATACAACAAGCAAACAAAACCATAGTAGCAAATTATTTTACATTATTTTCATGGAGACAAGGAGTCTCTTTCCTGCCTTTGACTTTGAACAAGTTTTGCAAGTTTTATCAAAAGAATATGTTGTTTTGAATTCCAACTTTCCTTGACAATCCACTTATCTTGTGAAAAAGAAAGGATATTTGCTGCCTTTCCTCACAGCCATGTACCTGGTTATAAGAACAGCAACTAATTTTTTAATACTGAATATCAGTTTCTCAAATCAATAGATAAGCAAATATTTGAGGTTTACAGATGGGGTTTCTTATATGAAAGCTTTTGCCTTCTTAAAAGTTGGAAAAAAAAAAAAAGTTGGAAAACATTTATATTTCCAATATATATGATTGCTACAAAAATCCAAATAAGTGTACTAAATTTCAGCCAAAAGGAATGCTTATTATAATACTGCATTCTATTAATAAATATTGTTAAAAGACATATAACATGTTATTAAAATGAATTAAAAAGTTACAATACTAAAAATGAGGCTCCTTATAAAGATATTCATGAATTAAGTAAGATGCATTGTGTAGTTTTGGGTGGGCTTCTCAAGTGGCTCAGAGATAAAGAATCTGCTGCCAGCAGGAGCCACAGGTGATGTGGGTTCTATCCCAGGATTGGGAAGATCCCCTAGAGAAGGAAATGGCAACCCACGCTAATGTTCTTACCTGGAGAATTCCATGGACAGAGGAGCCTGGCAGGCTACAGTCCATGAGATCAGAAAGTTGGACACAACTGAGCCACTGAGCAGGCAAGTCATTTCCTTTTATGTTTTGTTTAAAGTCTGTGCCTGTATGTCTGCTGTGCTGTCGCCTCAGTTGTCTCCAGCTCTTTGTGACCCCATGGACTATAGCCCACCAGGCTCCTCTATCCAGGGGATTCTCCAGGCAAGAACACTGGAGTGGGTTGCCATTCCCTTCTGCAGGGGATCTTCCCCTCCCAGGGATCGAACCTGCATCCTTTATGTTCTTTACCACTTGCACCACCTGGGAAGCCTTTTGTTCAAAGAAATTTTATTTAAATATAAGAATTTAAAAATATATACCTCTGGCTTTGTTTTATTTTAATAGGTGTCCGGAGCTTGGCTGAGCTTGGAGGGTGGGGAGCTACCAGTTGTTGGGGTAGCCAGTAAAAGCAGCAGCGCAGAAATGAAAGAGCTATGACTTCAATCCCTTACTACAATGAAATAAGAGAAACGCTCAGGCCTGCATTGCATTTTACCCCATCAAATGGCACTTGGAGCCAGGTAGATAAGGGCTCTGCCCTGCTTTGCAGGAAGCCCTGAACAAAAGGCTCCAGCAGTTTTATGCACCCCAAGCTGGGGGTGGGGGGTGAATGGGGGTGTGACATAACCTAGGGAGGGCCAGGCATGGGAATGTAGTTAAGTATTCTTTTTAAATTTATGTATTTTAATTGGAGGCTAATTACTTTACAATATTGTGGTGGTTTTTGCCATACATAGAGATGAATCATCCCTGGGTGTACATGTGTCCCCCATTCTGAACCCCCCTCCCAGCTCCCTCCCCATCCCATCCCTCAGGGTCATCCCAGTGCACCAGCCCTGAGCACTTGTCTCATGCATCGAACCTGGACTGGCGATCTGTTTCACATATGGTAATATACATGTTTCAATGCTATTCTCTCAAATCATCCCACCCTTGCCTTCTCCCACAGAGTCCAAAAGACTGTGGGAATGTAGTTAAGTATTAAGTCAAAGTGGGGAAAAGTTTTCTCTTGAAGGTTTCCCTTCCCTCCCCAAATACAGGCCCGTGTCTGCCCAAGGCCTCAGCTAGAGAATGGGAATGAAGGTGAGGAAGCCAGGAATTTAAATACAGAGTGGATCTGCCAGAATGCTGAAGGACTTGCCTGGTAGGTTATGATTACTGTTGTTGTTCAGTTGCTAAGTCATGTCCAATTCTTTGCAACCCCATGGACTGTAGATGTGGAGCAAAAGGAAATACGCAATTGTACCATTCTTTTTTTTTTTTTAAAAAAATGATTTTTATTGGAGTATAACTGATTTACAATGCTGTGTTCATTTCTGCTGTTCAACAAAGTGAATCAGTTATACACATATCCATTCTTTTTTGGATTCTTTCCTGTATCGGTCATTACAGAGTACTGAGTATAGTTCCTTGTGCTATAAGTAGGTTCTTGCTGCTGCTGCTGCTAAGTCGCTTCAGTCATGTCCGACGATGTGCGACCCCATAGACGGCAGCCCACCAGGCTCCCTTGTCCCTGGGATTCTCCAGGCAAGAACACTGGAGTTGGTTGCCTTTTCCTTCTCCACAGTAAGTTCTTAGTAGTTATCTATTTTATAGACAGTAGTATGTATATGTCAGTTTAAATCTCCCAATTTTTTCCTCTCCCCTCTTCCCCCATAAGTTTGGTTTTTTACATCTGTGACACTATGTCTACAGTTATATCACTCTTAATATTGAAAATCAAATAACATTTATTGAGCAAACTCTACTATAAAGCTTGACAATTATTATTTCCTGTTGTTACTTAATTGAGTCCTCATTAAACCGTGAAACCATGCAAGTTTGGTCATATCTCAGTCCTAATCTTGAGACTATTAATGCGCAGCTCAGAATGGTCAAGACACTTGCCCTGGGTTACACCCTACTAAAGGGCTGAAGCCACTTTTATCTCATTTCTGTCCTATTCAGTAATGTTTTATAACTGCATATCTGCTCAGGGCACAAAGCTCTCAAAATGATAGATAATCCATGACAATGTAAATAGCTACTGTGTACATATTTCTATCACTTTTTCACAGTTATTTTTTTTTCCTACTGTCAAGAGACCTCTTTTGAACTGACAGAAAATAGCAGGCATATAGTTCAGAAGGGTACACTTTGTCATGATAAGAAAATGATATATCTGAGATTTTATTGTTGATACCAGTTCAACCATTTTCTGCTATAATTTCAATATAGGATTTTGGTTAGATTTTAAATATTTATTTCTTTTTCCTGGAAATCATTCTCTCCTGTTGTTAAATACAATTTGGAACTGCATTTACTATTAAGGGTAAAATCCTACAAAAAGACAATGGTACCCTTTAGGTATTTAGATAACTGATGACATCGTCTTTCATATTTTCTTTCTTGTAACTTTGTGTTGATGAAAGCAGGAGCTGGATGTAGAAAAAGTGAGCTACATGCTGTCTATGCTCTGAAGTTGCTTAACATGTAGAGGGGCCTCACTGGTGATTCAGCAGTAAAGAATCTGCCTTCCAATGCAGGAGACATGGATTCGATCCCTGGGTTGGAGCAATCTTCTGGAGAAGGAAATGGCAACCCACTCCAGTATTCTTGCCTGGGAAATCCCATGGACAGAGGAGCCTGAGGCTCTACAGTCCATGGGGTTGCAAAAGCACTGCCATGACTTAGCCACTAGATAGCAACATGCGGAAGCATAAATAGATAAATATTTAAGCAGTTATAGAAAGGAGTAAATAATAAAACAATGGTGAGATGCGATTAAAATGCTTAGGCCTGAAACCAACTCACATATAGGAAAACATGGAATCGTTGACCAAATGATTAGCATTGGTAGATACAAAAGTATTTATTTAGAATAATGGTACTCTAAGAAAATGGGATACCTTATGTACAGTACTGGAAAAAAACAGATCAAGAATAGTTGAATAGAATAGAGAAAACATAAATTTTAAATATTTTTAATTTTCAATGTTGCTTCTTTTAGATCTTAATTTATAAGCCTTTATTTTGTTGTTCATTTTTGGAATGATGAGTTTATCATTTTTATTTCATTTGGAAAAACTTGGGTATTATTTTCTCAGTTATTCTTAGTGTCTTTATTCTCATTCTGGTATGCCAGTTACATATATATCAGATCATTTACTCTTGTTCCAAAACCCACCTGATATTTGTCCCTGTGCATGTATGCATGTATATATGTGTGTTTTAGCTTTCTTTCTTTCTTTCTATGATTTTATTTCATAGTTTTCATTGTTAGATCTCCAGTTTGACTAATTATTAATTCGTCAGTGAAATATTCATTTCACATGTCTTTTTATCTTTGGAAAACTTTTGCCTATTTATAGATTCTTCATTATATACATGTTCTCATGTAAATTTTGGAGCATATTAATGATAACTTTTAAAACTTTCATTTCTGTCCATATAATCTGATATTTCTTTTTGCTATGGGTCATATTTTTCTGCTACCTCATGTTTCATACTTTTATTTGATGTCAAAAGTGATAAATTTTATGTTGCCAAATACTTGATATTGTTGTGCTCTTTTAAGGAAAGTTGCAGTTTTTGCTGATAGGCATTTAAGTTATCTAAACATGAATTTTCACAGCTGGAAGTTTGTTTTTTATTATTTTGGACAATCCAGAATAGTCTTTACTTTGTGGCTCACTCAGCCCCCTTACTCTGATGAGACTGTTCTGGGCTTCCTATTGAATGGCCCCTATACTTAACAAAGTCTCTGCATTTTGGCTGTTGGCATGTCCAACAGTTTCTAGTCCTTTTTGAGCTGTGGTAATTCTTTCAACTTATAGCTCCTTGATAGTTGTTATTTAACCTGGAAATTAATTTTTGTCTGGCATTTTGGAAATTCCATCCATAGATGCATAGATTAGTATCTAGACAAAGACTCCAGTGGGTCCCCAGGGAGAGCTTTCCTAAAGCCCTTTTGCTAAACAGCTCCTTCTTCTGTGGTCCTCTCTATCATTGTCTCACTCTGTGTCCTTTCCCTCACTGGAAGTCCAAATCAACAATTTCCTTCTCTCAACAATCTTAAATTTATACTGATTCTTTGCAAAGGTTGGAAACTGTAGTTGCCTATGTTTTTGCTGGTCATTCTAGTTATTTACAGTGGGAGTGGCAGTAGCGATTCTGATACTACCCCATGACTACAAGTGACACTTTATCTTTTATAAGAAAAGTAAGTAATTGAAAAGTAAATTTATTTGTGAAGATGTCACATTTTTTTTTACACAGAAAGTAATGAGAGAGAGGTAGAAAAGGAGAGGAAGAGAGAGAGAGATCAAAAGATACCAAGAGAACATAATTAATTTTACTATTTCTGTTATCATAAGTGATTAAAGTAAGTATTGTAGACATATAAGTAGACAATATGAGTGATCATTTCTGAATTGTAAATCAGGAGAAACCTGCAATGTCTACATTTTTAAATGATTCCTTAGAGGATTTCTCTTCAGTTTATTGATGTCCAACGATGATAAAAAAAAGTTTACCTGCTATCATTTCACCTGCTTGGACACTAGCATGTGTGAGTGTCCAGCCTTCATCACTGTCAGTATCCTTCACACATCTTTTTTTAGTTCTATCTTCCTCTTTCTGCAGTATCAGAATCATACCCAGAATTACTTAAAAAGTTTAAAGTGAAAGTGTTAGTTAGTTGCTTAGTCGTATCTCATTCTTTGGGACCCCATGGACTGTAGCCCACCAGGCTTCTCTGTCCATGGAATTCTCCAGGCAAGAATACTAGAATGGCTAGCCACTCCCTTCTCTAGAGGATCTTCCTGACCCAGGGATTGAACCCTGGTCTCTTGCATTGCAGGCAGATATTTTACCATCTGGGCCACCAGGGGAAAAACACAATCACTGAGAAAAACTGTGTGCTCTGTCTCTGGTTAGTGCTGGAATTCACTAGTACCTCAGTTATTCCACGTGTTTTCTGTCATTTAATGAATAAAAAAGTTAATCTTAGTAAACACTGACAAATATATAAAATATGTTTTATAATATTTGTCTATGACTTCCCTGTGGTTCAGTGGTAAAAAATCCACCTGCCATGCAGAAGTTCTGGGTTTGATCCCTGGGTCTAGAATATCCCCTAAGAAGGAAATGGCAACTCACTCCAGAGTTCTTGCCTGGAAAACTCCATGGATAGAGGAGACTGTAGGGCTACAGTCTGTGGAGTGATGAATGAGTTATACAGGACTTAGTGACTAAACAACAGCTACAAAAACACTACCATTTGTCTATATAGTTGACTCAAAACCTTTTTAAATGACCTAAAATCTGTTTCACTCCATTAAGAGTATGCTATTATTTAATACCATTAGTAAGCAAAATATAAGAAAACAGTGTCTGGCTTTTCAGTAACATGATGCTGTTACTCATTTCTAAAAAATGCATGCACCTTTTAAAGGAAGATCATTACAATATTCCACTTGCATAAATAAGAGAGGGGTGGTTATATAACTAATTCAATATTAGAAAATACTAAACTTTTAATCACTTAGATTACAGAGATTATAGTTTCAGAGTTCAAATTAGGAACCAAGCTAAATAATATTTTTAATGATTGAAAATATATTTAATCAAAGTATAGTTCTATATTGTTTTCTCTGTTTCGCTTGAAAACTAAAAAAGTGAAAAACACTTTTTTTTTCCATGTTATGGTAACCATAGCTGTGTCTAACTCCTGATAGGAGTCCTGATATTTGCAGTTTAATATTCACTGGTACATATTTTATTACATTAATTTATTCAGATTTTTGTCTCCAAAAATTAAATATTTAAAATTAGATATTTTGCAACAAGTTTAATGTTTCTATTATTGATAAAATATGTTTTTATTTGTCTCTTTATTTTCTTCTTTCAATTGATATTGACTTACTATTATTTACCGGCATTTAGTTTATTTACTAAGTTGGCAGAAGTTATTAGAAGAATTTTAAGATCTATTAATACATTGTCAAAGACAACAGATGCTAAACAGAGTCAAAATATTGTGTTTGCTACCCTGAAGTAACATTCTGGGTCAAAATTTAATTTTCTTCATTGTTTATTTAAGATTTTGTAATGTAAAATATAATAATATCTGAATGCCAACTTGGAAGTATTAGTGGCTGCTGGCAACCTTGAAAATCAATTATTATTCATTTTTCTTCCCCATGACCTGAAGGAATTGAACACTACAGTAAAAGAATGAAACCTGATGCCATTCAAACAAGGTACAGACTTGATCCATTTTTCTTCTTCTCTGTAACAATAAATTATCACGAAAAGAGCTGTTGTAGGCATCACATCATTCTTTACAGAATCTTAGATCTTGAGTTCACCTTTGACATTATAAGGTAAACTATTTTTGCTTCACATGAACAGTGTGTTTTCTTCAGAGGATACTTCAATTTAAATTTTTCAAACTTTTTATAAGGTTTAGTAATTTTATAGTATGTCTACATAAATCAAAAAGAATTTAGTCAAGAAAAAAAAGAAATTTTCAAGTAAACTGAATTATGGCAATCCCAGAAAGAAAAGTTTAAAGGTATAGTATCATATAGCAAATGTAGTTTCCTTATGTGGTTTAACTGATTGTAGGAAACTGTGCTGTATTATACACTCATATCTTCCTTTTATCAAATCCTGCAAGCAAATTATGAAAAAAGATCCAGTTTTGATTGCTTGATACCACTATTTTTTTCCTTTCATATTTGTTCTTTATGCTTTTTTAAAAAATTAACTGTGAGATACATGTATTAATCAAGAAGAATTTTTATATTGTTGTACTTGGGGACATATCTCCCATTTTAAATATTTTTTATTATCTGAATTTAAGGTTTTATGTATTTTAATTCATATTAAATTCTAGTTAGGTAATGGATCTACAGTACTTTCTTTAAACAATTCTAGACCTTCTTGACCTAAAGGAGCCACAATAAGGAATTTTAACTCAGAGTGAGTGGATTGGTAAAAACTAATAAAAGTAAAATTTTCTAATGTCAAATAAAGTACATGTTACCTATTTAAAACTCAAACAAGACTTTATTGGTTGGTTGAGTAAGATATAACTTGTTGCCTTTCAAAAAGTAAGGATGCTTTGATATCAAGGTCTGAAATTTATTCAGATTCTTTTCTTGACTCATTGCCAATTTTAAGGATTCAACAATTATATGCTCCAGCAATTTCACTTCAGAGTATTTTTCTTAAGGAAATTAAATCACTGATTCAAAAACATATCTGTACTATGTTCATTGCAGCATTATTTATAATAGCAAAGATATGGAAAGAACACATGTTCATTGATAGATGCATGGATAAAGAAAGCATAGAATATCTACTCAATGGAATATTATTCAGCTCTAAAAAAGAAAAAAATCTTCCATTTGTGACAACATGGATGTAACTTAAGGTGTTACACTAGCTAAGATATAAAAGATCTTATAAAGGTCTTAATTAGATCATAGTTTAAGACATAAGCTAAACAGAAAAAGATGAACATTAAGCTTATTGTGGTATAAAATGTAATTATGTGAGGTGATGGATGTTAACTCATCATTTTGCAATACATACATGCATCAAATCAGTTTGTTGTATACCTAAGTGAAGTTGCTCAGTTGTCTGCAAAACTTTGCGATTCCATGGACTGTAGCCTACCAGACTTCTCCGTCCATGGCATTTCCCAGGAAAGAGTACTGGAGTAGATTGCCATTTCCTTATCCAGGGGATTTTCCCAACCTGGGGATTGAACCCTGGTCTCCCACATTGCAGGCAGACGCGTTACCTTCTGAGCCACTAGGGAAGCCCAATATACTTAAAACCAATGTTGTTTGTAAACTATATCTCAAATTCACTAGAGAATGACTGGCTTTGAGGATCACATAAGACCAGACATAGAAACGACCTGGAATGATTATAAGGGGTGGTGTATGTCAAGTACACAGCTAAGAATATTGTCAGTTTCAGCCAGCAGACTGGAATATCTAATAATTCACAGAGCTCTTGGCACAGTACTCAGAAGGGCCCTGCTTCGGTGTGAGAAATAATGAAATCCAGACTAACTGCTTCTCTGGAGAAGAGTTAGAAGAACTAAAAGCCATGCCACAGACTGAGAAAAATATTTTGAAATCATATATCTGGTAAAGTACTTGTGTCTAGAATCTATAAACAACCCTCAAAACTCAAGTGAGATAAAACAATTCATCAAGAATGGGCAAAGTATGTGAGCAGACACTTCACCCCAAAGAAGATATATGGATAGCCAATAAGTATATGAAAAAATATTCAGCACCATTTTTTACTGAAGTAACAAAATTTGAAACTGTAAAGAAATGCAACTATTGACTTCCCTGATGGTCCGGTGGCTGTGTTTTGAATGAAGAACACATTGAAGACTGTGTTTTCAATGAAAGGGGCCCTGGTTCAGTCCCTGGTGAGGGAACTAGATTCCTCCTGCTGTGACTGGCACAGCCACAAAAAAAAAAAAAAAAAAAATCAATAAATAAAACAGTCTCAAAGGAGAATTAAAAAATATGTAAAACAACAACAACCACAACAAAAAACCCCACAGCTTTTAACCTATCAAAATGGCTAAAATGGAAAGATTGGCCATAACAAATTCTGAAGAGGGTCATCCAATTTGTAATCTTATTTGATACCAAAGTCTATTAAGAGATTTCCATTCATGCATGAAGTTATTTTCTACTTAAAGACATCAACTCTTAAAAATATTATCATAATGTGAAGTTCACTTAGGAATCTCTATTTTTTTTATAAATCCAATTTTATGAAAAATTTTTATTTCTAAAGTATGACCAGCATGACTCCCTATTAACTTTGCTTTGGAGAACTGCTGGGATTTTTAAATTTTATTTTATACATTTGCTAATAATTTAATAATAATTTCAAGTGTGTACATAAATGATTCATAGCCTAATGCCAGGTAAACCTCAAAGACCATCTTTCCCGAAGTTTTCATAAAGTAGTTTTGAAAGTATTGGGGTAATAAGAAAATGTTAGTTGAAGTTAGGATATTTGGGTATAAAATTGTATGATCAAACAAAAATATTTATTTTATGAATATAACTACATAATCCTCCTACTGTATTGATCACTTTGGTCTCAGTAGAGTCCTGTGAGTGCCATTTCATTTCCTTTTGTCTTATCACAAGGGTTTCTTTTGACTTCCCAGATGTATTTGAGTTTTGTTCTTTCATTTCAGGTCAGTATTCAAGCCTCTAAGTGATACTCTAAGTTAAGAGATCCAGTCCCAAAACAGAATCTATAAATTTGCCCTAGCTATCCAGACAACCACTTGTGGCACTACACTTTTTAATTGCACCATCATTCAGTAGTAGTTTTTCCTATGCTTCTCCAAATTGTTTGCTAGGTTAACAGTGAAGCTATTTTTAACTTGGTTTAATGAATGAAAAAAGACTTGTTACATTTATAATTTATTACCAAATTTACAAGCATAATAATCTCCCTAAAATACAATGTGTAATTTTCAAAGTGAAATATATATATATTTTTATATTGGGCTAGTCCCTTTACTTTCACTTGTGACTTTGTTAAATTAAAAGAAAACATCATCAATTTTTAACTAAGCTATGTACCTCCAAAATGACTTTTTGTTTTTTCAGACCCTAGGCAGATATTGTAATGATATACAAATCATAAACTTAAAGGATAATATCAATTAATGAAGTGTCAACTTTCTCATTTATATACTATTAATGAAAATACGCCTTCAATTTGCTTGACATTTTATGTCAGTTATCTGTCAATAAAGTGGGAAAAAAGACAAAACATTAAATAGTATATGACACATTAAGGATTACTCTCTTACTATCTACTTACAAAATTGATATCAAAGAAAAACTAATTAAGTGAAGTTCATGCTTTAATAGCTAGTCTATATTATCCACTAAAATAGATAGTACATCACAGAAGAAAAAGGCATGAATTAGGTTTTCAAGATTCCAGCCAATGGCAGGAGAATAATACTTTCTCATAAGAGGTCTTATTGAAATGTGTGTTTCTCCATAGCTAACATAGTGTATGAGGATCCTGACTTCAAAAAGATTTGAATGATAGAGTAACCATGTTGGAATGCATCTGATTTATAATTACACTTGTGTAATTATATACACAATTATATAAATACACAATTATATAATTACATATTATCATATAAGGGCTTCCCACTTGGCTCAGTGGTAAAGAATCTGCCTGCCAATGCCGGAGATGCAAGAGACTCTGGTTCGATCCCCAGGTTGGCAAGATCCCATGGAGAAGGAAATGGAAACCCACTCCAGCATTTTTGCCTGGAAAATCCCATAGACAGAGGAGTATGGTGAGCTACAGTCCATGGAGTCACAAAGCGTCGGCTATGACTGAGCACACACACACATTATCATATAACACATATCATTTTTTTCTCCATTCCACAGGCTACCTTTTAATTTTGTTGATTGCTTTTTTCTTGCTGTTGTTCTGTAGAATCATAGATTGATTATCCTGCTCATTTGAGCTTTGTTGCCTGTGCTGTAGCTGTCATAACTAAACCATACAGCCAAAACACATGTCAAAGGGTTTTTCTCTGTGCTTTATTCTAATAATTTTATGATGTCAGGCCTTTATTTAACTCTTTATCCATTTTGAGTTAGTTTTTTGAGTGGTGTAAGGTAAGGGTCTAGTTTTATTCTTCTGCATATGAATATCCAGGTTTCCAAAAACAATTTATTGAAAAGACTGTCTTTTCCCTACTGTGTATTCTTGGCTCCCTTGTCAAATATTTGTTGACTATATATGCATAGGTTTATTTCTGGGATCTCAATTCTTTTCCATTTTTCTTGTGTCTCCTTTTATGCCAGTACCATACTGCTTTGATTGCGATAGCTTTTACCATAGCTTGAAATCAGAGAGGGTCCTTTCTCCATACATTGCATTATTTTAATTTACTTGTTTTAATTACCAGAAAGCCTGAATTTTTTTCAGAGTCTTATAGGGCATGATTTTTCTTTGGGCATACTAGGTGCTTGGTTTCTCTAGTTAAGGCTTAAATTGGGTGTAACAATGGCAAACTACAATAGCTATTAATTTTATGTGCAAATGATAAATAAGTATGTAACTTTTAGGAGATCATAGCTTTTTTGAATTAAAATGTTTATAAAGTTTTAAATAAAAATCAATAATATAGATGAGATTGTATGATAAACATAATGATTTGATTTGATTAACTGATAAATATAATGCTTTCTGAGATTTTTGATATGCTGACATTCCAAACCATACTTTCCATCTTAGCCTAATTTACTTAAAGCATAGCTCATTGAAGAAAATATCTTTGTATACTGAAAACCAGATTAAAATTATTTATCTGTGCAATAGAATATTATTCAGCATTTAAAATGGATAAAAATTATGCTACATGAAAACCCCATATGCAAAACTGTGTATTATATAATTACATTTTTATGAACTTTATGAAAAAAGAATTTTTTTTTAAAGAAATTTTTAAGAGAGACATAGCACATCCATGGTTGCCCTAGGATTAGGATGCTTGTGGAAATGGATTGAGAACAAATACAATGGGAAGCCTTGTCATTGAAATACTTCAAGTCTGGATTGTTTTGATGTCTACACAACTCTGTGAGTTGACTAGAATCATTGAATTGTACACTTAGTATGGGAGCATTTTTCTTTATATAAGTTATATCTTTATAGTAAAACTGTTCAAATATGTCAACTGTGTCATCTCAAAAAGTGGATCAGGAAGATCCACTCTGAAATCATGTGCAATAAAATTGTGATAAATCACGTTGATCCAAACATTGCATGGAAAAGAGTATTAAAATTAGGAATATGCAAAATTGCATAAGAAATTTTGGCAACATAAACATCTTTAGTTGTTAATAAATAAAAGCTGAAAAATACAGTATTTGTGTCACTAAATAAAATTAGAAAACATAGTTTTCTTAACTTATTTATTAAGAAAATAGTTTCTCACAGTCTGCATTTTGGAAATTGAAAAAAGCAAAATATACCTAAGAGAAATATTTGCTAAAAGACTGCTCTGTGTTTTGAAAATGAAAGATTTTTTAAATTTCCTGAACTATGAGTACTGAGTTCATTCTTTATTCTAGAAAACACAGCTGTTAAACCATTTTCCTGAATGATACTCAATTATGCACAGATAGGTTACTGATATTACTAAATGGGCCATTTGAAAGTCAGTATAAATTAAATTCTAATTTTGTGATAAAACGATTGTAATCAAAGCTGCACTCAAGGCTAAATTATATTTTCTAAATTAAAATGTCAACTTTTAATATTTGATAAAAAGTTAAATAATAATATAATAACATGATCTACATTTCAGGTAAAACATTATTTAGAGTATGATATTACTATAAATGAACATAAAGATCAATGAGACAGATTATAGATTTCATAAATATTCCCATTCCTATATAGTACATGGAATTGAAACAAAAATGCAAAAGTAAGTCATTGGATAAGAAGAGTCTTTTAATAAATTTATATCCGTATACAAACAAGTAAATGTCTATGTCTTCTTTTATACTGTATGTAAAATTTATCTTGACATTGACATGAGATCTAATTATAAAGCTAAACATATGAAAATTGCAAAATAACTTGTCAAAGAAGACCTTGAGAAGTGAGGTTAAGGGACACTTTCCTAGAGGAAAGAAATTGTGTTAATCCCAAAATAAAATAAAATCAATTGCATTTCCTAAAAGTTAAAAACTTTAGTGTTTCCAAAATCTCTATTAAGGAAGTAAAAAGACATTTATCAATCTGGCAGAAAATATTTGCACAAAAATTCTGATAAAAATCTTGTATATAAAATACACAAAGCAATATCACAACAGAACAATTAAAAACCCAGTTCTTCTCATTTTTATTTATATATTTATTTTTTTATTTTTATTTTTGGCTGCACTGAGTCTTTGCTGCTCAGCTTTCTTTGCTGTGTCTGGGTTTTGCAGTGAGTGGGGGCTTCTCTCATTGCAGACCACATGTTCTGGGTGCTCAGGCTGCAGTGTTGAGGCTCGTGGGCTTCAGCAGTGGTGGCACATGGGCTTGGTAGTTGCAGCTCTGGGTCTCTAGAGCACAGGTTCAGTAGTTGTGGTTATCCACAGCATGTGATATCTTTCTGGACCAGGGATCAAACCCGTGTCCCCTTCATTGGCAGGCAGATTCTTAACCACAGTACCAGCAAGGGAGAGCCCCCAGTTCTTTCTAAATGAGTAACATATTAAAGCAGTCATTTATAAAAGAAATATAGGTAGAAAATTAATCACATGAAAAGATGCTATAATGGCATCAGTCATTATAGAGATGCAAATTAAAACAATAATGAAATACTGTAACTCACCCATCAGAATAACTAAATTTAGAGACTGATAGCAGCAGGTGCTGTTAGGGCTGGTGAGCTCATCTATCCTGGTGTGCACCCGAAATGGCTCAGCTTCTTTGGGAAGCAGTGTGTCAGCAACATACAGGTACCATATATCTCCGCAATTCCACTTCTACGTACTCACACAAGAGAAATAAAAGCATATGTTTAAACAATGCTTTTTTTTTTATTAAAATGCTTATAGCAGTTTTGTTCAAAGCAGTCCAAATTGAAAACAATCCAAATATCCATCAGTTAGAGAACACAGAGTGTTCATACAATGAAATAGTTATAAAAATACAAAAAAAACCCCCCCCACAAAATATTGATATCAGGACACAGCAGAGGGGAATCTCTAAAGAATTACATAAAGTGGGGAAGCCAGATGGAGCAAATGATTCTATTTCTGTGACTTCATAAAAATGCAAACAGAGGGAGTGGGAGGAGAGGAGAGAATTGAAGGCCAAAGACAAATTTCAGGGATAATAAAGACATACAAATATTTTGAATTTTGCTGTGGTTATAACACATATACATTTGTCAAACTCATCAAACTGTACATTTTCTTGTTTCTTTACAGTGTTACAATGTAAATGTAATGAGATATACACTCATATAAGATTGTGATTTTCTAAAGGACCTTTATGTTGAGAGGCTGTTTGAATACTCTTTGATTTTAAGTATTTGTTTCTTGTCTTCACCTATCACGGAAAACCTCAGGTAATAAGATCATCCTTTGACATTAGAAACAATCTCTTGATCAGAACCTTGTTGTGAAAATAAATTACTATATGATAATTGGCCTTTTACATTCTAGCCTGAATATATAAAGATTACCATAGGTAAATGGCAACTCACTCCAATATTCTGGCCTGGAAAATTCCATGGACAGAGGAGCCCGGCGAGATAAAGTCCAGGGGGTTGCAAAGAGTCAGACAGAACTGAGCATACGTACACAAAATAAATGTAACTGCTATATATGCAGACTTGTGGAATTATGGACATACAGTATCAATTGGTAGTCCTGTTTTAGGAGTTGAAATAAAAGACAATTCAAATAACTGCAATAAAAGTTGTTACTGCTAATATTTTCTTTATAATATCCTTCCTCTATGTAATCAGCTCATGTGCTTGCATGTATTTTACACTGCTCCCACTAGAATGGTTGCAACATTTTTCATATATATGTTTAAAGGTTGTATTTTAAATCCAGACTTTTCTTTAAAAGTTTTAGTAACTTTAATAACTTCTATTAAAAAGGACTCAGCTGTTCAACCTAGGAACAGAAAAAAATGCAAGTTTATTTGCAGAGTGCTTCATATCTAAGCTGCATTTCCTCATTGGAAGACTTTGTGGTCTGAGGCATGGTGCAATATTTTATTTGAGAGTCTAAACTGGAAATTCAGTCATGTGTATTAACCACCAGAACTTTTAGTATTAAAAAAAACCAAAAAAAGAAAAAAAAAAAAAAACAAGAAAAAAACTCCCATTGCTACCTGAGATTTTTAAGCAGTATATATCCACTTCATGACATCGTTGTATAGGCATTTTAGCACATGAAAAACTTGAAAATTCTTCTAAAATTTGAAATCCAAATTGTTGTTCTAACTGCAATAGGTAGTTATATCTGTATGACTAATAGATTATACACATTTATTTTCTTGGACTACTTAACTTTCATATTCTTCAAGTTAAGCTAGTCCAAGAGAGTATTTTTCTGTATTTCTAGGAGGTTATAACTCACAAAAGCTTCTTAAAAGTTTAGAGAATATATTAGTAAACAATTCCTTAAGGCAAACCAACTAGGTATATATAAAATAAATTTAATGCATCCCCTCAAATAACTCCCCTTATAATATCTGATATATTATTTGATGTTTAGCGGTACATCAATCATCATTTGTCAGACATTCCCATCTATTTCTTGCCCTTCTCTTGAAAACTGTTTCCCAGCATCCCCTGCTTAAGTTTTCCATGTAAATTTGGCCAACAGGGATTTCTACAGATAGCCAGAGGAGCAAAAGAAAGGGATGGCCAGGAATTTTTGTCTTTTATTTTATGTATCTCTGGTCTATTCTAGTGGTGGCAGCTTTTCCTCTATAATGTCTATTCTTTACAAGACAATCCCTCTTCCCATAACCCCAGATCTCCATGGCCTTTGAAAGAATGTTACATTCTACAAGCTCACCTTACTTGTAGATTCTGTTCATAATTCCAAAATGTAGTTGGTGGCTGCGGCTCAGGCTAATGTTTGAGGTACTTCAACACTCTGTTTGACTCTGCATCTCTTTCTTAATATGAATGATAAGTTTCTTACATTTTATTATTATACTTGTCTTTAAAATACCCAGAAAATTTCCAGGAAATGTTTCAGAAAACTGATCCTCATCATGACTTGTTTTGTTTATGTTGTTAACCAGGCTTGAGGGTTCTCTTTATTAGAGTTGCTTTCAGTGAAAAAAACAAAAAAACAAGAATCAGTTTAATGTAGTGACAATGTAATTACATAATTTATCATCTACTGTGATTCTTTAGGGCTTCCCGGGTGGTGTTAGTCATAAAGAATCCACTTGCCAATGCAGGAGATGTGGGTTCCATCCCTGGGTCAGGAAAATCCCTCTGAAAGAGAAAATGGCAACTTGCTCCAGTATTCTTGCCTGGGAAACCCCATGGACAGAGGAGCCTCATGACTGAGCACGCTGAACACTTGACTGCTTAGCGTGTGCCATTTTGACTAATCTGGAATCCCATTTTTCAGTAATCTGAGTGAAGTTAGTAAAAGAGAAACATGATATTAAGAAGATGAAAATGAAGTAGGCCCCATGGAAGGACATAGTGAAACAAAACCCAGAGGGGGTACAAGGCTCCATGTACATTTCATAACTTACCGGTTCATATCTATGCCTACTTCTGAATTCTAGACCTGCTGACTGATAGTAACTCAGGGATACTACCAGAAAAGCAAAAAGGCTAACAGTCTAGCTCAATGTCTTCCATGTACAGTCCCACTCTGGTACTGAGCAAACCTTGCTACAAATTTGCCTCCAGGCTCCTCCTTGTTCATCTACATCATTGCTTTAAAAAGTCTGGATGGTATTTTTTTCTAGTTCTCCCCACCACCAACTTCTCATTTCAGATTTTCTTGTATTTATTCCCATTTTTCCCCTAATGATATAAAATATAATTGTATAAGGCCTAATTCCTCTAATGTATGCCCTTACAATATCATTGTCTTTCTAATTCTCTTACAATTAGTTGTGGTTAGTTGTATGAGCTGACTGAAGGAAAGATTAGGAATGTCAAGCAAACACTCAATTTTATTCAAAGAATAATAACAAAGACTTCCAGGGCTCGGACAAGAGATGTCATATCTGTTTTTGATGTCTCCAGAGAACTTGAAGAAAAAGTAATACTAGAGAAACAATCATTGCAAAAAAAAAAAAAAAAAAAAAGTGGCAGATTTTAAAATGCAAATCTCAAGGCAGACTTAAAAATTAGAGTTAAATCAATATTAAGTAATTAAGTGGAAACTAGAAGGTACATTTGATTTGAATTGTAAGTATTGTACCTCTTGTAATTCTTTGAAATTCCATTGTCAGAGGAAATAATTCCCTCTTCACTTATGTGAAAGAATATTAAATTTGCTCATACATATTGTAGTAATTACACCTGAGACTTGCCAAGCAAGAGATACTAATTTCCTCAAGTCCCCTTTCATTTCTTCGTCCCTATACCAATAATCAGAAAGGTATCCTTGTGAAGAATATTGAGGCCTATTTTAAGATGAGGCAATTTATACATCAGATAATTGCATTACCAAGCTGCCTTTCAATCTGAGAAGCCTGTATAATATATATGGGGGTGGAGTTTAAGCTTGTTAGCCCAATGCCAAATTACAACACCAGAACATGTAAAATTTATAATGTTGCATGTTTCCAACATTCCAAATTGAATATGCTTGATTTATGTGGTTAATTGACTGAAAATTAGTTTATGAAGCTTGATTCTTGGTCAATGTCATGGGAAGTCATTATGATAGAACTAATGTAAAGGAAATAATGAAATACTGCAAAGGAAAGTATAGAAAAAAGATGTGAAATGGAGAGTGGAGATGAAAGATGGTGGTTAGAGATGCCACCATTGAAAGGAGCCCTGGATACCAATGGGAGAGATGAGATTTAGATTGAAAGAAACAGTATGGTAAAGGTAGGATGGGTAACTACTGACCATTACTGTAATAGGCAGAAGAAAACAAATGATTCTCAATGTAGTTTGACTGATAGGAACTGTGGTGGTAGGAAACTGAATACAAAAATCCTTAAGAGCAAAATGCCCTTTAATACAATTTGTATCTAGAGTCTCCTAGTACCATCACTTCATGGCAAATAGATGGGGAAACGATGGAAAGAGTGAGTGACTATTTTTTTAGGATCCAAAATTACTGCAGATGGTGTCTGCAGCCATGAAATTAGAAGATGCTTGCTCCTTGGAAGAAAAGCTATGACCAACCTAGATAGCATATTAAAAAGCAGAGACATTACTTTCCCAACAAAGATCTGTCTAGTCAAGGCTATAGTTTTTCCAGTAGTCAAGTACGGATGTGACAGTTGTAGTATAAAGAAAGCTGAGCACCGAAGAATTGATGCTTCTGAACTGTGGTGTTGGAGAAGACTCTCGAGAGTCCCTTGGATTGAAAGATCAAACCAGTCAATCCTAAAGGAAATCAGTCCTGAATATTTATTGGAAGGACTGACTCTGAAACTCCAATACTTTAGCCACCTGATGTGAAAAACTGACTCATTGGAAAAGACTCTGATGCTGGGAAAGATTGAAGGCGGGAGGATAATGGGATGACAGAGGATGAGACGGTTGGATGGCATCACTGACTCAATGGACATGAGTTTGAGTAAGCTCCGGGAGTTGGTGAGGGACAGGGAGGCCTGGTGTGCTGCAGTCCATGGGGAAGCAAAGAGTTGGACACGACTGAGCAACTGAACTGAAGTGAACTGAGTGTTTCCTAACCAAAATATTTTATAACAATGTTTTGTAGTTAGAATAGGAAAAAGAAGTCCAGAATGATGTTGGCTAAAGACAAAATAGGGAAAATCCCATGAAAATAGAACAAAGGAATGTCCAAGGACCTGGAGTGAGAACCTCAGGTGAAGCAAACAGCCCTCCTGACTAGCCCAGTTTGCATAAGGTGGGCTCAGGGGGAGGAGAAAAAACCATAAAAAGAGTAGCCAAAATTAAACTTCTCCTCTCTTTTCACATCTTTTGGATCAGCCCAACCTCACACCTTGAGGATGTATTTTCCTTGGCTTGCCAAATAAAACTGAGCTGTAACACTGATCTGTCTGTCACTTCAAATTTTTGCTGTGCCAAGACAGAAACAAGGGAATTACAAACTCCCCTGACAGTAACATTCAAATGTTTGTGTTATCCTATATGCAGTGACTTTGCTGAAACAAGTTAATATGCATCATGGGATACAATATTGAAAGAAGACAATACAGGAGCTGCTTCCTCTGTAAGAAAGGTCAGAAGGACTTTGCTTTCATTAGACAGGGACAGCCATACCTTTATTGTCTTACCCCAGACTATATTGACTATTATATTTAATACAACATAATCCACTGGAAAGGTGATTGTCTGTCACTAAAAATATGTTATTAATGATATGTGCTATATGCATGCTGGTGATTGAATATAAGAAGCAGAAGTAGCAAATTATATTTCTCTCACGGTAACTGGACTTGTTCTGTTTTTTTTTTTTTTTTTTTTTTTTTTTTGAAGCTAAGAGTACTTATTGTAACAGCAATCCTGTCAATAGTTTTACAGAAAGGCTACCTGCAAAGTCCATAATTAAACAGACATAAATACTATTATAAAAGTCACATTTTTTTCTCCAATTTTCTTTGTAGCAATCACATATACACACACATCTCTCTCCAACAATTTCTACTTAAATTGCATCTGCTCCCTGAGATCTCTTTTAACATTGCAGTTATGAATGATCCCCAAAACATTTTTTTTAAAGAAACAATAGTAGCATTTCACTAAAAGCATTAAAGGCCATGAACTGGGGGTTAAAGTAAAATAAGCAGTGCTGACCAGATGAAATATCCTCATAAAATAAGATTAGGAAAAGATATCTCTTATGTAGTTCGTTACTCTCCACCCACTAACAGGCAGATAGAACAAGGTGGCAGGAACTTAGAAGACGGGTTTCCTGGGATAATAGAGAAACCAAACTTGAATATCTTTGGGGCGCTTTCTTGGAAGCACATATACTAGAGCTAGTCCAAGGATTATCAAGCAACAACCAAAATGTTGTGATTTTAGAAATATATAACTGTTCCACTATTATTTTGCTCTGAAATTTAGATTTAGAGTGAATATTACAACATAAAATAAGTGTAATAGTTATTAAAAACTTTTAATAATAGTTATTAAAAACAAACAAACAATATATATATATATATATAGTATTTTACTGACTCTAGTATTACATTATACACATCCTTAGCTACTGTAGTGGATTGAATGCTAGATGTCCCAAAGATATGCATATCTGGAACTTGTAAGTGTGAACTTAGATAGAAATTTTACAGGTGTAATTCAAGAATTTGAGATGATCACCCTGGATTGGGGTTGGGCTATGGTTTCCTTTCAAAGATTAATTTCATCAGCATTCATAAATGTTTGGTTTCTGTTCTCCTTCATACTAATTGCCATCTTAAATATGTATTACCTCTTCTTCTATAGGGACATTTCTACTACTTCTTTCTTTATTTATTTTAGTAATTTCATATTGTTATAGGTCCTTTGACCAAGCTACAAAGTTATGTAGGGATACTGGTGTAACTAAATCTGTAATAAACTCTATTTGACACTCCTTCACTTCTTCAATCAGTAAGAGTTTCAAGATCAATGCATACAACACAGAACCTCAGGAACGGCAGAGTTCTTCAGTTAATTAATGACCATGAAAGTTTTCTGTATTTATCTCTTGTACAAACCTTCCAAGTGATAAGCAACATGATTGTGGAACTTAATTGTGAGCTGTGGATTTAATGATGTGAAATAGAATATAGTTAAAAACAAAGCCAAGAGGCAGAATGATATTTCTAGTTCAGATACTATGTAACAATGATCTAAGTAGAGAAGTAGTACTCTATCAATTTTAGTGAATGTAATTGTTTTTGACCTGTTCCTGGGAGTGGAGATAGATAGGAAACCGTAATCCTTTAACATGTTTATCTTAGCCAGTCTTGAGCTTTATAGTTGAAAAATATGAAACTCTTGGCTCACTACCATTCTATTAGCAATGCAATCTTTATGCTTATTTTTATACTGCTTATGTATTTGTCTAAGAGAGCTTGCAGTGACCTTATGAGAATGTGAAGTATATTGTGAGATGCTTGAGAGTATGAGTAAATTGTTACTTAGCACTGTGTCTGTAGCAGCCCTTACAGATCTGACACATAGGAGGATGCAATCGACATGAACTCTATGAATGGATGCAAGTAAAGAGAAAAGAAAAACACGTTAAAATGATGACCAGGGAACATATCCCTCTGCAAAGAAAAGACTACTTTTTATATATATCATAATAAATGTTTCTTGCAGATATAATGCTTATATCAGTTTTTATAAAAGGGGACAATTACTTGATTGAAGAATGGACATAAGAACCTACATAATCTCATCACTTAGGCTTGACAGTTTTACATGAACGTAGGTATGATTTAACCAAGTTCTATTGTTTAATTCAAATCCTTTATGTCATTTCTCATTATTTTTATTGACTAATGCTGTTAGTTTTTGGGTCATATATGTCAAAAGTTAAATTATGTACATATATAAGCCATCAGAATTTATTTTATCTACTTCATATACACAAAAATTTGAAACCATATATTGTATATATCAAGTTAGAATTGTATCTTCTCTTTATTTACATACTACTTTTACTCTATATATTTTTTGAAGGAAATTCAATTTTCTTTTGCATTAAATATTGCTCAACCAGGTTTGATTGGTGAATATTTTGTTTATACTTCACATGTTTTTCATAATGTTATTAATTTTTTGATAAGCAGTTGCTGTAGGTGCTATGTGTGTAACATTTTATTCTTTTTACCATGCTTTTACAGTTTTTCTTTTAAAGATTAATTACAGGACAGATTGTGCTTTTAAAGCAATTTTTATTTTTAAAATTGTTACATATACTATATAATATAATAAATAAAATTGTTATATAAACCATACAGCATAATAAAGACAAGACATGGAAATTTCCAAGAAGGAGACTAAACCCTCTGTATTCAGGAAATAAAATGGACCAGTTCCTTGGAATCCCACACAATATGGCTTTCACAAGTACATCACACTTTATCTTCCAGAAGCTAATCCCTATTATAGATTTTTATTTTAAAAATTTATTTTCTTTAATGTGCTACCACATGTATGTCTATATATTACATTTTTAGTTTTATCTATGCTTGGACATTGTGTGATGGCCAAATATTCTATGAGTTTTTCCTGTAGCTTGCTCTTTTTTAAAGTTTATTCATATTTTAAAAGTTTTTCACATATAAGATTTTTGTATGATTTTCCTCATGATGTCTTTCTTCCTCCAGATTTATTGAGGTATAATTGACCGATAAGCATATATTTAAGGTACAAAAGTTAATGTGCATTATATACAACTTCTTACCTATGTGCTTAAAGGAGCTTCTTCTAGAAAAATCTTATCATAAATGAAATATAATTTATGAAATCATTCCATTGGGCTTGACTTTTTCATATCATGTTTTGTTAATCTCAAATTTAGATTAAAGCACTTTTGTTATTGTTGTTTACTTACTAAGTTCTGTCTGACTCTCTGTGACACCATGGACAGGGAATCACACGAGGCTTCTTTGTCCTTCACTATTTCCTGGAGTTTGCTCAAACTCATGTCCATTGAGTGGTGATGCTATCCAACCATCTCATCCTCTGTCACCCCCTACTCTTCCTGCCCTCAATCTTTCCCAGCATCAGGAGTTTTTCCAATGAGTCTGTTCTTCACATCAGGTGGCCAAAGTACTGGAGCTTCAGCTTTAGCATCAGTCCTTCCAATGAATATTTAGGGTTGATTTCCTTTACGATTGACTGGTTTGATCTCCTTGCAGTCCAGGGAGTCTTCTCCAGAACCACAATTTGATGCAATCTTTATGTTTCTTTTTCCAGAACCAGAAAAAGTTAGTTCTTCGGTTCTCAGTTGTCTTTATGGTCTAAATCTCATATCCTTACACGACTGCTTGGAAAATCATAGCTTTGACTAGATGGACCTTAACAGATACTGAAAATAAAATACCTATAATCTTTTCTGTTTACATCAAAAGCTTGTATACTAAGAAAAGTTGCTGGACCAAGGAAGTCTAAATCTATAAATAATTAAAAAGACATAAAAGTTTCTTGTTAAAGTGTTTGCATAGTATGAAATTTACAGTGTGAAGTAATTAATGAAATATGAGACACAAAGAGTATTTTAAGTTATATTCAAACAAAATTTTTCTGCTTATTCAACTACAAGAAGATAATATAATAATTCAACATTAGAAATGAATAATTTGAAACATATTACGAAGCTTTGAGAGACATTTAGCTTTAATGATTAAGAAAATTATGCATTTTTTAGTTTTTACGTGTGGAAAGAAAAATAGACACTTGGGTTCTAAACTAGATATTAACCCACTCTCAAAATGAAATGAATAATTTGTCCTTGTTATTAATAGTTTAGAGAGTGACATTTTAGTACTCATTGTGAAGGTATTTGATTTTAAAATTGCTTTTCTAATATTTTTAATAAAGCAAATTCAAGTCAAAGGATTGTAGAGTAAGAATGATGTTTGACATGGAAGTATTTCTGAATTCAAAGAACATACTGGACTTAAAAAATCTCTTAATGGATAGGCAAGGATAAATGAATCAAAAGTGTCCTTGTGACATATCTATTGTTCTTCCTCCTTGGCTATTAATTGCTAGCCCAAAATTAGTGTGTGTGATGGGTATGGAGACAGCTGGCCAGTAAAACAGATGATGGCTCCAGCTGTGCTGAGAGGACAGGAAATTAAAAGATAGTAAATGGAAATTCACTCATTTCTATGTCAAGCTACTTTCAAACCAGTGGTATTATAACCTATTCTTATGTGCAACAGTGACAAGGGTGAACATACATAGTAGGCATCAGTCAAGAAATTTTGAGGCTACTCAAGCTACTGCATGTTCACACACAAAAGCAGAGACTCATAAAAGTTTCCAAAACATAAATCTAATGTGGGTAATCATACTGGGAACATATGGTTGACTATCTTAATCTACTCAGGATGCCATAACAAAATACTATAAACTGGGTAGCTTATGAACAGCAGAACTTTATTTCTTGTAACTGGAGACTAAGACATCCAAGATCCAGATGCTGGGAGATTCTGATGAGGCCCCTCTTCCTCGTTCACAGACTGCTTTCATTTCACTGTGTCCTCATACAGCCGAAAACACAGAGGATCTGTTTAGGTTCTCTTCTGACTAAGGTGTCAATCCCAGTCATGAGGTCTCAACTCTCATGACCTAATCCTCTCTCAAATGCCCCACCTTCAAACACCATCTCACTAGGGATGAGTTCACACAGGAATTTTGGGGGGACATGAACATTCAGTCTTTAACAATTCTCAAATGTAAAGTGGACAGAAAAATAAAATATGAAATATGTTTGATGTGAGATACCATCAAGAACAAAACTGTTTTATTCTGTTGAACAAAGAAGCCAATATAAGTCTTACTCTCAAAAAAATAGAGGGCTTATTCATATATTCTCCTGTAATGAGTCATCTGGGAGAATATTTCAAGGACTTTTCATTATATAGGGGATGTAATATTAATATTATTAGAGACATTTCAATGACTTTCAGGTCATTAAAGGCTGAAGTCTATTCCCTTATCTTAACACACAAATCCCTACACAACTTACTTTCTAAGTAGCAACCACTTGGACCCCATCTCTTGTCAAGGCATATGTGGCGGATTGTCTACACTAATAATTGTCCCCAGTGAATCACGTTTCTGTGTTGTTTTCTGTATAGATTCTGGCTTTTCAACATTAGAGACATGACTTTCGCAAAGGCTAGTGAACTTCTTGTGTATCAGGACTTGCTGGTTCTTATTCCTAGGGATTCTCTTGTCTCCATGTGCTAAATCATAGGGCAGCCTCTTGGAGAGAAAGAAAGAATGAACAGAGGACCCCATCATACCAGCCATCCAAGACCACTCCTGAACACGTAAGGGAACCTAGCTGTTACCATCCGGAGTGACAGTGAACTAATCCACCTGAAGATGTTGCAATTTGAACTGTAGAATTGCAGCCACAAAATAAATAAATAAATTTAAATGGCTTTTTATGTAATATTAGGTTATCAAACATTATAAAATTGTGAAATATTTAATAAACTATTTTATTCCCTTAGATTGTTGTTGTGCTTAGTCATTCAGTCATATCGACTCTTTGCAAACCCATAGACTGTAGTCTGCCAGCCTCCTCTATTCATGGGATTCTCCAGGCAAGAATACTGGAGTGGGTTGCCATGATCTTCTCCAGGGGATCTTCCCAACCGAGGGATCAAACCCAGGATCCCACATTGCAGGCAGATTCTTTACCATCTGAGGCATCAGGGAGGCCCATTACCTTAGATAGATTTTCTTTTTTCTTACCTCTCAGTCATCTTTTGAAATCCAACCTAAGCATCATAGCTTTAGAAAGATTTTCTTGAATTTCCATGTTAGGTCAAATTTCCCTCTTCCATTCTCCTATGGAATACTCAGTATATAGTTGATAATTTCTTATATTATTTAAATACATTAACAAATGCTAATGTATTTAACACATTTGTTTCTTTCTATCATTTCTGACAGGGGCTTCAAAAAGTCTCCCCTGTAGAATGCCAGTTCTTTTTTTCCGTTTATTATTTAAATACATTAACAAATGGTAATGTATTTAACACATTTGTTTCTATCATTTCTGACAGGGGCTTCAAAAATGTCTCCCCTGTAGAATGCCAGTTCTTTTTTTCCATTTATTATGTTTACTTTAGCAAAGAAAAAGATGATTATGTGGATACACATGTATTGGTAACTACTAAAAGTGGTAAGGATGGTGAAAATAATTGCTATAATCTAATATGTTAAACTTATGAAGATCTCATGTTTTAGGAACATTGCAATGAAAAGAGCCAAAAAAACTGCAATTTTAACACTCATTGTATACAATCAAAAGTATGGTATGAGTGAATGACTAGATGTTCACATAATTTTTTTGTGTTCTTTTTGTTATTCATACCACTGTACTCGTAACACTTTTGTTTTACCCAACAGGGTGCTTTTGGTGGTTCAATATATTTCCAATTTTCCTGGCATTTTGTTAATATGAAATCGTGACCCCACGGACTGACTATAACCTACCAGGCTCTTCCGTCCATGTGATTTTCCAGGTAAGAATACTGGAGTGGGTTGCCATTTCCTTCTCTAGGAGATCTTCCCAACTCAGTGATTGAACCGGGGTCTCCTTCATTGTAGGCAGGCGCTTTACTGTCTGAGCCTCCAGGGAAGTCGAAATCATAAGTATATAAGGCCAAATCTAATTTGGTAGATCCTAGGATTTTTTTTTTTTTTTTTTGAGAATTGGAAAATTCCAGAATTCACACAATTTAATTGATCATGCTGCAAGTAGTTTAGGTTTATTAGCTAAATTTGTTTTATTTGAAACAATAGCTCTGAAAAGAAAAATGAAGGAGGAAATAAAGGGAAGGGAACAGAAGAAAATCCACCAGGTCTCCTGTGGTCTTGTCAGAGAAGTGATTTTCTTATGGTTCACATAAAGTTTCTATTGTCAAGTAATTTTGAGACCGACATGCCCTAACCCGTATCCCACTGATGTCATTAGCTTAATTTAGTTTTCCAAGTTTCTACAAGAGAATGGCTTTATTGCTTTCATCATTCTTTGGGATGTTCCTTGTCAGTTCTCTGTTCACATTTTTCTCTTTCTCATTAGACAATATGATGCTAAGAGAACAGAGTTTATCATCCTTATAAATGTCGCAGCTCACCTTGTAATCCTGACACTGAGTCTAAGTCAAGTGGGTAAGGGACATGTTTGTTTCTTTCTACTATCTCTGACAGGGGCTTCAAAAACATCTTCCCTGTAGAATACCATTTATTTTTTCCCTTTCTTATGTTTACTTTAGCAAAGAAAATGTGATTATGTGGGTACATATCTATCGGTACCTACTAAAAGAACCAGATTCCTCTGCCAAGGGAAACCTTTCATAGATTCATAAAACTGGTGAGGAGGACCATATCTGTTCTCTCCTATAAACCTCCTAAAACTAGTTAACTCCCACCTCAGTAAGACATGCTTTACCATAAGATGGAATTCTCCTAAACGTTTCTAATTCATCTGTACTTAATATAGAAGGAGTTTAAATAAAATAGTATATTATTTTATCCTCAAGCATTGCAGGAACTTGACAGAAAATAATAATGCCACCCTGTAGCTATGCTGAGTGCAATGCTGAGTTGCAGTGACTGGAGTAAGTCACCCACACTAAGTGAAAACTTCTCACATATGCTCTGCAAACAAATTACCTCCTTTAGGATAGTTTTATAAAAATAAATGCATGCATGCATATTTATGTGTGTATATATGTGTGTCTATGATATTTTATCATGATGATTATTACATTGCAAAATCATGCCATCTTAAAATTCAATTGCATTATTAATTCTACATACAAGAAGCAATAATGAAATTTGAAGTATATTTTTTTTCTACTGTAATTTAACAAATTTTATTGATTGCTGTAAAATTATAGACTTGAGTTTTTGTTTTTGTTTTGGGGGGGGGTTTTGGAGGTTTGGTCTTGGAGAAACCCCATCAAGAGATTAGTGGGTTAGTTTACCTAAATTGGCTCATAAGTAGGAAGCAGTAAGAAAAGCTATTGTGGGGAATAAGTACTCCTCTCAATGTAGGAATTAAGTAATTCAAAAAAATAAAGCAAAGGAACACCCTTCTTCTAAAGTATTTGGTTCAGTTTTAGAGGGATCAGTAGGAAATTTGCATTGATATACGGAGAGATATAAAAGGGTGCAATGGTAAGAACTCCTATTCAGCCCCTTAGAACTTTTATGGGGAGAGTGGGAGGGAGAGAGAAAGAGATGTACCCACACCAGATTGGATGAAATAGAAGCTTTATCACGTCTGCGCCACCCTGAGGCGGTGCCCACCACCTAAGCCCAACAGGTGAGTCATTAGAAATTTAGTTTGAAACATTTCAACAATAGGCTCTATCGTGAGATAATTTCAGAGTGAGTAGGAAGGGGTATGGAGAAGGTAATGGCACTCCACTCCAGTATTCTTGCCTAGAAAATCCCATGGACAGAGAGGAGCCTGGCAGGCTACAGTCCATGGGGTTGCAAAGAATCGGACATGACTGAAGCAACACACACACACACACACACACACACACAGAAGAAGGGGTAACACAGAATGTCTGCTCTTCAGTGGGATGTTCTATTTCCCTTCACATATTGTGCAACTGAGTGGTGCTAGGGTTTAATAGATATTTACAAGTGGGATTTGATGAGTCCTGCCTAACACTCTTATCTGAGTAGTTCATCTTCTCATCTTGAAGATGATTTTTGCCACTTGCTGCTTCAGAGAAAAATCACATGAATAAAACTTAGAAGAGTTCCTTAGGGTCATCGGGCTTTCAGTGCTATTGGGCTCTCATACACACATATGTATATAGAGAGTGGGTGTGTGTACTCTTAGTGTGAAAATAAATTGCATTTCCTGTCTTAGTTAGATTGGACTGCTAGACCAAAATACCCTAGAGCAGGTTACTGAAATATCACATATTTATTTATCATGGTTCTAGAGCCTAGGGAGTTTATAATCACTGTGATCTTTGACACTTTATAATTGACTGAGCAATGGTTTCCTGCTTCCTCACGCATTTAGCCATTTTTGTTGTGAAAAGGAAATTAGGGATGACACATCGCTAAGAATCTGAATTTTGTTCCTTTGTTGGATGTGTCTAGAGTAGCACTTCTATTGCTGCAGCATTTCCAGTCTCAAGAACAAATCTTCTACAACAATAATATTTTGGTCTGAAAGATTTTTCATCTTAGGGGCTCTTGTGTTCATTCTAGAATGTATAACAGCATCCCAAGCCTCTATGTACCATGGCCAATAGCATCCTCCAGGTTGCGGCAATCTCAAAATGTGTCCAGGTTTTCCAAAACTCTCCTGGAAGACATAATTTCCCATAAGGGCTAGCTTATCTTCCTCCTAAAGTATGGTCTCTCTTGAGTCTCAGTTGAATGTTTTCCTTGAGGTCACTCCACCCTTTCTGATCAGAATTCTAACTCCTCCTAACTGTATTCATCCTCCTGAATCTCCACTCAACTCAAAGGCTGGTGGTGGCTGTTTTCAGGCAGGATTCATAGGACTGTTTTCTTGCAGCTTAATATTCAACCATGACTGGAGAAGATGTCGATGCAGATTTCCTGAGCTCTCTCTTTGCAAAGTTTCCTTTCTACAGGACCCTGTCCTGCAAATTCTGACTGCCTCATCAGCTCTTCTCCTATTTTTGTCTTTTGACTAAACAATATTACTGTTTTCTAATTAGACTGTATTAGTCTGCTCTGTGGTTTGGAAATCGACCCAAGTAGAAATCTAGAACTTCCCTCACCTGTTTCCCTTCCTTCAAGAACCATATTCTTGTATTGAAAGTTGGGCTGTGTTAGGACGTGGCCACTGTGATCTCTGGTTTTTATAGCTGCTCACAGCAGAAGGCTGTGGCATACTACTTCATCATCGTTGGAAATAGAACTGCATATAACTTTCAAATAAAGCATTCTTTAACGGAAAACAGGAAAATATTATGCAGCTGCAATTTTTTTACTCTTTTGTAATCTACAATCCACTTTCTCCAGTCAAATTCCATGCTTAAAAAAAAAACCAAAGAGCCGTAATCAACATCTCATTTTACAAGCAATAAATGCTGGAGAGGGTGTGGAGAAAAGGGAACCCTCTTGCACTGTTGGTGGGAATGCAAACTAGTACAGCCACTATGGAAAACAGTGTGGAGATTTCTTAAAAAACTGGAAATAGAACTGCCATATGACCCAGCAATACCACTTCTAGGCATACACACTGAGGAATCCAGATCTGAAAGAGACACGTGCACCCCAATGTTCATCGCAGCACTGTTTACAATAGCCAGGACATGGAAGCAACCCAGATGCCCATCAGCAGATGAATGGATAAGGAAGCTGTGGTACATATACACCATGGAATATTACTCAGCCGTTAAAAAGAATTCATTTGAATCAGTTCTAATGAGATGGATGAAACTGGAGCCCATTATACAGAGTGAAGTAAGCCAGAAAGATAAAGATCATTACAGTATACTAACACATATATACGGAATTTAGATAGATGGTGGCGATAACCCTATATGCAAAACAGAAAAAGAGACACAGAAGTACAGAACAGACTTTTGAACTCTGGGGGAGAACGTGAGGGTGGGAGGTTTTGAAAGAACAGCATGTATATTATCTATGGTGAAACGGACCACCAGCCCAGGTGGGATACATGAGTCAGGTGCTCGGGCCTGGTGCACTGGGAGGACCCTGAGGAGTCGGGTGGGGAGGGAGGTGGGAGGGGGGATCGGGATGGGGAATACGTGTAACTATATGGCTGATTCATGTCAATGTATGACAAAACCCACTGAAATGTTGTAAAGTGATTGGCCTCCAACTAATAAAATAATATTTAAAAAAAAAAAAAAAATGTTTTCAGATTAGATTTTTATTCAGTGAACTAAGACAATTCATTTCTTAAAAATAGCAAACCTGTATTTATAAGCAAAAATAGCAAGCCAGTATTAAAATTTATTAATTACTCTCTAGTTTACCAAGTTCTTATATATGTATTACTCTACGAAGTTTTTATAGTCATGTCAGTTGCGAATGACAGTTGTGAGTAAGTATGTGATCATGGTCACATTCTTCTCACTCACTATAATTCATATAGTAAAGGAGAAAATTAAGACCTAAAATGCTATATTATTGTTTACATAAAGGCTAAATTTTATTCTTGATTCTTCTCAATGAATGTATGTGGCTCTTCTTATTAAGGATGCATTGTAATCATAGTCTTTCTACAATCTAAGCTGCTATAATAGTATATCCATCATAATCTGTATCAGAGCAGAAGTGTTTTAACAAATATTTTGATTAATTGGAGACATGCAAGATTGCCTCAAATGGTGAAAAGAAATAGACCCCCACACTGGATTATTCCACATCTCATCCAAATATACTCCATATCTCTTTAAATATCACACATTTATTTCTCATGGCTCTAGAGCCTAGGGAGTTTCTATTGACACTTTATAACTGACTGGGCCATAAACATCGTATTCAGTCCTAGAGTGGTATAAATATCATCAGTTAAAAACTCAGAGAGATAGAGAAATATTAGAGGGGTTTATGGAGGTTTTCCTGTTTCTTTTTTTTACACAGGAGTTAAATGAAATGAAACCTCTTTAGAGTACATTAGAATGGAATCTCACTTCATTCTTAACAAGCCATGGTGACTATCTACAGTGCATGAAAGATGAAGGAATGTGCAATTTATGATTGCCTGCTCTTTGCCAGACGGTGTACTAAATGTCTCCTATACATTAATTCACTTCACCACAGGTCAGAGAAGGCACTTTTACAAGGGATGAACAAGCTTTCAGCTGCTCTGTGTAATACATTACATCTTTGCATTTATTTAATCGAAATTATCATATTGTGTAAATAAATGAGGGTTATCATGAAAATTAAATGTTATGTTGTAACTAATTCGTTTTGAAATAATTTAACAGTCATTGGATTTTACACTAATTGCTTTATGAGATTAATGAATTTACATAGTTATTTGAGTCTCATTACTTGGCAGAGTAGAGGAAAAAAAGCTAATAAACTGGTCCAAGAACTTCATTTGGCAAGAAGCAAAGTGGAAAATAAACCTCAGCTTTAAAGCAGCAGCAGTTTTACTTTGTATGGTAGAAGAACTGATCTTAAAATCCATTTCTCCTGTTTCAATACTGTGAGGAAGATCCAGACTGGAATGAGCAAAAGGCATGTATAGGAAATATATTTACTATTATCAGTATAAATCAGTATTAAATAGAATAGAATAGTTTATATCTGGGATACACGTTCCAGGCAGAGAAAAGAATTGCATGAAAGTTTAGGCAAGTTTATTCCAAGCTATGAATGCTGAAGGCCAGTAATGACAGCAGAGGACAGTGGCTGAACATTTTGAAGGTACTACGATTTTGCAGATGTACAGGTCACTCTGTTCAGTAGAAGGACTTCTATAAGGGTTCAAGCAAAAGGTAGTGAAACCACCTAAGGGCTAATGGAGGACATGGTCTGGTCACATCAGGGAAGCCTTTTACCCTGAAGAGGAAGGGAGAAGGGTTAGCTGGTAGGCAAAACTCAAAGAGCTATGAAAAGCAGGCCATGTAAGCTAAGCCTTGGCCTTCAATGGAAGAATAAAGCCCATGTGTGGTGAACTGACAAAGTGGAGCTGACAGAATAACCACTTTCCAGAATAATCCCCTCTTCCTATTCTGCTCAGAATCTCCTGTTGCTGCTCTCCAATGGGCTCCCCCAAATGGAAGCTAAAGAAAGTGAGATGATTATTGGGCAGAGCCTGCCAAGGCAAAGGGGCTGTTGATGAAGAAGAGTACATGAAAAATGTACATGGATATTTATCCACCTATGTAGTAGGTTTCTTTTGCTTCTGGAACAAATTACCACAAGTGCAGGAAGTGCAGGAGCTTAAACAATACAAATTTCTCGTGAAGTCCTGGAGGTCAGAAGTCTAAATGGCTTTCACCCTGCTAAAATAAAAATGTCTGCATGGTTGCCTTCCTTTTGCAGAAAGAATCTGGTTTCTTGCTTTTTCTAGCTTCTCGCTGCACTGTGCTTAGTTGCTCAGTCAGATACCACTATTTGTTGGCTCATGGCTCCTCCATGGTCAAAGCCAACATCATAGCGTCTTCAAATCTCTCCCTCTGAATCTGACCTGTGCTTCCATCACACCACCTTCCCTGACTCTGATTCTCCTGTCTCTCTTTCCCTTTTGAAAACTCACGTGGTTTCATTGGACCCACCTGGATAATTCAGTATGATGCTGCTATCTCAAAATCCTTACTTTAAAAGTATCTTTTGACATATGTGACATATTTGCACGTTGTAGGAGTTAAGATTTGGGGGGATTGTTCTGCTTATCAAACTACACTTGAAAGTATAGAAACATGCTTCTGTAACAGGTGACAAAGGAAAAAGTAGTGTACGTTAGAGTCAAGAAAAACTTCTCATTCTAAAATATATTTGGTTTATAATTTGAGAACAAATTATTTTACTTGTTAACTCTATGATTATTGTCATTATCTTTGTGTATAGTAAGCAAGGATAATAACAACAATAATGATAGTTATAATGATGATCATAAATAGTAATAACTTATGTCAGGCAACATAAAATCTTCAAATATATTCTTGTGCAGACAAGACACAAACACACATGACCTGTGTATACAATCACACATATAACCTTCACAAATTCGTGCTTTGTCTATCCATGTTTGTGCTTTTTCTGTATAAATCTTAACAGAAATTTTGAAGAATATTAATATAATTATGAATATCACTATTATTATTTCTTTTGCTTATACATAATAGTTTGCTAATATATGCACACAGTTAACTTTTGTACTTTTATTTAGATTGTATACTTTAAACTAATATTATTACTATACTCTTTATACATGCAGTGTGTACAAAACTACTGATATTAAGCAGAAATAATTTTCTTACTGACAAGACATGTACATTGAAATTTTATTGTCAAAACCGTCAGTTAGTATTGCCTCTTAGACAAATCTTATATATATATATATATACACATGTATATATATATATGTATGCACACATATTTTATATTTATATATGTAATTTTATATACACATGCATACATACACAACGGCCATTCTATTCAGGGAAAAATTAAAAATAAAAAGTTCTTACAAACTAGAAAAGCCTATCCTCAAAAGTAGAAAAGAAAGAAACCATTTTTATTGCTGAATAAGCCCTAAGTTAGACAGTTATGGGCATCACAGGCAATCTGCTAATGAGATTGCAAAGACCGAATGAAATATCACTGTCATCACAAGCAGATACAATCCTTTACATGCATGTCCTCAAGGTAAATGATAACATGTTCTCATACAAGATGACTTGACAACACCATTTGCTATATATAGTTCATCTGAATTTCACCTGATAATAAGATGGCCATCTGTGCTAGTTAATTGCCTTTATCTAAAAATAACCAAAAAAAAAGAAGAAGAAAAACTTCACTGGTCTTTAGGACAAGCAGAGAGTTCCAATAAGAGGATATTATCTATCTTCTTTATTTTTTTTTATTTTTTCATTTATTTTTATTAGTTGGAGGCTAATTACTTTACAATATTGTAGTGGTTTTTGTCATACATTGACTTGAATCAGCCATGGATTTACATGTAATCCCCATCCCGATCTTTAATGTTAGCATTTCAAAGAGAAGGCTTTTGAATTGTAAAAACTAGTAAGGTGTTTGCTCAGCTTTGAAAAAGTATTAAAATTTTACTTACATATTAAAGAAGCAGAAAAAGAATTTACAGTTGCAAATTTTTCTCAAGGAAATTCTCCAAGAAAAGGAACAAAGGGAAAAGTTCTCTTTTTTAGCATTAGGGAATATTTAATGTTTTAAATTGATTTTTATAATATTAGTGTTAAAGTAGTGAATTAATGTTTCTTAGGATGCTTTGTTAGTCTAGTAGTATTAAATATTAGATTCCATAGCACACCAAGCATATACGCCATGTGTTCAGTTGTGTTTGACTCTTTGCAACCTCATGAACTGTAGCCCAACAGGTTCTTCTGTTTATGGGATTTCCCAGACAAGAATAATGGAGTGGATTGCCATTTCACAGGCTATATTTGTGTGTGTGTGTGTGTGTGTGAGTTTATTGCTTTCACCAATATTCCTTTCTTTGATCACCGTGATTCAGGATTTAGCAGCCTTGAAAGAGTACATGCAGCCAGATCTAACTATAGGAATGAGTATAGCCCCTATTAAGCTTTGGGACAGGTTCACACATATATTTTTATATGTGTGTGTATTTGTGTATGAATGTGTAGTATATAGGATATAGAAGAGAGAGAGGTGGGGGCACAGGGAGACAGAGACAGACAGACAGAAGACCTCATAATTGTGACAGAGTTTTGAGAAAGAACAATAAACTCCGAAGGCTGAGTCTGTGAGAGTGGGTTTCTGCTTTAAGAACAGGAAACGAGCCAGTTGACTGAGATCTTCAGGAAGTCAGTCACTTCACTAGTGTTATAGAAATGTGGTGGACAGAGTGTCCCAGCACTGTTGAGAAGCTAAACATGGACTGTAATTTGTTGGTCATCTGTCGACAATAAAGATTGTGCTTTAAGACTGAGCTTGGTAACAAGAGGATCCTGAAGTGAAAGGAAGAGTGGTTATATTGACCACAGTGGTCCACAAGGCTAGAGTCAGCAGTGAGGTGCTGCTATGACCTCTGTGACCTGTGTATTTACCCATATAACCAAACAATCAAGAATGGTGAACAGAAAGTCAATGGTGGTTAAGAAAAATCACATCCTTTGCAGTTTTCAGAGCTGACCCTGTTCTCCAACTTAGATATCGTCTACTGAAAGGGAAACCAAGTTTTCATAATTGAAAGCTATGAGTCTCCATATATAATAAATATCCTTTCATTTTTACCCCCAAATGATATTTGATTATTTTTATCTAAATATCACATTAAAGATAGGTTCAAAGTATACAGAATCTGAAGTGACAATGACTGTATATCAATTTAGGACAAAAAATAACCATGACTCCCCTTTCAGTCTGGTAGTATACTGATGCTAGATGATAAATAGAGTCCTCATTGACGTCAGTCTCATTAAAATGCATAAAAGTACATGTGAAAGAAAAATATCACTGTTACTGATAGAAAACATAAATAATCAAAAGATCATCAGTGATATAGCAGCTTTATATGTTGTGGTGGTTTCATACAACATATCATTTTATAACTAACACAAATAATAAGATAAAGTTAATATCACATTTATGAAATACTTAAAAACATTTGGTTTTTGATAAAGAAAATTCTGCTGTGTATAATCATAGGAAAACTGACAATTGTAAAACTCAAAATACCATTCAGATTCTTCAGTGATTATTATTTTATGTTTAGCTTATCTATAATTTTCTAATTAAAGAGACAAAAATTTAAAATAAAGATGTGATATTAAAAAAGCAAAGCTACATAAATGAAGTTTGAAGATACTGTGAACTTTACACTTCTAAGTCATAGGAATGCACAATAATGGGAATCTAATAATGTTAGAGAAAGAGAAATTTGAAAATAGATAATGAAGATTATAAAAATAGTCATTCATAAGTTGACTTCTAAAGTTTATCATGCATATGTGTGTGTGCTAAGTCACTTAAGTCATGTCTGACTCTTTGCAACCCTATGGACTACATTCCACCAGTGTCCTCTGTCCATGAGATTATTCTAAATTTCTTTAAAAATTCTCCCCAAATCTTAAAATGTTCACACACATACACACACACAATCTATTGAAGCTACTAGACATATTTAACAAAGTTACAGGAAACAGAATCAACATGCACAAATCAGTTATGTTTCTATTTACTAACAATGAATATTCAAAAAGGAAATTCTAAAAAACAATTCCAATTGCAATAGCATCAAAAGAAATAAAATAATTAAGAATAAACTTAACCAAAGGAAGAAAATATATTCTTTAAACTACAAAGTTTTGCTAACAGAAAATTTAAGACACAAACAAGTGGAAGGACATCATGTGATCTTAGACTGAAAGATTTACTATTGTTATGATATCATTCTACTCAAAGCAATGTACAGATGATGCAACTACAATTAATATCTCAATTGTGGATGTTTTTGATGAATAGAAAACTCTATCTTAAGGGACTTCAAGTATCCAAAATGGTCAGTAAAATGAATAAATGAGTGAATAAATAAAATAATCTCAAACTTTCTGATTTCAAAACATATTGCAGAGATATCATGATAAAAAGAGTGAAACTATCATAAAGACAGGCACAAGACCAATAAAACAGAATAGAGAGCTTAAAAATAAACCCTTGCATATATGGTTTTGTGTTATAGGGTTGCCAAGACCATGAACATGGGATTCAATAACAATAGTTTCTTGGATATGGCACCAAAAGCAAATATAACAAAAGTAAAAACAGATGAATTGGATTATGTCAAAATTACAAACTTCTGTGCATCAAAAAATACAACAATAAATATAATAAAAAAGCAACATGTGTAACTGGAGAAAAATTTTTGAAAGCATATAAGAGATTAATATCAAGAATACACAGAAAATTTCTACTACTCAACAATAAAATAATTATGATAATAACCTGATTAAAGTTTAGGTGATTACACATAGATCAAAGGAGAGATCTCAAGAAAATGTTTTAAATATTTTGAATTATGTGAAAATAAAAACACAACTTATTATGATATATGAAATGCATGAAAGGAAGTACTTAAAAGGAAATGTATAAATATAATTTATAATATACACATTGTATTGGGCTTCCCTGGTAGCTCAGATAGTAATGAATCTGTCTGCAATTCAGGAGACCCAAGTTTGATCCCTTGGTCAGGAAGATCCCCTGAAATGGATACCAATTCAGTATTCCTGCCTGGAGAATTCTACAGACAGAGGAGCCTGGTGATGTACAGTCCATGGGGTCTGAAGAATGGGACTGGACTGAGTAATTAACACACTTAAAATTATGCATTGAGTGATATATTAACATAGAAGAAAGGTCTAAAATTAGTAATTTAAATTTCCAACTTAGGAACAAAAAAGAAGTAAAAATTAATTTTAAAGTGAGCAGAAGAAAATAAGAAGTTTAGCAGAAATCAATGAAATTTAAAACAAGAAATCAACAAAGAAGATTAATGAAATCAAACGCTGGTTCTTTGTAAATATCAGTCAAGTATGTAAATATCAGTAAGTATCTATGCAAATATCAGTCAAAAAAGAACAAAAAAAGAGAAAGGATACAAATTACTAATATAAAAATAAAAGAAGGAACAGCACAACAGATTTTATGGACATTAAAAATATAATAGAATATAATGAACTTTTCTATGTCCACTGATTTGATAACCTAGATGAAATAGACCAATTCCTAGAAAGAAACAATTTGCAAAAATTCACACTGGAAGATATATACAATCTAAATAGGCCAATATCTATTAAGAAATTGATCTATCAAAATAGAAAGAACTAGTTCCTATTGTGTTTACAGGTGAATTCTACAAAACTTTTAAAGAAGTGAATATACCATTTCCCTACTAACTTTCTCATAGGCTAGAAACAGAAGGACTGCTCCTTGACTCCTTCTATGAGGCCAGCATTATCCTAATACCAAAATGAGATGAAAATATTGCAGGAAAAGAAAACTACAGGCTAATGTTTCTAGTGAATCAGATGCAAAATTCCTCAACAAAATATTGAGAAGTTGAATTCAACAAAATATAAAAGAAATTATACTCCACAACCAAGTGAGATTTATCCCCAAATTCTAAGGCTGATTCAGTGTTCAAAATCAATTAAGGCAATCCATCATGTCAACAGACAAAAGAAGATGAACCACCTGATCTTATCAATAGAGGCAGAAATACTCTTTGAAAAAACCCAGTGCCCATTCTTAATAAAAGCTCACAGTAAACTAGCAATGAGGGGGTTGTCCTCACTTTGATAAAGAATATCTGGAAAGAACTTACAGCTAATTTCATTATGTGTAGCTTAAGCTTTTCTTTTTCCCTCTAAGATCACATACAATATTTTTTGAATAAGATCAAATAATTTCTTTTCAATATTTTGTATTCAAACTTCATCTAATGCAAAAAGAAAAGAAAGGAGAAGGAAAAGTGTGTCAATTAGGAAAGAAGAAATAATACTGTCTTTGATTGCAGATGACATGATTGTACATGTACAAAGTTTGAAAAAAAATCTGAAAAATATAAATTCCTGAAACTAAACTTGTTTTCAAGAGCAGCAGCAACATCCCCATGTATCATGTACAACAATCAAATGTTTCTAAATCCTTGCCAACATGTGTCATTTTCTGTTTTCTTAAGAGTAGACATCCTACTTACATATAGAATTACTGTATGCTTTAGCAATTCCATCTCTAGGTATATGCCCATAAAAATTGAAATCAGAGCCTGAAGGTTATATTTTGACAACTATTCTCATAGAAATAATATTCACCAAGAAAAAAGCCAAATAAATAACCTAACTCTACACCTAAAGCAATTAGAGAAGGAAGAAATGAAGAACCCCAGGGTTAGCAGAAGGAAAGAAATCTTAAAAATTAGGGCAGAAATAAATGCAAAAGAAACTAAAGAGACCATAGCAAAAATCAACAAAGCTAAAAGCTGGTTTTTTGAAAAAAATAAACAAAATTGACAAACCATTAGCAAGACTCATTAATAAACAAAGAGAGAAGAACCAAAATAACAAAATTGAAATGAAAATGGAGAGATCACAACAGACAACACTGAAATACAAAGGATCATAAGAGACTACTACCAGCAGCTCTATGCCAATAAAATGGACAACTTGGATGAAATGGACAAACTTTTAGAAAAGTATAACTTTCCAAAACTGAACCAGGAAGAAATAGAAGATCTTAACAGAACCATCACAAGCAAGGAAATCGAAACTGTAATCAAAAATCTTCCAAGAAACAAAAGCCCAGGACCAGATGGCTTCACAGCTGAATTCTACCAAAAATTTAGAGAAGAGCTAACACCTATCTTACTCAAACTCTTCCAGAAAATTGCAGATGAAGGTAAACTTCCAAACTCATTCTATGAGGCCACCATCACCCTAATTCCAAAACCAGACAAAGATGCCACAAAAAAAGAAAACTACAGGCCAATATCACTGATGAACATAGATGCAAAAATCCTTAACAAAATTCTAGCAAACAGAATCCAACAACATATTAAAAAAATCATACACCACGACCAAATGGGCTTTATCCCAGGAATGCAAGGATTCTTTAATATCTGCAAATCAATCAACGTAATACACCACATTAACAAATTGGAAGATAAAAACCATATGATTATCTCAATAGATGCAGAGAAAGCCTTTGACAAAATTCAACACTCATTTATGATTAAAACTCTCCAGAAAGCAGGAATAGAAGGAACGTACCTCAACATAATAAAAGGTATATATGACAAACCCACAGCAAGCATCACCCTCAATGGTGAAAAATTGAAAGCATTTCCTCTAAAATCAGGAACAAGACAAGGATGCCCACTCTCACCACTACTATTCAACATAGTGTTGGAAGTTTTGGCCACAGCAATCAGAGCAGAAAAAGAAGTAAAAGGAATCCAGATAGGAAAAGAAGAAGTGAAACTCTCGCTGTTTGCAGATGACATGATCCTCTACATAGAAAACCCTAAAGACTCTTCCAGAAAATTACTAGAGCTAATCAATGAATATAGTAAAGTTGCAGGATATAAAATTAACACAGAGAAATCCCTTGCATTCCTATATACTAACAATGAAAAAACAGAAAGAGAAATTAAGGAAACAATACCATTCACCATTGCAACAAAAAGAATTAAATACTTAGGAGTATATCTACCTAAAGAAACAAAAGACCTATACATAGAAAACTATAAAACACTGATGAAAGAAATCAAAGAGGACACAAACAGATGGAGAAACATACCATGTTCATGGATTGGATGAATCAATATTGTCAAAATGGCTATTCTACCCAAAGCAATCTATAGATTCAATGCAATCCCTATCAAGCTACCAACGGTATTCTTCACAGAACTAGAACAAATAATTTCACAATTTGTATGGAAATACAAAAAACCTCGAATTGCCAAAGTAATCTTGAGAAAGAAGAATGGAACTGGAGGAATCAACCTGCCTGACTTCAGACTCTACTACAAAGCCACAGTCATCAAGACAGTGTGGTACTGGCACAAAGACAGAAATATAGATCAATGGAACAGAATAGAAAGCCCAGAGATAAATCCACAAACCTATGGACACCTTATCTTTGACAAAGGAGGCAAGGATATACAATGGAAAAAAGACAACCTCTTTAACAAGTGGTGCTGGGAAAACTGGTCAACACCTTGTAAAAGAATGAAACTAGAACACTTTCTAACACGATGCAAAAAAATAAACTCAAAATGGATTAAAGATCTAAATGTAAGACCAGAAACTATAAAACTCCTAGAGGAGAACATAGGCAAAACCCTCTCCGACATAAATCACAGCAAGATCTTCTATGACCCACCTCCCAGAATATTGGAAATAAAAGCAAAAATAAACAAATGGGACCTAATGAAACTTAAAAGCTTCTGCACTACAAAGGAAACTATAAGCAAGGTGAAAAGACAGCCCTCAGATTGGGAGAAAATAATAGCAAATGAGGAAACAGACAAAGGATTAATCTCAAAAATATACAAGCAACTCCTGCAGCTCAATTCCAGAAAAATAAATGACCCAATCAAAAAATGGGCCAAAGAACTAAACAGACATTTCTCCAAAGAAGACATACAGATGGCTAACAAACACATGAAAAGATGCTCAACATCACTCATTATCAGAGAAATGCAAATAAAATCACAATGAGGTGCCATTACATGCCAGTCAGGATGGCTGCTATCCAAAAGTCTACAAGCAATAAATGCTGGAGAGGGTGGGGAGAAAAGGGAACCATCTTACACTGTTGGTGGGAATGCAAACTAGTACAGCCACTATGGAAAACAGTGTGGAGATTTCTTAAAAAACTGGAAATAGAACTGCCATATGACCCAGCAATATCACTTCTGGGCATACACACTGAAGAATCCAGATCTTAAAGAGACACGTGCACCCCAATGTTCATCGCAGCACTGTTTATAATAGCCAAGACATGGAAGCAACCTGGATGCCTATCAGTAGATGAATGGATAAGGAAGCTGTGGTACATATACACCATGGAGTATTACTCAGCCGTTAAAAATAATTCATTTGAATCAGTTCTAATGAGATGGATGAAACTGGAGCCCATTATACAGAGTGAAGTAAGCCAGAAAGATAAAGAAAATTACAGTATACTAACACATATATATGGAATTTAGATAGATGGTAACGATAACCCTATATGCAAAACAGAAAAAGAGACACAGAAATACAGAACAGACTTTTGAACTCTGTGGGAGAAGGTGAGGGTGGGATGTTTCGAAAGAACAGCATGTATATTATCTATGGTGAAACAGATCACCAGCCCAGGTGGGATGCATGAATCAAGTGTTCGGGCCTGGTGCACTGGGAAGACCCAGATGAATCGGGTGGAGAGGGAGGTGGGAGGGGGTTCCGGATGGGGAATACGTGTAACTCTATGGCTGATTCATATCAAAGTATGACAAAACCCACTGAAAAATAAAAAAGAATAAAAAAGTGAAAAAAAAAAAGAAAGAAATAATATTCACAATAGCCAAACTGTGAAACCAATTGAAGTGTCCATCTGATGAATGAATAAAAAAAATGTGGTGGATATAAAATTATTATTTTTGCCTTGAAAAGGAAAAAAAAACAAAAACAAAAACTTCTGACACACACTACAACATGGATGGCCCTCAAGAACATTATGCCAAGTGAAAGAAGCCAGTCACCAAAAGAAAAATATTCTATGATTCCATCTGAGGAACATAAGTAGTCAAACTTATAGGGACAGAAAATAGAAGGATGGTCACCAGAGACTATGGGGAAGGGAGGATGAAGAGATGCTTAATGGGCATAGAGTTTCAATTTTGGAAGCCAAAAAATAAGTAATGGAGGTTAGATGTGCAGGAGTCAATGAGTGTGAACATACTTATGAACTGCACACTTAAAATGGTTAAGATTGTAAATTTTGTAAGCGCACCTTATGTGTACATATGTGCTCAGTTGTGTCTGACTCTTTGTGACCCCATGGACCTGCCAGACTCCTCTGTACATGGAATTTTCCAGGCAAGAATACTGGAATGGTTTGCTATTTCCTCCTCCAGGGGATCTTCCCAACCAAGGGATCAAAACTGTGTCTCTTGCATCTCCTGCATTGATAGACAGATTTTTTTTTTTTAATTAACTGCACCACTGAGAAGTCTTGTCATTATTAAAAATCGTCTTTAAAATATTTTTAAAAATCTTCCCAACGATTCACACAAAAATTCCTCTGTAAGACTCATAGGACCTGGATAAAGTTTTTCCTCTCAATTTGATTTTAGTGGTAAAATAATTTCAAATTATCATTATAAAAATGTATTTTTACTAGTAAATTATGCCTTGTGAAATAAATTCAATATCCCTTTATATTGTTGGTCTACTTAAAATCTATAAATCTTTTCTCATAAATATTTTTTTAATTTGTCCTATAAACAGAAAGCTTTAATTCATCATTTATTGCTTAGATGAAGCATTTAAAAACTTGATGGAAACTTGGTAAATTTGTTTTTAATTAAATACAACATTTTCATCAAAAGCACATTTCCTATAAAGATGTATTGAGTTCTTCTCCTACTCTTATAACAACACAGTGTGGCTCTTTCACCCAGGCAGGAAGCTATAGCTTTGTGCAGTCACAGGCTCTAAATTATCAATTAATCTCCTAAGAGTTTATGTAAGAGAGTAATGTCAATGCACGCTAGAAAAATGTATCCAACACTTAGACTGAAGTGATAAGGAATGCACTACAAGAATGAATCTTCAATACTGGCAATACAGATGATTGTGCCAAAGCTTTGCTAGATTCACCAGTCCTGAAATATGTTTATCTATGTGTGTGGTGTAGCTGGTTGACAGGAGCTTTATTAAGTTGTGTCCCTAGCAAAAAAAAAAAAAAAAAGTATTGGCATTTATGTTACATTATGGTTTCAATATTCAAGACATAGTGCCTCATCTGTGTCAGTACATGGGTGAAGAGTTTGTAAGATCACTTAATGAAACTATATCCACTAGTCCAATAAAATTCAATTTTGTCCTTCTCAATATAAAAGTAAAATATTGCCAAACATGACCCAGAAACGTTGATGTTCCCTCTCTTCTGCATTTGCAAAATTGTATTTGGCACAGGGAAAATAAAAGGCATTAAAGTTTTTCCTACTTCTCTAATTTCTTAGGATTTCAATATTTTGCTGTTCAGTTGCTCAGTCATGTCCAACTCTTTGGGACCCCTTGAATGAAGCATGTCAGGCTTCCCTGTCCTTCACCATCTCCCAGAGCTTGTTCAAGCTCATGTCCATTGAGTCAGTGATGCCATTCAACATCTCATCCTCTGTTGTCCCTGTCTCTTCTTGCCTTCAATCTTTCCCAGCATCAGGGTCGTTTCCAATGAGTCAGTTCTTCACATCAGGTGCCCAAAGTATCAGATCTTCAGCTTCATCATGTCTTTCCAGTGTATATTCAGGGTTGATTTCCTTTAGGACTGACTGATTCAATCTTCCAGTCCAAGGGACTCTCAAGAATCTTCTCCAACATCACAGTTCAAAAGCATCAGTTCTTCCATGCACAGCCTTCTTTATGATCCAACTCTCCTAAATACTCAGTTTTAAACTGGATAATACACTAGAATAATTAAATAAAAAAGTACGAAGCCAGTTTGCATTTGCTCTTTGTTCTCTCTCTCTCTTTTTTTCTTCCAATTGTGGATAATTCCTTGTTTTCCTTTTTTGAATAATTTGATTGTGGTTATATTCCATTCCAGGTGACTCAGTGGTAAAGAATCCACCTTCAGTGCAAGAAATGTGGGTTGGATATCTGGGTTGGGAATATCTCCTGGAAGAGAAAATGGCAACCTACTCCAGTATTCTTGCCTGAAAATCCTCATGGACAGAGGAGCCTAGTGGACTATAGTCTATGGGGTAGCAGAGAGTTGGACGTGACTGAGTAACTGAGCATACATTCAAATATGTGTTTATGTTCTTCTATTTTTAGGATGTATTTAGACACTGAAATTCTAATATTTCTCTTTGGAATGCTGAGAATGCTATACTTAATTATTACCTTTTTCTTATCATTCCTGGAAATAAGGACACACAAATTGCTATCTAAGATATCCTGTGGCAACATGATTTTAGAGTATGCATCCAATAGTGCAGCATCCAATGCCAATGGCTGAAGCTATACCCTATGACTTAAAGAATACAGGAAGATGAAATAGTTAATATAAATGTCTGTTAAACAGAAAGCAAAAATCCTAGTCCAGCTTCTCCAATCATCATCTCCTAGACAATCCCATCATTGGTTATAAAGAAATATGGGCTAATTTCCCATAACTTTATGGGAGAGGCAAAATCTACAAGAATTCAACAAAACAATTTTAATATTAAAAAAAAGGCACAAAAGAGACAAACTTAAATTTTGTCAAAATTTATTTTAAGCATGCTTTGAAATTTTTCTTGATTCTACAATTATGGGGCAGTGGTATATTGCTTTCTTTTAAAAGTTCTTACCTAAAATATGTATAGACTACCATCTGTTCTTATCTCATGAATACCGTCAGAATTCATGGAAATTACAGCTAACGGGGAGTCATGAGGTGGGATGAGGAAGGGAAGATGCCCAGAAATAGTAACTCTACTTAGCTCTAAGTTTTGTTTGATTGTGCTCTTAACCCCAGACCTGGCCGCATCACTACAGACAAATTTTTGTAAATTGGTTTTCCAGGCAAAGAAGAAACAAAGGTATGCATCCAAGTGAGATTATGTAATTTCTACTCTAGCACAAATGTCAGCTCCTTTTTATCTTGTTTTTTCTCCATGGGTGTAACATTTACCGTCATCTCTATTAAAGAAGATGTGTTTTCCCAGATTTCCATGTTAACTGGTAACTTTCATTAACTTTTAATTTCTGTTTTTTTAAGCAATGCGTGAAAGTTTGCCTCAAGTTAGTGTTTTGAGTCACTTCAAATTACTCAAAGATCTTTCTGAACAAGTATAGATGTTGCCAAACTGCCTATGCTCAAGGTCAGGGAATTTCCATTTGAAAGGCTCTAATGGTCACTAAAAATTGCCTTGTGACAGGAACCATATGTGTTGGCTGTCTAGAAGCAAAGATGGAGAACGCCTGGCTATTTCTGTAATCCTTAGGCTCCTTATAGTACTCAAAAACTCACATCCTCATAACCTTGGACTCCAGGGCCCTGGGGGACTGAGTGCCTGGTTTTTGACATGATGAATTACACATCTCAAGGTTGCAAATTGTTCAGTGAGTTACTTCAAGGAGTTACATTTTTTAGAATGCTTGTACTCACAGCATAGATAAGGCTGTCTACACTGAAATGTTTATAAAAGTAAATATTTTTAGTAATGGATATTGTTGAAGTATATATGACGTCAAGAAAACTCTCCAAAATTAAGCAGCTAAATAAAAGCAATACAAAAAAATCCGAAGTATTTAAAGCTTATAAAAAAGAATTGATTTAAGGTCATAACATTCCATTATTTATTAAAACTTCCATGTTCCTAGTTTGTATGTGCATATGTGTATATCTGTTTACATAAAATTTGTAATATGAAATGCAGTTTTCTGTTGTCTTGTTTTGATTGCCTTTCTTTGAAGCATGAATATAAAGTTTAATCCTTACAGAAAGGATGACTTAAACTTAACTTTGTAATACCTTTTGCTTCATACCAAGAACTATATTAAACTATTGGGTTTAAAAAAGTATTCCTGCACTCAAACATTTATTTTTCCTCCTCTGAATAGTACTTTTGTGAGATGTATTCATAGATACGCTGTGTTTATACTGTTAACAACCATTGAATTTTAACTTATTCATCATCATAGCCTAAATATGAAAGTTGAAGTTTAGAAAATGAAGTGATATGCCCAAGGTTATTCAAGTAGTAAGTGGCAGTGTTTTCTATCCAAGCTTCATGACTATCTTCATTCTCATCATTTCATGAGTTAGTACATTTCATGAATTGTACTCTATTGGTACAATTAGAGGATAAATATCTCCTTACTACTAAGTCAAGGACAAGAAAATGCTTATATAAAAATCAATGGATAGGTCTGAGAGGTAGATGTAACTTAATATTTCTTTTTGCTAATTAAAGTAATATATTAGACACTGGAACTGAACACTCAATAGAGCTAATTCTAACTTAGCTTTAATATTTGGAAGATGAGGGAACACTTATGACTTTTTTGTTCAAGTAATTATAACTGACAGTACATTTGTTCTTACTGATTGACATGTTTTATCCTTGACAGTTGAAAAACTTAAGGATAAATTCAATCATTGATTAACTGTCATCTCAGCTCTCTGTCCCATGAAAGACTGAATTATGTTTGCATTTCAAATGAGTTAATGTTAGCCAAAGGAATCACATAATAAAAAGGCTTTTAATGAATACACTGAATGAAAAAGCATTAATAATGAACTATATTGATCCAGATGTTCAAGCTAAATTCAGAAAACGCAGAGGAACCAGAAATGAAATTGCCAACATCTGTTGGATCATCGAAAAAGCAAGAGAGTTCCAGAAAAACATCTATTTCTGCTTTATTGACTATCCCAAAGACTTTGACTGTGTAGATCACAACAAATTGTGGAAAATTCTGAAAGAGATGGGAATACCAGACCACCTGACCTGCCTCCTGAGAAATCTGTTTGCAGGTCAAGAAGCAACAGTTAGAACTGGACATGGAACAACAGACTGGTTCCAAATTGGGACAGAAGTACGTCAAGCCTGTGTATTGTCACCCTGTTTATTTAATTTATATGCAGTGTACATCATGAGAAATGCTGGGCTGGAGGAAGCACAAGCTGCAATCAAGATTGCTGGGAGAATTATCAATAACATCAGATATGCAGATGACACCACCTTTATGGCAGAAAGTGAAGAAGAACTAAAGAGTCTCTTGATGAAAGTGAAAGAGGAGAGTGAAAAAACTCAACATTCAGAAAACTAAGACCATGGCATCTGGTCCCATCACTTCATGGCAAATGGAAGTGGAAACAATGGAAACAGTGACAGACTTTATTTTGGGGGGCTCCAAAATCACTGCAGATGGTGACTGCAGTCATGAGATTAAAAGAGGTTTGCTCCTTGGAAGAAAAAATATAACCAACGTAGACAGCTTATTAAAAAGCAGAGACATTACTTTGCCAACAAAGGTCTGTCTAGTCAAAGCTATGGTTTTTCCAGTAGTCATGTATAGATATGAGAGTTAGACTCTAAAGAATCGATGCTTTTGAACTTTGATGTTGGAGAATACTCTTGAGAGTTCCTTGTACTGCAAGGAGATCCAACCAGTCAATCCTAAAGGAAATCAGTCTTGAATATTCCTTGGAAGGACTGATAATTAAGCTGAAACTCCAATACTTTGGTCACCTGATGCAAAGAACTGATTCTTTGAAAAAGACTCTGATGCTGGGAAAGATTGAAGGCAGGAGGAGAAGGGGATGACAGAGGATGAGATGGTTGGATGGATTCACCGACTCAATGGACATTAATTTGAGTAAGCTCTTGGAGTTGATGATGGACAGGGAAGTCTGGCTTGCTGCAGTCCTTGGAGTCACAAAGAATTGGGCATGATAGAGTGATTGAACTGAACTGAATCATAATGAGAAGAAAAAAAAATAATATAATCATCACAAGTGAAGAAGCAACTTCAAGGAGACAAATAATTTATTTGGGTTCATAGAAATTCAATGCTACCCTGGCAAATGACATTGTAATCCTTACCATCTGAGATGTCAGGGAAGACCATATACATATAAGCCCATATCCATCTATATACCTGTAGATATATAGATTTATTATAAGGGTTGGTTTTATGCAGTTGTGGGAAACAATTGATCAGCTTATACAAAACTATCTCTTTTGCATTTGATGTTGGGCCTGAGTCAGCAGGGTAGATAGTGAGATACTGGGGGAAGAAAAGACTGATGTGGGCTAAAAAACTAGAAACTCATGAAAATGAGCTAGGACACATTTTGTTTACTCACTGCCTCCAAGTCTCCAATTTCAGAGATGTGCAACCTACAGGAGAACCTTTTGTCAAGAAACTAAGCATACATCTGTCCCCAGAGTGGAAGAAGACAGTGAAAAACTTCCAGCAGGATCTAGAGGCAGAGAAGTTCTGGCTGTTGCCCATGTCAGGGAGAAAACCCAGAAAATGCAGGGAAAACAACCTTGAACTTCTATAGCACAAGACCTGGCCCTGAACTTCCTGGTGTAAAAAGAATGTTTCTGATGCTTTGAAGCCCCATTCTAATTATGCAAACCATCCCTGTGGCCACTACTAACCCAAGGATAGAATTTTAGGAAATTTAAGTCCATCTAGCATAGCTTTCCTGATGGCTTAGCAGGTAAAAGAATGCACCCACAATGCACAAGACCCAGGAGATGCAGGTTTAATCCCTGGGTTGGGATGATCCCCTGGAGGAGGAAATGGTAACACATTCTGATCATAACCAAATTATTACAATGCAAATCCATGACTGTTCTAAGTTATGCCAGTCTGAGCTTTAGAAAAATAATAATTTGCCATATAACCTTATATATTTTAAATACACTTTCTCAAATGCAGATTAAAGAGAAATATACAATTTAATATTGTGATTATTTATTAAAAAACCGTGTACACATTAACTAGCATAGTACAACAAAAGTAAGGATAACTGAAAGTCAAGGACAGGAGTATCCAGAGGTATGACATAATGCAATATTGGAAGTCACATTTTCAAAGGTGTTGTCTCCCTTTATTTTTGAGTAATTAATTCACCTGCTATTCCTCTATTCTTACTTTATAAATATTTTCTACCTCCTTTTTTTTGTGATGTAGCTATGCAGGTGTTTTTATGACCTTTTTTATGGAAATCTTATCACAAGCTCCAAGTCCTTTGAAAACACTGCTCGGAGACACCCTTGAGGATGGATAGCTTTCAGGATTAATGAGGAAAAGGTAAGTTTACAAAGCAGAAATACTGATGTTTTGACATCAGAAATGCATTAACTAATATCCCCAATAATCAGTGAACAGAATCTCTTTCAAAGGTGTATAGTGCTCACATGTGGTCATTTCATCACGAATCATAGATATGTCCAGCCCTTCAAACAGGTAATCAGAAATAACTCCTTAGAAATGTAAAACCTCTGATAATTTGCTTTATCTTATGACAGCTAATTTAGATATTTCCACACACAAATGGCAAACATTTGTGTGTCAGTGTATGTGTGTGTACGCTCAAACATTTGTGTTTTACTAATGTGTTATTAATTGCCATGACGCTTTCAGATGAAAAATAAGAATGGAAATTACTCATATTATTTATTTTAGCAAATGAAAATTAAAATAATATATTAAAGAAAATACTTTTACCTTTAGATGTTTTATTTGTGACATAATAATACCATAGACATTATTGCTAAACTCTTATAAAATGCATTTAAGACAAAATTAGAAACAGAACAAAAATGGACTTGGCTTTCTATTGCATTTATTCACTCAGAGAATATTATAATAAAACAATAATTCTGCTGAATACCATATATTTTCAAGGAAAGCAAGACAATTTTTTTTCAATTCTTTATTTAGTATTGGGGTATAGTTGATTAACACCATGATAGTTTCAGGTGACCAGCAAATGGACTCAGCCAAAATTACATATAATATCCTTAAATGTTTGAAAGAGTTCCTGGTTTAGAGAAACTTAGTTTAGATATGATTGATATAATATAAACACAATATAGACACTTTTCAAAGGCTATCCTGCAAATTTAAATTAGCTAGGGGGCGGGCTTCATTGTGGGCTAATGGTACAGTGAAGGAAATACATAGGTATACAGTTTCAAATAGGGTAAATGTAAAATAGAATATTTCCCATAAATTATCATAAAGCAAAATTAATCATATCCTTCAATATTTTAATACCTATTGCATTTTACTTCAATACTATATACTCAGTATTCTTTTTATATTTACAACATCAATATATCTCAAAATGCAACACTAAATTATAATAATTATTTGTGACCTTGTCAAAGTCTAGTGGCCTGTGTTTGAGTGAATTCATTACGTCTGTGACTCAGATTTTTCTGCTGTAAAATAAGCATCTTGGTCCCAATAATGCTTACTGTCCATAATCTATGCCATCTTTTACACAGCAGTTTCTAGAATGAGAAACAGGTTCTGGGTGATTCTGAAACATGTTGAATTTGGCAAGTAATTCAAACTCTATAAGACTTGATTCATGAACCCTGAAATGGGAAAAATAAAGAAAGCAATGAAATAACAAATACATATTCCATTTATTTTTAACAATTGTCACTTAGTCCTCAAAGAAACCTTAAAATGGAAGTATGGTTAGCACAATTTTGATACTAAAATGTGAAAAGAGTATCTAATTTCCAAATTATTAAAAAAGTTGATAGTAATCTAACCTTTTTCTGACTCAAAATAATTCTTTCACCAAAATACAAGATCCCTAATTTACCTTATACAAATCAAGTGAAAGTACTTTAAAACTGTAATTCACTATTCAAACATTAAAAATGATGACTGATTAGTAGAACTGTTGAATTCATGGTACTAGGTCTATATCTAATGATGCATTATTTTCAAATTACAGTTTTCTGATCAGATTTCATAAATAAGTTTCAGATAAACCAACTAATCAAGACCATTTGCTGGATCTATAACATACTCTACATTAAAATACTACATCACATGCTAGTTTCTAAATATCTGTTTATAAGTTTCCTTTAAGATTATACTTCACAAGTAAATTATAAGTTATAGTAATTTAAAAGGCAGAAATAAAATCATATAAGGGCTTGTGTAAGACCTCCAAGTGCTTCAAAAGGGAATTGTGCTTTGGGAATTTTAAACTGTGCTCACATGATATGCTTTGTAAATGTCACATACTGTTAGAGATGTGCCAGTGAATAAAATGATCAAGTAATATAAATGAAAAATATCAGCCTCAAATCAGCAGTAGTAAGTAACCAATCTGGAACACCAGATGGAGAATTAACTGCAATTCAATTATCTATATTAAAATGACTCCTAGGTGCAATTGAAAAAGATACAACATAAAAAAGAGAAATTGACCATATGTAGCTGGTAAAAAAATGATTTGTCAATGCAAAATGAATGATCGCAGTACATACGGCATTTGTTTTGTCATGGGAGGTATTTATAAGTGTGATTCTAGTCACATTGCATTGCTGTTGTGAAAAAGACAGTGTATTGTCCTGGTAAATCTGAGGTTTATTCTTTCCTAATTAGAACAGTTATACAAGAAGAAGACATATTTATAGAAAAAAATTTTTGTTTCCTTCTATATTCCTCTTGAATTGTGCAGTGATTCAATGAGATTGCAAGTAGAATTCACATATGACAGTGAATATTTGGAATCATAGTCTTCAGAAAATTTAGGTTGAGGAAGCAGTGAAATGCTTTCACTTATTCTCATATAGATAAGGATTAATTGATTGACAGTATCTAATCTTAGTGTGGATGTAGGTAAACAAGAGCTGGTACTATTGTAAAAAACTAACAAAAGTATAAATTTAACAGTATATCTGAGGACAATTTGGATGTAGTGATCATATTTTAACATGTTCATTTATTTTGGGTCAGCGATTTCAGTTCTGGGAAGCTATCTTTCAGAACCCATGGTAAAATATGTACAGAGGTGTTCATTGTAACATTATTTATAGTGGGTTAACATTAGAAAAATCTGGGCTATCTCCTAATATTTTAAAATAAAAACTAACAAATTAACACTTAACAAGGGAAAATATATGCATATAGAAAGTACATTAATAAAACCACTGTGGCCTAAAATTTGTAATATTTCTCACCTCCAAAATGTATTGAGGATACTTAACAGTTTCATTGCAAGTTCATTAAGTATACTGTGTAATTATGCATGTAACACATGCCTTTTTATGTAGGTAATTGAGTTGAAGATTATGTGCATGTATCTTTAAACCTGAATCAAGTAACATGTGTTAATTAATAAATACCTGAACATTTAAAAATTACTTTATTTGCATTTTCCACTTCAGTTAACACAATGCAAAATACTATTTTTAATAGCTGCATACTAACAAGATTTGAATACACATCTACTATTGGGTGTTTTATCTTTCTAATTTAAAGATACTGACATTGGTTAGCTTTGTGATGACAATGTACGAACATGATATTTTTATATATTACTGTCCATGTTTAAGTTATTTTCTCATTTTGGAGTCTTGGAATAGTAATTGAAGCATCAAAGTTTATGAACATATTTTAACGTTCTTAAAAAACGTCACCAGTGTGTTTCCTAAGAGGACTGCAGTAGAGACGGTGGCTGTCTCTATTGAGCTTTTCATGTGTCTTTCTTTTTCTGTTATTTTGATGTGTATGGACAAGTGCCTACTTAAATTTACACCTATGACTACTGGTGGGACTACATCAAACTTCATATGTATGTGGGCCATCTTTATAAATTTATTTATGGATTTGTTCAGTCATTCTTTTAGCTGGTAATAAATCCCTACCTTTTTGCCCATTTCTCAGGAACTGGGTATTTGTAAATGAATTTATGTTTTAATCACATGATATTAAAGAAACAAAAATTCAAGCAGTGGGATAAAAATTCGGATAGTTTAAAAGAGCCAATATTTTGATTGACTCATCACTGTAATTGGAGATTTTGTTTACTTTAGCTAAATGAACATAATTATATGCAGTTCTTGTTGATGGTGATCTGACTCTTGTGACCTCATGGGCTGTAGGCTGCCAGGCTCCTCTATCCATGGGATTCTCCAGGCAAGAATACTAGAGTGGGTTGCCATTTCATTATCCAGGGGATCTTCCCAACACAGCAATCGAACCTGGGTCTCCTGCATTGTAGGCAGATTCTTTACCAACTGAGCTACAAGGAAAGGCCGGGGTATGCATTTATTTCTCCCAAAAATTAAAATGAGTAATAGTAAGAACTAAACTTTGTATCCTGCACAAATGAGACAATAGCTAACAAAATAAACTTTCTGATTCTGGTTCTGGTTTTCTCTATCACTAGGCTCCTGGGGTGCACACAGCTTTCCCAGGGCTTGTTTTGCAGTCAACAACAGCCCGCAAGACCCAAGGGCTGGAGGCTGTCCTCAGTATGTCCTCTGAGAGATGGTCATTCCCCATATGAGGTACCTCCCTCTGAATGTTTTTCTCAGCACCCTGGAGAGCCTACTGCAAAAAAGTTAATAAAGACAGAATTTCATCAATTTCTGCCACTGCAGCATCATAGCAACTTCCCTGCCATCCTGTGAGCCAAGGTCCTGCCTTTACCAACAAGATGAAGGTCTCAGTCCTGAGGGTGTGGTGGGGGGATGGTATCTTGAGTGCCCTTTCTCAGTCCTAGAGGTATTGGCTGCTCTTTATATCTGTTATTTCTATATTATTTAGTGTTTTCTTACTTCTCAATAGCTAGACCCTTGTTACTCCAGTCCACTGTTATAACTAATAATTTTTCAGTATTAAGCTTTATCTGTTCAAATTATTATGTGGCTGTAATCCCCTCAACAGAGTCAGACTGATAAGAGAAACTTTGTTTGAGTCTTAGGAATTGAAGTCTAATTGGAATGACTTGAAGGATTGGGGGTCAGCAACTGGGGAACTGAGTACAAATAACCATTCTGAGGAAAAGTGTTTTGCTATACAGAGGAGCAAAGAACTATGGTACGGGATCCAAAGGAGTAATGGGGCAAATCAGTGAATATTTTTGAAGATATGAGAGATGACAGCACTTACCATGTGCTACCGTAAAGACCCACAACCACTTCTGAAATTATTCAAATATCTGTGTTGGGTCATTGATCTAGCAGGCAAAATATAATTATACTTAGTGAGATGGGTATTCCCCAAGTTAATGTAGACAGAGAGGAGGGCTAAGAACTGACCTCTTGGTAGTCAGGGGTGAGCTGAATTTCTGTCCATACTAAACAATGCACAGAATATTCAGAACTGAGGTTAAGACAGAGAGGGTTAATTTAGTGCTGGAACATGAATTCCAGTGGTCCCACTGAAAGAGCTTATAGATGGGACGAGATGGGGAGAAGACCAAATGGCTTGGTGTACCCTGGGAGCGCATGGCGGGCAATGATTGAGAAGTGTGGGGCGTATTACAGTAACCGACATCCACAAGGAAAAGAGGACATATTGAGATGGTCTCGGTAGACATCAGAGATGCAGTGATGATGATTGTGGGGTCATTCTGGGGGTTTCTTTGAAAACTTGTTAATGGCAGTGTGGGAGGTAGTCCCTGAACAGGAAACTTCTTTTTCACTATGTCAGTGATGAGAACAGTCCTTGAAGCTCTCCTTTGCTCTCTCACTAAAATGCCTTTTTGCTTTCTTTTCCTTTTCCTAGTCTGTTGTCTTTGTTGTTTAGTTGCTAAGTCGTGTCCATCTCTTTTGTGACCCCGTGGATTATAGCTCATCAGGCTCCTCTGTCCATGGGATCTCCTAGGCAAGAATACTGGTGTAGATTGTCATTTCCTTCTCCAGAGGTATCTTCTCAACCCAGGGATTGAACCCATGACTCCTGCATTGGCAGGAGGGTTCTTTATCAGTGAGTCCCCAGGTTTCCTATTTCTACTACTGAAAAATTACTTTCTCACTAAATTATGGTTGCTTGATAAGGTTCACATCTTAGCATCTTATTATTTTTTTTCTTTCTATTTTTGGAAAAAGTTTGCCATGCTTACATTTTCTTTCTTCTTTTTTTTTTTTTAATAGTCCAGTTGTTTTTATTTTTTTTTTCATCACCAGCTCCATTCCATTTTATTTTATTTATTTTATATTGTTGTGGTTTTTGCCATATATTGACATGAATCAGCCATGGATTTACATGTGTTCCCCATCCCAATTCCCACTCCCACCTTCCTTCCCATGCCATCCCTCTGGGTCTTCCCAGTGCACCAGCCCTGAGCACTTGTCTCATGCATCCAACCTGGGCTGGTGGTCTGTTTCACCCTTGATAGTATACTTGTTTCAATGCTATTCTCTCATTAAAGCATGTTTCATTAATCCCTTAGGGTGCATCAGATATTGAAGCAGTCATTAAAGGAAGGAAAGTGTAAAAGTTACGGTACCTGTTTCAAGGACGTTACTGTCTGTAGAAGCTTCTTCTACGCCTACTTCACTGAGAGTTTATAAATCATAAAATATAGTTGAATTTTTTATCATAGGATTTTTCTGCATCTATTGATATAATGTTATTTATTTATTTCTTCTGTTTACATGGTGAATTGTAGATTGATTTTCATGTTGAAAACAAACTTTCAATCCTGAAATAAATCTAACATTGTGGATTTAGTTGAAACAATATTGTTCAGGACTTTTTCTTCTAAATTCAGACTGAGAATGCTGTAGACTTTTCCTGGTTTATAATATTCTCATTATGGTTAAGAATAAGTTTATCCTGATCTCTTAAAACCAGTGGAAATGTGTTCCCTCTCTTCATTTTTATCCCCACTTCTCTGGATAATTGTGCCTCACTTGTGTTATGTATCTCTTAAATATCTGGAGAGTTCCTTTCCTTTCTGATAAACGTCTTTCATGGTGCAATCTTTTTCTCCTAATTCTCTTTAGCTATGCTTCACAAATTTTAATATATTGTGCTTTAGCTTTTATTCCACAAAATATTTGCTAATTTCCTGTGTGATTCTGATCTATGAGTTACTTAGAATCTTTTTATTTTCCAAATATTTGGGAATTTTCCCAGATATCTTTTTGTTATGAATATTGGTTCAATTTCATTGTTCTCAGAAAACATACTCTGTATGATATCTACTTGTTTACACTTTTTGAAACTAGTTTTAAGCTTCAGAATGTGGTTTATCTTGGTAAACCTTCAGTGTGAAATTATGAGCTACATGCACTCTGCTATTTTGAGGTGCAAGGTTGTATAAATGTCCATTAGACCACATGGGTTAGCAGTTATTTCAATAAGACAGCTTTTGGTCTTGTTCTTTGAATTTGCTGATATTTTTCCAATTTTTATTTCATATATATAGGGTTTCTTGATTTCTTGATTTTATTTCTTCATTCTTTATTTCTTTATTCTTGATTTTATTTCTTGATTTCTTTTTATTTCTTGATTTCTTTTATTTCTTGATTTCTTTTTATTTCTTGATTTCCAAATTATCTCTACTGTTTTCAGGGTAATTTACACTGTATAATTGCAATCTTTAAAATATATTCAGATTCATTGGGAGCACACCAAGGTTATTTTTTGGTTAATAATTGTGTATACTTTAAAAGAATATATATTTTTTTAAATTTGCCTTTTTTTATAAGGATGACTTTTTGTATAAGTGTCAAAGCGTCACTATTTAAGTGGATGAATCTTCAATTTCTCCTGTAAGAGTTGTAACTGTTTAAGCTTTTTCTTCATATAGTATGTTTATTTGTTATTTGTACAGACATATATGATTCTTTCATTCTAAAATAGCTGGTTTTGATCAACGCAAATTTTTCTAACTGTTCATCTTAACATTTTTGATTGAACTTCATTTACCTGATATCAGTATTATTACTGATTATTATTCTGCTTACAAGATCTGAATCAATCAAACTAATATAAAACACATGATAGAATTTTTTTAGCAAAGTGTTGTTTTTCTGAGCTAGTCCCACTGATGTTATCTTAAATTTTCCAAAATGTATTCATACTTTAAAATGTTTTCTACCTCTTTAATGCTATCTCTAATAATATTGCAAATTACCAAATCTTCTTAGGTTCTCAATATTACTAATATGATATTTGTAAGTATATATTCATTTAGTTATTTTGCTTTCTTCATAAGCCTGTTTCCCTTTTACTATTATTTGATTTTGTTACTGATCATCTTCTTATCTTGCTAATGCTTAACGTATGGATTTGAAGAGAGGCTGGGTTCAAGTTTCAATACTTAACTTAATAGTTGTTTGGCTTTATGCAAATTGCATGCTTAATAATAATTTTAGACTGAAAAATTGACATGATGATTAAATTCTTAAAAAATATATAATGTTATTAGAATAATGTTTTGATAGTAAGAAATATTATAGCCCTTATTTAACATATTTATTTGTTAGCCTCAGCCTAAATTCTATAATTTTCTAATTATTTTGTTGACCAAACTAGCGTAAAATTTATGTCTTTGTTTTCCTTATTTTATAACAAATCTCCATCTATAGATTATTTCTTAAAGAATAGCTATATAATATATCTCATAGGCAATATTCTTAAAGAAAAATTAGCAGCCATAATGTTTGCCAATATTAACATAGCAACAGAAATATAAATAGGTCAAATAATTCTTACATAAAATTCAGCTGATTATATAAATTTACAAAATTATGCAAATCATGTTTATTATGCTTAGAGATAGGTCACTCTATATCTTTACTTCTTAACTTTTATAACAATCCTGTGTACTATGATTTGAGCTAGTGAAGATAGCATACAAAGATAGCATACATTGTTTGGATTTTGTGTTATAGGGCAAACAAATACCAGCTGGAATAAGCACAGGTCTAAATGCTTAATACATGTTTTTATATCTTAGTAAACTATCGTAATTCTTATCATCTTTTAAATATCTGATCTCAAGAATCCAAGAAGAAAAATGATTAATCAGAATGCCAAAATCTGCATTTCATGTGGTAAATCATCATTTATAAGAAATCATAAATGTCAAAAAGTGGGATATTGTTAGAGAGTAAAGGTTGAATTTATTATCAATAAATATGCATTATTAATAACTTCATTATACAGTCATCAGAATTCTCAAATATGTCATTACAAGTAAAAAATAATGCCTAATAGACTGCTTCACAGCATATTTATATCATAAACATTAGGTAACGCTGAGGTTAAAAAACTCCACATTCTACAGAGTGCTTGACTCTCTGACTCCTATGACAGTATATTCACAAAATTTTACTGTACATTAATTGCAAATGTTCAGGTAAATTAAGAGGACCGATCATTTATGCTGTCTTTTTAAAGAAGCAATGTTTCTGCTAATATTGAAGAATTATATCCCAATTTTACTTTATATATTAATATGACTATTCAACACAAATATTACAAATTATTTGGTTTAGGAACAATGAACTAGCTTCTAGATTCTGGAGGGGAAGCCTGGAGGTGATTGCTGCAAGTGTATTACATAGCGATATGAAATGAATTCCAAAGGATGTGTCTGTTTGTGTTTCATATACTTTAAGAAATATATTTAATTAATATTTGGCCCTACTGAGGTTATTTTTTTATAGATAGAGAAATGAGAAACAATTCCTGTTCTCATACACAGATAGACATACAGACCATTGGCATTTGGAAATTGGGTTTATGTGCAAGTCATACTGAGAACTTAGGTGCTCCCCAAAGGGTGCCAGTTCTCCCACCCTCTTCATTCTCACTGTAAACAAGCATGATTAATTGCCATATTTCACAGGGATTCCTCTAAGAGCTTTATCACAAGGCTCTATTTCTAAGTAAGTAAAGCCAATATCAATCACTGACCTCTTCATGCTGTAGAAACATTATTGATAATTTACTAGCTTAGCAAGTAAGAGTCATGGGATTCCCAGATGGAGCAGTGGTAAAGAATGCACCTACTAATGCAGGAGATAGAAGAGGTGTGAGCTTGATCCCTGTATTGGGAAGATGCCCTGGAGGAGGAAGTAGCAACCAGCTTCAGTATTCTTTCCTGGGAAATCCCATGGACAGAGGAGCCTGGTGGGCTACAGTCCATATATCAGGTCACAAAGATTTAGACACAACTAAACATGCACACACACACACACACACACACACACACACACACACACAAAAGGAAGAGTCAAGCCAGAGGCTATATTTTAGTAACAATACAGCTAAAAAGAAGTATCATTTGAGCAATACATCTGTGCCTCTTATACCTTCTTGTGATCATCCAGTTAGTCTCAAAGACCAACTTTTTTTCTCAGAACGTGTATTTGAAGTCCATTAACCTCATGATTCAACTTATCCTGCCTCACAAAACTCCAGATGTCAACATGCTTTATCGCTACAACTTTCAAGCATTTCTTTAATAATATACAGAATGAAGGACAATAACTTCATGATAACAATTTCTGGCTAGGAAAGTGGTAATATGTCATGCAGTTTATGGCAGATGTTGTTGTCCAGATTAGTCATCTTGTTTGAGAGAAAACATTTCAATGCATGAAGCATCTGAGCTCAAGCCCACTATTTGAAATCTGCTCTCTGAATATGGTTATGAACTTAACACTTTTCTAAACATCTACTGCAAAATATCATTCTGCTGTATAGATTATTTAAAAATTGAATTAATCTCAAATCAAATAATTCTTGGACCAAGTTCTTTTACTTTTATGCCAAATCCTAAAACTGGCATTTAAAAGAGTGGTGTTGGAGCAACGCCAGCCAAATAATGTTAAACAGCTTTGAAAAGTCACCTAATGTGACTGACACAGCCAAGCTTCAGTTTATTGAAGTAGAGATGATGTGGTTTTAGTTGACATTTGTCCGGAAACTTATCTCAGTTCCTCCTGTACCTTCACACCTGCTATCAGTGAGGTTACAAAGACAGCAATTCCTACATGAAACAACAGAATCTGAGGATTGATACTGTACTCAATTATTGAAACTGTTAATTTACCAATTAATAATGCAATACTATCATTATATGCTTATTATTTAATTAAAACATAGTATAATACCACAAAACTCCCCAAAAATGGGGAAGATAATTTGTATATAATTAATGGAGCTAAGGAGTTGGTATGTTTCATTAAGCCTGGATCTAAATCTTTGGATTTTGTTCCTTTGGTGCTGTTGTGTAGTACAGAAATTTGAAGCAGTGCATACAATTTCTGTGGGCCCATGGCGGGACAAGCAGTAAGGTCAACTGAGGAGGGATAGAAGAAATGAATAAAAGTGAAAGGAATTGGAAAGATAAGACAGAGAGAGATTGATTGATTGAGTTTACAGATTTAGCAACATGAAGACAAATAAAAGAACATGGTTTTAGCCTAGTCTTGACTTCAAACAGTTGTATGAGCAAAGTCTTCCTCTGAGGACTAAGTTGAAGTAAAAGTGCAGAAAGACAAGAGACAAATTGATATTTTCTCTACACCTTTCTGTGAGTTTCTTGAGAGTTTTGCAACGTAGTTAGTGTACTGCTACTTAATAGTATACTAGTATAATACAATAGTATACTACCAATCATATGCTAGTATAGTGTACTAGTATAATAGTATATTACTAACTGATGGCAGAGTACATCATGTGAAATGCCGGGCTGAATGAGGCACAAGCTGGAATCAAGATTGCAGGAGAAATATCAATAACCTCATATATGCAGATGAAACCACCCCGATGGCAGAAAGGGAAGAAGAAATAAAGAGCCTCTTGATGAAAGTGAAAAAGGAGGGTGAAAAAGTTGGCTTAAAACTCAACATTCAGAAAACTAAGATCATGGAATCTGGTCCCATCACTTCATGACAAAGAGATGGGGAAACAATGGAAAGAGTGAGACGATTTTTTTGGGCTCCAAAATCACTTCAGATGTTGACTGCAGCCATGAAATTAAAAGACTCTTGCTCTTTGGAAGAAAAGTTATGACCACCCTAAACAACATATTAAAAAGCAGAGACATCACTTTGCCAACAAAGATCCATCTAGTTAAAGCTATGGGTTTCCCAGTAGTCATATATGAATGTGAGAGTTGGACTATAAAGAAAGCTGAGACTATAAAGAAAGCTATAAAGAATTGATGCTTTTGAACTATGGTGTTGGAGGAGACTCTTGAGATTCCCTTGGACTGCAAGGAGATCCAACCAGTCAATACTAATAGAAATCAGTCTGGAATATTCATTGGAAGAACTGATGCTGAAGCTGAAACTTCAATACTTTGACCACCTGATGCGAAGAACTGACTCATTGGAAAAGACCCTGATGCTAGGAAAGATTGAAGGTGGGAGGAGAAGGGGACGACAGAGGATGAGATGATTGGATGGCATCAACGACTTAATGGACATCATTCTGAGAAAGCTCCATGAGTTGGTGATGGGCAGGGAGGCCTGGTGTGCTGTAGTCCATAGGGTGGGTCACAAAGAGTCGGACACGACTTAGCGACTGAACTGAACTGAACCGAACTATTTGATTCTCTAAGAGTAGAAAATCAATAAACACTTCTAAAATGAATGAATATATTTGTTGAGCTGTGTTTCTACTTTATATATTACTCAGTTTAATGTTCAGTAACTCAGAGTAGTAGAAATTATCTCTTTTTCACAGGGGAATAATTTGAAACACATACACAAAATGACAGAAAGAGCTGTTAAACAATAGATATAAATTTCAGACTCAAGACTAATAGATTCTGATTCTGATGGTTTTCTCATTTCCTATTTTTATTTGCTCTGCCACTAGCATGCACACTTGATAATAATGTTTACAATTTTCATCTGCATTAAATTGCAACTATATTTAATTTTCTTTCATATATAATCCATTGAGTAATACATATACTATAAAATAAAGGTAATTATAAAGGAAAAAGATAAAATACCTGGCTTTTTCCCAAGTCAGAGCCAAGCAGGTAATACTTGAGAAGGCACTGAACTACATGAGATAGAAGTAGCATGTGACCACATAGAAATATTACTATCAACTCTCAATGAAGAGACACAGATTTCCCAAGGAAATAATGAAATTAAGGCTGAAAAGATTTTTTCTTTTATGTAGTTGAGGAAGGTGGGAGTGTTGGGAGGTGACCACATCCAGAGGAAGGCCCAATGGTCCCTGATTCTAAAGAAAAGCAAGGTAAATCCAAAACCAGGTACACTTTCAGTGTGGAAAAAGTGATAAGCCTAGAGTCACAGTTATAGGCCTTTTAAACTATGTTTAGAAATTTGGAAAATATCTGATGAAAGATTGGAGTTTTAGAAAGTTTTACAAAAAGGAATGACATGATTGGTGTTGGATTTACAAAATTGCCCATGTTTCAGTGCAGAACCTGAATTGGGAAGAATGAGTCATCAAACATACCAATAAGAAAAAATTATAATCCAAGAGAGGACATGATTTTGAATCAAAGAGATTAAAAGATTGGGATATATGGAATGAATGACTTGCAAACATGATGAGACTGACTATGAAGGTGAAAGAAGTTTCTGACACTAAATAAAAATGTCCTATTATATGATGGCAAAATATTAAATTTTATGAATTAATCATTTCAATAAATGTGATTTTTTTCATTTTCTCTATTATAATGATACTAGCATCTGCTGCCATTTGCATGCATACTTTATTTTTTACTGTGTGCTCTTGGTTTATAGATACTTGAGATAAAAAGTTAAAATGTGGTCTTCTCAGGCAATCCATTGGTTAAGACTCCACGCTCCCAATCCAAGGAGCACAGGTTTGATCCCTGGTCAGGGAACTGAGATCCCATATGCTGCATGGCATGGCCATAAATAAATAAATTATTAACTAAAATGAAATATTTTAACAAATTTTCAACTTTTTAAATTAAGCATATTACTTCTGTCTGTACAATTCCTCATTTCTATTATGAGTACCTTATATCCATTGTGACAAGGTTTTTTGACCATATGGTTATCAGAGTTGTAAAAATATTTCTGCTTAAATAATAACTACATTCAAATAAAATTATGGGAGATTTGGAGTAAAGAAAAAATGCATAGTCCTCTGTAGTCATTACTACTGGATGTTTCAAAATTGACATGAAATAATCATGTACAGAAATCTTAAAATTAAAATATGCTAATTATCCACAATATGCCATAGGTATTACAAAGTGAGTTAATCAAAAGTAAAAATATTGAGAGGAGAACAAGATGGTGGAGGAGTAGGTGGACGTGGAGTACATCTATCTCCATGTAAACATCAGGAATACACCTTCAGACACAGAAGTGCATGCAGAACGCCAGCTGAGAGCAGACAGGAGTACTGGCCAGTGGAAAAGAATACATAGACCCATGCAAAACTTAGTAGGACAAAGGAACTAGGGGGAAAAACAGGAGTGTTATTAGAACTGGACCAGCCCTCAGTGGGTGGGGAACTGAAGCAGGGGTCTGATCCTCACATCAGGGCAATTGTCTGAGTCAGAAACATTTACAGTGGGAGTGAAAGAGCTGATCTGTGGCAGCCTAGATGGAATGAGAATCAGGCAATCTTTGCCACAGCCACACACACCCTGGACAGAGATGCAGGTCCACTGGAAGGTGCAGCGCCTGGGAGCTGGAGTTTAGGGATTGTGGAGCAATCCCAGGGCGAGGCCTGTTGTTGACCATGGAGAGACGGCTCTGCTCAAGGGGATGTAAGGGAGGATACTGTGGTGGGAAATGCCTGTGGAGGAAAGCCAGGCAGCCATGGAAGCAAGGTGATACTGCTGAGTCATGCAAGGGGATGGGGCCATCACCACAGCCTCTCTCTCCCCACAGCCAGCATTGGCAGCTGAACAATAGAAAGGCTGGCCCATCAAATGCCTGACTCACTGAATGCCGGGGTAGGACCCCACCCAGCGTGCCCCTTTAAGCGTCTGACATGCCGATCTACAGAGTAGGGCCAAAGCCAGGGGGGCCCTCATTGTGCCTGATGTTCTGAACAACAGAGAAGGACTCCAAGCAAGGGAGCCCTGTAAGTGACTGAAGGGCGGAGCTACGGGGAAAGACTGGCCAAAGAGGCCTTCTGATCACCAGCTACAAGAGGTTCAAAAAAAGACTCAGATAGGGCCATAACTCCTGGGGCAGAGGCAGTACGTGTCCCTGCACACTTTGAGCTGCCAGGGTCCCTGCAAGTCAAGCAGCTGAGCCACCTTCATGCTCAGTTCTCACTGGTACAGAGGACCCTTGGCAACCCTGTAGACTTCTCTGTCTCAGGGAGGTTCTCCAGGCAAGAATACTGGAGTGTATTGGCCAATACTGGTGGCCATGGCCTTCTAGAGCGCTACATGGCCTGCTGCCCTAGCTGCCTGTCAGGAAGCATTTAACAAGAGGCTTCCTGTGTGCTGTTTTGGATCTGTCAGGAACCCTCTGGCCCTTATTGATTCCTGAATATTCAGGAATTAAGACAGAGGCACGCCTTTCCCTGGGGCTGAGGAATCCAGGCATTTCTCATTACAGTGATAAGTATCCTCTTCCTTTTTATGAGCCAAATGGTAAAAGGTGATTGTTTGCAACTCTCTCTCTCTCTCTTTTTTTTTAACTCTCTCTCTTTGATAGGGATCATCTTATGTTTTGTAATTCTGGAATTTTAATCTTTGTCTTTGCTGAGAATAACCACCTTGTAAGACAGTATCTATGCCCATGCCATGTTGATTAAAATACCTTTGCTCCATCAGAACTTTGGTCCCCGTGTCTTTCTTTCTTCTCTCTCTCTCTCCCTCTCTATTTCTGGCTAATTCCTTGGAGCGCGGAGGCCCGCTGAGCACACTTTCTTGCCTGGGCTTCTAAGCCCCTCTCAAGTAGGCGCACTGTGCCTTCGCCCACTCAAGAGGGCGCCTGGTGCCTACGTGCAGCAGCGCGAGCCCTAAGAACAGGACTCTTGGCTTTCCCTGTAAACCAGGGGATATCAGCCTCTTTCTCTCTCTTACTCTCAGAACCACCAGGTTCCAGTCCATTAAAGGGCCAACAGCTGCCAACTTCCCTGAGTACCTGCTGCTGCCAGAATCCCTGCGCCCCAAGCAGCTGCCCCACCTCCACACCTGGTCCTCACAGGGGAAAACCCAACTCCTCCAATGCAGCCTCAGGAACAAACCCCAGTGGACAACCCACATGCAGAGGTAGAAATAAAGCCACAATTGAAACCCAGGGGATGTGTGGCTAAGGAGGATGACCCAAACCCTTCCCACCAGCTGTATAAGATGCAGATTAAATCCACACAATAAACTAGCAGACTCTGTACTTATGGAATATATAAAAGGACCTTGAAAAAAAAAAAAAAAAAAAAAAAAAAAAAAAAAAAAGGACCTTGAGAGCTCCCACAAAAGAAAATGTACTAGTTCTGATAGCTGAGGACACTGGAAGGAAGAACACACAGGAGTAGGACCAGATTAGAGTTTGAGCTGCCCCCACAGCAGGTCCAGAGACGAGCAGAGTGTTGGAGGGCGTCCTAGGGAGGTGAGGTGGACCGTGACGCCCAGCGAGGGAAAGGACTCTGACAGCAGTGACTCCAGAAAAACATTTATTATTCTTATGTTTTTACTTGTTCTGTAGATTCTTTTTTCTTTTTCCCTTTCCCCCCACTATGTTGTAGTTGTTGCTCTTATTGGTACTATGAAATCTAATTAAACTTTTGAGCTTTTATTCTTTTTATCCTCAGTCACATTTTTTACTGTCATAAATCTCTGTCTCTACATTGGGCTTTTGCAGTTCTGTGGAGTTATTCTTTCTTTTTTTCCTCCTCCTTTTTTTAATTTTAATTTTTAAATTTCTAAACATATTATCATTTTTCTACATTTACTACTTTGTTTGTTTTTATTATTATTCTTTTCCCCTTGCAGATAATCTTTCATATATATGAATCTTCTTTATCTACCTCTATTTAACTTTGCATATCTAGTCTTTCTTTCTTCTCTTTCTTTCCTTTCCTCTCAACATATTTGTTAGTTTTATTTTCATTCCTTTATTACCCAACTGGCTTAAATTTTGTTTTAATTTTGTTTTCCACTTTGTGCTTTAGTTAATTTTTGTTCTCAAATGGTAGATATAATTTTTGGTTTCCTTTGTTAGCCAGGTCAATCTATTGTACTATATTTTTGTTGGACTGTTTTGATTTTTCTTATGGGTGTACATGTATATGTGTATATCCAGTTGCACTTTTATTTTTTATAAACCTATGCCTCTATGTTGGACTTTCACAGTTCTGCGCAATATAAAAACTTTTTTTTCTTTCTTTTCTCTTTTTAAAATTTTTTTAACCTATTATTATTTTTCTACATTTATTCCTTTGTTTGCTTTTCCTACTGTTCTTTTCCCCTTGCAGTTAACCTTTAATATATATAAATCTTCTTTATCTACCTCTATTTAATTTTGCATATCTATTCTTACTTTCTTTCCTTTTCTGTCAACATATTTGTTAGTTTTCTTTTCATTGCTTTATTCCCCAACTGGCATTTGCTTTAGTTTTGTTTTCCAGTTGGTGCCTTAGTTAGTTTTGTTCTTAACTGGTAGATGCAATTTTTGGTTTCCTTTGTGTGCCGGGTTAATCAATTATACTTTAATTTTGTTGGGCTGTTTGAATTTTGATTATGGGTGTATATGTATATGAGTATATTCCATTATTTTAATTATTATTTGCCTGATTTTATAACTGCCATTTTTCTGGGGTTTGTCTTTTGTTTCTCATTTGTCGGTATTTGTTTTAATCCCACTTAATACCATAACAAACAACTTGTGGAATCTTCATTCAGAGATCAAGCCCTGAACCTTTGGAGTGGGAGCACTGACTCCAAGACCCTAAGCTACCAGAGAACTAACCTTCAGTTCAGTTAAGTTCACTTCAGTCGCTCAATCGTGTCTGACTCTATGCGACCCCATGAATCGCAGCACGCCAGGCTTCCCTGTCCATCACCAACTCCTGGAGTTTACTCAAACTCATGCCAATCGAGTTGGTGATGCCATCTAGAAATCTCATACTCTGTCGCCCCGTTCTCCTCCTGCCCCGAATCCCTCCCAGCAACAGGGTCTTTTCCAATGAGTCAACTCTTCGCATGAGGTGGCCAAGGTACTGAAGTTTCAGCTTAAGCATCAGTCCTTCAAATGAACAACCAGGACTGATCTCCTTTAGCATGGACTGGTTGGATCTCCTTGCAGTCCAAGGGACTCTCAAGAGTCTTCTCCAACACCACAGTTCAAAAGGTGGACCTTTGTTGGCAAAATAATGTCTCTGCATTTTAATATGCTATCTAGGTTAGTCATAACTTTCCTTCCAAGGAATAAGCATCTTTTAATTTCATGGCTGCAATCACTATCTGCAGTGATTTTGGAGCCCCCAAAAATAAAAAAATAAAGTCTGACACCATTTCCACTGTGTCCCCATCTATTTCCCATGAGATGATGGGACCAGAAGCCATGATCTTAGTTTTCTGAATGTTAAACTTTAAGCCAAACTTTTCACTCTCTTCTTTCACTTTCATCAACAGGCTTTTAGTTCCTCTTCACTCTCACTCATAATGGTGGTGTTATCTGCATATCTGAGGTTATTGATATTTCTCCAAGCAATCTTGATTCCAGATTGTGCTTCTTCCAGCCCAGCGTTTCTCATGATGTACTCTGCATATAATTTCAATAAACTGGGTGACAATATACAGCCTTGACATACTCCTTTTCCTATTTGGAGCCAATCTGTTGTTCCATGTCCAGTTGTAACTGTTGCTTCCTGACATGCATACAGATTTCTCAAGAGGCAGGTCAGATGGTCTGGTATTCCCATCTCTTTCAGAATTTTCCACAGTTTATTGTGATCCACACAGTCAAAGGCTTTGGCGTAGTCAATAAAGCATAAATAGATGTTTTTCTGGAACTCTCTAGCTTTTCCGATGATCCAGCGGATATTGGCAATTTGATCTCTGGTGCCTCTGCCTTTTCTAAAACCAGCTTGAACATTTGGAAGTTTACGGTTCACGTATTGCTGAAGCCTGGCTTGGCGAATTTTAAGCATTACTTTTCTAGCATGTGAGATGAGTGCAATTGTGCAGTAGTTTGAGCATTCTTTGGGATTGCCTTTCTTAGGAATTGGAAGGAAAACTGACATTTTCCAGTCCTGTGGTCACTGCTGAGTTTTCCAAATTTGCTGGCATATTGAGTGCAGCACTTTCACAGCATCATCTTTCTGGATTTGAAATAGCTCAACTGCAATTCCATCACCTCCACTAGCTTTGTTCGTAGTGATGCTTTCTAAGGTCCACTTGACTTCACATTCCAGGATGTCTAGCTCTAGATGAGTGATCACACCATTGTGATTATCTGGGTCATAAAGATCTTTTTTGTACAGTTCTTCTGTGTATTCTTGCCACCTCTTTTTAATATCTTCTGCTTCTGTTATGTCCATACCATTTCTGTCCTTTATCGAACCCATCATTGCATGAAATGTTCCCTTGGTATCTCTAATTTTCTTGAAGAGATCTCTAGTCTTTCCCATTCTGTTGTTTTCCTCTATTTCTTTGCACTGATAGCTGAGGAAGGCTTTCTTATCTCTTCTTGCTATTCTTTAGAACTCTGCATTCAAGTGGGAATATCTTTCCTTTTTTCCTTTGCTTTTCACTTCTCTTCTTTTCACAGCTATTTATAAGGCTTCCTTAGCCAACCATTTTGCCTTTTTGCATTTCTTTTCCATGGGGATGGTCTTGATCCCAGTCTCTTGTACAATGTCATGAACCTCTATTCATAGTTAATCAGGCTCTCTGTCTATCAGATCTAGTCCCTTAAATCTATTTCTCACTTCCACTGTATAGTCATAAAGGATTTGATTTAGGTCATACCTGAATGGTGTAGTGGTTTTCCCAACTTTCTTCAGTTTAAGTCTGTATTTGGCAATAAGGAGTTCATGATCTGAGCCACAGTCAGCTCCCAGTCTTGTTTTTGCTGAGTATAGAGCTTCTCCGTCTTTGACTGCAAAGAATATAATCAATCTGATTTCAGTGTCAACCATCTGGTGATGTCCATGTGTAGAGTTTTCTCTTGTGTTGTTGGAAGAGGGTGTTTGCTCTGACCATTGTGTTCTCTTAGCAGAACTCTATTAGCCTTTGCCCTGCTTCATTCTGCACTCCAAGGCCAAATTTGCCTGTTGCTCCAGGTGTTTCTTGACTTCCTACTTTTACAATCCCATCCCCTATAATGAAAAGGACATATTTTTTGGGTGTTAGTTCTAAAAGTTCTTGTAGGTCTTCATAGAACCGTTCAACTTCAGCTTCTTTAGTGTTACTGGTTGGGGCATAGACTTGGATTACTGTGATATTGAATGATTTGCCTTGGAAAAGGACAGAGATCATTCTGTCATTTTTGAGTTTGCATTCAAGTACTGCATTTTGGACTCTTGTTGACCATGATAGCTACTGCATTTCTTCTAAGGGATTCCTGCCCACAGTAGTAGATATAATGGTCATCTGAGTTAAATTCACCCATTCCAGTCCATTTTAGTTCACTGATTCCTAGAATGTCGACATTCACTCTTGCCATCTCCTGTTTGACCAGTTCCAATCTGCCTTGATTCAAGGACCTAACATTCCAGGTTCCTATGCAATATTGCTCTTTACAGCATCAGACCTTGCTTCTATCACCAGTCACATCCATAACAGGGTATTGTCTTTGCTCTGGCTCCATCCCTTCATTCTTTCTGGAGTTATTTCTCCACTGATCTCCAGTAGCATATTGGGCACCTATCGACCTGGGGAGTTCCTCCTTCAGTATCCTATTATTTTGCCTTCTCATACTGTTCATGGGGTTCTCAAGGCAGGAATACTGAAGTGGTTTGCCATTCCCTTCTCTAATGGACCACATTCTGTCAGACCTCTTCTCCATGAAGAGGTGACCCCTCTTCATGACCCCACACGGCATGGCTTAGTTTCATTGAGTTAGACATGACTGTGGTCCTGTGATCAGATGGGCTAGTTTTCTGTGATTATGGTTTTAGTGTGTCTGCCCTCTGATGCCCTCTCGCAACACCTAGCGTCTTACTTGGGTTTCTCTTACCTCGGATGTGGGCTGTCTCTTCACGGCTGCTCCAGCAAAGTGCAGCCACTGCTTCTTATCCTAGGGAGTATCAAATAGTGAGAAGTCACACAAAGGAAACCTCTTGAATACAAGACCCAGCATCACCCAATCACCAGTAGCACCCTGTGCAGGAACACCTAAACAACAAACAAAACAAAAATACAAACCCAAACATCAGCAGATGGGATTACCACCCCACTCAGCTTTGCTCATCAAAGGAAAAAGAAACAAACAAAACTCAGGACAAATTGCACCCTGTAGGAAGATTATACTTGCCACTGGAGCAATCTTAGGAGGACAGAAACCCAAAGGAAGAAAGAATTCAACCTTAAAGCCCAGGGAAAGGATACCTCAAACATTTATTTATGTTAAATAATAAATAAATAAATAAATAAATAAATAAATAAATAAAATTGTTTCTTTAAAAAATCATAAAAAGTCTGAGAAATACTACACAAATGAAGGAACAAACTAGAAACACCAAAGTCCAAATAAAAGAAGAGGAAATAGGCAAACTACCTGAAAAAGAATTCAGAATAATGATAGTAAAGATGATCAAAAACCTGGAAAGCAAAATGGAGAAAATGCAAGAATCAATTAACAAAGACCTAGAAGAATTAAGGAATAAACATACAGAGACAAACAACACAATTATTGAAATTATAAATACTCTGGAAGGAATCAACAGCAGAATATCTGAAGCAGAAGAGCAAATCAGTGAGTTGGAAGATAAAATGGTGGAAATAGCTTCTGAAGAGCAGAATAAAGTCAAAAGAATGAAAAGAACTGAATATGGTTCAGAGCCACCAGGAATAATATCAGATGTACCAACATTCAAATTATAGGGGTCCTAGAAGAAGAAGAGGGAAAGAAAGGGTATGAGAAAATTTTTGAAGAGATTATAGTTGAAAATTTCCCCAACATGGAAAAAGAAATAGTCAGTCAAGTCCAAGAAGGCAAAGAGTCCCATACAGGATAAACCCAAGGAGAAACATGTCAAGACACATACTAATCTAACCAAGACTAAACATAAAGAAGGAATATTTAAAACAGCAAGGGAAAAGCAACAAGAAAAATACAAGGGAAGTCCAATACGTTTAACAGATCATCTTTCAGCAGAAATTCTGCAGGCCATAAGGAAATGTCAGAATATATTTAAAGTACTGAAAGGGAAAAATCTACAACCAAACTTATAGTAACCAGCAAGAATCTCATTCAAAATTAATGGAGAAACAAAAAGCTTTTCAAACAAGCAAAAATTGAGAATTCAGTACCACCAAGCCAGCTTTACAACAAATGCTAAAGGGACTTTTCTAGTCAAGAAATACACAAGAAGGAAAAGGTCTACAAAATCAACCCAAACAATTAAGAAAATAGCAATAGGAACATATATATCAATAATTATTTTAAATGTAAATGGATCAAATATTCCGGCCGAAAGACACAGACTGGCTGAATGGATGCAAAAACAAGACCCATATATAAATATATGTGCTGTCTACAAGAAACCCACTTCATGTAAATGGATCAAATATTCTGGCCAAAAGACACAGACTGGCTGCATGGATACAAAAACAAGACCCATATATAAGTATATGTGCTGTCTACAAGAAACCCACTTCAGACCTAAAGGCACATGTAGACTGAAACAGAGGATGGAGCAAGCAAAAGAAAGCTGGACTAGCAATCCTTATATCAGACAAAACAGGCCTTAAAATAAAGATGATTGCAAGAGATAAGGAGGGACACTACACAATGATCAATGGATTAATCCAAGAGGAAGACGTAACAAGTGTAAATATTTATTCACCCAACATAATAGCACCTCAATACATAAGAAAAGCACTAACAGACATAAAAGGTGAAATTGACACAATAATTGTAGGAGACTTTAGACTTTAACAGCCCACACACACCAATGGACAGATCATCAGAACAGAAAACTAATAAGGAAACAGAAGTCTTAAGTGATTGATACATTAGATGAGACGGATCTCATTGATATCTTTAGGTCATTCCATCCAAATGCAGAAGAATACACCTTCTTCCCAAGTGCATACGGGACATCTCCAGGATAGAGAACATCATGGTCACAAATCAAACCTCAGTAATTTAAGAAAATTGAAATCATATCAAGCATCTTCTCCAACCACAACACTATGAGACTAGATTTCAATTATAAGAAAAAAGCTGTAAAAACACAAACATATGGAGATTAAAAAATACATTTCTAAGTAACCAATAGGTTACTGAAGAAATCAAAAGGGAAACAAACAAAAAAAAAATTTCTAGAAAAAAATAACAATGAAAACACAACAACTCAAAACCAATGGGATGCAGTAAAAGCAATTCTAAGAGGGAAGTTTAGAGCAATACAATCCTACCTCAAGAAACAAGAAAAACATCGAATAGACAACCTAACTTCACACCTAAAACAACCGGAAAAAGAAGAGTAAAAAAAACCCAAAACTAATAGAAGGAAACAAATAATAAAAATCCGAGCAGAGATAACAGAAACAGAATTGAAAGAAACAATTTAAAGGGAATATTTCATGCAAAGATGGGCCAATAAAGGACAGAAATGGTATGGAACTAACAGAAGCAGAAAATATTAAGAAGAGGTGGCAAGAATACACAAAAGAGCTGTACAGAAAAGATGTTCATGAACCAGGTAATCACAATGGTGTGATCACTCACCTAGAGCTAGTCATCCTGGAATGTGAAGTCAAGTGGGCCTTAGGAAACATCACTACAAACAAAGCTAGTGGAGGTGACGGAATTCCAGTTGAGCTATTTCAAATCCTGAAAGATGATGCTGTGAAAATGCTGCACTCAATATGCCAGCAAAGTTGGAAAACTCAGCAGTGGCCAAAGGACTGGAAAAAGTCAGTTTTCATTTCAATCTCAAAGAAAGGCAATGCCAAGAATGCTCAAAGTACCGCACAATTGCACTCATATCACATGCTCGGAAAGTAATGCTCAATATTCTCCAAGCCAGGCTTCAGTAATACGCGAACCGTGAACTTCCAGATATTCAAGCTGGTTTTAGAAAAGGCAGAGGAACCAGAGATCAAATTGTCAACTCAGCTGGATCATTGAAAAAGCAAGAGTTACAGAAAAGCATTTATTTCTGCTTTATTGACTATCCCAAAGACTTTGACTGTGTGGATCACAATAAACTGTGGAAAATTCTGAAAGAGATGGGAATAGCAGACCACCTGACCTGCCTCTTGTGAAACCTATATGCAAGTCAGGAAGCAACAGCTAGAACTGTACATGGAACAACAGACTGGTTCCAAATAGGAAAAGGAATACGTCAAGGCTGTATGTTGTCACCCTGCTTATTTAACTTATATGCAGAGTACATCATGAGAAACGCTGGGCTGGATGAAGCACAAGCTAGAATCAAGATTGCCGGGAGAAATATCAATAACCTCAGATATGCAGACGACACCACCCTTATGGCAGAGAGTGAAGAAGAACTAAAGAGCCTCTTGATGAAAGTGAAAGAGGAGAGTGAAAAAGTTGGTTTAAAGCTCAACATTCAGAAAACTAAGATCATGGCATCTGGTCTAACACTTCATGGGTAATAAATGGGGTGACAGTGGAAACAGTGTCAGACTTTATTTTTTGGGCTCCAAAATCACTGCAAATGGTGATTGCAGCCATGAAATTAAAAGATACTTACTCCTTGGAAGGAAAGTAATGACCAACCTAGATAGCATATTAAAAAGCAGAGACATAGCTTTGCTGACAAAGTTCAATCTAGTCAAAGCTATGGTTTTCCAGTGATCATGTATGGATGTGAGAGTTGGACTATAAAGAAAGCTGAGCACTGAAGATTTGATGTTTTTGAACTGTGGTGTTGGAGAAGACTCTTCAGAGTCCCTTGGGCTGCAAGGAGATCCAACCAGTCCATCCTAAAGGAGATCAGTCCTGGTTGTTCATTTGAATGACTGATGTTGAAGCTGAAACTCCAATACTTGGCCACGTGATGCGAAGAGCTGACTGATTTGAAAAGACCCTGATGCTGGGTAAGATTGAGGGCAGGAGAAGAAGGGGATGACAGAGGATGGTATGATTGGATGGGATCACCGACTCGATGGACATGGGTTTGTGTGAACTCTGGGAGTTGGCGATGGACAGGAAGACCTGTCATGCTGTGGTTCATGGGGTTGCAAGAAGTCAGACACGACTGAGCGACTGAACTGAACTGAATAAAAGCAAAAACTGGATCTTTTAGAAGGTAAACAATATTGACAAACTTTGGCCAGACTCATCCAAAAAAAGAAAAAAAAAAGAAAGAAAAGAAAGAGAGAGAACAAATAAGGAGAGGTTACAACAGACAATGCAGAAATATGAAGGATTATAAGAGACTATTATGAAAAACTATATGGCAATAAAATGGCTAACCTGGAAGAAACAAACAGATTCTTTGAAAAGTTCAATATTCCTAGACAGAACCAGGAAGAGATAGAAATTATGAGCAACCCAGTTACAAGCACTGAAATTGAAGCTGTGATCAAAAATCCCCTAAAAAACAAAAGCCCAGGACCAAATGACTTCACAGGAGAATTTCATCAAACATTTAGAGAAGGGCTAATGCCTATACTTCTAAAACTCTTTTAAAAAATTTCAGAGGAAAGAACACTTCCAAACTCATTCTATGAGACCACCATCACCCTGATGCCAAAACCAAAGACAACACAAAAAAAGAAAACCATGAGCCAATATCAATTATGAACATAGATGCAAAAAGCCTCAACACAATTTTAGCAAACAGAATTCAGCAACACCTCAAAAATCTCATATACCATGATTAATTTGGTTTTATTCCAGGGATGCAAAGAGTCTTCAATATACACAAATCAATCAATGTGATACACCATGCTAACAAATTGAAAGATAAAAACTATATGATCATCTCAATAGATGCAGAAAAAGCCTTTGACCAAATTCAGCACCCATTTATGATTAAAGCTCTTCAAAAAATGTGCATAGAAGGAACCTATTGCAACATAGTAAAGGCCATATATGATAAGCCTACAGCAAACATTATTTTCAATGGTGAAAAACTGAAAATATTCCCCCTAAGATTAGGAAGAAAACAAAGGTGTCCACTTTCACCACTATTATTCAACATAGTTTGGGAAGTCCTAATCCAAACTGATTGGTGCAGCAATCAGAGAAGAGAAAGAAGTAAATGGAATCCAGGTTGGAAAAGTAATAAAGCTCTCACTGTGCAGACGACATGATACTATACGTAGAAACCCTAAAGATAGTATCAGAAATTACTAGAGCTAATCAATGAGTTTAACAAAGTTGCAGGATACAAAATCAATACACAGAAATCACTTGCATTTCTATATACTAACAATGAAAAATCAGAAACAGTAATTAAGGGATAAATCTAATTCACCTTTGCAATGAAAATAATTAAATATCTAGGAATAAACATATTTAGGGAGACAAAAGAACTATACACAGAAAATTATAAGACACTAATGAAAGAAATCAAAGGTGACATAAACAGATGGAGAGATATTCTATGTTCCTGGGTAGGAAGAATTGATACTGTGAAAATGACTATACTGCCAAATGGAATCTACAGATTCAATATGATCCCTATCAAATAGCCAATGACATTTTTCACAGAGCTAGAAAAAAATTTCACAATTCATATGGAAACACAAAAGACCCCAAATAGCCAAAGCAGTCTTGAGAAAGAAGAATGGAGCTGGAGGAAAAGTCTTCCTGACTTCAGATCAAAGGTACAGTCATCAAGACTGTATAGTACTGGCAGAAAAACAGAAATATAGACCAATGGAATAAGACAGAAAGACCAGAAATAAACCCATGCACCCATGGGTACCTTATTTTTGACAAAGGAGGCAAAAATATAGAATGGGGCAAAGACAGCCTCTACAATAAATGGTGCTGGGAAAACTGGACAGCTACATGTAAAAGAATGAAGTTAGAAAGCTTCCTAACATGATTCACAAAGATAAACTCAAAATATTTATTATTTTGACCTAATATCAAAATAATAAATGTATTAGAGACCTAAATGTAAGATGAAAAACTATAAAACTCTGAGAGGCAAACATCGGCAGAACATTTGATGACATAAATCAAAACAAGATCCTCTATGACCCACCTCTTAAAGTAATAGAAATAAGAACAAAAGTAAACAAGTGGGACCTGATTTATCTTTAAAAGCTTTAGCACAGCAAGGGAACACTAAGCAAGGTGAAAAGGCAACCCTCAGAATGGGAGAAAATAATAGCAAATGAAACTGACAAAGGATTAATTTCCAAAATATAGAAGTAGCTCATACAACTCAATACCAGAAAAAGAAACAACCCAAGCCAAAAGTGGGGGGAAAAAAAAGCCTAAACAGACATTTCTTCTAAGAAGACACACAGATGGCCAACAACACATACAAGGTGCTCAACATTGCTCATTATTAGAGAAATGCAAATCAAAACCACAGTGAGATATCACCTCACACCCGTCAGAATGGCCATTATTAAAAAGTACAAACAAGCAAACAAACAAAAAGAACAAACAATAAATGCTGGAGAGGGTGTGGAGAAAAGGGAATGCTCTTGCACTGTTGGTGGGAATGTAAATTGATACAGCCACTATGAAAGATGGTATGGAGATTCCTTAAAATACTAGGAATAAATCTACCATATGATTTAGCAATCCCACTCTTAGGCATATACCCAAAGGAAACCAAAATTGAAAAAGACACATGTATCGAATTGTTCATTGCAACACTATTTACAATAGCTAGAACATGGAAGCAACCTAGATATCCACCAACAGATGAATGGGTAAATAAATAGTGGTACATATACACGATGGAATATTACTCAGCCACAAAAATGAATGCCTTTGAGTCAGTTCTAATGAGGTGGATGAATATAGGACCTATTATACAGAGTGAAGTAAGACAGAAAAAGAAATATTGTATTCTAATGCATATATATGGAATCTAAAAAACATTACTGAAGGATTTACTTATGGGGCAGCAATGGAGAAAGAGACATAGGGAATAGACTTGTGGATATGGGGAAAAAGGAGGAGAGGGTGAGATGTAGGGAAAGAGTAACATGGAAACTTACATCACCATATGTAAAATAGATAGCCAACGGGAATTTGCTGTGTGGCTCAGGAAACTCAAACAGGGGCTCTGTATCAGCCTAGAGGGGTGAGATGGGGAAGGAGATGGAAAGGAGGTTCAAAAGGGAGGGGATATACGTATATCCATGGCTGATTCATGTTGAGGTTTGATAGTAAACAACAAAATTCTATAAAGAAATTATCCTTCAATAAAAAATAAATTTTTTTAAAAATTAAATTTTTTTGAAAAAGTCAAAATACTAATAGATACCAGGAAACACTCACTATTCAAATATAATTGTTGGATGGTAAAATAAAAATATTAAAAGAAAAGAAAAATTTTGCAAAATTTTATGACTATCAATATTTAAAATCAATTTAATATAATAGAATATAATTTTGTGTTTTTATATTTATCTTTCTTGATTACATATTATTACATACAATTGATATAATAGTTACTGACAATTGCCATATAAACCATTTCACTAATGATTCTATATAGAAGACAAAATATTGTCTATTTCAAATGTTTTGAAGAAAATATTTTTGTCTTGAAAATGAACAGCAGGGCAATTATCCAAAAAGTTGGTTCAAGTTTTTCCATAATCGCCTTCAGCAAAACCCAACTGAACTTTTTGGTCAACCCAACATGCATATTTTCAATTTTCTATCCTTCATTAAATATTGGCAGTTCAGTTCAGTCACTCAGTCGTGTCTGACTCTTTGTGACCCCATGAACTGCAGCACGCCAGGCCTCCCTGTCCATCACCAACTCCTGGAGTTCACCCAAACCCATGTCCATTGAGTCAGTGATGCCATCCAACCTTCTCATCCTCTGTCATCCCCTTCTCCTGCCCTCAATCTTTCCCAGCATCAGGGTCTTTTCAAATGAGTCTGTTATTCGCATCAGGTGGCCAAAGTATATGAGTTTCAGCTTCAGCATCAGTCCTTCCAATGAGCACCCAGGGCTGATATCCTTTAAGATGGACTGGTTGGATCTCCTTGCAACCCAAGGGACTCTCAAGAGCCTTCTCCAACACTATATTTCAAAAGTTTAACAAGTGGTGCTGGGAAAACTGGTCAGCCACTTGTAAAAGAATGAAACTAGAACACTTTCTAACACCATACACAAAAATAAACTCAAAATGGATTAAAGATCTAAATGTAAGACCAGAGACTATAAAACTCCTAGAGAAGAACATAGGCAAAACACTCTCTGACATAAATCACAGCAAGATCTTCTATGACCCACCTTCCGGAATATTGGAAATAAAAGCAAAAATAAACAAATGGGACCTAATGAAACTTAAAAGCTTTTGCACAACAAAGGAAACTATAAGTAAGGTGAAAAGACAGCCCTCAGATTGGGAGAAAATAATAGCAAATGAGGAAACAGACAAAGGATTAATCTCAAAAATATACAAGCAACCCCTGAAGCTCAATTCCAGAAAAATAAATGACCCAACCAAAAAATGGGCCAAAGAACTAAACAGACATTTCTCCAAAGAAGGCATACAGATGGCTAACAAACACATGAAAAGATGCTCAACATCACTCATTATCAGAGAAATGCAAATCAAAACCACAATGAGGTGCCATTACACGCCAGTCAGGATGGCTGCTATCCAAAAGTCTACAAGCAATAAATGCTAGAGAGGGTGTGGAGAAAAGGGAGCCCTCTTACACTGTTGATGGGTTGCAAACTAGTACAGCCACTATGGAAAACAATGTGGAGATTTCTTAAAACACTGGAAATAGAACTGCCATATGACCCAGCAATACCACTTCTGGGCATACACACTGAGGAAACCAGATCTGAAAGAGACACGTGCACCCCAATGTTCATTGCAGCACTGTTTATAATAGCCAGGACATGGAAGCAACCTAGATGCCCATCAGCAGATGAATGGATAAGGAAGCTGTGGTACATATACACCATGGAATATTACTCAGCCGTTAAAAATAATTCATTTGAATCAGTTCTAATGAGATGGATGAAACTGGAGCCCATTATACAGAGTGAAGTAAGCCAGAAAGATAAAGAACATTACAGTATACTAACACATATATACGGAATTTAGAAAGATGGTAATGATAACCCTATATGCAAAACAGAAAAAGAGACACAGAAGTACAGAACAGACTTTTGAACTCTGTGGGAGAAGGTGAGGGTGGGATGTTTTGAAAGAACAGCATGTATATTATCTATGGTGAAACAGATCACCAGCCCAGGTGGGATGCAAGAGTCAAGTGGTCGGGCCTGGTGCACTGGGAAGACCCAGAGGAATCGGGTGGAGAGGGAGGTGGGAGGGGGGATCGGGATGGGGAATACGTGTTAACTAATGGCTGATTCATATCAATGTATGACAAAACCCACTGAAAAAAAATAAAAATAAAATTAAAAAAAAAGTATCAATTCTTCAGTACTCAGTTTTCTTTATAGTCCAACTCTCACATCCATACATGACCACTGGAAAAACCACAGCCATGACCAGGAGGACCTTTGTTGGCAAAGTAATGTCTCTGCTTTTAAATATGCTGTCTAGGTTGGTCATAACTTTCCTTCCAAAGAGTAAGCGTCTTTTAATTTCATCACTGCTATCATCATCTGCAGTGATTTTAGAGCCCCCCAAAATAAAGTCAGCCACTGTTCCCCATCTATTTGCCATGAAGTGATGGGACTGGATGCCATGATCTTAGTGTTCTGAATATTGAGCTTTAAGCCAACTTTTTCACTCTCCTCTTTCACTTTCATCAAGAGACTCTTTTGTTCTCCTTCACTTTCTGCCATAAGGTTGTGCCATCTGCATATCTGAGGTTATTGATATTTCTCCCAGTAATCTTGATTCCAACTTGTACTTCTTCCAGCCCAGTGTTTCTCATGATGTACTCTGCATATAAGTTAAATAAGCAGGGTGACAATATACAGTCTTTACATACTCCTTTTCCTATTTGGAACCAGTCTGTTGTTCCAAGTCCAGTTCTAACTGTTGCTTTCTGAACTGCATACAGGTTTCTCAAGAGGAAGGTAATGTTAGTATTAGCTTGTATTAAAGAAATAAAGTTGGAAATAAGACTCTGTTGTTTCCTTAGCACACTTAAAACAGGCAATATACTACATACAATACATAAATTTTAATAAACATGAAGTCTTTTTTTCTTACAAATTACATAATTTATAATATTCATGGAAAACACAAGTTAGTATACTCACTGATTCAAAACAAATTAGTAGGTAATAATACTAAAAAAAAATCTTCTGTTAAATACTTCCCATGTAGGCTAAATTAATAATTCCTGTTGACTTTTCTTCTGCAATATATACAAAATTTAAACATTTCTAACCATATTTGGACTAGAATACTGCAATAGTTTTTTTTTTCTTTTTTTTTTTAACTGATCTATCTGCTACACATTTTAATTCCTCAAAGTCAGTTCTACCCTAATCTTGAATCATTCTTCTTAAGACGTAAATCATATTATACCCAACATGGTTTGAAATCCTCCACTGGTTTTCCATACCCTTAGAGAAAAATCCAGCTGCCCTGGAAGAGCATGAAAGAGCTCTTTGGGTCTCTGCCCCTATATCTGACCTTATTTCCACCCTTCTCTTCTTTCCTTAATCTGTCTCCAGAAGCACAGTGTTTCTTTCAACTCCTTGCATAGGATAAACTCACTCTTGCTGTTTCTTCTTTCTATTCTCCCAGACTTCTTTCTTTTTTTCAGATTCTGTTTAAGTGTTACTCTTTCAGAGAAGGCTTTCTGGCCCACTCTATCAAGATTAGTGTCCCTACATTTAACACCATGCAGTATTTCTCTCTAGAACCATTATCACCATCTGCATTTATAATATAGGATGTTTCCACCTCTGGTGAGTTTACATAATAAAAAATAAGCTTTAGGAAGCCACACATTAGTGCATGCTAAGTCAATTCAATCATGTCCGACTCTGCTAAAAGGTATTTACTGTTCATAAAGAAGGGTTCATAAAAAAGAGAAATATGTTTATTGAATGCTTGCTAGATAAATTAATGAGTGTAATACAACCTGCTAACAACTTATATTTTCAGAAGAATTAAGACAAATTTATATGGAACAAATGACAAAGATCTGCATAGTCAAAGCCATGGTTTTTCCAATAGTTATGTATAAATGTGAGAATAAAGAAGGCTGAATGCTGAAGAATTGATGCTTTCAAACTATGAAAGTGAAAGTTAGTCACTAGGCCGTGTCCTACTCTTTGTGACCCCCATGGGCTATAGCCCACCAGGCTCCTCTGTCCAGGGAATTCTCCAGGCAAGAATCCTGGAGTGGGCTGCCATTTCCTTCTCAAGAGGATCTTTCTGACCCTGGGATCAAACCCAGGTCTCCTGCATTGCAGGTAGACTCTTTGTCAACTGATCCACCAGACAAGACTTTTTAAACTAAGGTGCTAGAGAAAACTCTTGAGAGATCCTTGGAGAGCAAGGAGATCAAAGCAGTCAATTCTAAAAGAAATCAAACCCGAATATTCATTAATGGACTGATGCTGAAGCTGAAGCTCCAAAGCATTGGCCACCTGATGAAAAGAGCTGACTCATTGGAAAAGACCCAAATGCTAGGAAAGATTGATGGCAAGAAGAGAAGGGGTTGACAGAGGATGAGATGGTTGGATGGCATCACTGACTCAATGGACATGAGTTCTGAGCAAACTCTGGGAGATAGTGAAGGACAGGGAAGCCTAGTATGCTGCAGTTCTTGGGGTCACAAAGAGTGGGACATGACTTAGCAACTAAACAATAACAAGTAAATAATTACCTTTGTGTTTGCATGAGCTCAGCCAACTTGTCTGGAGGAAAATGAATGTCATCATATTGACTCTTCTTAAAGGCTAATAGCAACAAAGAAATACTTTTAAATTATCTGAAATTTTTCATCCACTTGTGTTCATAATATATTTAATAACAGCAGTTTCTGACATTTTGTTGGTTTTGTTGCTTAAGCAAATTTCAGATTTTGGGGAGTTTGTGAAATTTTCAAAGTGGTGATCTATGTTTGCTTGGAATTTTTTTTTGCTCAGTCTAATTTTATTTAAATAAAATAGAAAATTGAAGTTATGTTAAATATTCTGAGAGTTTATCTATCTTTAGCAGAAAATTCCCCACTAGAGTAGGAAAAAGTTTAAAATATATCTGCCTGAAAAACAATATAGAATACAACAATTTCCATTTATGAATAAAATATATTTATAAGTGCTATTTTATAGTGTTTTTTTCCATAGAAATGTGTTACTGCCTTTCTCTTTTGAAGGGAGTTTTGGGCATGTAGTATACAATGAGACCTGAAAGAGCTTGGATTAATGGCACCTGCAGTGGTATTTAGATACTTTGTCAATAGGATAAGGCAATAGATTGGCCATGTCTGAACAAACCTTGCTCTGTGCTTTGTGGATAACTTGCACCTCAATGGCACAGCTACATTTTCTTGACCTTAACTTCCTAGCCCTTGAAATGTACTCAGCTTGGGTCAAATTCACCATGCCATTCTTTGAGATTCAAGATGACAGAGAACAACCTTTTAATGTTTTCAGGGAGTAAAGATGAATGTAATGATCACAATGAAAGCAACATAGCTACTATCACACTCATTGTAATTATAACAAACACTCCATTTTAATTCTGAATGTTCTTTTTCAGCATGCCAGGAGCTTATAAATGTGCTATATTATATATAAAAAAAATTAAAAGGAGCTTAATTTCAGCTCTGGAGTAAAATCTTGACAAAGTATCTGATAGCTTGTATATAATTTTAAACATTCTATAATATGTGAGGATTAGAACAGTAAATTTGCAAGGTTTTATTCTGGCAATGTATATTTTTATACAGTTTGATGTTTTTTCAAACTACATGCTTTGAAGATTTCTGTGCTATGCAAGTGTCTATGCTCAATTCCATGCTTAAAAAATAAGCATGATAAAAAGATATCATGCTCTTCTAAGTATATTTTTATTTCATTAATATCTTCTTAGTTCATGATATTTCTCCTTTCCTAATGCACATTTTTTTGCAGAACAATTATATTGAAATCTTCACAGTCAAAATACATTAAACTGTATTGAAATATTAAAAACTGCTTTATTGAAGTCCTTTTATCCTAAAACTTTTAAGTTTTTAAAACCTCTATCAGGATAAAATTGGTAAAGGAGCAGGTGCAAATATAAAGAAAATATTTTTCTTCTTAGAGTAACTTACAGAAACAATCTGTTTTTATGTTGGTTTGAAAGACATTTACAGAGACATTAAATTTTATCTTTAACATAAGCCAGAGTGTAAGGTGTTCTGTTGTGTGGTTTAAAGGACAGACTGAAGGAAGTTGTCAATCTTCAAATTCTTACACTATGACTTTCTATCTGTGAGGCTGTCAATATATTTCTTAATTTTCCCATGCCTCACTTTCTCATATTCTTTATCAAAAAAGAAAAAAAAAAGGAAGAAAAGAGAAAGGAAGGAAAAATGGTAGAAGAAAATATGTGAGTTTGTCTAGGAGACATAATATTTTGAGACAAAATGGATCATGCTTAGAATTGTGCCTTGTACAAACTATGCACTCACTACATAAATGTATGCTACCATGACTACCACTGTAAGGCAGAGATGGCCCTCACATTTTACAAATAGACAAATTTATGATCATAGAAATTATAACTTGTTAAAAGTCAAGATAGTTAATCCTTGTGGTCTATTTATGTAAAGTCAATTTTTTATGGGAGGAAAATGTTCTGCATTTAGTGAGAAACAGAGATTGGCAATTCATTTCCATGATTTACTATAATAGTGATTTGCTGTATTGTTGATCTCTTATAAAGATTTTCATTTTAAATACCATCAGAAGACATAATGATTATCATTATATGCAATCATTGTTGAGCACAGGGAAAGAAGTTGAGATGACTTTACAAAAGTAGCGTCAGGTTTGTGAGAAATACAAACTGATTATAATTGGGTTTTAAATCAAATATATGTCTTTTTATGTTGTGCATCTGCCACATTCTAATGAATGACTTTGGGCAAGATATTAATTTCTCTCAATCTTGATTCCTTCAATTGAGAAATGAGAATAACAGAAACATCTTCATGGTTTATTAAGTAATCCAGTTGTCTTCCCCTGAAATACTTTCATAACTGGATATCAAAACATGCATGGGAATATTTATTACATTATTTATAATAGGAGAAATTGTCATTGAATGTATAAATATATCTTCTTTGATAGAGGGATGCATATAAATTACTTTGTTATTAAAAAATCTAACAAGCTAGAAGAAATAGTTTCTCTCTTCAAAGTAAAAACAAACTGATACTAGAATAAAGTTGACTTAATTATCTTTTAATGTAAGAGACCAAAAATAATACTATTACTCATTGTCTTTACTCATGGTAGCATTGTTTACATTGGCTCAACAGTAGAAACAATTTGAATATCTATCCGTGAATGAATGGATAAGCAGAAGAGGGTAGATTGATAAGTTTCCATATTATTCTGCCATATATGAAAATAGAGTAAAATGGTGCATCTGCTGTAGAAAAAGTATGGCAGTTCATCAAAAACTTAAACATAAATTAGTGAAAGATCCATCAAATCCTCTTCAGAGTATATATCCAAATATTTGAAATCAGTGAGTGCAACAAATATTTGTACACCTTTATTCATATCAGCATTACTCAGACTGGGCAAAAGTTGGAAGCCACCCAAGTGCCAATGGATAGATGAACTGATAAAATGAGGTATATGTACAAGGGTATATTATTCAGTCTAGAAACTAAGGAAATTAAGGCACTTGCAATGATATACATGAGCCATAAAGGCATTATGCTGATGAAATAACTTGGTCCCAAAAGGATGAATATTATGTTTCCACTTCAATGAGGTATCCAGAGAAGTGAACTTCAGAGACAGAAGATAGAATATGGTTGACAAGTGTTGAAGAGAATTAGTATTTATCAGGTGCAGTTTCACTTAGAAAAAAGAAAAAGCATGAGAGATGGATGGTGAGGATATTTCTACAACAATATGATTAATTTCATATAATTATATACTTTAAATGGTAAAGGTTATGTTCAGTAGATTTAATCACCATAGAAAATGTGAATGAAGTACTGATACATATTACGATGTGTGTGAACACTGAAAACATCCTAAGTGAAAGAAGCCATGAGAAAAATCTACCCAGAATTTTTTGTGCTTTAAATTCATTACTGTTGTGAGATGCAGGAAAGTCTCCAAGACACTTCCAGAAAAAAAAAAAAAAAAAAAACTGAATCAGAATGGAAAAAGACATTTGGACAGGTGGTGAAAGTGGAAGGTGGACCATTGGATTAGAAGGCAAAAGTCATAATGATTTCTCATTTGGGGGATATGTGGGTATTCCCTGGGACAGTGTCCTTCCTAAAACACACACTGGAAATTTCATTTAAATTGGCATATGTGGTAAATCAAAGATAACTGGGGAATCTGAACTTACAGATAAAGAGTAAGTTTGCTATATGTTTGAAATTACTATAAAATAAATCACGTTCCAAAACAAACATATAAAGACCATACCAGAAGAGTAGATAAGAATTCACATTTCATAATAAGGGCCAAGCCCTACTGAGATTCAGTTCACTCAAAATGGTTAAGCTAATTGCTTTTATAGAAATTAACATATTATTAAGTTACTGTGGGAAGATTATATTAGTAGTAACTATGTCACAATGGTGTGATCATTCACCTAGAGCCAGACATCCCAGAATGTGTAGTCAAGTGGGCCTTAGAAAGTATCACTACGAACAAAGCTAGTGGAGGTGATGGAATTCCAGTTGAGCTATTTCAAATCCTGAAAGATGATGCTGTGAAAGTGCTAAATATGTCAGCAAATTTGGAAAACTCAGCAGTGGCCACAGGACTGGAAAAGATCAGATTTCATTCCAATCCCTAAGAAAGGCAATCCCAAGGAATGCTCAAACTACTGCAAAATTGCACTCATCTCACATGCTAGGTAAAGTAATGCTCAAAATTCTCCAGGCCAGGCTTCAGCAATATGTGAACCGAGAACTTCCAGATGTTCAAGCTGGTTTTTGAAAAGACAGAGGAACCAGAGATCAAATTGCTAACATCTGCTGGATCATTGAAAAAGCAAGAGAGTTCCAGAAAAACATCTATTTCTGCTTTATTTACTACACCAAAGCCTTTGATTGTGTGAATCACAATAAACTGTGGAAAATTCTGAAAGAGGTGGGAATACCAGATCATCTGACCTGCCTCTTGAGAAACCTGTTTGCAGGTCAGGAAGCAATAGTTAGAACTGGACATGGAACAACAGGCTGGTTCCAAATAGGAAAAAGAGTACGTCAAGGCTGTATATTGTCACCCAGCTTATTGAACTTCTATGCAGAGTACATCATGAGAAATGCTGGGCTGTTAGAAGCACAAGCTGGATCAAGATTGCTGGGAGAAATATCAATAACCTCAAATATGCAGATGACACCACCCTTGTGGCAGAAAGTGAAGAGGAACTAAAAAGTCTCTTGATGAAAGTGAAAGATGAGAGTGAAAAAGTTGGCTTAAAGCTCAACATTCAGAAAACTAAGATTATGGCATCTGGTTCCATCACTTCATGGGAAATAGATGGGGAAACAGTAGAAACAATGTCAGACTTTATTTTTTTGGACTCCAAAATCACTGCAGATGGTGACTGCAGCCATGAAATTAAAAGATGCTTGTTTCTTGGAAGGAAAGTAATGACCAACCTAGATAGCATATTAAAAAGCAGAGACATTACTTTGCCAACAAAGGCCCATCTGGTCAAGGCTATGGTTTTTCCAATGGTCATGTATGGATGTGAGAGTTGGACTGTGAAGAAAGCTGAGCCCCGAAAAATTGATGCTTTGAACTGTGGTGTTGGAGAAGACACTTGAGAGTCCCTTGGGCTGCAAGGAGATCCAACCAGCCCATCCTAAAGGAGATCAGTCCTGGGTGTTCATTGGACTGATGAACTGATGCTGATGGACTGATGGACTGATGCTGAAGCTGAAACTCCAATACTTTGGCCACCTCATGTGAAGAGTTGGCTCGTTGGAAAAGACCCTGATGCTGGGAGGGATTGGGGGCAGGAGGAGAAGGGGACGGCAGAGGATGAAATGGCTGGATGGCATCACCAACTTGATGGGCATGAGTTTGAGTAAACTCTGAGAGTTTGTGAGGGACAGGGAGGCCTGGCATGCTGTGATTCATGGGGTTGCAAAGAGTTGGACACAACTGAGTGACTGAACTGAACTGAACTATGTCTTGGTTGTTGTTGATGACCAGGGGTTTGGTAGAGACAATGGATTTTTTTAAATTAAAACGTTTCACATCAAACCACCCAAACGTGCAAGTAATACATGCATTTAGTAAAGTTGCATGATGTAAAAGCACTACAGGAAAGTCAGTTGGATTTCTATACACTAATAAAGAAGTAGAAGTATCAGAAAGGAAAACTAAGAAAGAAAATCCCATTTACAGCTGCATCAAAAAGAAACAGAACAGAGAACCCTGAAATAAACCCACATGTAGGTGGTCAGTTAATTTATGACAAAGTTCCCAAGGACGTACACAAGGCCATACACTGGGGAAAATCCCCTCAATAAAGGATGCCGAGGAAATTAGATTCCACGCACCAAAAAAGGACCCTGCGAACTGTCATCAGCGCTCACATAACTACCTGAAATTTTCTACCTCAAGCCCTTCCTCTGCTTTCTCTTCTGAAAATGCCCCCTCCCGCCCCACTTAGGAGTCAATCACATACAGGAAGCTTCTCCCAGTTTTCTTCACCTTTTACTCCCATTGTGATAGAACAGGTACTGGAGACACTGCAGACTCTTGTCTGCGTGGGTGAGACCCATCATTGTCCAGAAGCTGAAGTTCTAGTATGTTCTGAGATTTACCGCCTATCTGTGTCAACCTGGCTAGGCATTGTCTGGATGCCAAAGCCCTGGTGAATCCCAGATCCAGTTTAACCAAACTTGTGATGCTAACTGGCCTGTAGGAAAGTGAAAGTGTTAGTCACCAGGCTCCTCTTTCCTGGACTTCTCCTGGCAAAAATCCTGGAGTGGGTTGCCATTTCCTTCTCCAAGGGATCTTCTCAACCTAGGGATCAAACCTGGGTCTCCTGCTTGGCAGGAAGATTCTTTATCATTTGAGCCACCAAAAAAGGCACTAAAGATCTAATTGTTTTCAAGTGTCAGTTGCTCAGTTTTGTCCAACTTTTTGCAACCCCATGGACTGCAGCCCACCAGGCTCTTCTGTCCACAGAATTCTCCAGCAAGAATACTGGGGTGGGTAGCCATTCCCTTCTCCAGAGGATCTCCCAGACCCAGGGATCAAACCCAAGTCCCCCACATTGTGGGCAGATTCTTTACCATCTGAGACTCCAGGGCAGCCCTTGTGGAAGCCCACGTGTTATTAAGAGACATCATGAGAAGATTACATTAGGAGCCACCATATCCTGGATGCTATGAATGAACTAGATAACCTCATCAACTCAATGGACACTCATTTGAGCAAAGTCTGGCAAACTCTAAGAGATAGTGAAGGACGGGGGAACCTGGAGTGCTGGAGTCCATGGGGATACAAAGAACTGGACATGACTTAATGACTGAAAAACAGCAAAAATAATGGACAACCTGTCCCTCCGCCCCAAGGTGGATGGACTTCCACTGGCAAGGTCTGACTTGAGTGGGGCTGTTGTAGCTCTGCTGAGAGCAGGTCAGGTAGGGTGGGAGTCTGCTGCCCTCCTCTTGGGGTCCAGGAGACACTGAACTGTGAGCTGGGCTCCCAGGACCTGAGCTGCATTCTGGGCAGTGGAAGCAGCACTGTTCATCCTCAGTCACGTGGTCAGCCTTATCCTCTGTTATTCTTTGTGTAGTAATCATATAATTGAATAATTACATAATTTTTCTTAAATTAAATTATTTTTAACATTTAGTAAGCTATAAAATCAAATCTGAAAAACCTCAAGATCAGGAAAATTATGTAAGAGAACTTTTTAAAGGGTTAAGCTAAATCATGTGGAAGATGGTATTATTCATTTAACTTTATACATTCAAATTCTGTCCAGGGAATTCAAATGATTCCTTTTTAAAATGAACGTCTCCCCTGTGGCAGATAAAAGTCAATAATATAGTGCTCATATAAAAGCATCCTCTTCTTTCTTTCCTTGACCTGGAGCATTCTCTAGGTGATTGGGCACTGATTCAGGTTTTCTGGCTCCACTAAGAAGCAACTGCACTTTTCTAAAAACTTTATTAATGTTGCTTTGTCATTTGAGACAATAAGGATCATTGGGCAAGACACAACTAAGACCTCAGATAGGAGAACTGAGATTTCAAGGGTTTATGTCTACAATTAGACTCTGTCACATAGAGCCTCTACTCTTTCAAATTCCTAACTGATAAATATTTGTCAAATGCTTACCTAGCTTCTAGAATATGAAAATAAATAAGTTGTCATCACTGAGGTTAAATAACTTACCAACCATAGGTAAGACATATACAGTACAATATAACACATGTGAACAAATTCAAAAATATAATACAGTAATTGAGATGGCAGGAATTTCTACAAGATAGTGGAGAGTCAAGGATAAAGCCATCTTTGATATACAGTAGGTAAGCTCTTCCCAGGTGGTGTTAGTGGTAAAAAGTCTGCTTGTCAATGCAATAGATATAAGAGGTGTGGGTTCAATCCCTGAATTGGGGAGATTGCCAAGAGAAGTGTATGGCAACCCACTCCCATATTCTTGCCTGGAGAATCCCCATGGACAGAGGGATGTGTGTGTGCTACAGTCCATGTGGTTGCATGGAGTCGGACATGACTGAAGCGACTTAGCAAGTCAGAGGTCTTCTTTATCGAAGATAAATATGAAATTGGCTTTGAAAGTTGACTAGGAATTCTCAAAGCAGACAGCTGGAGAAAATCCAGTTATGGCAGAGAGAAATAATTTTATTTGTTTGTTTATTATTAATTGTTCATTATTAATAATTTTATTTGTTTATTTATTATTTGCTTGTTCAAAAACAAACAAATAAATTTATTTGTTTGTTATTGAACAAACATTCAATTTGTTTCATGTGGTTGGAGTGGAAGGTTGTTTTATTTTTTTTTAATATCGTATTCTTTAAATATTAGCTTCAACTAATCTGTGCAAATTAGTTGCCATTATGATACTATTAAAAATGTGAATCACAGATATGACTAGGAAACCTGCAGGTGTAAAGACATCTACAGTAATAGCTGGGACAAAAATAGCCTAGATTTTACACATACATGAAAAATTTCATTCTCCTTTTTACTTCTTTTCTTAAATATTCATATTAGCTAAATACTTTTGAAATATTTTTATCTCCAAAAGTTCTAAAAATATAAATAATTAGCAACATATATTTCTATTTACTACTTTATTACACAGATGATTTCCAAACGGTTCTCAGTAAGTCTCATAAGCCTGAGCGGTTTCATTCAAACTCAATTAAAACATTTCACCTTTTCATTTTTCTTTCTTATCCCTTTATTCTGATGACACGCGTGCTTTAACCTCATTTTAAAAGATATTGAACTCCTTACCTTATGCTGAGTTATCAATCAACTTTTATTTCAGTACTCGTCAACAGGGCCCTGATGATTCCTGATTGTAATTATTCTCTCATTGGTACCCTCAGATGACTTGCCTTCATGCTTCTGGAGAAATGACCTGTTGCTCATTAACCATAGAACATTTTGGTCTGTTCTTTCAGTTCCAGGAAGGATGCTTAGCACTTCTGAGAATTCACCTGAAGGGCACAAATCGGCACCACTACAGATTTATGCTCTTGAATTCAAAATGAACTCTCTCTCTTTTTTCTAATAGCACAGAAAAGGACACTTTGATATCCTAATATAGGGTTTTAACTAAGAGCATGCAATTTGGAGTCAGAAGAGCATGCAATAGAAACTCACCTCTTTTATTAATATGTGGTGTTCTGTGGACCTCAGTTTTCAACTAGGAATGAAAAATAAAATAATAAGAGAATGTGGATTAAATAACATAGTGGAGGATTTTTTAACTCTCTCCCTTACAGTCTGATTTCTTACAGTCTCTGTTCAAAAACTTTCCCACTCTTCATATGTCCTTTACACCATCTATTCCACATTGACTCTTTCCACTTGAATATACCTATTACTTTTATGTGAAGATAGAAGATATTCTAAAAGATCTCTCTGAACTTTCTTCCTCTTGAGGAACTTACCTGTATCCAGAATTTTTTTCTATTCAAATGGATAAATACATATGGTTTTCTATGGCTAGCTTCATTATCTGTGCTTTCCATCATGCCTAGTTTGTATCTGGGGAGTTGCTCCATTACATCTTTGCTATTTTTCTTGGGGTGGGGATGGGGATGGGTGGTATTTCAGTATCTTTTAAATTTGATCAAGTCTTTAAAAAGACCATTTTTTAAAAAGGAAATAATACCTAAACCTCCTTTAATGCTACATCTTACTAGCTATCACCTTTACCTAGCCTCTTCCTTAGCACTCTACCTGTACACATTTTTCTTTTTTGTTATTATCTCTCCTTCTCCGCTGTTTTCAACCTTCTGTTCTTATGCCATTAAAACAGCTTAAGGGCTTCCCAGGAAGCACTAGTGGTAAAGAACCCACCTGCCAATGCAGGAGACAAAGATGAGGGTTCGATCCCTGGATTGGGAAGATCCCCTGGAGGAGGACTTAAACCAACAGAATAGGTGATCCTTTTGCTGCTAAATCTGATGAAATTTTTAAATAACTAACTGTTAAAGTTCTCCTCTTTATTTCACATATACTAAATTTCAGATGCTGTAGTTTTTTTTAGAGAAACCATGAATTTCACCAACAGTAATAGATTTCTTCTTTTTTAGGCATATTGTTAAATTTGGTGATGTCACCATAGTTCTCTGAATGTCAGTAAGAGTTGGTTAAGAAAGGGCTATTTTAAGTACTATAATACTAGTATCAGACAAGGGCTTAAGAAAGGGCTATTTTAAGTTAAAAAAAGGGCTATTTTAAGTACTATAGTACTAGTACTGAAACTAAGAAAAGAGGTATAGAAAATTGATTCAATAATTAGTATTTCTATTGATTATTCTTAATGGTGAAAGTGAAAGTGAAGTCGCTCAGTCGTGTCCGACTCTTTGCAACCCGTGGACCCACCAGGCTCCTCCGTCCATGGGATTCTCCAGGCAAAAAAACTGGAGTGGGTTGCCATTTTCTTCTCCAGGGGATCTTCCTGACCCAGGGGTTGAACCCAGGCAAACACTTTAACCTCTGAGCCACTAGGGAAGCCCATTTAATACCATTCTTAATGGTATTAAAGTTTAAATTGTGTTCTAGTCATACTAGAATGTAATAAACATGTGGAATGTTCTTGAGGAGAAGATATAATTTTAAAAATTAGTACATGATGGAAGAGCAATCATCAGTTGTTTCTCACCATCCTTGAAACCACTGTCTTTTCTGCCTGTTCAAGACAATTTCATTTAATTTAAATCTTTTTTCAGAAATGAGTTTTCCTAACTTTAAATGTTATTTCTAATGATCAGAAACATATCTAATTGCCTAAAGCAAATTTGAGCAGCCTTCAGAGCTGTCTCAATCTGAGTATGTAACAAGGGAACAACTAACTTTATTTTTCCCTTCTACCACAGGCCTTGAATACACTCAGTGCCTTCCTGTCTCAAGGCATGTTCACTTCACCACTGCTGCTCCAGCTGGTGGAATTCTGCTACTCCAATATTATACAATAAGTTTTTGTTCAAAACATTCCCTTCCCTTTTATATTGGGCCTATCTTTATAGAACTTTATTATTTCATCAAGTTTTGTCAACGAAAGTGGGGAGTCTGGCTGCTTGCCACACAAAAGCCATTAAAGAGGCAATGTTTTGGAAAAGAAAGTTTGCTTCATTTTGCATGCTGACAACTGAAGGCTGGGGGAGGTGCGGACACCTATCCAAAGGCTGACTTCCTCCCCACCCCACACAACCAGTGGGCAAGAGCTTTTATAGATGGAAGGGGCTACATGCAGAAACAGCACAGTCAGCTCTGAGAGTCATCCCGAAGTTAATCCTGTGGAGGTCTGATTAGCGTCATCTTGTTTTAGGTACAGTTGGTCTGCAGCTTGCTTTCACTTCTTTGAGACCAGTTCTTGGAACTGTGTGAAATTGTGTCATAGCTTAGATTTTGTCATTATGCAGTTAGCTTCTTCCACCTGGTGAGGGTTTCAGTATCTATAGGACAGCTCACAGGATATAACTCAGAATAAAGGTCCTTAACTTTGCTTATTGTCTAAACTATGATTGTATTGTCCTGTTTGACTGCTTCTCTTTGTTTCTGCATTTTATCACTTCTCGGATTAATCTAATTCTTTGGCTAAAGTTTTTCCTCAGGCAAAAGTCAGGCAGAGGACATAGTAGGGTGGGCAAGGACCATAGAGTCCTGCTCCATTTCAATATCACCATGTACTCAATCACCAAAATCTGGAATATAGAAGCTGTTTTTCATCTCTGTTCTTTACTCATCATGTGTAGTTAATAGTCTTAATAAGGAATAAAGTTAAGAACATAGACTCTGGAGCTATCAAAATTCAAATCACAGTTTTGCCATTAGCTCTATGGCTTTGGGAAATTTATTTAAAATCTTTATGCCTCAGTTCCCACATTTTAAGTTTGTTAGTTTCAGTACTGATACTATCTCTCTAAATTCATTCTTAGTCATCATCACGCTGAATTAGCTAGATTTCCACTGTTTCCATTTTAAATATTGAATTATTTTATTTTTTATTTCTTTTTTACTTTTATTGAGGCAACACTGGTTTAAACCATGATATAAGTTTCATATTTGCAACATTATATTTTTACTTCTGTATAGTTTTATTCTGCAGTGTTACAGCATGCTCACCATCAGATACACACAGTAACCTTATTGGTTTACTTCTCTCTATTACCTCACTGTAAAATTAATCTTTCTAAAACATCATTCTGATTATGTTTCTTTTTCCCTTAAATTGTCAGAAGAGAGTGTCCAAAATCATGAGATCATATATAGACAACTTTATATTCTGCATTCATAGAGAGAATTTTCTCTCATCAAACAGTTGTGATGGTGGTCAAGCTTATATTAGGTCCAGGATGTAAATCTAGGACTTCTGAATCCACAGTCAAGATTTGTACAATTTACCTCATTTATTAAGTCTAATGTGCTTTTGTGTGTGTGCGAAGTTGCTTCAATCATGTCCAACTCTTTGTGACCCTATGAACTGTAACCCACCAGGCTCCTCTCTCCATGGCATTCTCCAGGTAAGAACTCCACGGCATTCTCCATGGCAACTGGACTGGGTTGCCATGTCCTCCTCTAAGGGATCTTCCCATCCCAGGGATTGAACCCATGTCTCTTATGTCTCCTGCCTTGGTAGGTGGATTCTTTACCACCAGTGCCACCTGGGAAGTCCCACAATGTCCCTTTATAGCATTTACAATATCTTTTTCTGAGAAATTTAAAGAATTTAAAGTAAACAGCTTTACTGTTTAGTAGTAAATTTAACATATTTGCTGACCACATACTTCCCTTTATCCCCCTGCAGTAAATTAGTTATTCATAGTAAATCATGCATAATATATATATATATTTTTTAATCCTGACCTACAGTAATAGTCAAAGGTATGGTTTTTCCAGTAGTCATGTATGGATGTGAGAGTTGGTCTATAAAGAAAGCTGAGTGCCAAAGAATTGATGCTTTTGAACTGTAGTGTTGGAGAAGACTCTTGAGAGTCCCTTGGACAGTAAGGAGATCCAACCAGTCCATCCTAAAGGAAATCAGTTCCGAATATTAATCACAAGGACTGATGCTGAAGCTGAAACTCCAATACTTTGGCTACCTGATGCAAAGAACTGACTCATTTGAAAAAAGCCTGATGCTGGGAAAGATTGAAGGCAAGAGAATGGGAAAACAGAGGATGAGATGTTTGGATGGCATCACTGACTCAATGGACATGAGTTTTCAGTAAATTCTGGGAGTTGGTGATGGACAGGGAGGCCTGGCGTGCTGCAGTCCATGGGGTCGCAAAGAGTCAGACATGACTGAGTGACTGAACTGAACTGAACATTAATCCATATAGACCTGTAGAATCAATATGCCCTAAGATGAAACTGTACTTCCCCGGTGTCTCAGGTGGTAAAGATCCAACGGCAATGCAGGGGACCTGGGTTCAATCCCTGGGTTAGGAAGATCCTCCGGAGAAGGGATGGCAACCCATTCCAGTATTCTGGCCTGGATAATCCCATGGACAGAGGAACCTGGAGGGCTGCAGTCCATGAGGTCGTAAAAGGTTGGACATGACTGAGCGACTAAGCGCATCACCGCACAGCGCAAGATGAAACTGCAGTTTATCCTGGGACACGCAGCATGTTTTTATGCACTGATGTTTTATGTTCAAGTCCACAGAGTATGCTTGGCTTTTAGTTTTATATCAGCCTGAGGCTTAGTCTTTGTGCCTTTGCAAAATTTTGCCTCTACCTTTTAAAAAAGTATTTATTTTAATTATATTGAATTGAAAGTGAAATAAAGCACTTGAATCACTTGATTATTTGAAATAAATCTGATGTGACTAAATTGGACTTCTTAAACTAATAGTAACTTTTAAATAAACAACTGGAAGACACAGTATATTCGTTTTCCTTCTATGATATTGAGAATGATACCTGAAAACATCTTTCTGAGGGCCCATTGAGACACAGCATGAAATTTTTAAAATGAGAAATAAGTAAACTATAAAAATTCTTTGAAACACAGTTTTATAATTGCTTTTATTTTACTACAATTCATGTAGCTTCCTGTTTTTTCAGACAAAAGATGGACAAGAACCATGTATGTTATTTATAATTGGAATTGAGATGAATTTACCTCCTACTGTTCATTGTCAGTATTGTATCCAAAAGCAGTGGGAGGAAATCTACCTTCTACTAATATTCAATTTGTGAACATTCGTATCCTTATATCAGCAGGAAACTCGCTACATAAATTACAGAAACAGATGCATATCACCAGGCAAGAAGAGGTTTACTCATTTAAGATGCTGTGAGAAGCTGGTATTTTATCAGTTAAGCACATCATCTTCACCTCAACATAAAAATGCATTTCATTAAATAAAATCTTTCTGGAAATTTTAGTAAATGAATTGTATCAGACCTGAAAATCAATAATCTCTGAGTGAGCTTAAAATTAGATAATGAAAAAAAAAAAAATGAAATGATAGATAATGAAAGAAATCTTACACCTGAAAAAAAAAATTGATCTTAGAAAGACATTCACAGGTGACATAGATAGCATTATTATATCCAGCTTGCTTATTCATGCAATTATTCAATATAAGAATTTGGGGAAGTAATATATGCTACAGATCTTGATTCTACAATTAATGAAACAAAAATTTTAAGTTGAAGGATGATATATATAGAATATTTTGAGGAGTAATTAATATTATTTTGGGGAACTTTGGGTTTCCTGATCATAAAAGACAGCAGCTTATATATATATATTCTTCATTTTTTTTTTTAAAGAATGTGTAGTTTTGTCTTACTTTATATTGGTGTCTTCTACTTTTAGAAGCTACCTATTTGGACAGAGAGTTTGACAAGGACATAAAGCAATTTTGAAATCTAGATTGTGTCTCTCACTGACTTGCCTTTGTGCATTTCATTTTTCTCATATTTTGGTGAATTGTTCAGGCATTAATATCTACACTACTTTCCACTTTCAATTCTAGTAAGCCAGCCATTAATGAATGCTCTGAGTTGGTATTGCATTTCTAATTTTTTTAATAAAATAGTCATTGAATTTTCAAGAATCAGTAAACTATAAAATTTCCTGTCAACTTAAAAATTTTGCCAAATTTTCTATATTATATAAAATGTAGCAATCATTTGTCTTCTAGTTAGCTATAGACTGAAATTTAAATTTATGTTGTCCTAGAAAATATCTTATTCCAGCCCTAGAATGTATAAACTTATGCTAATTTTCATGAGTTAATTCAATATTATACAAATTTTCTTACTTTATTCCCAGTAAAATGTAACCAATGAAGTGTTGTAACTGTCACACATTTTAGTTTTCCTCTTGCTAAGTGTGCTTGTTAATTCATTTCTTTCTTTCTTTCTTTATTTTTTAATTCATTCATTTAAAACTTTTCCATTTTAATAGATTTGTGAGCAAATTCTGGAGAACTATTTTCCCCAAAGTCGTTGGCCATAAAAAAAAATTTAATTAACATCTCAATGAATGACTTCAGTGAAATTCATTTGCAAGAATGCTGCAATTGATGAGAACTTTAATATACTACAGAAATTTTAATGTTTTAACATAGGAATGATGTAAGGTAAGCCAGGATTGTTTAGTTGGAACTACAGACTATGAGAAGTAACACTTATCTTGATTTTTTCTGATCCTCTCACTCCCCACAGAAATGCTGGACAATTCTGCTAGATTTTTGAGGGATATACTCAGGTTTAGCAATGACAAATAACACAAACTTATAACATTAAAAAAGAATAAAAAGCAATATGTGTTTTTGCTAGTAGTGCAGCTCTACTCACGTTAATTTCATGATACTTTTGAAATCAGTAAAAACTAAACTAAGATGCTAGAAGTTGAATTTGAAGTAAGAAGAAGGTGAAAGAACTTTTTAAAATCATATTTAAGTATTTATAAGGATCCTCTTCACATTTTTTCCAGAAATGTCCTTTATTTAATATTAACCCTGTGATATTTATCTTAATGCTGTATAATATATAAAATATATAAGAAAACCATATATTTACATATTTATTTTTCACATTTGCTTATGATGATATCATAAATCAATAAACATTATTTTTGACATGAACTAATCATTTCTCACTCAATTTCTCACTCAATATAATGCTAACTGTGCCCTCAATGAACAAATAAATAAAACTGAAGAAATAGCAAAAGGCCTCAATTTCACTCCATTCTCTTTGGAATATGCAGGTATCCTCTATTCTTCTGACATTTTGTGACAGAGAAACACATAAAGTCAGAATTGAAATGTTTTCTAGACGAAGACAATTCTAATTTTATATAAAGTAGTTCATTGAAGATGTAGGATATCACAACTAATATTAAGAAGCAAAGATTATCATGAGGATAAAAGCAAAGTCTAAAAAAGCCAATTTCAAGGTTATCACAAAAATAACTCAAGAATTCTAAGTAAAATAATAAGAAAGAAAATCCAAAAGTGCATTGAATTTTAATTTACTCTAGCCAATTTGTTTTATGTATGCAATGATTAACGTCAGAAAATTGTTATACATAACATGATAATTAAATGTTAAATATGTTATTTTGTTTGTAGAATACAAAATAAAGCTATGGTTACACTGCTATCACTGGCTGAAATAGATTATGGTAACAAACTGAAAAATACTTTTAAGAGACAATCATATGTATATGCATAACCCATTAAGGAACCTAGAGAATAGAAAAATTGTAAATGCTAAAAAAAAATTATAAATGAAAGTGTTTAAAACTTTAGGTGAATATAAGGCCTTTTACTAATATTCAAAAGATTAAAACTATTAAGGAAATATTTGAAATATTCTGTAGATTTAAGAAACAATTCCACATGACAATAAAATTACGTTAATAAGCAGATGACATTCCAAGAAACAATGTTTGAAACAAATGACAAAGATAAATATTTATTATCCAAAATCTATGACATTTTTGACAAATTGAAAAAAGATGCAAATAATAATTTCCATATCGTGTTTCAGATGATATGAAAATCATTAGAAAAATTTAGGAAAGTTAAGACACCTACTTAATGTAAGTATGAACAGACTCAACATTACTAGTAATCAGGGAAATTTTTAAAAAAGTATGGAAAAAACAAATGGAGCAAACACCTTTATTAGGCTCCACAATTGGAGTGATTTGGTATTCCCAGCCTAAGGTCAGATTATTTATATCAAAAGAGCACTAATCATCTATTGTATGTATAGCAGTGTGTATGTCAATCCCAATGTCCCAATTTACCCCTCCAGCCCTTTCCCTCTTGGTAACCATACATTTCTTATCTCTATATCTGTGACTCTATTTCTGTTTTGTAAATAAGTTCATTTGTACTTTTTTAGATAACACATATAAGTGATATCACTGATATTTATATTTCTTTCACTTACTTTACTCAATTTGTTAGTCTCTAGGTCAGTCCATCCATGTCACTGGAAATAGCATTATTTAAATCATTTTTTTGTGGCTTAGGAATATTTACAGTGTATTTATGTCTTCTTTATCCATTTCTCTATTGATAGACATTTAGGTTGCTTCCATGTACTGGCTATTGTAAACAGTGCTGTAATGAACATGAAGGTGCATGTACCTTTTCAAATTGTGGTTTTTTTCTGGGATATATGCCCAGGGATGAGATCCCTGGATCATATTGTAGGTCTATTTTTAGTTTGTTAAGGATTCTCATCCTGTTCTCCATAGTGCCTATACCAATTTACATTCCCATAAACAGCGTAGAGTGTTCCCCTTTCTCCCTGCCCTCTTCAGTATTTATGGTCTGTAGATTAATTTGATGAGGACTATTCTGACCTGCAAGAGGTGATACATCATGTAGTTTTGATTTTCATTCTCTAATAATTAGCGATATCAGACATTTCGTCACAGGGATCTTACTCAATACTCTGTAATGAGCTATATCAGAAAAAAAAAATCTAAAAAAGAGTGAACACCCATACAATATATTACTGATTCACTCTGCTGAATGGCAGAAACTACACAACATTGTATATCAGCTATATTCTAATAAAAATTAATTAAAAATAAAGAATCAAAAGGGAAAAAAGAATTATTTGGGGGGAAACTGACACCTTAAAATGATCCTTCCAACCAATAAATACAATTTACTTTTTCAAACAAGTAAATCAAAAGAACAGGGTCTTATCTACAAGAAGACTTAGAGGGAGGCAGTGAAGATTGTTGATTAAAAAGACTGTTGGCAAAGACTTGCCAGAGGCTTACATTTGCTGTGATTCTGCAGGCTAGTATCTAGGGCCCGCACTTCCCTGAAGAGCTAGTGTCAGTTTAAGGTCACTGCAGTCTGCTTGTCCCAACAAAATGTATGCTGAAGCAGCAATTCCAAGAGTAACTTAATAGCTAATCTCTTCACAACTTGGACAGTATATTGCAGCTAATTTCAGTCATATATAAACAAATATAGGCTTGGAGAGATATTAAATAAGGCTGAAAGATATTACCATACACTTTTTGTTGAGATAAGGAAGTTAGTGGATAAGGAATTAAAATTCAATTCAGATAGAGAAGGGTATTTAAAAGAAATATTACAAAGTAGAGTATTATGAAATTACACACATAGGACAGAGCGACTAGCCAAATTGGTGTTCATTGGAAACGTGATAATGATAAGTCAGGAATATAACTTTAGGAATATCAAGAGAAGTGAAATTAGGGAAGCTAATTTTCAAAAATTTCCATTTTCTCTTAATTTAATAAACTCTGTAACATCTAGAATTTTGCAAATTTCATTTAATTAATGACATTTTGTACACTCAGGTGACTATACATTACTTTCACAGCTCTATTGCTATTAATGTGATGAGACTGTATATTATAGTCCAGGACAGCCAAATCTATCAATAAATTTCCTCCTACAGGATACCTTTATATATATACAAATTTAACCATGAAAGGGCTTCCCTGGTGGTTCAGACGGGAAAGCGTCTGTCTACAATGCGGGGGACCCAGGTTCAATCCCTAGGTCGGGAAGATCCCCTGGAGAAGGAAATGGCAACCCACTCCAGTATCCTTGCCTGGAGAATCCCATGGACGGGGGAGCCTGGTAGGCTACAGTCCACAGGGTTGCAAAGGGTCGGACACGACTGAGTGACTTCACTCACAGCAAAATAAACTGAGTGAAAATACTGGATTCTACTTAGAAATCAGGGCACGAAGGCATCACATCATTGAATGCATACATGAAGATCATGTTTTAAGGTCAAATTCCATGCAGAAAATAGGGTCAATAAGAAAGCCCTTGATGATTTATTAAAATATGAATACATATTTATATATAAATATGCATATTCAAATATATGAACTATAAATATATATATATACACTTAATGCTAAGGCATTATTTTAATAATAAATCATGAGAAATGATAATGAAATCACTTTACAGGAACTTTGTATTTTTATGTTGCAGATATTTATAAAGTCATTTCATGCAGAATATTCCTTCCTAGTAGACTAACCAAAAATTTAACAATTGCTTTTTATTATGCTGGATTTAAGCCAAATTTAGCTAACAATAGTAAGAAAAAATATGGGCTACATAGCACACAGAAGTATGAAATATGCAAATCAAAGTGAAATTATGGACTACATAGCACACAGAATTATTATATATATATATATATATGCTTTTTTTTTTTTTTAGCTCGAGGTATAAATTAAAGGAAGTTTGGAACAATTGTAAAGCTTATGTCCAATCCCCTTTTATTCTCATAATATTGGTAGACATTATGAATTTAATTTTTATTTTTCCCCTTGATACTTTTGCAGACGTGAAGACATTATCAACTTTGGACAAAGTACCATGAGCAGCATGACAATTCACTTTATAAATCTTTCTCACTGTTCTCATTTCTTTGTCTACTATCAACTTTGCAAAGGAATCAAACAAGTTTCACATATTCCATTTTGTTTTCAGGTTCATTAACTTCGTCTTTAACAGTCTTACCATTAAAAATCATCATATGTTTATATTGAATTCATCTTTTGAAGAGATTAGGCCAATTCTTAGGACTTTTTCACATTTTGGATTTTTTTATTGTTCCTGTTATTTTTTATTTATTAAATATGTATTTATTATTTATTTGGCTCTGTTGGGTCTTAGCGGCAGCCTGAGGACTGTCATTATTTTTGTTGCAGCACACAGATCTTCAGTTGCAGCATGCGAACTCTTAGTTGTGGCATGTGGGATCTAGTTCCTTCACCATGGATTGAACCCAGGCCCCCTGCATTGGGAACACACAGTCTTAACCGTTGAACCACCAGGGAAGTCCCTATCCATTTTTTTTGTTGTTGTTGTTGTTTTGATTTGTTTTGTTTTGTTTTTTTAGGAAGCAGTTTTTATTCAGGTTAGACATCCTTGATAAGTTCCTGCATAGGTGAGATACTGTATTATAGTATATTAAATCACATCAGGCATCGGGACACACAGGATGTTTCAGCTCTGGTCATTAACAATGCTTGGTTAAAGCAGTTACCACCAAATCATTTCCTGCTACATATAGTCCTCTCTCTCTACCCTCACTGCCTTCAAAAATTGCTACTAGTCTGTAAAATGATATTTTAACATCTAAAAAGTTTCTTATTTGTCTATAATCCTTTACTATGCAATGGCTTTAACATTTATTAGTGACTCTAGATTCTTTTTTTTTTTTTTTTTTGCATTTATTTTTATTAGTTGGAGGCTATTTACTTTACAATATTGTAGTGGTTTTTGCAATACATTGACATGAATCAGCCATGGATTTACATGTGTTGCCCATCCTGATCCCCCTTCCCACCTCCCTCCCCATCCCATTCCTCTGGATAATCCCAGTGCACCAGCCCCGAGCACGTGTCTCATGCATCCAACCTGGACTGGCGATCTGCTTCACACTTGATAATATACATGTTTTATTTTAAAAATTTTTATATTTAATACTTTTTTTTCATAACATTTAGAATTTAATAATTTTATAATCTTTATCTTTTATAATTATTATTTTAATTTAATTATTAATTTTCTTAATAACTTTTAATTCTTTTATTAATTTTTTCTCATTATATATTTACTTTCTTAATAATTATTATTTATTTTAAAAATGGGCTCCAGTTTTATCCATCTCATTAGAACTGATTCAAATGTATTCTTTTTAATGGCTGAGTAATATTCCATTGTGTATATGTAAGGTTCCAACAGAAAAAAGAAGGTAAATGCTAAACTATTATTCTTTCAGTTCGGTTCAGTTCAGTCGCTCAGTCGTGTCCGACTCTTTGCAACCCCAAGACTCACTGCACACCAGGCCTCCCTGTCCATCACCAACTCCCGGAGTTTACTCAAACCCATGACCATCGAGTCGGTGATGCCATCCAGCCATCTCATCCTCTCTCTTCCCCTTCTCCTCCTGCCCTCAATCCCTCCCAGCATCTGGGTCTTTTCCAAGGAGTCAACTCTTTGCATCAGGTGGCCAAAGTACTGGAGTTTCAGCTTCAGCATCAGTCCTTCCAATGAACACCCAGGACTGATCGCCTTTAGGATGGACTGGTTGGATCTCCTTGCAGTCCAAGGGACTCAAGAGTCTTCTCCAACACCATAGTTCAAAAGCATCAATTTTTTGGCACTCAGCTTTCTAAACAGTCCAACTCTCACATCCATATATGACCACTGGAAAAACCGTAGCCTTGACTAGACGGACTTTTGTTGACAAAGCAATGTCTCTGCTTTTTAATATGCTATTTAGGTTGGTCATAACTTTCCTTCCAAGGAGTAAGTGTCTTTTAATTTCATGGCTGCAATCACCATCTGCAGTGATTTTGGAGCCCAAAAAATTAAAGCCTGACACTGTTTCCACTGTCTCCCCATCTATTTCCCATGAAGTGATGGAACCAGATGCCATGATCTTAGTTTTCTGAATGTTAAGCTTTAAGTCAACTTTTTCACTCTCCTCTTTCACTTTCATCCAGAGTTCTTTACATTTGCTTAAATTTGCTAATGGCCTCTTTATATAACAGAGACAAAATTTTTACATTTGAAATACAAAATTGACCAAAAGTTTCTCTATTTTTCCTTATCAGAATATGTTTTACATTGCTTCACAAACTTATGGAAAATTATATGATAGTCTCTCCCATGGCAACCACATGAGAAATTACTGTTTAGCCTTATCAGCTGAACGCAGGTAACCCCACAGAATCTTTCTCAACAGAGGAGTCACAGAAGCCCTTGCATCAACCAGAATTGGTACATCAAACAGAACTGGTAAAACCAATACTGATCCACTACTCCTACAATATAAAAGCATAGCCTTAGTATCAGAAGGCTTTTGTTGTGATCACCATTGCGTTACCAGTTGTATGACTTGGACTATGTCACATAAAAGTGTGCTAGTGTTAATTTCATATTTGTGTATTAAAATGATGAAATTACATACCTCATAGGGATGCTGGTAAAAACACAAGGTATATGTGCATGATTCTCAGTTTCATTCTGAGATTCTAAAGGAAAGTTGCTTTAAACACAGTTTGGCAGCATTGACTAAGTGCTTCCTTGGTGGCACAGCAGTAAAGAATCAGCTTGCAATGCAGGAGACTTGGGCTCAATCCCAGGGTTGAGAAAATTTCCTGGAGTAGGAAATGGCAACCCACTCCAGTATGGTTGAGTGTATACATACTCTGGGCTTCCCTGGTGGCTCAGATGGTAAGAATCTACCTGCAGTGCAGGAGACCTGGGTCAGGACAATCCACTGGAGAAGGGATGGCCAACCACTCCAGCATTCTTGTTTGGAGAATTCCTTGGACAGAGAGCCTTGAGGGTTATAGACCATGGGGCTGCAGAGTTGGACATGACTGAGCATCTAAAACACCCACACACACATGCTCTAAGACACTGTGATTAAACTGTGGGATATGTCGTTATAAGAAATGCACATATAGTCACATTAGTCAGTCAGTTCAGTCACTCAGTTATGTCCAACTCTTTGAGACTCCATGGAATGCAGCACACCAGGCCTCCCTGTATATCATCAGCTCCTGGAGCTTACTCAAACTCATGTCCATCGAGTCAGTGATGCCATCCAACCATCTCTTTCTCTATTGTCCCCTACTCCTGCTTTCAATCTTTCTCAGCATCAGGGTCTTTTCCAATGAATAGTTCTTTGCATCAGGTGGCCAAAGTATCAGTCTTTCCAAGGAATATTCAGGACTGATTTCCTATAGGACGAACTGGTTGGATCTTGCTGTCCAAGGGACTCTCAAGAGTCTGGTCCAACACCACAGTTCAAAAGCATCAATTCTTTGATGCTCAGCTTTCTTTATAATCCATCTCTCACCTCCATACATGACCACTGGAAAAACCAAAGCTTTGACTAGATGGATCTTTGTTGGCAAAGTAATGTCTCTGCTTTTTAAAAGGCTCTCTAGGTTGGTCATAAATTTTTTTCCAAGGAGCAAGCGTCTTTTAATTTCATGGCTGAAAACAGTCTTCATCTGCAGTGATTTTGGAGCCCCCCCCAAAATAAAGTCTCCCATTGTTTCCATTGTTTCCCCATTCATTTGCCATGTAGTGATGGGACCGGATGCCATCATCTTAGTTTTCTGAATGTTGAGTTTTAAGCCAACTTTTTCACTCTCCTCTTTCACTTTCATCAAGAGGCACTTTACTTCTTCACTTTCTTCCATAAGGGTGGTGTCATCTGCATATCTGAAATTATTGATATTTCTCCTGGCAATCTTGATTCCAGCTTGTGCTTCATCCACCCTGGCATTTCACATGATGTACTCTGCATTTAAGTTAAATAAACAGGGTGACAATATTCAGCCTTGACATACTCCTTTCCTAATTTGCACCCAGTCCATTGTTCCATGTCCAGTTCTAACTGTTGCTTCTTGACCTGCATCCAGATGTATCAAGAGACAGGTCAGATGGTCTGGTATTCCCATCTCTTTAAGAATTTTCCACAGTTTGTTGTGATCCACACAGTCAAAGGCTTTGGCATAGTCAATAAAGCAGAAATAGATGATTTTTTGGAACTCTTTTCCTTTCTCAATGATCTGACAGATGTTGGCAATTTGATTTCTGGTTCCTCTGCCTATTTAAAATCCAGCTTGAACATCTGGAAGTTCACCATTCACATACTGAAGCAGCCCAGCTTGGATAATTTTGAGCATTACTTTGCTGGCATGTGAGATGAGTGCAATTGTGTGGTAGTTTGAGCATTCTTTGATGGTGTCCTTCTTTGGGACTGGAATGAAAACTGACCTTTTCCAGTCCTGTGGCCACTGCTGATTTTTCCAAATTTGCTAGCATATTGAGTGCAGAACTTTAACAGCATTATCTTTTAACATTGGAGGCCATCACTGGGGCTGGAATATGGGAGATGGAATGCTGCTGTTTGTGAATCAAAGTATGAATTGATACTCCAAATCTCAGGTTTCAGGGGACACTCTGTGCTTCCATAAATTTCCCACAGGAGCATTTAGGTAGGCATATACCTGTGAGGGTGAGGAGAATGTGAAAAGATTTGACAGCAACAAATTTTGGAAGACAGCAAGACAAAAACAAACAAACAAACAAACAAACAAAAAGCAAAAACGGGTGTCTATAAGATGGTGGAATAGAATGACATGCGCTCATCTTCTTCTGTGAGAACTCCAAAATTACAACTCACTGTTGAACAACCATCGCTGGAGAATGTTGGATCCCACCAAATCCAGATACCCCACAACCAAAAGCAAAGGGGAAACCTCAACAAGATGATAGGTGGGGCAAAATCGCATTTAGAATCAAACCCCATACCCACCAGAGATGCTCGGAGGGCTCATACAAGCCTTGTGCATACCAGGACCCAGAGACCCCACAGAGATGGAGCCAGAACTGTTTTTGATGTCTACTCTGGAGCTGCTAATCTGCAGTGGCCTGCTGCAGGGGCAGAGCCTCTGAGAGCAGCAGACCTGGATATGGCCTAAGCCCTCTTGGAGGACGTCACCATTAACCCACCATAGAGCCATCAGAACTTACACAGAATGGGGAAACAGACTCTCGGAAGGCACAAACAAACCCTTGTGTGCCCCAGGGCCCAGGACAAAGGAGCAGCGACCCCACAAGAGACTGACCCGATTTGCCCGTGAGTGTCCAGGAGTCTCCGGTGGAGGCGTGGGCTGGCAGTGGCCTGCTGCAGGGTAAGAGGATTGAGTGCAGCAGTGGGTGCATGGGTCATTTTGAAGGAGGTCACCATTATCCTCATTACCTCCACATATAGTCACAGTAATATATGTATAAGAACATTGATAATAGCACTATCCATGACACTCAGAAGCTGGAATTAAACAAACGTCAGGAAGAGTAGAATAAAAAATTAGATCATGAAATATTCATTAGTCACCTTTTAGGATTTTAGATGGCTCCACTTAAAATAGTGGAAACAGTGACATTTTATTTTCTTGGGGTCCAAAATCACTGTGTACAGTGACTGCAGCCATGAAATTAAAAGAAGCTTGCTCCTTGGAAGGAAAGCTATGACAACCCTAGACAGCATATTAAAAGCAATAACATAACTTTGCCAGCAAATCACCATAAAATTGATTCTATTGATCGTGTTGCCAGAGAAGACTCTTGAGAGTCCAGCAAGGAGATCAATACCTTCAATCCTAAAGGAAATCAGCCCTGAATACTCATTGAAAGGAATGATGCTGGATCTCCAATATTTTGACTATATGATGCAAAGTGCTACTCATTTTAAAAGACTCTGATGCTGGGGAAGATTGAAGGTAAAAGAAGGGGTTGGCAGAGGATGAGATGGTTGAATGGCATCATCCTCAACACAAAGGACATGAGTTTGAGTAAACACCAGGAGATAGACAGCAACACCAAGAGTGCTGCAGTCAATGGGGCCACAGAATCAGACACAACTTTGAATGAGCAAAAGCACAATATCCACTAATAGAATATTATTATTATATATAACAAAAATAAGCTGCACACAACTTTATGACAAACTCACAAATAGAGTAGAGAAAAAAGGCTCAGACACGAAAGAATATATACTGTGTGACCCCTTTTCTACAAATTTTAGAAATAGTGAAGACTTATCTGTGATGTTAGAAGGTGTCCCTTTGGGAGGCAGTGACTAGAAGGAACCTTTGAGTTATGATTAAGGTTACTCTGCTTCTTAAAATTAACCATAGGGCTGTTCACTTAAAAAAGAAATGTTGAGTTCTACAACCATTGCATTTTTTATGTTTATATTGCAATTTTTTAATGTTAAAAACATAATTTAAAACACCTAATAGTGTTTCAAACAGAAGATATTGGGCAAATGTTTCTTCCTTTCCTATTTTCTTATAAATAATGAGGCTTTGAATGACAAACTGAGACAATCTCTTCAGCCAAAACTCTGCCACTTTCTAGAAACACAATTGGTTTCACATTCCTCTACTATTGTGTTTAAAAGCAAAATGCAATTTATTGGTATACTCTATGCCAGGAGGATTGTCTACAAATACATCTTGTGGATAATGTTCAAGTATAGACTACTCACTTTATAACACAGAAATGATATTTCAAAGTCCAAGGGGAATCACATAGAAACTATTCTTTCTATTACCAACGAGAAATGAGATATCTGGCCTGTAACGGATTGTTTTTGAAATTCTTTATGATGTTGTATTGTCAAGTTTTAGGAAATATGTTGTGTTTTCAACTCTTAAAATTTTTAAATTGCAGTGGTTCATCTAAGCATTCTGTGGTTAAAATCAAGAGTGATACAGAAAAATTCAGTTCAATTCAGTTCACTTGCTCAGTCATGTCTGATTCTTTGCGACCCCATGAATCACAGCATGCCAGGCCTCCCTGTCCATTACCAACTCCCAAAGTTTACTCAAATTCATGTCCACCAAGTCAGTGATGCCATCCAACCATCTCATCCTCTGTCATCCCCTTCTTCTCCTGCCCCCAATCCCTCCCAGCATCAGGGTCTTTTCCGATAAGTCAACTCTTCGCATGCAGTGGCCAAAGTACTGGAGTTTCAGCTTCAGCATCAGTTCTTCCAATGAACACTCAGGACTGATCTCCTTTAGGATGGACTGGTTGGATCTCCTTGCAGTCCAAGGGACTCTCAAGAGTCTTCTCCAACACCACAGTTCAAAAGCATCAAGTTTTCAGTGCTCGGCTTTCTTCACAGTCCAACTCTCACATCCATACATGACCACAGGAAAGACCATAGCCTTGACTAGACGGACCTTTGTTGGCCAAGTAATGTCTCTGCTTTTTAATATGCTATTTAGGTTGGTCATAACTTTCCTTCCAGGAGTAAGCATCTTTTAATTTCATGGTTGCAATCACCATCTGCAGTGATTTTGGAGGGCCCCCAAAATAAAGTCTAACACTGTTTCCACTGTCTCCCCATCTATTTCTGATGAAGTGATGGGACGAAATGCCATGATCTTAGTTTTCTAAATGTTAAGCTTTAAGCCAACTTTTTCACTCTCCTCTTTCACTTTCATCAAGAGGCTTTTTAATTCCTCTTCACTTTCTGCTGTAAGGTTGGTGTCATCTGCATATCTGAGGCTGTTGATATTTTCCCCGGCAATCTTGATTCCAGCTTGTGCTTCTTCCACCCCAGTGTTGCTCATGATGTACTCTGCAAATAAGCTAAATAAGCTGGGTGACAATATACAGCCTTGACGAACTCCTTTTCCTATTTGGAACCAGTCTGTTGGTCAATGTCCAGTTCTCTTCCTGACCTGCATATAGGTTTCTCAAGAGGCAAGTCAGGTGGTCTGGTATTCCCATCTCCTTCAGAATGTTCCACAGTTTACTGTGATCCACACAGTCAAGGCTTTGGCATAGTCGATAAAGCAGAAATAGGTATTTTTCTGGAACTCTCTTGCTTTTTGGAGGATCCAGCGGATGTTGGCAATTTGATCTCTGGTTCGTCTGCCTTTTCTAAAACCAGCTTGAACATCTGGGAGTTCATGGTTCACATATTGCTGAAGACTTGCTTAGAGAATGTTGAGCATTACTTTACCAGCGTGTTGGATGAGTGCAATCGTGTGATAGTTCGAGCATTCTTTGGCATTGCCCTTCTTTGGGATTGGAATGAAAACTGACCTTTTCCAGTCCTGTGGCCACTGCTGAGTTTTCCAAATTTGCTGGCATAATGAGTGCAGCACTTTCACAGCCTCATCTTTTAGGGTTTGAAACAGGTCAACTGGAATTCTATCACCTCCACTAGCTTTGTCTGTAGAGATGCTTTCTAAGGCCCACTTGACTTCACATTCCAGAATATCTGGCTCTAGATGAGTGATCACACCATCACGATTACCTGGGTTGTGAAGATCTTTTTTATACAGTTCTTCTGTGTCTTCTTGTCACCTTTTCTTAATATCTTCTGCTTCTGTTAGGTTCATACCATTTCTGTCCTTTATCAAACCCATCTTTGCATGAAATGTTCCCTTGGTATCTCTAATTTTCTTGAAGAGATCTCTAGTCTTTCCCATTCTGTTGTTTTCCTCTATTTCTTTGCATTGATCGTTGAGGAAGGCTTTGTTATCTCTCCTTGCAATTCTTTGGAACTCTGTATTCAAATGGGAATATCTCTCCTTTTCTCTTTTGCTTTTCACTTCTCTTCTTTTCACAGCTATTTGTAAGACTTCCTCAGACTACCATTTTGCCTTTTTGCATTTCTTTTCCATGGGCATGGTCTTGATCCCTGTCTCCTGTACAATGTCACAAACCTCCATCCATAGTTCTTCAGGCACTCTGTCTATCAGATCTAGTCCCTTAAATCTATTTCTCAATCCCACTGTATAGTAATAAGGGATTTGATTTAGGTCTTACCTGAATGGTCTATTGGTTTTCCCTACTTTCTTCAATTTAAGTCTGAATTTGGCAGTAAGGAGTTCATGATCTGAGCCACAGTCAGCCCCCGGTCTTGTTTTTTATTTTCGTGAAATTTTTAAATTTTACTTTCAGATTTATGTAACATAGAGGAATTTACATAGAAGATGCATGTAAATCTAATTCATTCCAAAAAATGCATATGGATACACTGAATAACTGATTTCCTCCATTTTTGTACATATATATGATGAAAACATTTGGAATAAAAATTTGGACTTTAGTAAATATAAATAATTAAGTTATAAGTGCTCACATATTTAACATATACGTATGCTTTGCATTATTCAAATAAATCAAAATCTGTTGATACTTTAATTCCAGTTCAGGTTGACCTACATAATATCAACATAATTTGGTTTAAAAATGGCTTTTAAAAAATTCTGGCAAGACAAATAAGCATTACTGTTTTCACTGAACTGATTTAGTATTGAATTGAATTAATCTTTAAAAATATCTGGAGTGACTATAGGCAATATGCAAAATTACATTTTGTGGCAACAGGTTTATTTCAGTTTTTAAGTAACTAGTGATGATAGAAGTTATGATAAGGAAAAATACAGCAGTTTTTAAATATCCACTTGTATTATCTCCATTAGGGCATGTGTATGGACAAATAATTTTATCACATAAATATAGAATATATTGTATAAATTAATAAATTAAGAGACCCTCATTGCAATGCAGAAAGTACAGCCATCTGTATTACCAATTTAAAAAAATATATTTATTTCTTTTTGGCTGCTTGTGTCTCTGTTGCTATGTGCAGGCTTTTCTCTAGTCGTGGTGAGCAGGGACCACACTCTGTTTGTGGTGGGAGGGTCTCTCATTGCTTTGGCTTCTTTGGTTGCAGAGCACAGTCTCTAGAGAGTTTGGGCTTCAGTAGTGGAAGCACATGGACTCAGTTGTGGTTCCTAAGCTCTAAAGCACGGGCTCGGCAGTTGTGGTGCATGGGCTTAATTGCCAAGCAGTATGTGGGATATTCCTAGACCGGGGATTGAACCTGCGTCTCCTGCAATGGCAGGTGCATTCTTTACCCCTAAGCCACCGGGAGTGCCCCATATTACCACATTTTATAGGATACAATAAATCAATTGGGGCAAACTTACATTAAATAATTGAGAAATGAGATTTCTTGGAATTATATATTTTGTTTTACAAGGCAATAGCAATTTTAATTATAAATATTTGATATTGACCCAATTTTACACTAATCCCCATGATATTTAGCTTATGAATTGGCAGTGTGCATCCTTTTATACTGTTTAAATATCACATGCAATTTAACTGTGTGTAAAACTTGGTCCCTCTTGGCAGCAAAAAGTAGACTATTAGTGAGAAAAATGTTCTTAATTCCTTCAGAATTTCTGCTTTCCCATGTTTGCCAATCAGAGATGCTCAATTTTAAATATTTATCAACATGAAGACCATACATTATAAATGATTTCTGAGAGAGATTAGATAAAATGTTAAGTAGTAAAGTATTTAATGGTAATAAATGAGAAGTGGTAAAAACTGTCCTTCAGACAAAGATCACATATTCCTGGGCCTTCTTAATTTTCATGAATCAGCAAGGAAAAAAAAAAATAAAACAGAGTATTCATTATAGAGTTACTCAGTTCCACTAGGGGCCCTTCCTTTTTTCTTCTCTTTGTCCTCTTTGTTTTCTCTTTCATCTCAATCTTCTTGTGTTTCTTCATCTTCCTATGTTTCTTCTATTCTGTATTCATATTTCTACTTCTTTTCTTTCCTCCTCCTCCTATTTATTTTTTTTTTCTTTTTTCCAAGTAATGGCGTTAACAAACAGCAAGAGTAAAACAAAACTAACTTAAAAATGAAATATATTTATCAATGCATTATTGTATATCTTAATAACGATTAGTGTATTAAAGTGTTTCACAGGTACATCTAAATTAGTTGAATAATTATTAATCAAATAACTGCTCTTGTAAGATCTATAATTCTATTATAATGTTGCAAGTAGTTAAGAAACAAATGAAGATTCAAGTAAAGTGAACATCACATAAAATATAAATAACACAAGGCTGTTTAATTTGAAAATAAAAGGAATCATTATATAAATACTAATGCTATTGATATACAAGAATGATCATCACGAGATTACTCTTCTGCTCTCATTAATGTTATTTGAAAGTCTTCAATTCACATAACCAATTTCATAATTAGCTTTAATGGTAGTATTAATATTTATATGTATTACCGGGTATATTCTCAGTTGTGTCCAACTCTTTATGACTCCATGGACTTTAGCCTGCCAGGCTCCTCTACATCCTCCTCTATTCATGGGATTTCCCAGACAAGAATACTGAAGTGGGTTGCCGTTTCCTATCCAGAGGCTCCTCCTGACCCAGGGATCAAACCTGTATCTCTTGCATCTCCCGCATTGGTAAGTGGATTTTTACCACTAATGCCATCTGGGAAAACCATTTTATATATGATAAATCATAAATACGATTCAGTTAGACTAAAATGATGCTCATTGCAGAAAATAAATCAAAGAAATACTCCTTAACTTTTTGAGACAAATAGTCCTGTAAAATTTGTTGAAAAATTGAATTTTGTCTAGGAAATGAAAATGCATTCATTATATGTGCAGCTTATATTTTATCTGTCATACCTAACACTGTTAAAAATAAATCTTTCTTAACTGAATTGTTGCCTCATATTTGCTTCTGACCTCTGTAGAAAGTATGTCATTTTGGGTACTGATTCCTTGCTGACCACAAGTTATTAAAATGGAGTCAATTAATTCAGCTCAGTTCAGTCGCTGAGTCACGTCCAACTCTTTGGCACCCCATAGACAGCAGCACACCAGGCTTCCTTGTCCATCACTAACTCCTGGAGCTTGTTCAAACTCATGGCCATTAATATAGCCCATGGAATTCTCCAGGCTAGAATACTGGAGTGGTTAGCCTTTCTCTTCTCCAGGACATCTTCCCATCCCAGGGATTGAACCCCTGTCTCCACGTTGCAGGCAGATTCTTTACCAGCTGAGTCACAAGGGAACCCCAAGAATACTGGAGTGGGTAGCCTATCCCTTCTCCAGCAGATCTTCTCAACTCAGGAATCGAACTAAGGTCTTCTGCATTGCAGGTGGATTACTTACCAACTGAGCTATTAGGGAAGCCCATTAATTAATTAGCTTATGCCAAATTATTAAACATATTAATTTAATAAATAAGATTACATATATATATATATTTACTATACTCTACTATGCTATATATTTATAATTGAGTTTAATTTGATTTATGTGCTAAATTCAATTAACTTGTTTCTTTCCACTGTAATGATATAATGGCCTATCACCAGGCCTTGAATATCTCAGGTGTATCTGATATTGCATGAGAATATCTTTCAAGTATATATGCAAAAAAAGAAAAAAAAAGTATTGATATGATTAGAAAAGCAAAACAAAACAAAACAAAGATACCCTGCAGCTAAAAAGCTAATATTTTGTCAGAGGATAACAAAAGTATTGAAAAGCGTAACAAATATTTTTTTTTATAAAATTTTAAAAAGAGATTTTCTTTAAAATATATATGATAAACTAAAGAAGTCCTCCCAACTAGGAAGGATCGTAGAATGAACTAAAGAACCCTTAGAAATGGAAAGTGAGAAAAGGGCACAAACTAAAATTTAAAACTTCACAAAACTCATAGAAAAATATTTAACCTCACTATCATAGAAATTAAAGGTAACTGATTTCCTTCTGCTTATGTAAGTTTTTAAAAGACACAGATTTGAGGGAAAAAAAATGGGTTTAGGATTAGAACTATCACAGATTTTCAGTGGATGTGAAAACTGATACAAACTCCTTAGAAGACAATTTTTTAATTCAGCAAAGAACTATATTAGTTTAGGCTGTTTTTTAAAAAATGCATATTTTGGTTCAGACAACTACAAAGATAAAGAATTCTATGACTCAAACAAAATAGAAATACATATGTTTTCACATAGTCTGAACATGTGCAGTGGTCATGGCAGGTAGTCAGTTCCAATTCGTGAGACTATGCAGTGACTGATGTCCTTTCCTTTTTTATATCTCTGCCACCATCTCCAAGAGTATTATTGTTATCACACTCAATAACATGGTTTACCACTACGTCTGTATAACAGGAAGAGGAAAAGTAAGGGATTGCATGTCTACTGTGCTAAGGCCAAGATCTAGTCAAAGTAATTATAATTTCCAACTATATCCAATTGCTAAAACTTAGACATAATAATATATATCTATCTGAAGGTACATGGGTCAAAGGTTTCTCTAACCAGCTTACTAGTTAGCACAACAACTGTAGTAGTGATAGTTTCTTGTTTTCAAGCAATTGTGTGTGAAAGTCACCACATCCAAAAGACTTTCCCGGTCATAGTTCTAAATTGATGGATTTTTCTCCTATGTTTAATGTTGCCTATGTTCTGCTCAACTTTCTCTGTCATTGTCAATTAAATAATAATTAATTCCATGCCATCTGAAAACTTACTTTGATCCATGCAGCTGGGCTGACAACCACTGTATACATAAATAAAAATAATGCAATGCATTTCAAGAAGATTCTGGGTGACAGTTCTCCTACTTTTGGTTTCAACAAGTGTCCGCTTTTAGCAGTAGGCAAGCGATTGTTTTTTCCTTATACTGACTTTTCAAATTCTGTATTTTCACAAAATTGTTATTTCATGTTGCAGTCAGAAATTTTTTTTTAGCAGAATTCTATTTCTTTCCAATTATGTCTGCAAACTGGCATTCTGACTGCTTCCTATAGAGTTATAGTCTCCATAGACTGCAATCTGCTTTCCAAGTTATCACAGGTGGCAGTTAAATCAACTTTTTTCAACGGTGTAAGAAAGATCATAAGTCATCAAGTCTATGTTCTTGTTTCCTTGCTATTCAATGCCAAATAGCAAGCTATTGACATATATTTTAAGTTTTGTTTGAGCAACACTCCAATTTCAAAATTCCATTAATACTTTATGTATTATCTAGGTGAAAGGCTAAGCTGCTATAACCAAGATACCACAAAATAGAGTTACTTACATAATAAAGATTTAGTTATGTTTTCACCAAAGTCCCATGAAAAGCTGGTGGTGGCTGTAGTAGCCATTGGACCCACAGCAAGCAATAGCCCTGTAAGAATGTCCTTCATCCCAAAGATTTCTTACATTATTCAGACAACGAAAAAAGACAAATACATAATCCAAGCAATGAACTTGGTAACATACTCAAGAAGCAAAAGGATAGAAACAATAACAACAAAAAAAGAAGATGAAATCAAAATAAGTAAACCGGGTCTCAGTAGCAGTATGACTAATGATACACAATCACTATTAAAACTCATAACTTACTATGGGGGAGATATTTACTGGTGACTGAATATTCGTATGCCCCTCCATATTTCTTAGCGTCTTTGCAGAAATGTTTGCTTATGGGAACAATTATGACCAATAGGAAAATTAGAAATCATTCTGCTTCATCCATGGAGAAACATTTAGAGGACTATACTTGAAATTGTAATTTGCTTTGCTTTTGCTGTATTGGCCGTGGAAGACTGACCCTGAGATGATAAAATAGCCAAAAAAAAAAATTCCAAGTGAATTTTTCCAAGTGTGTGTAGTCATCACATGAATCATTCATGCCATGGAGAGTCATCAGAAATACACCAGAGTTTGTAGGTGGTTCAAATGATACAGACTCTGCCTGCAAAAGAGTTCTAGGTTCAATTCCTGAGTCAGAAAATCGATCTATGGGTTATAAAGGATTCACATTTTTGTCATACCTGAAAAATTTGTGCTGATTCCTAATGTCTTTTTGGAGTTTTGTATATAATCCTCTTTTTCTGTGTTTTTTCTTTGTGTTTTGCTTTTGATTGGACTGATGTTTTACCTTAATTTTTTTCCTGTATACTGCTGAACATTTGCATTTATTTTTAAAGGTTATGATAAGAATTTCACATGAATATTGAACCTAATAAAATCTAAAGAATAAATAAATCAGTATTTTAACTGTCTTCCTAAACATTTTTGGAGTACCTTAAAATATTTTAATTCTAGTGAACTTTCTACAGATTATATGTTATAGTCTTCTCATATTTTGTTACATTTTAATACTTACATTATTTTTATGTTTTTTTATGCAGTCAATGATTAGGCAATTTTAAAATTTCCCTAAATTTTTCTTTGGTTACAGTTGATTCTTGCCTATCAGTCAGTCCTTTCTGGTATTATATTCCTTTTTCTTGACGTACAGTCTTTAAATGATCTGTTAGTTAAGGTCATTTGGTAATAAACTCTATCTAGCCTTTTGTTTTCCCCCTGAATATATTTATATTTCAACCTCATCCCAAAATAAAATTCCCTGAGGTTAAACCTTTAGGTTAGAAGATATATTCTATCATCATCAAATTTATTTTTCTTTTTGTTTGCCCTATTTTTCTTCATCTCTTATTAGTTTCGTTTGCTTTTTTATGTAACATTTCCATATTTCTGGATCTTTTAAAGATATTTACCTTATCTTTGGTGTCCTGAAGTTTCACTGAAATGGTTTTTGTGAACTTTTATTTATTTTGCTTGTATTTACTGAGTTTTCTCAAATCAAAATGAAAATATATGACCGACCTTTGTACTTTGATTATTATTTCTGTTACCATTTGGCACCATTGTCTTTTCCCTGGGATTCTGATTGGATATGTAGTATAAATTATTTCTCTATTCTTCATGTATCAACGTTTCTATTGCACTTTTGTTCTCTAGATCTTACATCATTTCTGAGTCATTTCTTCCTATACATGATTGTTCAGGTCTTTCTGCTTGTCTGATATTCTGTGTTTCCCCATTTGGGTTTTTTTTTTTTTTTTTTTTTTTTAATTTTATTTTATTAGTTGGAGGCTAATTACTTCACAACATTTCAGTGGGTTTTGTCATACATTGACATGAATCAGCCATAGAGTTACACATATTTAGTTTCATTATGTATGCATATTTTGAGAAGTTTTATTTGATTATTTTCTCCTATGACTGATGACCATTATAGTCTATTTTTCCCATGCTTCCTATTTTATCCAAACATACACATTCAACTGATCTTCAACAAGAGTGTCAGGTACATACAATGTGAAAATGGTAGTCACTTCAATAAATGGTGCTGGGAAAACTGGATTACCACATACAGAGGAATGAAATTAGTTTTTTGTCTCATGCCATATACATAAACCAACATAAAATAGATGAACAATTTAAGCATAAGATTTGAAATTATAACACTAAAATGAAACATTGGGTAGATATAGTCATTTTTTCCATGCAAACTATTTTTCCTCATTTTTGTTATAGTCTACTTAGTGCTAAACATGCTTCCATTTTTATTTTACTTTGTGGGGAAAGGCATTTTACTTCTCCTTACAAAATCTTAATAAACAATCGAATGTTTGACCATAAAATGGAGGACAAAATTTTGAGAGTGGAAACCCGTTTTAAAGAATTAGCAACTACAGGTTGTACTGAAATATTTTGACAATAATTCAACTACTGCAAGCATGATTGGTGCTCCATTTTTAGTTGCATAACTTTTTGTTTTAAAGTGTTTAGTGACTATATATTATGAGCATATATCATGCATTGTGGGATGAATTGTAAGTAACATTAAAAAAGTCTTGGTCCAAATTCTCCACTCAAAGGATTTGAAAAATAAAAACATGGACATTAGTAACCATATTACACAATAAAAATGAACAGCATAATTTAACAAAAATAGATAGGAACAACTTGAAATATAGGCTAAATTAGTGAGTTCATATGGACAAAAGAAAGACTCACCTTCTAGAGAAATGTAAATAAACACAAAAATAAACAAGTGGGACCTAATTTAACTTAAAGTTTTTGCAAAGCAAATGAAATTATAAATAAGGTGAAAAGCAGTCCTCAAAGTAGGAGAAAGTTATAGCAAATGAAACAACTGACAATAATTAATTTCCAAACTATACAAGTAGCACATGCAACTCAATACCAGTAAAACAAACAACCCAATCAAAAAGTGGGAAAGAGTGTTCACTTCATCAGCACATGTACTGAAATTGAAACAATATAGAGGAGAATAGCATGGCCCCAGTGCAAGGATGACAAGCAAACTTGCAAAGTGTCTCATAATTTTAAAAAAAAAAAAGTGGCAAAGTGACTTAAACAGATACTTATTCAAAGAATACATACAGATAGCTAATAAACACAAAAAAAATGCTCAATATTGCTCATTATTAGTGAAATGCAAATCAAAACTACAATAAGGTATCCGTTCACACTAGTCAGAATGGCCATCATCAAAACTGTCTACAAACAATAAAAGTTGGAGATAGTGTAAAGAAAAGGGAACCCTCTTGCACCATTGGTGGGAATGTAAATTGACATAGCCACTATGGAAGACAGTATGGAGATTCCTCAAAAAACTAGAAATAAAACCACCATATGACCCAGCAATCCCATTACTAGGCATATACCCTTAGGAAACCAAAATTGAAAAAGACACAAGTACTACAAAGTTCACTGTAGCACTGTTTACCATAGCTAGGACATGGGAGCAACCTAGATGACCACCAACAGATGAATGGATAAAGAAATGCTGGTACATACATGCAATGGAATATTAACTTGGCTGTGAAAAGGAATGCATTTGAGTCAGTTCTAATGAGGTGGATAGACCTAGAGTCTATTATACAGAGTGAAGTAAGTCAGAAAGAGAAAACAATATCATATACTAATGCTGCTAATGCATATATATGGAATTTAGAAAGATGGTACTGATAAAATTATTTGCAGGGTGGCAATGGATACACAGACTTAAGGACACAGTGTGGAGGAGGGAGTAAGGAGAGGGTGGGATCTATGAAGAGAGTAACATGGAAACATACGTTACCATATTTAAGACAGATAGCCAATGGGAGTTTGCTATTCGACTCAGTGAACTCAAAGCAGGGCGCTGTAACTACCTAAAGGGGTGGGATGAGGAAGGAGGTTCAAGAGGCAGGGGACATATGTATAACTTTGGCTGATTTATGTTGATGTTTGGCAGAAACCAACACAATACTGTAAAGAAATTATCCTTCAATTAAAAATAAATAAATTAAAATTAAAAAAAAAAAACAGAAAAGACCAAGGGTACAATATCAGTCATGTGTGCTTTGGAATTCAGGTGAGATTTAAACAACTGTTGAACAAAGGAGAAAAAGAACTGCTTTGAGTTGGAAAAGGTTGGAAATGAAATAAACAAAAAAGGTTGGATTTATATGAGGATAAATAAAAGTAAAATCTAATAAATCAGGGAATAATGTTGACTATAAAGACAGAGCCATACATGACCTTGAACAAATGCACAATAGTTGTAGAAAACAAGGAACAATTAAATTAAACATGTGTCAACTGAGTGACTGTTTTGTGCCAAACATTTTACTAGGTTTAGAGTTTAGATTGATGAATGAAAAAATCCATACTCTCTAAGGGGTAGAAATCTAAACCATGAGCTAAAGAAGTAAATCACCAATTACCAAGCAGCAGGATAAATGCTTAACTCAAATTCAGTAGTTGTTTAGGAGCCAGAGAAGAAAGTGCATACCTCCATAAGTAGGCTTAAGTATATATGATTGCATATTCCTATTTATGCTAATTTATCATGCTACAGTTAGCATTCAATAACAATTTTTCTAAGGCTTTGGGTATTTGGAGCTTACACTACTTGGGATAACAGAATATCTCAGAATATTTGGCATTACAGTAAGTGTTCAGTGTATACCAAAGATGGAAATGATTTTAAAGAAGAGATGCCTGAAAAAAGAGGGGGTTGGAGAACAAAAGGAGGAGAAAGAAAAAG